>NC_133903.1:55249571-55870404 GCF_964199755.1 Larus michahellis | reverse complement strand
CACCTCCCCAAGGGGCGGGAGGCGCCGCTTCCACCTCCCCGGCCCGCCCGCGCCCCGCCGCCGCCGAGGCGGGCCCGGCCCCCCGGGGCGAGGCTCCCCCGTCCCGGGGCAGCAGGGCCCGCAAGGGAGCGGGACGGGGACGGGGGGGGTCGCTGGGGTGGCGGGGCGCGGCCTCCCCTGGGCCCCACAAGTAACTTGCGGGACGCTCCGCCCGGCCGCGGCCCCGCGCAACAAGTTCCCGGGGCAGGCCCCCGCCCCGCCGCCGCGCTCTCACCTCCGCCATGTTCGCTGCGCGGGCGGGCGGGCCGGCGGCGGGGCGGGGAGGGAGGGCGGGCCGGGGAGTGCTCACATCGCCGCCACGGCGAAGGGAGCGGCGCCGGCGGGTCACGGTCTGCGCGGCGGCGGCCGGGGAGCGGCGGGAGGGGGCGGGCGGGCGGGCGGAGGGGAGGGGGCACGCCGCGCACGACGTCAGCGCGCACGGCTCCTCGCGGCGAGCGGGAAGCCTGCTGGGCGCGCCCCCTGCCTGTCACTCAGGGTGCAAGCCCCGCCTCCCCGCCCGTCACTCAGGGAGAGAGCCCCGCCCCCAGCCCACCACTCAGGGCTCAGGCCCCGCCCCCCTGCCATCACTCAGGGCGCAGGACCCACCTGTCACTCAGGGTGCAGGCTCCACCCCCTCCACCCATCACTCCCGGCACAGGCTCCGCCTACTCAACGCTAGGCCCTGCCCCTGGCCATCACTCAGGACGCAGGCTCTGCCCCCTGCCTGTCACTCAGGATGAGGACCCCACCTGTCACTCAACATTAGGCTCCGCCCCCCGCCTGTCACTCAGCACACAGGCTCCGCCCCCCGCCTGTCACTCAACCGTGGGCCCCGCCCCCGTTCTGTCACTCGGGGCACAGGCTCCGCCCCCTGCCTCTAACTCAGGGCAGGGACCCCTCCCGTCACTCAACGCTGGGCCACGCCCCCGGCCCGTCACTCAACGCTGGGCCACGCCCCCGGCCCGTCACTCGGGGTGCAGGCACTGACTGTCACTCAACACTGGGTCCCGCCCCCCGCCTCTCACTCTGAGCACAGGCCCCGCCCTGTCAGCGCTGAGGCGCCGGGCTCGGCTCCGCTCCCCCGCCCACCCCGGCCCCTCACGGCCCCGGCAGCGGCCGCCCGTCGACCCCGGCGCCGCGGCCTCCCCCCTGACTCCCGGCCCGGCAGTCGTACTCACGCGGGGAAGCTGTCTCGGCGACGGCGAAGCACACAGCGGGGTCCTCAGGGACCAGCTCTGGGCCCGCTCCTGCCGTGCGTGACACTCTGGGTGGGAGAACACCAACAACGCTAGGTAAAGGGAGGAAAAAAAACCAGCCCACAAAACAGACGCCCAGTCCTAATTCTGCCTCTTTTTCCCTAAAACCTTCCCGGGCTGTGTCACACGCCCAGCCTCAGCGCTGCCCTAAGGGTGGCGGAGGGGCAGGCACAGCCCTGCACGGCGAAGGGGAGAGCTCCTCATCCGCACCTCTGCCGTTATAATTGCTCTTAAAAGTGAGGATATACATACAGCCCGTTAAACACCGGGGGACAGCCCGCCTGCCCCCTCCCTCTAGCCTGGGCCGGGCAGGGAGGCCGCTCGCCGCCCTCTCAGAGCTCATTTGCGACCCTTTTTCCCAACGAAACGCGTTCTACACCCTCGGCAACGCTCCCCCTGGGGCGATGCTGGAAGGAAAGCACCCACGCATGCAACTTCGCTGACTGAAAAAAAACAAACCCAAAACCCTAAAATTCCCCCACCACCACAAAAAAAAAAAAAAAAAAAAAAAAAAAAAAAAAGGGCCCAGACCTGCCCCGATCCCCGCCACCGGGGCCCGAGTTTTACGGCGGGGCGGAGGGAGCTGCCGCCTCCCCGGGCCGCTCAGGACCTTTGTGCTTCGGTGACAAAGGGGGAGCGGGGGCTGCCGCGGCCCTGAGGGCAGGGGAGGAGCCCCGGGCTGGGCAGGGGGCGGGCGCCCCGGGGTAGCTGCAGGGCGAGGCGGGCGCTGGGCGGCCGGACCCCGCCGGGCGCGGAGAGGGGCCCGGGGACGGGGAGGCCGCGGCCCCGCGGTGAGGCGCGGGGGTCCCTCCTCAGGCGGGCGGGGGCCTATCGGCGGCGCCGTCCTTGCCAGCCAATCGCTGCGCCGCGTCTTGGGGCGCGCTGCCATGGTTACCGTGAGACGCCTCGCTCCCCCTCCTCGGCCCCCAGCGCTGCCGCCATGCAGGGCCCCGCCGGCGGCCGGCGGCCTCCCCCGTGAGTGGCCGGGGTCCCGGCAAGGGCTGCCCCGGCTCGGGGGCTGCCCCGCGGGTCTCCCTCAGGCGGGCAGGACGGGAGGGAGGCGCGGGGAGGGGTCCCGCCGGTGTGCCGGTCGGAGGGGTCACAGCATCTCTTGTCCTTTTATTGTCACATCCGTTCCCCTTTGAAAGCTTCGCCACTGAAAACCGAATAGCAGTAAAATGTCTTTTAGGCTTTCATTTTACAGAAGGCATTGCCCCCACCCCTGTCCATCTCACTCCCCCTCGTCACCGCTTAAGAATCACGGAATGGTCTGTGTTTGAAGCGACCTTAAAGGCCACCCAGGGGCACCCCCTGCCCTGGGCAGGGACACCTCCCACCAGCCCAGGTTGCTCCAAGCCCCGGCCAACCTGGCCTTGAACCCCTCCAGGGATGGGGCAGCCACAGCTTCTCTGGGCAACCTGGGCCAGGGGCTCACCGCCCTCACAGCCAACAATTTCTGCCTCACATCTCATCTCAGTCTCCCCTCTTGCAGTGTAAAACCCTTCCCCCTCGTCCCATGGCTCCCCTCCCTGCTCCAGAGTCCCTCCCCAGCTTTCCTGGAGCCCCTTTAGGGCCTGGCAGGGGCTGGAAGGTCTCCCCGGAGCCTTCTCTTCTCCAGGCTGAACCCCCTCAGCTCTCTCAGCCTGTCCTCCCAGCAGAGGGACTCCAGCCCTCCCAGCATCTCCGGGGCCTCCTCTGGCCCCCCTCCAACAGCTCCGTGTCCTTCTTGTGCTGAGGACTCCAGAGCTGGACAGAGTACTCCAGGTGGGGTCTCACGAGAGCAGAGCAGAAGGGTAGAGGTCTCAAAGAAAGCAAGCCTCCTTAGAAGCAGAACAGAGATTTCTGAAGGAATTACACTCTTTCAGGATTCTCATCCTGAATGGTTTAAATAACTCATTAAAGTTACGGGATAAGTAATATGGTGATTGTATTTGGTTGGTTGTATTTTGCTGATTGAAATAGAGCGTCTACGGCTGATTTCAGGGTAAGGCAAGGATCAAGAGGAAGTTCTGGTAGCCGAAGACGAGTGAGCATCCTAAGTGGCATCTCTGCAAACAGAGCAGCGAGTTACAGAAGCCAATCCACCACTTCTGATGGCAGAACTGTGGACAGGGGGTCCCTCGTGAGTAACAAGTACGCCATACGGGTGAGAAGCCATTTACACTATTCCTAAAAAGTTTTAAATGTGAGTTATTGCGGATGTTAAAACTTTTCAGAAAGGAAGTGGGAGAGGGAGGAGGAAAGAACAGGCATGTCTGAAGTTGAAGAGCTGTGGAGTAAGAAAATGATCCAAGAGCTTAATCCATTTTGAAATGAAGACTATTAGTATCCAAAAACAATCAGCAAGAATAAAAAAAACCCTAAATTAGAGTAACAGTTCTCCTCCTAATCTGAGAACTACTTGCTTTCAAATCTGGGTGAGATATGTTGACTGTAGCACCTGTATGTCTTTTAGGTAAAGAACAGAAGATTCTCGTAAAATAATCTGAGAGTTGTTTTAAAGACCTTACTGAATACCTTCTTACAATAAAGTATTTTGAGCAGTATAATAAAAAATTATGCATAATTGTTTCTCTCATTGCTTTTGCAGTACTGTTAATTTGCCATGAATAGTCACAGTCAATAAGCCACTCTTGGTAGTCATTATAGAATAAATAAGCCAGAAAAGACAACAAGGTTGACCAAGAAGTGTCTGATAGTGAGACAAATGTAGTTTTTCCAGACATTTTGCAGCCAAAGAAGTCCCAGGCAAAGGTGACAGCCTTCTCAAGGCTGAACCCTAAAAGGGAAAGCAGGAATGCAACCCGCCTCACCCCCGTCCTGGTGCGTATTGGGCATCATTTGCAGAGAGGGGTTACCTATCTGTTCTGTCAGGTTCCTGCCTGGATCAGGGTCTTCTTTTTCTTCCAGGTAAGATAAAATATTGCAAGTGTCATCACTGTCGCTTGTTTTGGGAATGCAGTGAAACTATTATAATTACTTAAATATTTCTTCAGGTTTTTGATGATGAAGGAAAGGATGTGACGCCCCATCCACTCTTCCATTCGGATCCAAAGGCTGTCGTACCCAGGCAGGGCAAGCTCTTAGCATCCAGTGCGCACTTTGGGGCCACAGGATCTGGGTTTCTCTCTTCTTTTTTCACGCATCGGACATCAGCAGAGAATGCTAGTTTAGGTTCCTTCTCAAGGTATGTCAATATACTGTGTCTTAAATCGTGTCTCACAGGGTTCCTACCCTGCAGCGGCCACACATCTGCTCTTCAGAGCTGGAGTAATTGTGCAGGGCTAATAATTATATTCTGTTATCAAAATAAAGAAACTTGCTGGTCATAGTCATCATTTAAAATCTGAGGAATAGTAACAAATAGTATTAACTGAATTTGTCAGTACTTGTGACTGAGTACGTCAGAACTACTGCTGAAATGCTGATAAATACAGGTGAACGCAGACTGCAGCACACACTGCTGTGATATTTCTAATTTTATTCTAATTCTCCTTCCTAAAACACACTTTTTAATGTAACGTGCCAGAATGAACCATTTTTAGAGATGGTGATGAGTAGCCCACAGTACAACAATGCATCCAAACTGCAGGTTGCGTAGCGGTTAGGCCCGCATACAAAGTTACGATGGAACCTCCACACAGATTTGTGCCAAAACACTGCCTTAAAGGCAGAGGAGGTGGTGTTCTGCTTGTCTGAGCAAGGCTGTACAGCTGAGAAGGCGCATTTGCAGCTTGTTAATATACTCCCTTTAGCTAGTTCAGATGCTTTCTGCCTTCCCCAAGCTTGTTTTCTTTTCAAAAACTGGAATACATCAATACCTGCTGAGCTGTGGGTATGGAAAAATGCTTGGGAAACAAAAGGCCTGGTTTCACTGAAAAGTTACAAATTTATTTTAAAGTATTTTGTCTGTTTTAATGATACTTACTAAGTATAGACAACCCTTTTTACCAACTTGACTCTTTCAGTTCAAGTATCAAAATACCATTAACATAATCCTTTCATTTAAACTAATTAAAGCAAGTTACCTCTGTGTGATTATGTGCATCCATCTCAAGAAATGTTCTTATACAAAAACTTTTGAGTTAAAACTGCTAAATCACGTGTTTCACTACTTATGAGTTTTCATTTACAAACCTTCGGTACAGGGGGAATAATCAAAGTCAATGGACTTGAGCCATTTTATCTTCGGTCTGACAAATTCAGTTAAGTCATGCAAAAGAAGGTAAATAAGTATTTGTGTTTAAAATGAAAAATAATGAACGACAGCAGATCAAATAGTGTGTGCACATTCAAATTGTATGGAGAGGAGATGTTATTTATTTACTCAAAGGCACTAAAAGACTAGTAAAGTCAGCACTGGAAAAAAATACAATAAAAACATTACTGTTTTCTTTAGAAAAGTTAATGCCATTGTGATTTCTGAGAAGAGATTTCTCTTTGAGAACTATCTTTTTGTCATGTTTCCTAGGCTGGCTACTATAAAGGATAATCTCAGAGGTAGGATATAACCAGGAGCAAATATACACACACAAGAGACTTATAAATACAAAATATCTCCTGAAAATTAAACACATCCTTTTTGGAGACAAGAGCTCTTCATTTAAAAGACAAAATTAAATTATTTAACTTTAGTTTTAAATACAAATCATATTAACTGTCTTTTTCAAATGCCTTTGGTATGTTTATATCTGCTCTCACTTAGCTTTTGAGGAAGAGAAAATCTGCCGACAAACCTCCCAACTGTATCTGAGTTTTACTTGTAGTTATCAATCACAGCTAACTCCTCTATGAGCATTACCTTTTTTTTTTTTTTAACAACCTAATCCCTTCAAATGAGTTTCTTGTGCATTTCAAAGACATTTCAGCAGATGCAAAGCACCAAAGGATCTAAACTCTGGTTGAGAACAGTGCTATCTGTGGGTATGCCTTATCACACAGTAGGTAGCCAACACTTTGCGTTATTATATGCTAAGAGTGAATCTGAGAGCTCAATAGCTTCTTTTCCATCAGCTATTTAATGCCTCGGGATATGCTGTCAGAGGAATTCTTCCTTTTTAAGTCTTTTTCAAACCATTTCATTATTTTCTTTCCTAAGCCTTTATGACTTCTTTTACAATGCAAGCATCACTGTATGTGCTCTTACAGTCTTCTGTGGTTTATCCTGATAACACCACCGCTATTTTTGTAGTGCTTTGCTAACCGACATCTGGACTCTCACATGCTATTTCTGCTTATTTCTTTGTTACCGAAGGACATATGGAAGCAGCAGCACTTCTATATCAAACACATCAACAACTGAGTCCATCCTAGATGAAACGGTAGAACCTGGCTCTCGACGAGACACAACTGTTAGCTTGTCTGGTAAAGAACATCCACTGTATAATTATAGATTTAAACTGTTCTTCGGAGCACTGTGATTTGCGAGACACTGAGTCAGTGGATGCGAGATGCCCAGCACTTCAAAGGAACTCAGTGCTTCACAAGTTTTGGCTCCTGATCATTACAATGCTTTTAGAATTAATTTGTCTTCTTTTAAATTTAGAGCAGAAAAGGTCTCGCTTGTTAACCTCAGATAATTTTACAGATGTGCAGGGGAGGCAAGAGGAGATAGAAGAACTACTGACAAAAGACGACTTAGACAGGAGCGTGGATATTTACCTCACAGAGACAGAAACTATCTGGATATTGGATATGCCATCTGTGGCGGTGTCAGTAGAATCAGAAGACGCTGGAAGAATTCAGTATGTATATTGGTAGTTGTGGACATGTGTGTAGTGTGCTCAGCACACCCAGTTTCTGCTGATCACAAAGTCCTGAACAGGCTGCTCACACACAGGTTCAGTGTTCTCACTACTACAATTTGCCATTTCACCTTCGTTTAAAGCCATATTGGGCTTGAGTCTCTCTTTTGACAAGATAGCCTAAATTCCTTACAGCTACATCCAGTTCATCAAATTCATACTCTCTTTTACTGATAAATTAAGGCAGATTAGCAAAAGCAGGGGACGGTGACAAGAGAACACACAGGGGCTGGTGTGTACATGAATTATACGATCTAATTTTAATGAAAACAGTAAGAAATTGCGAACCTCTGCATTGATTCTTGTCTGTAGCTTTACAGCTAATAATTTGTTAATAACAAAGATATAAACAAGCTAGGCAGGCCTTGGCTTCCTCCGAAGTTCTTCTTAGTGCTTCAAGCTAGAAGAAACCTCACCCCCCTGCACGTAACCTTGCCTGCTAAAATATTGTGTCTCCCCTTAGTTGCGTCTTGTGTTTCCACTTCAGAGTCTCCTCCCTGGACTACCATGAACTTTGGTAGGGAGTTAACCCAGAACACACAGTTTTTGGCTGATTCCCAGGAGCCGACTGGGACAGAGTGCAGCAAAGTTCTCTCCATGATGGATGTCAGACTTGTCACACAGCTTTTGTGGACGAAAGCCCCAAAGCCTAAGATACAGCGTACTGCAGCTGGCAAGTCAAACGACATAGATAAGTGAGTTTTTTCTGCTAGTATAGCCACCAAGTTCATGGTAGGACTCCAGCCCCCACTGTCTGTGAATCACGCTGGTGTGATTTTTGGGAAGAAGGAAGAGGAAGAGCATCCTGTGAATCAGACTTAGCTGGTGTACCCAGCACGTATTGCCAACTGTATAGGAACAGGCAGTGACTCTTCCTGAGCACAGCAACCTGTCGGTGGACTAAGATTGGGTATAATCTACGTCTGCTGCTGGAAGCAAAATCAAAATAATAGAAAAATTTTCACAATTCCCACTGATCATTCCTACAGAATCTGAGGGCTGGAGGAAATAGAAATGTACTGGTTTCATTTTTGTCTCTTGGATGCACTGCCTTTCACTCCCCGGTGATAAGAGCTCCATATTTCTGAATTCTACTAAAGTTCAAAGGTAGCTGGAGTAGGGATTTTTGCTGATGCCTACCTCTACAGGCCATTTCTGGTTTAGAACAACATCAGAAGGTCAGAAACAGCTGCTGAAAGACGGTAGGTAGAGCGAAATAAAATCCAGCAATCCAAAAAATCCTGAGCAGTAAATTTATGACATGGACCTCTCCTGTTCAACTTGTGGTTAAATACACTGAGAATTTGAATGCAAAAGTTTTTCAGAAAGTCAATACACACTTTTTTTTTTTTTTTTCCAAGAGAGCGGAATAGGATTTATGCTGACATTTGCAAAAATAGACCTGATAATGATCGCTTTGTAGAAAAAATGATGCAAACCATTAACGGAGCTGCAAAGAACAAGGAAGTGCAATGTGACCAAATCATCATGGAAGATAAAGGTAAACTCTCGGAGTGCCATAGAGGAAAGGGTATTTAATAAGAACGGGCTCTCGTTTACTACATTGTACCCTTGGCAGTTGGGTTTATTATTGCATTTAATTTACATATTAAATATTTATTTGGGAAAACTCTAGCATACAGCTAGATCATGGGATGTCAGAAGACTCCACACACACAGGTAGGATACTGAGGAAAGTTTTTTTCTTTCATCTCTAAGCATAAGAAGAGGTTTCCTCAACTTTCACTTCCAGAGCTTTAAGTTCCGACAGGCTACTGTGATTTGTGGTGGCCTTTTCTGCCCCTCCTAATACTTGAACCTTGGGACTGGTACTCTGTATCCACTGCAATAAAATAGTCATCAACTAGCTGAGAGCTGCGGTGTCCTGCCTGCCTCAGCACTTTGCAAGCAGATAGTGCTTCTTAGGAGGCAGAACATCACTTCGCTACGCTCTTGAAATACGAAAGCCCACAGTTCCCTTTTTTCCCCTGAAGTTTTCAGTGATGCTGGTTTCTGTTTCTATTTGCCATAAAGCAAAGAAGAGAACCTCTGTTAGGAGATTTAAAAACTTGGGGAAAGCAGAAAATCTCAGCAGTCACAAGCTAGATGCAATTTTACAAAATGTTAGCCTCAATGTTAAAAAAAAAAATAAAAATAGAGGAATATCTAGGTTTTAGAGGTGCGTGCCGAGCTTTGGGCATTTCTGTTGTGTAGGAGGCCAAAGAAAACTATGGGGAATGCTGTTCCAAACATTTTTCCTTTGTGTTCATTAGCGTATGTAAAATGAGTGAAAAAAAAATATGTCAAAAGGAGAAGTAAAATAGATATTAATCTGATTTGAAAACATATCTTCCCCTTTTTTGTATGCCTCGAGCATCAGCAGGGCTCATTCTGGCCCATGTTTGAAAAGCTGAGCACACAAGGCAAGGTTACGGAGCCTGGTTTCACTGGGAGCTGGCGCTGCTGAAGGGAAATCACACACCCAGGAGACCCCGATGCAGCCGCTGCAATCCAACACCAGCTGTTGCTACAGCCTTTTCCGACCTCGGCTTCAAAGCCCCTCTGCCAAAGAGCTAGGGGTGTTGTATAAAAAGTAAATCTTTGCTCAGCTGTACGTAGTGCTTTATAATAATGTACCAAAACAAGAGACCTGCGTAATACAGTGTAATCCATTTCTAGGGACGACGGTCACTTCCTGGGACTTGTACAATTCATTTAATGTATTGAAAATAAAACCTACATCAAAAGCAGAAGGTAGCGGAGCCACAGCTGGGAGAAGCAGCAAACCTCATACAACTAAAGAGCACGATCAGATTATGTCTGTCTCTTCTGACAGAGGTAACGTTTTTCCACGTTTGCATTTCTGCCATGTTTTCATCCTTCTAAACCGTGCATACCACTGTGTTGTGGGGTGAAAATGAAGAAACACTTGGCCCGCCTGTCTGGCACCTGAGATTTTCCTAAAGAATTGTGGACAGGTCTGCACTGAGACCTTTTCTGTACAATACCGTCATAAATGATCTTAAATAAAGATAAACAGTCAGTGACAAAGTCCACTGGTACTAACTTACTTAAGACAGTACAAGCAAAACACCAATTGTGAAAACCTCCAGAAGTATCTCATCATACTGAGTATTTGAGCAATAAAAGAAAATAAAATTAAAGCAATAAAAAATTAATAGTGAAAGTATTTTTTGATGATGATAGACTCTTCTATACTTTTTGCGGGTGAAAGAGGAGGAGATGACTTATCCCCTCAGCTTTTGTGTGCAAAGTATTATTATGTTAAAAGTGGTTTTTTTTCCCCATATTATCTGTTGTTAGGCAGCACATCTTCTTCTACAATGATTTCGGGAAGTTCTGTTCTTGCCAGAAACCATGAAGAGGAAGAATACCATTCAGAAGTTATATTAACATTGGAAAAATTTCAGCAGGATTTATTTTTCATGGAGAGGATTCTAATGGAGAATATTTTTCAACCCAAACTCGCAGCTTATCGGCAGTTTCCTGTCCTTATAGGTTTGTTTCTTATTGTTACCCTGGTCCCAGCATGAGGCTTTGCAAGCTTTTGGAAGTCATGGAGTTGTGTCCCTCACTGAATGTCTTTACAGACAACATGTCTATTTAAGAAATAGACAAAGCAAAGAGAGCTATGAGATGTCAACATGAACTTTGCAGATTTACACTCACTTTAACAGACATCCCTACCACTCGGTGGAAGAACTGAATAAATGAGTTCTGAGCTGGCTCATCTCCCCTTCACAACAAACTGAGATTTACTCAAAATAGGAGTCAAACTTGTTTCCTGACAGTTAAGATACAGATTAATTCTCCTCCCAACCATTTTTTGCATTGGAATGCCTTTTACAGTTATTATTTATTTATTTTATAAGGAGTCTGATGGTAAACAGAAGTTTTAGCCTGATAGATGTTCAGTGTCTAACATGAAGTACATTCATTGCAGCCTGTAAGAGGCATTACCTGGACCCAAGTGCTAAGGAATATTTTACCTTTAAAGGAGTTCCAAGTTAACGCAGGGATTTAAAAAAAAAAGGCAGATTCCCACTGTTTTTACTGTATTGTACATCTTCATGTCAGAGAGAGTTTCAGTTTCTGAGGGAATGAGCCTGTTACATTCTGTCACTCTTCAGGAGGTAGCTACAGCTGGAGCACAGTACTGGCCAGGAAGACTCTTGTTCTGACAATCTGGCAATTATTGTGTTACTTTTTTAACAGCGACCTGAGATCAATTTATGAGTTGCACATTACATAAAATAAAGGGGGTGAGTAAACAAAAAAATGCTTAGGAAATGCAGTCTAAACATATGCTCTACACTTCCGTTTCCCAGACAGTGAGCAACTTATTACAGCCTCATGTATCTTAGCTACGGCGGTACAGCATCAATGCTTAAGCGTGGCTCTTTAAAGTTTGGCACCTAACTTGAAAAAAAATCTCAGTTTAAACAAACTTTTAAATATGAGAGATTAGAAACATTCCTGGTGGGGGGTGGATATAAATTCATAACTTGTTGCTGAGTGGCTAAATCCACTCGTTAAACACCTGGAGCGTAACCGGCACACTACGGCCTGATCTGGCCATCTTTTATGTCCCATCAACATTTTAGCAATGCTTTTAGAAGTTAGGATGTCTTAATTCCTCAATCTCCATTTAATTTTTTTTTTTTCTGCAAAGTATTTCCTGAAAGGGCAAATTTTTCTTCTGATGTGAATGACTGGAGTTACATACGTGAAATGTTACGAGTTAGACTTTGCCATATTTGTGCATTTTAGATCCCGATGTTACATCAGACACTAGTCGTACAGTAGCAGCCGTGAAAGAAGCTAAAGAGAAAGAGCATGGGAAGGAAAAGAAGGATAAGGAAGAGCAGAAGGAAGCGTTCATTGACCCATCAATTCTGTCAGACGTAAATAAAATCCTAGAAGAAATTGTACCTCCCAGTTTGGAACGACTGTGGTCATACGCATGTGATTTAACCAATGGTCACAGCGTGAGCAGTATGGCTTGGAGCAAAGTAAACCCAGTGAGTTCACAAATCGCTGCTTCTAAGCTGTTTAAATAATGGTTTAAGCAATTGTTAGTGTAGAAAAACTCATGATTTTGATGTTCTTTGTTGTGAGAGATCTCAGAGAGAGGGATTCATCCCTACAGTCAGGTAGGTTGTCTTCACATGCCTCTCTGTCCTTCTGTACAAGAATACTGCTACATTATTCTACAGGTTGGACAGCTGCACTAGGCTTTTCTACGTATGGATCACAACAGCTTTAATTGGTCCAGAATAGGTCAATTTATCATGGGCGGTCACCTGAACAACGATGTTAAGATAATAGACTCGGTCTGTTATAGAATTGGAAGTTGAAATTTAAACCCCTACTACTAAACTTTACCATCATTGATATTGATGATAGTTTAGATACCATTTAGACAGCTTCTAACAGTAACCTCCCAAGAAAGAAGCATTCATCAAACTTTAAGGATAAGACGCACAATAACAGGCACAGAATCCCGAGCATCTGGCCCAAGTTTATTTCATTCAGCTTCAGCGGAGGTGAGAATGACTCAGACATCTCCACTTTCAGAGTAATGTAAGGCTCAGTTTTTCCAACAGAGCTCTCTTATGGCCACACAAAAATAATGAATGGAAGGAAGGTAAAAAGCAGGTGAGGATGAGAAACATAAAACCAGTAAGATTGCCCCAAGGGAAAAAACAAGGGAGAAAATGAAGACCATTTCATGTTAGTACACCAGATCCCAGATATTGTCAAGTTGGACGCATATATAGACTTCAGTTGTAGAATTACAGGGCAAACAAATACCTACTTTTAAATTCTTAGTTTCACAAACAAGTTGTTTTGTGTAGGAAGAAAAAAAAATAAAGGAGTTTAAAACTTAAAATTTTGCTGCTGTTTCTTACTTCTGCTTATGGAAAGGAATGAACAGAATTCATTGGACACCACTGTAGAGAGCTAAAAGCTAGGAGTTTGAGGTGGTCACTGAAGCTCCTTTTACAGCTAACATCGAGAGAGAAAAGCAGTATTATTACGTGTTCCATTAAATGCTGCACATTAAAATATGGTTATAGAAGAATGTATATTCATTTCTGGAAAGGGACATATTTTATTGATGGCCAGGGCAGGGAGACTGCAAACGCAACTGACAGTGACCATGAATGCACTTTTAGTTGAACCAGTGTCCAATATTCTAGAAATTCTGTTCTTGTGTGTTATTCTACTTGCGTATGACATAAGCATTATTTTTCCAGACTTTGCACTGAGAGTCACTGTTAACAGAAAGTTGCCTTTTAGAAATATACAACTGAACTTCAAGTTAACTGAGATATATCTCTTAATCTGCGCTTTTAGGATCTTCTAGCTGTTGGTTATGGAGCGTTTGATTTTAAAGAGCAGAAGAAAGGCTTGGCTTGCTGTTGGTCATTGAAGAACCCCATGGTAACAAACAGCCAGTTTGTTTTGTTTTTTTTTCCTTTAATGCATTTTTCTGCTATGCTATTTCTGCTTTATTTATTTCCCTCTTCCTATTTCAAAAAGCAAGCCCTAGCCAGTGAGGTTGAATTTGCTAGCCCAAACCAGGCACTTCTGGAGAATTGATTGCAACTCAGTACCTAGCAACGTGCTTAAATCTCGACCCCAAAAAAAATGCCTGTAGGAAGCAGTTTAGTTTCCGTGCCTGTCCGTCCTCTCAACTGACCCTTCCACCAGAGGTGCTGGCTGTACTGGTTGCTCGGTAACACGGATGCCTGTCACGGGAACTAAACTCTGCACACAGGCCACCAAGCAACTACCAGGTGGCTACAACTGTCAGGTAGTACCAGTCTACGCTGGGCAACTCAGCGATGCCCATCTCTGTATCCCATTTCCAATCCTGAGGGTGACCTACCCCAGACTCTAAGTCTGTTTCGTTATTACTGTGAGTAGACCCGGTTGCATAGAAATTATTTTTAGACTGGAAAAAAGTCTTGAGCACAGCAAATGTGAAAATAAATCCGTTTACCTTTTGTTTTTCAAAAATCTATGGACCATTCGTTCAATACTTCCAAACTCTGATTATAGAGAACACCAGTAATTTAAATTTAAGGATTATCCTTACCAACCCATTTTCTGTTGTACCATGAAATTTGTTTAGGATGAAGATCAAAAATAAAACGTATATAATTACAGATAATTATCTAATCTAATTTCTCATAATACTGTCAAAAAGACAGTAGACTTCATAGATGTAACATTTACATCTTTACACATCCATCTGAAAAGTGATCCTTTTTAAACTAGCCATTTCAAAAAAATCATCTTGGAAATCTCGGTTGCAAAGCGACACAGTAAAAATCACCTGATTGCTGTCAAATTACACAACCTTAGGGTTTTTTGTTCTACAAACTTCGCTTCCCCAAAATTGTGTATTAGACTAATTTAAATCATGCTGAGTCAAGTCTTTGACGCGTATTTATCATGTCAACAACAATCAAATACTCTTGCGGTTCCCTGATGTCACCATAGTCCTCAAGTCCCTAACAATCAGAAATAAGGTCTGGCATGCACGCTGAAATACAGTTCTTTGCAAACTCACTCTGCTGTTTCCCATTTGAAGAGCTCGGTGCAGTGACTTTAAGGATTTAATCATATAACAGAGCTGAATTAATTCTTTGGTAACACAGAGAAATGACACGAAAATAGGGGTTTACAGATTACCTGAAGTACGTTAGATGGCATTTTATCTTCAGCTAAGTTTCTGTAATTGGAAAGGTACTTCACATTACAAGACAGAAAACAACTGGAGAAATTCTCCAAAATGCTCAGTTTGTTTTAAAAAGAAAAATAACAAATCAAGCAAACAAAGCCCTCACACTGTACTCACAAAGCTGAATCCTAGCGAATTTGATTTTTAGGTATTTGGGTTGGAGTAGGCCCATCTAACTTATTTTACAGTGTTGTATTTCTGCATAGTCTTTATTTTTTTCTAATTTTATTAGTTGTAGCAAGAAAGAAACTGAACCATTTAGAATGTAATACCTAATTTTCTGTCTAGAGCTGGCCACTATGGTCATCAGCTTGTGAATTTCCCAGCAGAGCCTGGCAATTCAGTACCCAGTGTTGAGAAAACCAAGGCAAATTCAGAAACTAACTTAAAACGTTCTTGTATTTTTCTACTGATCAGTGGCCAGAGCGTATTTTCCGGTGCGAGCATGGCGTTACCGCTTTGGATTTCTCTATGGCAAGCCCCAGTCTTTTAGCAGTTGGAATGTACAACGGTTCTGTCGCAATCTATAATGTACGCAGTTGTAACGACGCTGCACTTTTGGACAGCAGGTAAGGCTATGATTTCCCATCTCCTCCCACCTTGGTCACGTCTTAGCAAATAAGAAATAAAAGAATATCCACAACTGAGAAGCTGAGGGAATAGTGCCAGTCACGATAAGTAAGGCTTGGGATAGCTCAGGGATGCTGCACAATAATTTCATTTCCAACTTTTGTCAGTATCTTCCAGTTTGGACTGGAAATGCCTACACAAACACTCAATACCCTCAAATACTAGAAGTTTCTGGAGCAAAATTGCAAACACAAAAAATTATGGTAATGCATAAATGCCTGGAAGGGGCTGGGGGGGCCAACCAGGCTTTTCCCATCCACCTCTTTACACGGATACAGCCGAATCCTCAGACACTGCTGTTCTCCCCCTGCACTGCCATCATTCTCTGTTCTTATTTCTGCCCATAAATGCTTACATTGCTTTAACACCACTGGTCCTTATTTGGGTTAAGAAACTCTCTGTGACGTTGCCGTGCACACAAAGGGAGTTGGAAAGGCGAAACAAATGAGTACTATGCTCTGACTTGTTAAGAAAATACAGCAAGTTACCATCACGTATCATTTTATACTCCATGTACTACCTACCTAGGATGATCTTCCCCCAAATAATAAATCCTCATGGGAGACTACTGGTAGCTTTTGGTGTTTTCTCACTGATTCCACTTGCCAAAAATGGAGAGAACATCAGAATAGGTGAGGGATAAGCAGAATTAAGAAGAAAATGAGAGGGGGGGTGATCAGGGAGACATTTGCAGCTCCCCAGGTCTAGGGTACTCTCCTCCAAGGTGCATATTGATTTCATGATTCAGGTATCAGCGAAAGGTGTGTTAGCACATAAACAGTGCCCTGAAACTAAATATCCAGCATGTTTGATAAAAGAAAAATTTTCCTGAAGAAAACAGCCAATATTCAGATTATCTTTTTTTAAAAAAAAAAGAAAAGCTAAACAACATTTCTGTTGTAAGACTTGACGTTCATTACAAAGTGAAAGGCTAATTATTTTTCAAATATATTGCCTTGCCTTCGTTCATATGTGATTTATCATGTGCATCTTTTGTTCCAGTGAATCTTCAAATAAACATACAGGTCCTGTATGGCAACTGAGGTGGGTGGAACAGGACAGAAGTGCAACGGGAGACAGCAAAACAGAGAGATTAATCTGTATCTCAGCAGATGGCCGAATAACTGAGTGGCTCATACACAAAAGACTAGATTGCACTGGTAAGCATTTTCCCCTGCAGCTTTTCTGCAGAGGGATAATACCTGAAATTTCAATTGCTTCATTTTATTTCAGGTGACATTCTTTACACCAGTTATCATAGACAAAACATTTAAGAGCTGTTGAGCATTCCAAAGAAGCACGACTTATTCATAGCACTGTCACATACCCGTTTGACAAAAACTCTTGCCATTTGCACAGATCTGATGAAAATAAAACGAACAGAAAGCAAGAAGAAAAAATTACCGGATGAGAAAGAAAGGAAAAGTGAAGCTCTGATATCTCAACAGGCAGCTGGAATGTGCTTTGACTTCCATCCAAAGGTAGGCTCAGGAAGTCCATCCTGGCTAAAGTATTATCCAGGAGAACTGTGCAACAGGGGTGAGGTCCTCAGCTGGAGCTACTTTAATATGCACCAGCCTGGGACTTGGCACTGGTATTTAAAACATATTTAATTCTGAAACAAATTGCTTCTTAGCTAATAAGTTTTACCCAGAATGGATGAGACGGTAAACCAAACAAGTAATCCCTGTACGTGAACAACTCCATCATTTCAGCCGTGTTACTCACGTTTGCTTTGGGCCAGATCCTAGGGTAGCTCTCCTCTGTGTGTTGGTCAACTTGGCGAGAATTTGACTGTTCAAACTCTCCCGAGTCTAGGACTTCGATGGCTGTGCTTCTCCTCTTTATCCAGCTGAGTATTTTGCCCTCAGAGCATTTGAAGAATTCATGTGTTTGCCCATGTGGATCACAGAAAGTCTGAGATTTTTAGAAGTCAAAAATCACAGCATACTTTCTGCATAGATGCAGAACACACATAGCGAATCTGATACTTTCCGGCACCGCTGTATCTACTGCACGTGCTCCTCTGCAGCACACACACAAGCAGCCCAACACACACCAGCCTGGCAACTCCACCCCAGCTCTTCAGAGCACTGTCACTGCCAAACTCATCCAGTCCTTTATAGAGTTTTGGGTGAGTGATAAATAGGTTAAATCCAACTTAAGCTACTTTTACTTTTCTTTCAGGATACTAATTTTTACCTTGCTGGAACAGAAGAGGGTCATATCCACAAGTGTTCTTGTTCATCCAGGGAGCAGTTTCTAAAGACATACAGAGGCCATAAGGTGAGGGATACATACAAAGAGTAACGACAGCAGAAACTGTTCAATTAAGTTCACAAATGCAATAGTTTCCTTGCTTATATTTACTAAACCAAACATCTGCAACAAAAGAAACCTATTTTCTTGTATTAGGAATGAACGCCCACAGTTAAAGCATCACAGTCTTACAGGATTACTTTCTACACTATTTTTTAAAGTAATTTATTAAAACTTGTCCCATAAACTGTTTTAAAGTTTAAGTTCTGACTTTATTTTAAGAAAACAATCGGTAATCTGATTGTCCTGCAAACCACAATTAAGCAGTCTTCCCTCTGAAAGATGGCAGAACTTCAACAACACCTCTTTTTTCTAAAATCTCTGCTTCATCCAAGAAGCTGCCCTTTCAGCACCAGCTTCTCCTAACAACTGGTGAAGGGGCAGAAGCAGCTGAATGCTTTTTATTCCAAAGATCTCTCCTGCCTTGTCACACCTGCTGCATCCTAATTTCCTATGGGTGCACACAACACAATGCTGGGTTTGCTATTAAGGTCAGAGGACAGGGATTTCCATGAAAGGTCACTATTAAAAACCACCCTGTGAGGCTACAGCTCTAGAATAACACAAAGTTCTTCTTTGTTTCTTCCCAAACGCCAAAGGGTCCTGTCTACAAAGTCGCTTGGAATCCCTTCAGCACTGACATGTTCCTAAGCTGCTCTGCGGACTGGAGCATTATTTTATGGCACCAGGATTCACAGACGCCCCTGTTAACTTTCAGTTCCACCACTGCTGTTGTTCATGACGTTATGTGGTCTCCAAAATCAGCCTTCGTATTTGCCGCAGCAAAAGAAAGCAGAGTCGAAATTTGGGATCTTAGTGTCAGCATGTAAGTAATCACTTTTCTCAAAGAAGATTCTGAAACTTAATGGCACAAAGGCTACACGTTATTGCCTAATCAGTATTGTTATCAGATCATGACAGCTGCATGGCGTTTGCTTGCTGAGTTATTGAAAGCATTGCATTTTGCAATACTCATTTTGTAAAAGCAGACGGTAGTTACCAGAGAATTGGGATTATAAGAGAAGGAGCTGGATGCCTCATGGAACTGATAAAGGGTAAAAGTGCTTTTTTGCTGCAGAAGTCATAGATTCTACCACTCCTATAGTTAAAAGTGAAAAATAACAAAACTGAGCTACTTTGGACCTTTTCTAAAACTAAGATGGTCAGAAGTTCAGATACGTCTCACTTTTTCCCACTACTGTAAAACAGGTTCACATCTCATGTGCAGCTTCGTTAATCTGTGGCCTTCTACTGCTGGTCTGCACTTTCTGGTGTTAATGACAGCATGAAGCCAGCGGTGGAGTAGGAGGCCTGCCAAATCTTGCAGTAGCAAAAAGCAAATTATTCATATAATAAAAATACTAACACCCCCCACGCCCACCCCCCATATTAGGCAATAGGACAGATTTTAGGCAATTCAGTTAATAGCAACTTGGATTTTTCTTCTGGTTGAGACCAAACAAAACAGTGCCTCGCTTCTTAGTTTTTGAGTTAATCTAGACCATAGTAAGTAAAACACACAACATCTATCAGGCCTGCATTACTGCTAGACTTTACACTCCAGGCAAGTGCCGTTTTCCCTTTGTCATCATTAATATTTGCCTTTGCTCGGTTGCAGCTTGGACCCCGTGATCTCTTACTTTGCCAGCCCAAGAGAGAAATTCACATCTGTACTCTTTGCTACGAACACCGACTGCCTCCTGGTAGGAGACAGCAACGGAGAAGTCGGTGTGTTTGAGCTGCAGAACCTGGCTGCTCTCAACAGTAATAAGGTACAACTCACTAGGAAAAGGTGGTGGACCTTAGAGGTTCACCTCAAGGTGCACTCTTGTCTGGTACTTCGTTCCTCAGAAAGGGCTTTCTGTTAAAGATCTAGCTAATAAATATTGAAATAGGTGTAATCAGATAGAATCTGATAACCAGATTAAAACCTGAGGAGGTTTCTGCTCTTCTGCATGCCATACCACTAGAAACCTCAGGAATAGGTTAAGTTAACAGGTAAGAAACTTGAGGTTTCACTTGATCACAAATCCAGCAGTTCCTCACAGGTGGATGGCAAGGGCAGGAAAGCAGAGCCTCCTCTAAATGCAGTCTGTAGGTGACCGCGTTTGGCAGAGTGCCCTCACCTGCTGACAATGCAGGAAGGACGTGCCCTCTCCTGGCCACCACCAAGGTAGTCTCACTTTGTTGGTGTCAGCAAACCCGTTAGCCCTCTGTCTCTGCATTGCCTTCACTCCTTTAGAAGCCACTCCTTATCCCAGTGAGGGCTTTTCTGTCCTAGATGAGATGGGAGAATTTGACTAGGTTCGTTTCCAATCGTACCATTGCACGGATTTTGTGTCAGCAGCAGCGTCAAAGCTGAGTGGTGTCAACTGTGAATCCCGTCTCTTCACTTTTGCATAAATCGGTGCCGATTTATACCAAAGCCCCTCCTCGTCTGCTCCATGGTACAAAATCCTGATGCCACCCTGGGTGCTCCAGCCCCAGGTGATCCCTCCTCCGGGCAGCCTGATACTGAACTGAACTGCTCCCTTCGTCCTTTCAGCTTTGAGCAAGTGCCTTTGGCTTACTGGACTCGGGTTCCCAGTTTGTAAAGTGGGACTGGTACTTTTTAAAATCCCTTCTGAGTTACATGGTGCAAAACATTAAACTTAAGTTGGAGAGAACGAAAATGCTGATGTTAACCTAACCTTCATTCTTAGGGTATGAAGGATTAATAATTCACAATTGTCAGCACTGCATTTAGAAATTCTGGTAATTACCAGCTCTATTTGCTAAGTTCTGTAAACCACAGAGCAAAAAAGAGGTTTCCTTAAAAACTAAAGGTGAGGCCATTGTTGTCAAACTTAGAAAATAAATTATTGGGTTTTTTTTTTCCTACAAATTATCACGAAGCAGCCCAAGTCCTCTGAGCAAAGAAGCTCGTCAGTTAATAAGAGTATAGGGACAATGTTCTGGGTATGTCACCAGAACAGAACTAAAAATATCAGTGCTTAATTTCACAGGCTTTGGGCATGTGGTGTAACTGGTCACTGAGTCACCGAGCCTCATTAGCCAGAGGGAGCCACACTTGCCAGCACCACCCATTTCTTTCACTCCCCTTTCTGCTAACACCAGGCTTGGGTGTGTGCCAGGCTCAGCACGACAGGGTCCGTGCTACAACTAACGCTAAAGGGAGATACCTGCTTCAGGGGCAGTCACATCTAAGCGCAGCTACCATACGTGCATCATCTTGAAAATTAATTGCCTTTATAAACAAGATACATGTTTGTATGCTGCTAAGTCTGATGCTACAAATACAATCCAAACAGGCCTGCCAAACAGTGCTATTTTCAAGGAGCGCTGTTAGAGGCAAGCATAGCATTAGCAGAATTCCAAAGACGAATTAGGTGACAGAACACGAACTACTTTAGCCTGCTTTCTGGAGGCTCACTGCACAACCAATTCTGTTCTTGGTTCATAAACAGGAATTTTGGATCACTGCATGTCTTGTACTGCAATTACACTGTCATACAGCTCTTTTTTCCCTCTTGTTTTACAGGTTGATACCTTACATGACGTAATTGGTCCTGCTGTAGCGATTTAACAGTAGCTAAACGATACCACTTCTCAGTTGGTAAATAGCAAGAAAGACATATTGTAGTATTAACACAAACTGTTTATTCTTTTCCAATCATTAAATTTCTCTTTGAAACCATACTGGTTAGAAACTTCTTTCAAATGCTCTAAATTTTCCCCTGGAAGCCCCCCTCATTAGACAAACAGCATTAATACACAGACGGCCTTCCCTCTAATACAGATAAGGTAACAGAAAGGTCTCGGTCATCTTTCCTCCTTGTGTTTTTTCTCCTTGGTTTTTCCCTCCAAGGTCTTTTCTCCTTGGGTTACTCAAAAGGAAAAATGCCAAAAATCACCTCCTGTACAGGACACTCCATGATAAAGCCCAAAGTCCTCACCAGATGTAGTCTGTATCTTCCCTGTGAAATCACCCAGTAAAAGCGCAGACTTTTCATCAGAGACACCTCGTCTGCCATCCCATGAACCACCACTGAGGGTGAAAGCTGAGCTTTGAGTGGCATCGGGTGCTCCTGCGAGCTGCAGATCATCCCACACCAGGCAAAAGCAGAGACCAACTTTTCAAGCCCTGACAAATAAGGATCATGTAAAATCACCCTTTAAATTCCCCCAGTCCCACACTGACACTTCCCTGAAGGCTCCTCCCACGGGGGAACAGCGTGCTCCTGGAGCAAGGGTTGACTTTGGCAGCTCTGGAAGTGGTGAGCCCCTGGCCCAGGTTGCCCAGAGAAGCTGTGGCTGCCCCATCCCTGGAGGGGTTCAAGGCCAGGTTGGCCGGGGCTTGGAGCAACCTGGGCTGGTGGGAGGTGTCCCTGCCCAGGGCAGGGGGTGCCACTGGGTGGCCTTTAAGGTCCCTTCCAACCCAAACCATGCTGTGATCTATGATCTGTGTTTTCTGAGATCTCACCACTTCCCCTCACCCAGCCCAGCAGCCGGAGAGCCGAGACCTGCTGGGAAGACTTGCTCGGGCCCGCCTTGCTGGCTGGAAGCAGGCAGCGTTTGCCTGTCTAGGCTGTCTTTTTTGGGGACAGATCGGAAGAAAGAGAAACAAGCACCCAGCGAGCCACCAGCTGGACCGTGGAGTCAGAGGATTTTCAGAGACTGCTCACAGAAAATATGGAGCATTTCTACAAGTGAGTAATTAGGAGTGAGATCCAGGCTACAGCCTGGCAGCAAAGCGCCCTGCCTACCAGCTGACGGAGGCAGGAGCTGCCTGCTCTCAACAGCATTCTGTAGCCAGACATCTCTTTTATAGATTCAGAACGTTCAGATTCTCTCATTAGCCTGACAATAAACGTCCGGCATTTAAACACATCACTGAAGTTAAAGATCATTTGCGATGCATTAACATCCACTTCCTTCTGCACATTTTACAGTGCCCAGCCAAGCTTACCCTTGACATAAAATTAATCGTCGTGCATTTCAAAGAAAGACACCCATTAAGGTGAATCATGTGTTAATCATTATTACAAATCTGAACAAAATACACCATATATTTTCCATCGGTGGTCATGACTGTTTACTTACTGATGCTACTGGTAAAAACGAGCTTTCTGTCAAGGCTGTAACACCTCGTAATTCACCCTGCACGTTACTGTAAACTAATGCACTGTAACATTATGGTGCTGGAAAACACTTCCGGTGCTAGGAAGTGCTAAAGATCTCCGAAGTTCCTTATGTATTTTGTTCGTAAATATGGGATTTCTGACCTCGTAATTCACAAATTGTCTCCTTAAGGCATTTTATTGCAAGAATTTTTTATAGAAGCTTACAACAGCTGCAGCCAACACCACCCATGTCACCGTAACCAACCTGCTAACCCCTGCTCCCAGGGCACAGAACACTGCTCCGTGCTGCTTTAGTGAACCCACTTTTCTCTTTCAGATATTACCAGAATGAAAAGGATGGTCAGGACACCGATCTGTAGCTATTCTGTGCTTCGGTTAGAGCCTCTCCCTCTCTTTTCTGTGCCTTTTTGGACAAGGGCCGCATCTACAGGCCTTGCTGCAGAGACTGGTGAGCTGTGCAGCTGCAGCAGAGCTACTTCCCTGCATCCAGGTACCTGCCGGGCAAATCACAGAATGGTTTGGGTCTGTGTTTGAAAGGACCTTAAAGGCCACCCAGTGGCACCCCCTGCCCTGGGCAGGGACACCTCCCACCAGCCCAGGTTGCTCCAAGCCCCGTCCAACCTGGCCTTGAACCCCTCCAGGGATGGGGCAGCCACAGCTTCTCTGGGCAACCTGGGCCAGGGGCTCACCGCCCTCACAGCCAACAATTTCTGCCTCACATCTCATCTCAGTCTCCCCTCTTGCAGTGTAAAACCCTTCCCCCTCGTCCTACATGGCTCCCCTCCCTGCTCCAGAGTCCCTCCCCAGCTTTCCTGGAGCCCCTTTAGGGCCTGGAAGGGGCTGGAAGTTCTCCCCGGAGCCTTCTCCAGGCTGAATCCCCCCAACTCTTTCAGCCTGCCTTCATAGGACACAAGCTGTCAAACAACTCCACCGCTCTGCACAGTTCATTACAGCCAGTGCACTGTGCTCAAATGCTCTGCATGCACCAGGACCGCATCCGATCACACAGCACGCCAGGAATCGTAACAAGACACGTGCAGCCTACATTTACCACAATAACCCTCAGTACATGATTTTGTCACCAGTAACTGCCCGGTACTGGGAGATTCCTCTGAAGCATCCGCAGTTGCCGGCTGGACAAGAGGATGCCTGCCAAGAGAACAGGGCAGGGGTAACAAAGAGGTTCGCAACTGCAGACGTCACTGGAAGTTGGTAACTCCCTTTTAGTTTGGGATCACTAACAGAAGACCCGGTGTTGCTTACACTGTGGTAACAGGCACAGCTGGGCAACAGGCTGCGTGGGAAACACACCGAGACAGAACCCATTATCTACAAATCATGTAATAAACACCCTTTCATTTTTTCAGAACATACACATTAATGGTATTGACCTAAGCCTGTACCCTATAAATATGTTATACTACATGTGTTCCTATAGTAAAGCAGTTACAGTCTTAAGAAGTCTTTAATACCTGACCGAAATCCCAGCACAAATCCCGAAGCACTTAAAACATTACCGGAAACAAGCGATTAACTTGGTTTTAGCAAACATTAAGTCATCCTCAGAACAAGCCACTCAGTGGAGCGGATGGGCCATTGGTATAAATGTGTCGGCTTCAGCAGAACTCCCCACCTCGTCCTGCAGCTCCCTCACACCCTGCAAGAGCACGGCATCCGCAGAATGAGGGGCACGGTGGTGGTGCTGGCCTTGCTGGCTCTCCTGCTGGTGGCACGGGAAGGACGTGGGGAAGGGAACACCATCAGGCTCTGCGGAAGAGACTTCGTCAGAGCTGTCGTCTTCACCTGCGGCGGCTCTCGCTGGAAAAGGCATTTGACTGATTATCACTACCTGTTTGGTAAGTACTAATTAATGCTCTTCACCCCCTGCAAAGATTTGGAAGACCCAAACCACCTGCAGGCTGCAGCTCAGGGCAGAGCTGCCCCCTCGGCTTCTGCTGCTCCCCTCCAGAGCTGCACCTCAACCATGGTCAGCACCGGCTTTGCTGGGAGACAGCAAGAGAAGCGGTGCCACTTCATGCTTTCTGGCTTAGCTTAGAGTGCTATTTTGCCAAATAAATAACATTTAGATCAAGATTTTCCATGTCAACCTGAGCAATGACGAGTTAAGCCCAAGGCTATCCCTGAAAATCTGTCAGAGACAAGCTTCGCTGCAGCCAATGCACGTTTTTTACTGCTGTCTTCAGTAGGATACACCACTTTCCCCACTAGAAACCAGGAACTTTATTACAACTTAAAAATATTATAATAAAGTATGTTGGATATATACTCTGCAACCTAAGTATCTTCACATGGTGGTGTATGCATTTATAGGCAATTCAGCCATTACATGCACTGCTAGAAATTTGTACCCTGACAGGTTAAAAGAGCTAGAAAAAAGAAAATAAATGAGGCAGATGACAGGAACAGCAGCTTCCTATGCTTTTCATGCAGTAACATCTGCCTTTTTTTAAAATTCTGTTGTAGCAGCAGCTTTAAACAAACATAAAAAGCAATGCCACTTGCAACACCCTACCCAAGGGACTGTTAAAGGAGAAGAAACCCCCACCGCTAAACCAAGCGAGACAACTACTGTACCTTTATAAACTCCACAAGGCGGTGCCCAGTTGTACTGTGGTATTTAAAATGCACATGGATCGCAAGCGTAATTTAAGCGGGAACATCCAGGAACTTTGAAATTGTGAGGTGCCTTCACATCATATCTGTGTTTTAGGAAACCCACAACATGCTGGTCAAGGGGCACTGACACATCAAATCATGGTTTTACCCTTCGAACCAAACACATAGGTGGACGACTGACACAGCAACTATTCCTACAAAAACCACTCTTCAATATGAATCCCTAAATTACTGGGTTTTTTTAACATGTTAATCACAGAATGTGTACCTCGCACATCTATTTTAATACTGCCCTGGTGAGAAGTCAGTGATCTGGTAGATCTTGGTTGCTCACGTCAGAGACACGGAAAACAATACTTTCAGCTCCCTGGCTCTAGGCTGGTCTGTCTTTCTAGCAAAGATATAAACTACTCACGACTCCATGACTTTTAATTTTTAGCTTTGAATTTTGATGCAGCAGAGAGTGAAAATCCCGTGCCTTTCTCACAAGAGAACAACGGTTATGCCGATTCCTCGACGCACACAGACCTGGAGACTGACAGTGAAGAAATCCCCAACACCCAGCCTGAGACAGAGCGAGATTTGCAGCGCACCAGGAAAACATCCACCCTAAAAAAGCGCGAAGCCGCCAAACTGCTGACCACATCCTGCTGCAGCATCGGCTGCAGCGAGAGAGAGATCAGTTCCCTGTGCTGAAACGCAGCAGACGCCGACGAGGTTCAGTGTGACAGCTTTGTATTAAAATAATCATGACATAAACCACAATTATTTCAGTTGTCTTCTTTAATTGTCAATTCATTCTTTGCAGTACGCTAGGGAGTAAAGCCTGAATGTTAAATGTAGTGCAAACCAGCGAACGGCTGCAGGCTGGGCTGTGTGGATTCCACAAAGTGTTTGCAGTGGTTTAGAGTTAAACTTTTAGTCACGAGTACAAACAGTTCTTCCCATCTAACTACTGTTCTAGTTTCAGCTTAGCACATAGAATGCGATAAAATACGCAATTTGTTATATGCTTGTTTTCCTACTTATGAAAATGCAACAGCAGGTTTCAACTGTAAAATATGGGTAGCAAAAAGTCTGTTTTCAGGCTCAGAATAAAGCCAAGGCCGCAGCACACGAGACCTGGGATGGGTCAGCTCTAGCCCTGGAGCTGGGCAGGAGCGGCTGTGGGTTATTTCCTATTCCAGCTGCTTCCAGTAAACATCCACCCAGGGTCCTACCTATTGGACAGTTAATCTGCAACCAGGGAGACGGGAAATACACGGCTGAGCTCAGAGGGCCGCACTCCCCCTCTTGGCTATAGCCAGGTATCAGCTGAGAGCCCCAATTCAACGTTTTTTCTTGCTAGATTTGATCACCGTCAACAGAAGGGCCCAGACATGTTAGATCTATATATTCTAAACATGATACTACTTGAAGACACTTTTCACTTCATTTCAAGCACCGTGGGACAGAGCTAGTCTTCCCCAAGCAGAACTAACCACTTCCTCTGGACCACCTTTGGCCTTTCTCGGGGCTCTGGGGCAGCCCCCAGCAAGCAAAGCTCACGACTCTCTTGCTCCCTGCGGCCCCTCCACCACAGAGCCCCCCTGACCCAGGACACCGCTGGGCCCGGCAAGAAGGTCTGGAGAGATCCCTCCATCGTTCCCCAGGCAGGGCAGGGGGAACAACAGCACCGAGCTACTGCAGCTCGATGGCACACAGCGCCTGCAATACAGCACGTGCACGGAGTGGCCCCATGCTTAACTGCCCACGAGCACCGTTTAACGGAGATAATTTTAAAATGCCTTTGTTTTGCTTTCCAAAAATGCGTTTTCTACTCGGGGATCATGTAGTGAGGGCAAATTCAGGGAGAAAAAAAGTATTACAGGGATAGCTGGTTCTGAAAGCTGCTAGAATCAGGTGCGAAACAGCACACCACAGAGAATCGCTTCCCAGAGAAAGCTCTGGGAAATGCAATTATTACTTTCCCCACCAAAAGGCTCACAGTAACCACATTTCAAAACAGGTGAAAGTTGCCTCGGTCCTTCACAACCATTTTCAACAACAGAAACAGGAACAGTTAGGCTGAATGTTCATTACTCTTGCTGTGAAACGCAACTACCTCCTTACTCAAAATAGACAGCGTAGACATTGGCGAGAGCAAACAGTGAAGTGTTCTTGAACACGTACGACGAAAACGTATCGCTCGCAGGATCCCACAGGCACCGGCTTCCGATTTGCATGCTCTGCTCATTCAGCTGCCCAATGTGTGTCACCACAACGATCTTGTACCTCGGTATCTTAAGGTCTTTTACCCGAGCTTTAATAACCTGCAAGAGACAAACACATTCAGACACAGGTGGTGAGCTCTCATTGCAGGGGATGCTCCGGGGTTTGGTTTTCTGGGACAGACAACTGCAAGCATCGCGCAGTGGAGCCCTTGCAACAATCCTGACGACAATCTTTGAGCTGCAGCATTTGAAATGTGTATTGCAAACGCCCCCAGCCCCGCGGGCAGGTGGCGTGTACGCTGCCGAGGTCCTTTCACAGGAGAAGCAACACTTCCACCTGCTAAAAACAGGCACACCTTCCTGCTGGGCTACAGAAATGCAGGCACAGATGTCCAGTAAGGAGTTACGGTATGTGATCACCCTATTCTCCTCCGTATGTGTTCACAGTTACCTGCTGATTACAGGGGGGAAAGGAAGAGCTGACAGTACCGCTTTTTTTTAATGCTCTTCTGGACCAAATCAGCTGAACGACTAAAGGGTCAGGGCAGTCTTTTCTCAGCAGCAATACTGGATTTAACCGAGGAGCTTGCACTCGTGTCACTGTGCAGAATTCAGCTACTACCATAACTGGAAGGAAAGGTCTGATACATACTTAAAACTTATTAATGGCATTTCTGGCCAGGGCAACCACAACATGGAGTTTTTGCTGAAGCACACGCTTGGCCAGAGCCACTGCTACTCGAACACACCTCATCGTGAACTCATATAAGCCTCCACCCGCCTCAGACCAACCCTTGATGCATCCTGACGGCCTCCTCCAGCACTTGTTTTACACTTGATATTTACATTTGGGAACCTCCCCGCCCCGACGGCCACCTCCCTCACACCCCGTCGAGGTGTGAGGACAAAATGGCCGCCTGGAGCGCAGCGATACCTCAGCGATGTCCTTCGCCATGTCCCTGCAGCGGGCCGGCTCGTAGGGCTGCTCCCTCAGGTAGCTCCCCACCACATCCTTCAGGATATCATCCACCGCCGCCACCGGGAAGCGCCGGGGGGGACCTGAGGGGAGAGGTTAAGCTCGGGTTTCTGAGGGAAGACCCACCCCGCGGAAGCCGGAGGAAGGCGCCTGGTTCCGCCCCGAAGCTCCCAGCCCTGGCACCTACCCGACCGGGGGTCGTTGCCGGCCGCGCCGCCATGCATCCCCGCACCGCTGCTGAGGGGAGGCGGAAGGGCGGGAAGGAGGCGGCCAGCACCGCCCCGCCGGCTCCCCGCGGCCGCGGGGTGGTGCTGGGCCGCCGCCTGCCCGGCAGCCCCAAGCGGTGGCGCCGGCACAGGCCGCCATGTCGCGTTGCGCCCCCCCCCCCCCCCGCCTCCGTGGCTCCGCAGCTTCCATGGGTCCTGCGTGTCCCCACGGCCTCCACAGGTCCCCATGTACAGCTAAAAGCCCCAGGTGTCCCCATGGCTTCCACACGTCCCCACATGTCCTCACAGCCTTCAGGGGTCCCTGCAAGTCCCCGTGGGCCTCCATGTGTCCCTACAAGTCCCCATGGGCCTCCATGTGTCCCCCCGAGTCCCCATGGCCTCCATGGGTCTTCAAGTGTCCCCACAGCCTTTGTGGACCCTGCAAGTCCCCGTGGGCCCCTGTGGTCTCTACACGTCCCCACAGTCCCCGTGTGTCCACACAGCCCCCTTATGTCCCCATGGCCCCAGGGGTTTGCACGGTCCCCACATGTCTCCATGGCCCCTATGGGTCCCCTGGGCCCCCATGGCCTCCACAGGTCCCCACGTCTGCCTACAGCCCCCACGGGTCCCTATAGCCCCCCGTGGGTTCCAATGACCTCCACAGGTCCCTGCAGCCCAAACAGGTCCCCATGACCCCTGTGGATCCCCATGGACCCCACAGATCCCTACAGCCCCTATGGGTCTCCATAGCCCCCACATGTCGTCATGGCCTCCCACGTGTATCTACAACCCCTGTGTGTGTCTATGGCCGCCACAGGTCCCCACATGTCCCTGTAGGTCACACGGGTCCCCATGACCCCTGTGTATCCCCGTGGACCCCACAGATCCCCATGTGTTCCTACAGCCCTGACATGTCACCATGGCCTCCATGCGTCCCCTCAACCCCACACGCACCCACAGCTGACCTCTAAAGAACAAAGTTAAAAGTTTATCAAGAAGTGTCAGCTGGGACATGGTTGAGACATCACAGAAGGTACTTAACCTTGAATAGGATGTGAACAAAACAGTGTCTCATCTGTTCTTTTCCAGGTGCTGACTTAGACATAAGATAGCAAAAAATATAACTTCTGAACCAGTCAAGCCATGAGTGTATCCCAAACTAAACTTGGGCAATTATAATGCTAAAATCATACCCCTTTGTGAATAATAAGCATGCTAATCAGGTAACCTCCCTAAATGTTTTAAACATGAGTTTAGATGCATGTGTATAGCTAGAAGTGGTGAATGAATGATTATTAACCAATCAGCTGTATTCTATTGTTATAAATATTGGGCGGTTTGAAACCTGTGGTGTGTGCTGGCTGTTGTTAAATGCCCGGCACCTGATTCTGCAGAACGGAAATAAAACCGAATATCTCGACACTGAGTTGATTGATTGGCTCTCGCACCCCAGGTGAAGAACCCTAATTTAGGGACAACACAGTCCCTCATGTCCCCACAGCCCCCATGAATTCCTCTCAAGCTCCACCCGTCCCCACGGTCCCCATGGGTCCCTGTATGTCCCCAGATGCTGACACTGACCTGTCCCCAAGCCGGGAAGCAGTGCATAGCTCCAGCAGTAATCATATTTTGGGCTGGGGACAAGGCACCCCTGATAACTCTGCCCAGCTCCCCCGCGTTCTCCTGCATGCGCAAGCAAAGCTCACTCAGAAAAAGTAGGGTTTTATGGTTTCTGTTTATTTTCAAGGGAAAAAAAAAATCACATTTAAATTGTAACTCAATAGGGTATTTAACGTGGTTCTTATGTATAGAATTAATAAACTTTGTTCTCACGTGGGGATTTATTTGTTGCAACATTATGCATGGTAAATAATTGCATATTCAAGATTTTGTGAAATGGGTGACGGGGAGAATGGAGGAGAGACATTTATAAAAAACATTATTTACAAAAATGATATCCACATAGTCGTCTTCTAATCTATAAGGCAAGTAACATTTAAAATATGTTGTTTCATGATTATCTTCAACAAGTCAATACAACACATTCATATTACCAGTGGTCAAATACAAAGCTTTGCTGCTGCAATAGTCCGTGTGCAACAAACCTGTACGTCTTTTACAGTTTTTTTTCTCTGAGAACAGTAGGTAAGCAGCAAAGTTTTCATCACAGACTAAGCAGTACCTAGGCCATCGTAGACTAAAGGTATAATATATCTCATTGCACGTTTAGGCAAAAAAGGCCAGCCATTAATTAACTTATTTAACTTAAATCTTAAAAATAGACCTGTGTATCTTAATCCACAAATATTTATAAACATTTTATACACGAGGGAGTTCATAAAATGATACAGGGCAATACCCTGGGAAACCCGATTCACTTCTGGGGCTTCCTCTGGGTTCAGAGGTGTCATGGCGAGGTTCTCCTGCGCCCGGAGCCCTCCACCCCCAGCCCGTGGCCGCAGGACCGGAGCTTCGATCCACAACGCAACCCGATTCCTCTCTCACACCATGACTAACATCTCCATATGTTTTATCCCATCAAAGCAACCGAGTGATTTCATCAACCTTAGAGCGTTTTGGAGTGGAAAACCCCTCCTGCATGGATTACAAACCCAACAGCAGGAGGGCCTGGCTGCAGCCATTCGCCCCGTGTCCAGAAAGAGAGAGATTTCTACCGGAGGAATAAGATATTCTGAACGCCTCGCGAAAACCTGGTGTGTTTTATCCCATTCTGCTTGGCCTGCAGTGACGCCCTGCTTGTGTGCAAACCTTTGAAGAGCATCGCCGCACTAACGCTTGCCATTTTAAGACCAGTTGTCAGCAGCATTATCTGCAGCCCCTCCTGGAGTGACAGGGGGGTCACGCAGGAGGTGAGGGGTATTTCTGCAGATCCTTTTCTAGCCTTACAGTGGCATAAGGATTAAAATACTGATGATCATAAAAACTCCCCGGCTCTGCGAGAGTTACTTTCCTTGGGAAATTGTGAGAAAAAGAAGAAAAGAATTCTGGCTATGAAATGAAATCTTTGAGACAGTAATTTCTTACCGTCAAAGTACAATGTCATGATGTTACGTAGTTTGGTCACGGTAAACACAAAAATTAAGTTTTTTGACTAAGACATTTTCACATAAAAACAGCAGTAAGCAGGGGAAAAAAATCACTTCATATTCAGTGTATTGAAGTGGCTTTCTCAAGTAGATGTTGGGTGTTTGGGTAACACACCTGTGGCCCATATTTCCAAAAAAAAAAAAGGTGAAACGGAGCAGAATTCCTCTGCGAGGCAGAACTGCACCACGTGCCCGGTGGGCACAGAAACTGCACTGCTGCCGAAGGAGACGGGCAACTGAGGGAGAGGTCCGAGGAGGGCTGAGTGTTTTTAATAAAAGGTGTTTGAATCACTCTTAGGTCATTTGAAAATGTGTCCCCTTTTCGTTGCAGTCCAGCCACTTAAAAATGCTTCTGGTGGGAGAAAGTGAAGCGGCGATTCTTTACGCGATGCTCGCGCTGCAGGAATCTCTGCGGCGGCGGTTCAACAGAGTGCCACTGCCGCCTGGTTTGAATCATCCAGAATCAGGTAAACGAACACAAGTATGACTTGTGGCGGCGTGGGCAGCACGGCAAGGTCTCGGCAGGGACTCAGTGGGAAAATAATCACCCGTGCAAGAGACGACCAATTTTTACAAGTGGGCGCTAAAGGATCACGTTAAAAGGAGAAGTCAGGCAGGTCTCACCTGCAGGTGTGCATGGCTTCAAAATCATAAGTTTTGTAAGTTTAAGCAGGATATTTCTCTGTTTTTTCCCCACGCAGCCCAAACGCCGGGCACTGCCATGAGAGATACCCCGATGGCATCCCGCAGCGAGGGCGCAACAGTGCCCGCAGCCTGCCCGGGAAACTGCCTCCCTCCCCATCCCCTCCCTGCCTGGCTGGAACGGGATGCCATTTTAACATAAACCTTTCTTTTTTTCCCCCCGTCTATATTTTAAAAAACCTCTAATAGGTAAATCCTGAAAAGGCATACTGAAGACAAAATTAATTTAACTGAAATACCCATTAACAGCACTACCATCTTTAAGCCCGGCCTGTGTTGGGAGGAGCGTGCAGTTGTGTGACTCCCTCGGTACAAGACCGCGCTCGTGTGACAAAGCTTTTGCGAGTGAAGCCACACACGTACACGCTGAGACCTCACACTGGCTGGGGCAGGAGTTTAATGGACAGTGGCCTTACAGCAGAAATAAGAAGCTTTATAACGGGGGAGTGATGTTTAAGAACACATGCAAACACCAAACGAAATGCGTACTAATCTGGTAGCGTTTGGTTCTATTGGGCAATTTCATCGTTATTAAGAAATATTGTTGAAGTAGAAAATTGGTCTGAAACGCCTCCTGTGAGGAGCACCCTAAGCTGGCTGAGAACTGTGAATATATGCAACAAACAGAAGAAGAAAAGTGGCAAAAAAAAAAAAAAAAAAAGTCTTTCTGGTCCTAACATCTAAAGACCCAAGTCTGCAGGTGTCTGTGGGGAAAAACGCTCCCTCTCTCGCTGCTGGCAGCTCCCGGGATCCCGGAGGAAAACCCCTCAGGGGAGCGGTGGCTGAGGACACACTCTAAAGGGAAAGGTCCGCGCAAGTAACCAAGCTAAAGCCTTTCTGTGCATGCGTCACACCTATTTATTATTTGAATGCCTCCTTTATTTAACCCTTTTTTTTTTTTTTTTTAACTCAGATGGTTAGACCTGAGTGCTGCTGTGCTAAGGGGGGGCCACGCTGGAGGGCTGAGCCCCCTTTTCAGCCTCAGCCAGACTTGGCAGAAGGCCCGCTGGCCCACGCGCTCAGGAGCAAAGCGCCGACGCCAAGCCCCAGAAATGCAGGTGACTTACAGGCTGCTGCCTTTTCAACTCCCTGCTGACGTGTCTGCTCTCTGCTAGCAGGCAGGGAGCACCAGACGGATGCATTCCCTGAAGATACACGTTTTTCCTGCCTAAAAGCGGAGGTGAAGCCTGCAGAGCTTGAGTGACCTGAATGCAATAGGGCAACACATCCCCTGTGGCCTCTCGCCACTACTACAGAAGCGGGAATTGGGGATAAACATCCCTATCTGGTGCTCTAAATTTAAATCTGATACATCCCCAGCTGCTGCCCATAATCTTTTTCCTGCTGCTGCCTTCTCAAAGCCAGGCGGAACGAAGACCAGCTTCCTGCTCTTCAGACTTAGAAACACAACTGGTCCGTTCCCCCTCCCCACGCGGGGTAATGCTGGGGTGCCACGCTCATACGGCACGTCGGAAGACAAACACCGGACAAAATAAGCATCCCTGGGGCACTCTGCCACTCTGCCTCTCTGCTCAGACCTCAAACAGGGTCAAAAAATCCAAAGCATCAACGCGGAGCCACGTCTCCTCGCAAAGGAGCGCGGAGGAGCGGTCGTGCTGGGAGGGAAGGCAGAGCCGTGCAGTTCAACGCGCCTACGCAAACGCCTAGCGAACCAAAACGTTATGCAAAAAAATTGGCGAAAGCAGCATGCAAAAATCCTGTCCCAAACCACCGGTTTCTGTCCCAGGATTGTGGGCGGGGAATAGATGTTTTGTGTCACCTGGAGGGGGACCGTGTCCCCTGGCTGCAAGTGTGCCAGCACATCGAATTCGGGTCTGCCAGGCACTTCATCCCAGAAAGGCTGCAGGACTTTCCCGTCGCTCCAGCCAGGCCGCGGGGGCTGCACCCCGAAAGAGCCACCGCCGTTTTGGGGGACAGCAGAAAAGCTTGGGAGCTTTGGGTTATGGGTTTTTTTTGTTTTTGTTTAAAAAGCATTTAAAAACCCAATGCTAATGTAAACACCTTGTCTTTCAAATGAAATATAAAGTAAAATATCTATGTTCTGGTAATATTTACATTATAAAATCCTTATTTTCAGGACTATGACATAGATCTCTTTTGGAAGCATGAGTTTATAACAATTGTACACAGCATGAACCAATTATGCAAAAACTGATTCTTCGATTTTGCCCTATATCGCTGGCAGCAAGGGGTAGTTTACACAGTTTGTACATATTTCTATTGCAGGGGGAAAAATTATTAGTGGAGTTGAACGCTCCATCCAGGAGTACTGGCAAGTTTACTTCCAAAAACTGCAAGGATGTAGGAAGCTGTATAACTGAATTGTGCTTAACTTCTGTGTTGATACCTTTTGTGAGCATGCACACAACCCAGCCGCCCTGTCGTACACGTCTCAGCCTGGGAGTCACCTCAGGACTGAAATAGCTCCAGATTGCCTAATTTTCTTTTAAGACGGGCACGGATTTCTGTTTTCTTACGTCACGCCGAACTGCTCTGTAAGCAAGCACTTCCCAACGTGCACAACCGAAGTTTTCCAACGCAGACGCACAAGCCTAATCCTGGCAACATTTGTGACTGTGAAATTAATCACGCTTTGTCATCGTACCCATTTCTCAAGTGCCCAGCACCCCGTTCAGCGGATGCTCCTCTGCTTCTCTGTGCACCTGAACAGCATTTAAGTTCAGAAAGATCCCCTCTTTTTTTCCCCATATCTCTGAATTCTCCCATGACAACAAGCTCTTCACCTTGGCAGATGCCGCCCCATCGACGCCGTGTTGCCAGCGGGAGGCTGAGACTAATGTCAACTAGAAACCAAACGCTGCACAGGCCGTGCACAGGGAGGCGCCGGCTCAGGGAAAACATGAGGGACAGTTTTGCCCCCCCCAGCCTCCAGTTTGACACTTTAATGCATTTTCCCATCTCCACGATGGCGAGCTCCTGCCCCACGGGCTTTCGGCAGCCCCCTCGCTGCTCCTGCTCCGCCGGCACCGACACTGGGTGTCCCACCAAAGGTCAGGCTTGGGCTGCATTTGTTCTCCAATGTCTAAATATAATACATATATATATAGGCTTTCCTGCCTAAGTGGTAAAATGGAAAGGCATGGGGGGGCTGCACATCTTTAAAGCATTTGCTAAACCCACGGGGCTTTCAAAAATGGGGGGCGGGGGCGGAACCCAGAAAAAGCAAGCAAAGTGATATAGAAATGCGACCCATAATCTGGAGACTGCTCGGAAAACGCGTCCTTAAAACCAGCAATAACGTTTCCAGACAGTGCTGTAAGCTCAGGTTTCCCACCCAGCCTCTTTGCCTGCTTATCGCCTTATCTGCATCTCTGCAAAATGTGAGGACGCGGGGCAAAGAGACGCGCTCGCCGCCTGTGCACGCACCGCCGGGGCTCCTGACCCATCGTCTGCGGCTCTAGGAGAACACGGGCACGTTCACGGAGGCTCCTCGCAATGGAAATTTGACGTAAATACTCTTTAAGAAGTGTCAATTTTTTCCGCTTTTTCCTGGGAGACTGTATGAAGAACCTCCACATTTACAGCAATATTTTTCTGGAGTTAAACCAGCTAAACCTGAAGATAGAGCTTTTTATTCATGGCTGTGAGACAGGCTAAGGACTGAAGAAAAAGTAAATCAGCACGTCCGTTCTACTTCACTCTCTCTTTATGAGGCACCCCCTTCGTAACAGCTATCAGTATTGTATTTAAATCGTATAATATTGACAAAATGTAATCTACCTCTGTAAGCGTTGTGCCATTCGACAGTACTACTATTAAATTTATATACCACAGTTTAAATTACATCCATTTCATGAATGGTAAAATGCTAAAACTCAAGTGTCTAACTGCCAAAATACAGCCTTACTGGAATGAGTACAATTTACAAATACAATAATTACATTTTAAAACCATTAACAATGTTACATCTAGAAGTAAATACTGTAGGACTGGTCAAGACGGTGTTTTCCAAGGAAAAAAATGCTGAAAGTTGTCGACACTTCCAACAGAAATGTCCCGAGTGCAGGATTTAGTTCTTTTTCCTTAAACTGTAATTAAAACCCGTTCCACGCACAGCAGTCCTTGGGTATTTTCCATACTATTTTCCATAGACTTGCATAAGCTTCCATCAGTTATCGGCCAAGTATTTACCTAGAAATGGGACCAGAAATCAGGTGCGGGGAGGGAGCAGCCCCGATTCCCGGGGGATGGTCGCCCGCCTCCCCTGGCCCCCGCACCCTCGGCTGCGCTGCTGCCACGCACCCGCACAACATGGGAAAATACTTGTTTTTTCTATCCAGCAATGGGGCAAAATGAAAAATAGTTGTCTTTCTCTGCCGCAATGGGGCAAAAGCTCTTCCTGGACGTCCCCAGACCTTGCCTTTCATGCAGGACCCATGAGCAGGAAAAAGCCCGTGAAATTCAAGGCTCTCGTAAGCAGCAGCAGGTTTATTTCATGCGAGGGATCTTCTGCCCCTCTGCCCCTTGCCCGCCGTGCTGCGGTGGCACCTCTGGGCTCAAACGGTCAACAACTATAGAGCAAGGACAGTCCCAGCATGGCCGGAGGGGACCGTCAAGGAACACTGTCATCCCAAGAGGAGCCGCCGGCGAGGCACTTACCTGCCGCAAACCTCTTCTTGATGAGGGAGAAGCGGTAGCCGGCGCCGACGAGCTCGATGTCGCAGCTGGAGAGCGTGCTCCCCTCGCTGGTGAACTGCACGGCCAGGGGGGCCGGGGTGCTCGGCCCCTCCGAGAGCTGGAATCGGGCCAGCAGAGAGCCCACACCTGCGATTTAAAAGCCCCGCAGGGGACCCTTACAAGCCCGGAGAGACACGTCGCGCACCCCAGGGCCGGGTTGGCCAGCAAAGGCTAGGAGATGCTCAACGCGCTGCAAGTGAAACCCACCCCCACCGTGGTACCCAACCCAGCAGCACCCCCTGGGGGGGGGCGGGGAAGGCAAACCCCCTCATCCTCCCGGCAGATTTTAACTGTTCAGGCACCCCAGCGGCAGGAAGCAGCTGAGCTGCGTGGGTGATAGGTGGAGAAGCGACCCTGGGAGGCTGCGGTCCCCACAATGGGGATGCAACTCGGGGCCTCAGCCTTCAAATGAAGAGGGTCAATGGAGGAGGGGACTTGGCAAACAACCGCGTCCAAACCCCGTATGTTCATACCCTCCGTGATGCCAAGGCAACTGGCAAAACAGTGCCAGTGGCACGTATCCCCGCTTTTCAAAGCTCCTAGCCTTAAATAGCATCCTCCCCCCGGCAAGCGTCAGCAGGAATCTGTGTGTCCGGACTTGTGTGCAGGAACAATAAACGGGTCAGTGTCTGATTTAAGTGTTCAGAGTTAATAACATGCACGTTTGCTGGATTACCTCCGTTTTCTGACTTCTGAGAGATATCGGGGATCTTCCACAATATCCTTTGCTGTTCGGCATTCCTAAAAATGACATGAAGAAGAGCATTTCTGTAGGAAACAAGGACTTGTGAAGGAGACATCTGAGTTTTGCTAATGGCTGTGTGGGGAGCAGCTCTGGAGCCGCTTTCCAGAGCTGCAATTCTGGGAGTTTGGCTTTGGGTTTGACCCTGGCAGGAGAATGCCTCTCTTGGATTGCAGGGCCGTGCCATGCCCTGCTTCCCCGCTGCGAACGTCTGTGCCCATGCCTACGGCAGCGATGGCCATGCATCCCTCTGGGCCTGGGATAAAAGCCGCCAAAACATGAAATAAGGGTTGTTGTTCCGCCGCCTGCGCACATGTTTGCTTGTGGGAATGGCAAGAAAAAAAATCGCAGCGGGGTTGCACGCTTCCTCCTGCAAGAGGAGGACAGTTTTGGGTCCCCATCGTGTCCCCAGCTCCCGCCCGCAGTCACCTCCCCGGGGCGATCCCGCTCCGTCCGGGCTGGTTTAGGCAAGGACACGGCAGAGACAGCAAAGGAGCTCTTTGTCGGGTGAGCGGTTCCTACCAGACAGCAGGAGGAAGCACAGCTTGGAGTTTGGTTACTCCTCCGTCGACGGGGACGAGGAACTGGACGTTGTTTAGAGCTACCGGAGTGGTCATTGCCTCTGTATTGTATTTGTAGTCAATGCGGAGGTCAGTGCTTGCAGGGTCACACCGCCAGCTCACTGCAAGGTTTAATGGAGTAGACTGAATACCCTGGGCAGATACCTTCCAAAATGACAGAAAAAACATTTAGTTTCCATAGGGGTGAAGGGAGAAATCCCATTTTACAGCCACGGTAATCGCATTTGGTTTCAGAGGAGACAATACCTTGTATTCTCATAGCAAGTTTGTACTGGGCTCAAAATCAGGCAATCTAGTGACATACAGAAGGGACTAGCGGGAAAGTATGCCCTCAACTCACGTCATCTCCACTCTGCACTAGGGAAATACCGTCTTTTACGTCTATAAGTTCAGCACGCATTTTTGGCACGGTTTTATCTTACAAAAAAACCCCTACCTGGTATTTGAGCATATCCACATTGTAATAGGTGGCTTGCGGTTTCTGTTCCGATACCTTCTTTAGGTGAGTCATCAGATTTGGCATGTTGACCCAGAACTCCTTCGTGTTGGCATCACTCTGCGTGTTGTCACTGCACAGAGGGAGAATTAACCCTTCGTGTGACCCGCCTCAGTGGAAAAAACCTTTTCTACAAAGCAGGCAGGGCAGCAGCGCCGGCCGCCAGCCGGGACCGCGTTTAATCCCACGTTTCGTGGTATCTTGCCTCCCTCCCGCACATCTCTGGCTCATCCTCAGATACCTCCGGGGAGGCACAGCAGAGGCAAGCTGGAGATCATCTCGTTTTGCAAAGAGGAGGTCTAATGAGCAGAGCGAGGCACAAAACGAGCAAACGCCATCAAAGTGCTTGCTCCTCTCTGCCGATGCTCTTCTGCCTGGCAAAGGGGCTGCTCTCAGAGGCAAATATTGAGGGGCTTGAGTGTTTCCTTCCCCACACCAGGGCAGGTTTCCAAGGAAGATACTTGGGGCCATGTGTTTTTGCAAAGCACCCTGTTTTTCTGGAAACTTTCCTCTGGGATGCTGGCGAGTGGGGCGCTTACCAGCAGAGGAGCTGGGGGTTTGGCAGGACGTGCTCCAGCCTGTTGTAGTTCAGCACGCGGAAGGTGAGCACCGCTGGGGCCGGGTTGTTGGCAAAGTGTCGGGTGATGCCCGCTGGAAACGACAGCACCATCTCCCCTGTGATCTTCACGATACACCTGCAGCGCCGGACACAGAGATCGAGGGGGGGAGGAAACAGGGGGGCTCAAAACGCAGCAGGAGGGGAGGGTTTGCCCCAGGGGCGGGGTGGTGACAGCCCCCCGCTTCCCACCCGACGTGCTGGGGGAATGTGGTCCTAAACCACAGCGAGCTGAAACAGTAGCAGAGGCTGGCAGCCTGCTAGGGATGGGGACCGATGCTCGTGGGGACACCCCAGGAGCATCCTGAGCCTGGCACAGTGCACTGACACCCCACCAGGTGTGCACCGAGCCCAGAGCACCTCCCTTCGTACCATCAGAGAATGGTTTGGGTTGGAAAGGACCTTAAAGGTCATCTAGTTCCAATCCCCTGCCCTGGGCAGGGACACCTCCCACTAGACCAGGTTGCTTTCCTCCCTCCCCATCCCTCGAGATGCTCACCAAAGCCTCCACCCCCCCCCTTCCAAGCCTGTTCCAACCCCAGGACCCCCCTGTACCGACACCCGGACCCCGTCGGTCGGCACCTACTTGTTGGGGTCAGCCCCTTTGAAGTACGCGTTGACAGTCTCCGTGAAGGCGGCGGCGACGGGCAGGGTGTCCTGTGCCCCCATGGTGAGGGGGCTGGGTCCCCGCGATGAGCCTGCAACAGAGCAAAACCCTCCACTTCTTACCTGCAGAGAGAAACGGCACCGCTCCCCCCCCCCCCGGGCCGGGACGAGGGGTCGCTCCCCAAGACCCCCCAGCCTTGCTTTTGGGGCAAATATTAAGGAAAAACTCCCCCAGGCTTTGGATGAGGCTTTAAAAACATTTGAAAATTTTTTATCCCCTCCACCCCCCCAGAAAAAAAAAATGCAAGCAAAGAAAATAAGGGAGGAGCCCCAGCCATAAGCAGCATGCGGGGCAGCGGTGCCCCCCCCGGCACGGCTCCGGGGGGGCTGCCACACGGCAGGCTTTGCATGACAGTTTTTGCAGTAGGTTTCTGGGCCCCGGCAAGAGGGGCTGGGGGGGTTCCTTCTCCCTCAGCCGGAGAGCTCGGGCTGCCCGCCGGAACGCGGGATTGTTGGCAATGTCCACATCCACCCCCCCCCCCCCCCAAACCCCGACGCTGCCTGAACTCCTGCCGGCGGGAACCCCCACCTGCGGGGACCCCTGGGACCAATCCACGATTTATTTAGACAATTAAAAAAAAAAAGGGGGGGGGAGGGGGAAGTTGGTTTCGGTCGTGCCGCGCGCCCGTGGACGCCAGCCATGCTCTAAAATAATCCAGCCCTGCGTGCTCAGGCGCAGGTTCGCCTTTGCTGGCCAGGAATGCCCGTCTCTGAAAAACATTTAAGGATGAAAGCATGGCTGCAAGCGTGCGCCAGAAGCCCCGGCTGTGCTGGAAACCCTGCCGGGGGGACAATGTCCTCTGCCTGCCACGGGAGGAGTGCGAATAGGGGTCGTTGGCACGGCAAAGCTCTTGCGTCTCCCCTGGGGAAACCGCCCAGAGATCAGCCCGGGGTTGGCGTCTGCTCACCCACCCGACATACAAGGTGCTGGTACCCCGGGCACCCAGAAAAGTCCTCAAGAAGTCACCACCCCCTGCCCTGCCACTGCCAGTTCAGCCTCATCTATTTTTTCTGCACCACATCATTTTAGAACCTTTTTTATTTTTTTTTGATATCACAGCCTGACCGTCGGGTTAAGCACAAGGGTTATTTTGCCTCCGAACCAGCTAAAATAGAATGGCAAAGGTGTCCGGAGGGACAGCCTCTCCAGGGATCCTGACACTCTGTTACCTTCATTTACAGGGTCTGGATCGGGGAGGTGAAACGGGCTCTTAATTCATCCCGGGGTTTTATTGGGAGCGCGCAAGCGCGTGCCAGCTCCAGCCGCAGCCCATTCGATGCCTCCGCAGCGCAGGGGGGCCGGGGAAAAAGCAAAGCGACCGAGCAAAACGCGGCCTGTTCCCGGGGAGCTCCCGCTTTTCTGCTTGGACTAGCTTCAAAAATAATTCCCTCTCTTCTTTATCCCACCGCTCCCCACCGCCGGCCCGCTGCCGGTTGCTTTTTGGGTGGGATCGAAGCAATCTGCGGTGGCTTTTGTGTGACACGCAACGAGGTCCCGGCTTTGCTGCTGCAAATGTTCTGCGAGCAAATAATGGAGTTTGGGTGCAGGAAATCCAGATTCGCAACGTCCCCCCCCCACCCAGGAAAGCAGTCCTCTTGCTTAAATCACACTTTGAGCTTTGAGATATTAATTGTGAAAAAAATAAATGTGGCATTCGCAGCTGAAGGATCCTCGTGCCTTACAAAAGCCCCCGTTCAGGCAGTGTGTTAATGTATAAAACCAAAGCTGCTCCCTCCTAGAGGCACAGACGAGCCTCTCCGGTGCCGGGATTTTCCCTTCAAATGTCTAATGTAGCCTAAAAGGATGTAAAAAAGTAATGTAGCCACGCGTCTCCCTCTTGGTCATACATCTTAAGAGACTCAGGGGAATGAGTGATTTCAGCCCGGAATAACGATGCTCAGTAAGTGCAGCGCGTCCGTCTGTCCCAGCGCAGGGGACGGACAGGCCGAGCACGGCACCCGCACGCGACAGACCCGTCGCCACGCACGCGTTAATTATCCTAACGAGTGCGGGGAGGCAGCGTGCGGCTCCCCAGGCCGCCTGTGTCTGAGGCCGCAGCCCCGAGCTCCGCGCCGGGGACCGGGCAAACAACCCGGCAGAGAGCGGCGACGCGAAGGCACGGGCGGCTCCCCAAAGCCACGCTGCCATATGTGACAAGAGGGGACATGCGGGGCCAGGGGGCAGCCCCGCGGACCGGTAGGGTAAGATTTTTTTTTTTTTAATAAATTCTTTGCGTAGACACCAGTGCTGGGATATCGGAGAGCGCATCCTGCCTCCCCGCACCCAGAGCGGCCGCCCCGCAGCGCGTCGAATCCGGCTTTGGGATATTCTCATCGTATCTGCCCAGAGATACAGGTGAGATTCAAAAACATCAAGGCAGAACGGCTAGAGAGGGGGGAAAAGTGGAGGTACCACCCGGCAGAGGAACACCAGGCTTCTCCTGGCAGGGCAGGGGAGCCGACCAGCAGCAGAAACCCGCGATTCTTGGCAATAGATTCATTATTCTTTAGGACAGGAGAAAAAACCACCCATCTTCCAAACATACACGCTCCGACTGCAGCCGGGTTTAGCCTAGACCCTGCACCGCACCATCAAAGGCGGGGTCGGCGCCTCATACCACCGTGCCTTTTCCCTGATTTGCGATCTCTCATTGCCCTGATTTGCAATCTCTCGTTTCTTCCGCTGTTTCTCTGTACGGATAGGAGGTTTCTTCGCTCTCCAGAATGAAAACCCACACGTACAAGGATAAACCGGCTCATCCCACGAGTCTCTATGACCAGGCTCAGCTGGCCTTTGAAAGTCTGAGTTAATCCCAACAGCAACAAAACATCCTCCGCATTTCTAATCTAAGTTTGAATAAAAATCGTACGCATGTAATCGGCATTCAGGGTTCTCTGTTCCCTCTGCTCTTCCCCCATGAATCTGTATATTCTTCTCTTAATGGCTTCAGAGACTAAACAGCTTTTTTAATAAAAACCTTCATGTAAAAAGAAGAGTATACTCTCTCTATTTAAAGCCCTAAAATTCTTTTCCAGAAACTTGAGAGACATGTCTAGTTCAAGCACATGCTGTGGCACGCCTCCACCAAAAATCTGGCTTGTCGGTGACTGCTTCAGAAGTCATTTTTAGAAACTTTTCATTTTGGCAAAATGACCCGATAATGCTGGAGGAGGAAAAAAAAAAAAAAAAAAAAAATCCCCTTTATGGAGTTTGGATCCAGCCATAAGCAGTGCACCGGGTTCATTTCCCTTACTTTTCCCTACACAAAGGTGGGAAATCCAGGTGTGGAGGAAGGACGGCGGAGTACGGGAGATCCTGCCCGGGTACCCAGCAGAGCATCACCAAAGCTGCACCCCGGCTTTGCGCACACGAACCGACTACCTCGCGTTCCACCGACACAGGGATCTTCGCCAAAAAAAGAGAAAAAAACCCAACTCGGAAAGAAAAGATAATTTCTCGTCTGGCACTTCATGCCCTGAGCTACAGGTGCCAAACCCAGCTGATCTCCTTTCACCTCCCTAGGGATGAGTGTTGAAATTTAGCTTTTTATTTAGCTTTTTTTTTGTTTTTTTTTTTAAAGTTGGGCTCAAAGATTTACGGATAGATCAGGAAATAAAGCGTGTGAAAGCAAAATAGCTCCTTCCCGGGCTGTGTGACGAGCCTGGAGCCGGTGCCAGGCTGCTGCAGCCCCGTTGCCGTGCCGGCCAGCGCGTCCCACGCTGCCGGAGGGCTCAGGCAGGGAGCAGGGGACAAACCCCTCCTGCTCTGGACCAGTCACACCGCCAGAACAAAGTCCAAGAATTCAAATATACCCTTCAAAAACATTAACAATGCAAAAAAAAAAAAAAACCAAAACCAAGAAACCCCCCCCAATGCTAGCTGTGCTCGCTGTGCTGGTGCTGGACCGAGGAGGGGGGGGAACGGACACTGAGCAGGGGGTCCGTGGGGATGCGCAGTGCCACGGGGACATGTACGGAGGGACAACGCTTCGCCCCGGCACAGCCCTCGCCCTGCCCTGCCCCGCTCTTCCCCAGCCTCCCGGGAAGGATTTTTTTTTTGCTGGAAACAGCAAAACTGCGCTGAGGGTCAGGAGGAAGCAGCTCCCCCCTGGCCCCCTCACAGGTCTGAGCCACTGGAGTGGGGACCAGCAGAGGAGGGACCATCGGAGCGGGGACCTCGGGGCTCGGGAGCTGCGGCCGATTAAAAGGCAAGAAGGAGGAAAAGAAGAAACCAGCCCCCTGGTCACCACCACCTCCATCCTTGCTGTCCTGGTTCGAGCGACACAGGACTAATTTCTCTTGTAATGCCGGGGAAAACCGCACTTTTAGCAGACTCCAGTGTCGGAATTTGTGCCAGTGTTTCCTTTACAGCCGGCTCTGGGGTGCGGGTTTCAAGGTCTCAGTGTTTCCAGCTCCCCAGGTGCGGGGACGAGGAGGAGCGAGACCCGGGCGCTGGCCCCAAGCTGCCAACGGGATTATTTCACACCGTGAACGGCACATCCCACAGAAATGAGACAGTTTGCTGAGGAGTTCTCTCTCTCTCTTTCTCTAATGGCTGCCACCCTGAGCACTCCTCGCCCCGGTGCCGGAGCCCTGAGCCCTTCCCTTCCTCCCGCAGCCGCAGCGCTCGCAGGGTCCCACGTTGGCTGTCCCTGCGGGGAGTGCACGGCTCCCTGTGGGGGAATGGGCTGGGGACGGTCCTTGTCTATGTTATATTGGTGTCGGGATCAACACAGGTTCTTTACTGTTATTGGTGTTAATTATTTAGTCTTCATCTATTAAATCTGTTTATATTCCAGCCCTCGGGTTTCCTTTCCCCTTCGCCGGGTGGGGAGGGGTCATCGGGTGAGAGAATAATTGTCTAAACAACAATAAATTGCTGTGGGTTCCTCAAACCGTGACACTTGCCTTCTGCTGCTACCACGGCACCACGCTCACCAAAGCAGGGTTCACTCCACAAGCACGAGCCGCCCGAGCTCGGTGGCCAGGTGGCACGGTCCCGGCCACTCGGCTGTTTGCTGGAGGTGACAGGTTTTATGGATCACAGACCCGGAGAGCGAGACCCCCCGGAACCCCCGTGCCAGCAGCATCCCCAGCCCAGCTCTGCCTGCCAGCACCACGGCGGCTCCACCGCGCTTCCTTCGGCTTGTAAAGCACCTACTCCACCTGCCAGCAAACCTCCCCGAGTTGCTTCTTTTTATTTTTTTAAGAAAAACATAGGCATGGTATCTGAGGCAAGGCTTCCTCCGAAGCCTCGGGGCTTTCGGAGCAGGGCTGGCCACCCGTCACCCGTGTCTCTGGCCTCTCCGAGACGTGCTGCTGCCCAGAGGAGCTGCCGTCTGTCCCGAAACAAGCTCTCCCCCAGCACCGCATCCTCCCCTTCTCGTCAACCCCCAAACCCGCAGCGCCTCCGACCGCCGCACCCGCTGGCACCTCGGCTATAACTGCTGGCAGTGCCGGCACGCTGCCGGCGCCTCGCCACCGAAAAATCCGCCGGGAGATGGGGAAGGACGCCCCGGCTTGGCAGAGAACTCGTCACCCTCCGGTTTTTAATTAAGCGCCCTGCGCCACAGCCCGCTCGGGGTAACGAGCAGCTCGCGAGGGAGAGTAGAAAGAAGCCCTGGTTGACAGAGTCAAGTTCCTCGGCAGTGCAAGCGGGTTCGCTCTCTGGTTTTCACCGCAGTCTCGGTACGAGAATATTCTTTTGGGATTTGGTTTGGTTGAGGTTTTGGGGGATTTTTTTTTTTTTTTTTTTTTAAACAAATAAACAGGGAAACGGATCATCGGGACAAATGGCACAAATCAAATCAAAATCATTCTGGTTGAACTTGCCACGTCATCTAAGTAGCCATAGCATTTCGCAGGGAAAGGCGGACTGGAGCCTTTGGAGGAAACCCCGGGAGTCAGAGAGCAAGAGCAAGGGGAGCAAGTCGTTACCGGGTTTGCTATGCGCTACTTACCTTCGAAAGTCAAATAAAACTTTCCTCTGTCAAACCAAACGAGGGAAGGCTGTTCATTCTCTGTATGGCCAGGAGTTGAAGCGGGATGGGAAAGGTTAAGGAGAGGGAGAGAGAAGGACACAGTGTGAGTCACAGAGCAGGTCATTTATCTCGCTACGGGGAGGGGACGAGGCGCTGCAAGCCGTTCACGTGCAAGGAAAGGGGGGTGCTTTTAAACGCTGGTTTTGGCTTAGGAAACAGAAAGCAGAAAGCAAAGCTATGGAAGCCCAGATGGAAGAGTACTTTTGCCCGCTTGGTAAGGATTTTTGGGGTTTTTTTTTTCCTCTTTTTTTTTTTTCTTTTTTTTGTCTAGAGTAGAAGAGGCTCCTGGGGCCACGCACTCCGTCAGCACATTCTAACTGCGCTGACTGGGGCAAACACGCCTTGTCCTCGTCGCCCCCCGGCGCCGTCTCTGCCGCGCCGCCACAGCGGCAGCGAGCGTGTCCCCGGCGGGATGCTGCCACCGCATGCCACGCCGGCGCGCAAAATCAGCCACAGCGACCCGCGTCTCAGGACACACAACTTGCGGATAAACAGACACACGCACACAGAGCAGGAGATGCCTGGCCGGAATTTGTCCCTTTCCCAGTACGACCACCAGCTGCCTGCGCTCACACCGCCTCGAAAGCCGCCTTAGACGCCAGGCACCGCGGAAATAACTCGGGGCGGGGGTGGGTGGGGGAAAACCTGACTTTTTTGAGCTGTCGAATTGACCCTTTTTGGATTCGGGAGGTGATAAACCCTTTCACCTCGCGGTCCCTTTTTGCCACTGAGAAACTGTCATGCAAGGTGCTGCGGGCGGCGGGGGCCGGGGCCGGGGCACCCGCGGCCACCCAAAGCCACGTGTCTGGGAAGCGCCCTGCGAGTACAGTACCTGCAGGCGGCTCACAGCGCCTTTCAAACGCGGGCAGTTTGTCAATAAAAGCATCATCTTCTGATAACACAAAGCAGAAGAAACGCAAAGGAAAGGAGAAAGAAAAAAAAAAAACAAAAAACAAAAAACAAAGAATGAAAACACCACTCCCAAACGAAACCAAGCAGCGCGCTGTGTCAACGAAAAAACAAGACGGAGAAGGATTTTAACGAGAAAAATAACGGAAGGGGCGCTGACACAGAAATAACAGCTTCTTTCCTTACAGTAAGTCCTTCAGACTGCACATGCAACCACAACGACAGCGAACCACAGCAGCACGGACGACAAAGAAACGAAACCACTTTTCCACACGCTCTTGGACAAACTCCATCGGACTTTGCCACGGGAGACACGAGACGGGGAGCGTGGTGGAGCCGGACCCGGCTTGGTGGGGGTGCCCCAGCCCCGTGCTAGTCCCACGGGACTCCCCCGGTGGTCCCCGACCCGCTGCCGTGCCCCGGGCCCTGCCCCCGGCCCCCCCTCTGCCCTGCACGCCTTTCCCTCTGCCTGCAGGACAAACCCAGGGATTAGAAATACTCCCTCCTCCGCTGGGGGGTTGCAGCCCGGTGGGTGCTCGCCCAGCACCGGTGGCCACCATCACCCCGGCCACCTTGGCGGCGACAACGGGGAGATGCTTGGGCTTTCCCAAACCCCTGCCTGCCCCTGCCTGTCCCCCCCTCCGCCGGCTTTTCCCAGGCCAAATCCTGGCAGCACGGCACTCGCCGCTTGGTTTGCATGGAGCTGGAAGTGCAAAGCCCACAATCTCTACAAAACCCCGTTTCCCCTGCCCAGGGGCGACCCGAGAGCCCTGGTTTTGTCTCTCTCTCAAGGAAAGCCCCCATGGAGGGGTGGGAGCCGCTGGGGAGCCAGTGGGCACAGCTCCTCACTCCCCCCACCCCCAGCCGCCTCAGCCCCCGCTGCTCAGGGTGGGCAGGTCATTAAAAACATCAAGCGGCAATTTTTGTTCACAAAAATATACGTGTTAGAGAGGGGGGAAAAAAAAAAAAAAATTAAATTTAAAACGAGAGCCTAAGGGAGCCATCGCCTGCTCAGCCTACAGGACCGGCACGCAGCCCCCGTTTCATAGTCACCTGGAGCCCCCACCACCGCCCCGTCCTCAGCCTGGCTGCTCCCCTCCACCGAAATCCTGTTTACCACCATGGGCCCAGGCGCCCCGTGGCCACCGTGCCTGCGGGCACCGGCTGAGGCCACCGCCGGCCCCAGGGAGTGGCTGCGGGAGAGCGGGCACAGACAGGAGCGCCAGCCGACACACCGGCGACGCTCGGGGCTGGCCGGCCCCGTGCGCGAGATGCGTTTTTGTTTTCCAGCAGCATGCTGTGACGGTGACCGACAGCCGGCGAACAGGTACAAGCATCTACGACACCTCGAGAGTGAAGCAAACAACAGGACGGAGACGCAGGTCGGAGACTCCGGCAAACCTACGGGGAGGGCTCGGGTGGGCACGGGCAGCCACCGGCACCACGGGGACGGCACCCGCCGCACGGCTCCGGCCATCCCATCCTCTTCCAGCCATCCAAGATGGCGCTGGGGTGGCGATGCTGCCGGTCCCCAGGGCGACAGCCAGGAGGGCGGCTGAGCAGGCAGGAACGCCAGCCAGGTTCGGTTTTTCGGAGGGTTGGTGTTTCGGCTCCCTCCGCAGAGCCCGTCTGCCAGCTCTACGGCAGCCAAAGCTCCTTCCCCACCACGCAAACCAGGCGTGCTCATCCCCCCCGCCCCCCCCCAAAAAAAAAAAACATGGGAAAGGAAAGAAAAAAAAAACAAAAAACCAAAAAGGAGGAGGGATGTTCCTGGTAGAAGATGGAGCTGCGGGAAGCATGGGGCGGTGGGGCCGGCAGCTGGGTGGGATGGCAGGGAGGGATGGAGGGAGCGCCGGCAGCCGGGACGGAGGGGACGGAGGAGGGAGGCACGGGGAGGACCCAGCGCGCGGAGCCTGGGAGCTGCCAGCCAGACTTTATTTGCGTTTCTTGTCTCAGGCCCTGGGCTGGGGGCGGGGGGGGGGAGGTTGGCAAACCCCATGTTTTTCAGGACATTCCTCCAAAAGAAAACTGCAGCACTTTGTTCTGGTCCAGGCCACGTTAAGCTAACGGTTTGGAAGAGCCTCTTTCAAGACCTAGTTTCCCGCTACCGCTTTAAGGGGAAGTATGAATTTAAGACATTCGAATAGATTTAATATGAGTTGTCTCCTGGATCCCAAGGTCTGGCTCCCAGCCCCCCTCCCCTCCAGGGTACAAGCATCTCTCGCAAAAAAAGCTTATTTTGACTGAGTTTACGGACCATAAGCACGTTTTATGTTATATTTCGCTTGGTGATAACCTCTACCTTCACCAAACATTCGCCGTTCACAACATTCCCAGCTGCCACGAAGAAAGCTCCCCTAGCAGCATCACGTTCGTGATCCGTCACACACCCCACCCCCCCCAAACCCCTTTTTTGCGTTTAAAAACCTGATGAAAATTAACGAACGTGAACCCGAAGAACAATCTAGCAAACGACAAGGTTTCAGGAATCTTTTCCGGACGTTCAGAGGTAGGAAAGGTGAAAGAACAGCAGTGCTGTATGTTTTTACCAACGGTGGGAGTGGTGGCTGCGCTCAGGGAATTGGTGGAAGATATGGAAGAAGTACTTTCAGCACGGGCTAAAGGTGCTATCGGAGGAGGGCTGGATGAGTGAATAGGAGGGCTAAAAGGCCTGGACTGTAGAAAAACATAAAATAACAAAAGGTTAAAGAAAATACGCACAGCGACATTTGCATCAAACACGCAGAAGCTTCTGCCTGAAGCCGTAACTCCCTGTACCTCCAGGCCAGCGGAGCCAGCGTCCGGGGGCAGCCCCGCTGCCTTGGGGCAAAACTGAACCATTTTAGTTCTTTCAGTGCCCATAGCATTTTAGTCTGGACTGAGACATATGGCAGACTGTTCCCACCATCTTGAAGGTCTGGGTGTTTGACATCCCCATCCCCACCGAGGACAGGAGCTCCAGGGGCTGCGGGGTGGATTTCATGCACCCGGCATCGGGAAGGGATTGGTGGCCACCAGGCACCAGCTCACCCGATAGCAGCTCACTGGGTCCTTACAGATCCTTTAAGGATATATATGGATCCTTTTGGGAAAACAGGTTGCCCAGAGAAGCTGTGGCTGCCCCATCCCTGGAGGGGTTCAAGGCCAGGTTGGCCGGGGCTTGGAGCAACCTGGGCTGGTGGGAGGTGTCCCTGCCCAGGGCAGGGGGTGCCACTGGGTGGGCTTTAAAAGTCCATCCCAGCCCAAATTCCATGATTCTTTAATTTTATATCCTTAACATCAATCCAAAAATTCTCCACAACTTACCTGAAGCAGCCCGGGGTGGTGGGGCAGAGCCCGGCATCCCGGCCGGTGCGGTACCGAGGATCACCGGGCACCCCCCCAGCCCGACACCCTTCCCGGGACAGCCAGACCCGCAGTGCCTTACCCCCGGGTGGCCGGGCACGGCAGGACCCTTCGACCCTTTTCACACCCATTTTCTGCCTTTACCGTAACCACAACCCACCGCTCGCCATTTTTCCACGTGCAATTTGTGAACAAACTATGGAAAACTCCAACCCGCCCAGGCAGCACCCGCCGGTTACTTGCCCTGCTCCATTAATCCGTCCCACCGGACTGCACAAATGCAGCCCCCCCTCGGCCATGCACAGACCCCCCCAGCGCGCCACGCTCCCGCTCACGGCGTTGGACGTACCACGTCGGCGACGGTGGGCTTGCCGGGGGGCAGCTTGGGCCGGGAGGGGGGCCGGGGGGGCGGCGGCGGCGGGGTGCCGCAAGCTGCCAGCGGCGTGCCGGGACGAGCCGGGGACGAGGAACCTGCAACAAACGGGAGCCGTCAGCACGATGCAGGGGGTCCCCATGGCTGCCCCCTCCCCAGACCCCCATCTCAAAGCAAAGTCCTCTCCCCCAGGAACCGGCGTGGTGCCCACCCACGCCCTGCGCAAGGTCTCCCTGGCCATTGCTCCACAGCAGGCGCGGGAGAAGAGTTTTTTGGGATTGCTGCTGCCGACGAATTCCTTGCTGGTGCTGCCCCATCTGCGCCGGGCACCCGGCCCCCTCGGCAAAGTTATTATTGCAGAAATCTTACAGTTTTACCTAAAACCCAGCAATACAGGCAGGTGAAAAACGCTGTGCTGAGAAGGCGTTTAACCCTCGCAGTGGCAGGGGCCGGTGCCACAGCTCCCCGAGCATCACGGCCGGCGAGGGGGGTCGGTGCCCACCACGGGAACGAGGGGTTCCGGGAAGAGGGGCAGAGCTGTGTCCGAGGGAGGCAGAGGAAGGGCGGAAGAGCAAGGTTATCCGGTTTGCTGGGAGCACAAAGCATTTCCCAGCCCTCTGGAAGGGTTTCGGAGAACTTCCCTTGAGGTTCGTGCATCCCCAGCAGCTGCTGCCTTGCTGCAAAAGGGGGACTTTTTGCAATTAAATAGAAATTTTAACAGATACTTCAGAGGATAACCCAGCAGACTATTTTCCTCCACGTACAGAAATTCCTTCCGGGGTAAGCTGAGCTGGCCTTTGCTCCCAGCCTCCGTGGAGCACAGCAGCGTGTTCTGGTCTACAGAGCGGCGTGTTTTGCTCCTAGTGACCATAAGGTGATGTCTTCAGCTTTACTTTTCCCACTCACAAGAGAATCAGTTACCTAAGTTTGGTGGGTGGTAGCTCAGACTATGGAGATTCCAACGCTACATCTACAGAAACAAGAGGGAGAGGTAAACGCCAGAAGGCTGAGGCGAGAGATGGGCTTGTCCAAAGAGAGCAAATCCTGGCCCTTCATTTGCACAACTCAAAACTTCAAGCCATTTTAATTTAGAAGCCTAACTCGGGAACTAAAGTTTGAATTTTTCCTTCCGTATCCCGCTAAAAGCCTGACAAAATAGGAATTATTCAGGGAAAGTAACCTAGCAGCACTGAACGAGCATCACAAGATGGAAACTTGGAGGGTGCGTTTTGCCCCGGCTCAGGAGTGGCCACCAGGTAGCCAAAGCCCTGCCAGATGTCAGCTTTCATCCGGGGAGGTTTGTTCTTCAGGTGTCTGAGGTGCCTGGGAGACTGATGTACCTCTAGATATTTTCTACAGCGAAAAACTGTGGCAGCGTGTTGTAGACCGGCATGAAATCAGGAGCCTGCTGGGATGCTGGTCCCCAGCCCTGCCTCGGTGGCACCCAGGAGCCCGGGCTCCCGCGACATGCGATGGCAGGAGGGTGTCCCGGGATGGCTCTGCCCCACAGCATCCCAAAACCGGACATCGCCAGGGCCAGATGCAGCAGTGGGGACATCGGAACGGTGCAGAGGGCAGGAGCGGGAAGGGTGTAGGATCGGCACCGCGCCCCCAGAGCGGCTGCCGGGGGACACGCGTGACATTTGTGTGCGTATTTCAACGCTCTGCCTTTTTACAGCTCCCCGTCCCGCGCGGGGCTGGGTAAGGCTGAGGTGTCAGGGGGCTGCAATGCACACCAAGCAGAGATGGGAGGTAATTTCTGGGGAAGAACTGCAGATCTTCCCCGGCACGCAGCACTGCCACGGGACCCTGGCTCCATCCAGCCCCCGACTCCTCTCGGTGGGGTTTCTCCATCAATCCACACGTGGAGCCGCCGGCACATCCCCATCCTGCGGATCTCCGCTCACACAAGGCAGTTGCTCAGTTGGCATCGGGGTGGAGAGGAATGTAGGAACAAATGCCATGTTTCCTGCTGCCGGTGTCCTGGAGAAGTCCCAGCTCCGACCAGTGCCACCAGGATGCGGATGCCACAGCCCCCAGCAGCCGGCCCTGCATGGACCCCAACCCACCCACCCCACAGCTGCACGGAAAAGCCACCACCACTAAAGCAAAGCCACACTTACAGCGACAGCCACGCTCGGGGGGACACCCCCAGCAGACCCACACGCTCCCCCCTGGAGGCGGCCAACCCCCAAAGCAGATGGCACGGCTCTCAAGCTCACATAAGGCTGGTGACAGGGGTCCCGCCGCACCCGTCACCTCCCTGCAGGGGTGGAGGTGCCTGCAGGGCTCCGCGGGGGTGATCATCTCAAAAATAATCCCTCGTGGCTGCGGGACGGCAGCACGGCGGCTGGTGGGGATGAGGATTTGCGCGTCGTGGCTGCACCGGTACAGTACGTGCCTCGGGGTCAGCCCCTAAAATAACGCGATGGGGTTGCACCTTCTCCAGCACTATGGGAGAGCTCGCGTAAGCTGACCTCTGACGAGCTCGTTTGCCCTAATGGGCATGCCGACATTTATAATTAAGCAGGTGAAGCCAGGCAGCCAGCACCTGCCAGACAAACCTATCGGGTTCCACCCTAGTGAGAGGTTTCTCTAGACCCATCTGGGCATCCACGCTCTCACAGCCCAAAGGGCTGTGCCAGACCCGTGCCACCGCTGAGCTGTGAGTTATTTGGTCTTGGCACTCCTGGGGTGACAGTATGCAGTGACCTGTCTGTCTGCGACAGCTTGAAACCCCCCTGGTTCTCAGGCTTCCTCAGATTATTTGCCTGAAATGTTTCCACCTGTGTTCACTCTGAAGCCTACTGAGGAGGGAGATGCCGCAATGGCAATCCTACGGCAAATCTTGTGGTGGGGCTTATGTGCGTAGAGGCGGGAAGGGCGGCTCACAGGAGCTTTGGGGGAAGGCTGTCAGACCCATCCGACCACCAGACACGCAGCAGGGAGCGGGGGAGAGGACACAGGAGGCTGAGGGCAGATACTGGACGTGGAAGCACGAGACGCGGGCGCCGGGCACAGGCACAACCAGGCGGGAGGGGACGGCGGATGCGGTCACGGCCACACCGAAGCACACCCAACGCCGCAGGACATACCGCTGGTGCTTCCCGTGCCGCTGCTGGCGCCCGGTCCGGGTGAGGAGACCACCGTGCGGTAGGTGGGCGGTGGAGGGGGAGGCGGGGTGGCTCTTTGTCCCAGCCCAAAATCTTTGGGAGAGGCGACCGGCTCCACGTTATCATCCTTAAGGTGGGGCTGCTCAGAAACCTTCTTGTGCACCTCTTCCAGGTGGAGCGGCGAGGGGAGCGGGCGGGAGGGCTCGGCCGCCGGAGCATCGGCCGCCGCCGGCGGGGACCCCGCTTTTTCCCGGGTTGTCAACTCCGGAGTGGTGTTTTCCGGGGACTGATCGGAAAAATTGACCCACTTGTCTTCTGCATTAGCAGCAGCAGACTTGGGGGAGAGCACGGGGCCAAAAATGCTGTCCAAGTCATTGATGGACGGGAGTTTGTCACGTTTGAGCTCTGCTGCGGGCTGGTCCCCTCCTGTGGTCAAAGCAGTTTATTTTACACTTAGCATCAACCGAGAGAGCGGCAGTCGCGCTATTCTCTACGGGGCTCTACCTCAGCTACTTTCTAGAGGAGATGCTTTAAAAACACGTTTTCTTATAAGCTGCCGGGGAATATAATTCATGTGCGAGAAGGTTTCTACGCCAGGTCACGTGCAATGTGTATGATGAACCGCGCCGGGTTGAAATACATACACGGCGTGAGAGAGCGCGTGCACCGCGAGCCAGGCGCGGCTCCTCCTCCATCATTTCGTACGCTAAGGGTCCCGTATCCTCCTCCCCCAGCTCACACCTGGCTCCCAGCCTTCGTCACAGATTGTCAAAATAACATCACCACGTCATCATCATCACTCTGGAGTCATCAGCAGATAATAAACTTCTGGGCTCAGCCTGGTGACCTAAAGCTCTCTTGCACGCTCCACTATATATATATATTTAAATATGAGTAAATATATATGTATTTAAATACATGTAAATATATATATTTATACACGTGTAAATATATATAAATATATTTAAAGATGCTGGTTTGGCACTCACAGGCTGGCGCCAGGCCTGCAGTGGAGGAGAGCAGCCAGGGTGTATGTATTTCAGTTGCGAGCAGCAGCAGGGGATGATAAAAGCCGTTCAGGGCTCTACTCACTGCGCTAACACACCCCCCAACGTTCATATCCGACCCCATAACCAGCACGGAGAGAGGATTCACCAGCAAAACGTTACACACCCAGAGGAGGGAGATCCTCCATCCTTCCTTTCCTGCGTTTCTCTCTAGCCCTTCTCTCCCAAGGGCTAAAAATACTGCTAAAAGGTGCGTTCTGCTAAAACCAACGCGCCCCCCAGGATCCGCGCGTCAGCATCCCACCCCTGCTCCTGCATTTGGGGGAGCCATCTGTGCTGCTGCAGTCAGGGAGTAAAATAGAGTTTTGCTAAAGCAGGGAAAAAAAAAATAAAATGATAATAGACCTCTGCCACTGGCTTTACTTGACGCAGAGGCTGAAGCGCGCAGCGAGGCAGAGCCCAGCAGATAAAAGCCATCCCACGTGGCTGGGCATTGCATTGGCTCGTGGGGATGAATCTGCGCGTGTCGGTAGACACTCTGCCAGTCTGGCTGCTTGGATAAATAGCAAAAAAAAAAAAAATATTAAAAAAAAAAAAAATCACAATATGGGAGCATGAATGAGATACTGATGTATAGAGCAGTAGAAGCTCAGGGCGGGGGATTTCTCCGTGGCGATGTTCGTAACGCCCCAAGGCGCTGTGTGTGCGCGTGTGTCCATGCAGTGCCCTGCCCGAAGTCAGGGACTGTCCGTTCTGTCCCCAAATCCCGCGCCTGCAGCAGACAGCACCCTGCCAGCAACATGAATTATATGCTTATAAGCACCGTACGGCCTCTGGCTGCGTTCAACGCCCTCTCTCAGTCCCTTCCTTCGGGCTGTCCTCTACTCCAGGCACCGTTCCGTTCTCCCTCCCCTCCGCACCCCCAGCTGCGGGACCGGGGGGGGGGCTTTTCCCACCCTCCCACGCCAGCAGCAGGAATGGGGGAGGGCAGGAGCAGCCCCCCCACCACAGCCGGGCACCACGTACCCCCCTGATTTCACAAGCGGCGCCGCTCCAAGCACTAACAGCGCTCTAATTAATCCCAACTTCGAGCAGGACTTTAAGGTTAGCATCGCTTTTCATTTCTAAACGTGACCGATCCCAAAGTGGGGGGGGGAGGAGAGAGCATTAATTTCACCAGGGCGACGCTGGCTCGGGAGTCAAAGGCTCCTTTGCACCGCTCCCAAAAGCGTCGCCCTGACCGCAGCATCCGCTGAAGCGCCGCGAATGCGAAGGGAAGAGGATGCACAAGGGCCAGACCTGCGTCCGAAACACAGCCATGGGGACCTGAACCCCCCCCACCACCAGCGCAGCCCCCGTGGGCTCCGATCGCTCTACCGGGGCTGGGCGAGGGGACGCGGTGCCGAGATTGTACCTATTGCCACCGTCAGAGGGGAGCCGGTGCGCGGCGGCGTGGCCGGGATGTTTTTCGGTGGGAGCGGCGGAGGGGCTGCGAGAAGAGCAGAGGGGGGGGAAAAAGAAAAAAAAAAAAAATAATTCAGTGGTGGTGTGTCAGGAAACCCGCACGGTTTGCCAGGAAAATGGGATGCGGCAGCGTGTGGCTGAGGTGGGAAGCGGGCAGCGGCACCGGGATCACTGCTGGGCCAGGAGCATCCCCGCAGCCCGGGGGCCCGTGGTGCTTCGCCAGAACAAGCGATCCCCAGTGGCCTTTTTTATTGGGTTGTATATGGGGGTTTTGGTGTTGTTTATTTGTTTGGTTTTTGGGTTTGGGGGTTTTTTGTGTGTGTTTTTTGTTGTTTTGTTTTTTTTTTTTTTTTTGATTTTTGAACCTGACTTTGTCCTCATGTTCTAAAAACCTGAATTAGCATTTTAATTAAAACCTGTAGCCTCTGAGGCGCGTATATCTGCCTCCGCATTTCTCATGTGCCCATCCCGCACGGATCCGGGAGGCACATACGGGAGGGAGGAGGAGTGCTGTTGGTTAATTAACCCAGCGCTGCTTTACGGGGGCTTTTTTTCAAAGCCGATATAAATAGCATCCGAGGCCGAACCTCCTGGAGGAGCAGCCCGGGAGGCACGGTGGCACCATTTTAATCACGAGTGTCACCACCCCTTCGCAAGCTCCTGATGTGGCCAGAGGTTGCCTCGACCTTGGGACATCGGCACAGGCAACGGACCGGCATCGGACATCATCGGCAGCTCCAGGGCTGGGGGTGGGTTTGGCCTGAAGTGGGTTGTGCTAATGGCTAGTGAGGGGGAAAAGGAGCCGGGGAACCAGGAAAGAATGACACTGTCACTAGGGAGGAGGGAAGGCTGCGGTTCCCCAGCTGCCCCGGGCAATGGGGAAAGCTGTAAGGAAAACCAGGGATTCGGGGCTGCATTGCCATTCCTTATGTTAGCCTGGAGAAACCAGTGCTTCCAACCTTTCCAGCCAAATAACCGCATCATTAACATGAGAGATCAGGGACTCCTCACCCCCAGGGGTAGGCGGGTTTAACCACTGGCTCCACGCGAGCCCTTTGCCCCGGCCGGAGATATTTCACCTTGCAAACCCAGCACACGCCGGCAGAAGCGTGTTTCTCCAGGGAAGATGAGCATCGTCTCTCCCACCCTAGGTACCATCCATCCCGCCCCCTTATCAGCCCCTGGGTACCACCTGTCCCATCCCTTATCGGCCCTTGGGTACCATCCCTCCCATCCCTTATCAGTCCCTAGGTACCATCCATCCCATCCCTTGTCAGCCCCTGTCCTTCCTCCACCCCTACAGTCAAGCCAGGGGAAGAAAACCCCTCTAACTCACTATACAATTAAAACGTTACAGATTTTCACAGTACCAGGGATCTGGATGAGGAAAAGGGAAAGGTTTGATTTGATTTCACTATATATTTCATTTCTTCTCAATGATAACCTGCACGGTTCACTTACTTCCAGTTGGAAAAGGTCTCGGTAGCTTTGGGGACTCTACGCTCGCGTTGACGGGCTGGACCGAACCCCATATCTCAGGCTGATCTAGAGTCGCTGAAAATAATCAAAAAATAAATAAGTACACATGCAAGGGCATCAATAAAACTATTTTCTGACAAATACCGAAACACACAGATGAGACGCATTCATCTGAGGCTTGTAAAGAGAGGAAATGAAATAGTGACAGAAACCTCTCATTAATTAAGGACGGGGGGGTTTCCTGTAACGTTGGGTAATTACAAGCTTGCCTGATTTTTTAAACAGGACACGCAATTAGTTTGACACTCATGCCGCTTGACAAACAAGACAATGCCGTTTATGTATTTGGAGGCTTATTAAATTAAGTGAAACGTTGCATTAATTGCAAAAATCGTCTGGAATTTGAGGATACACAGAAAAAACACCCAGGTAATAAAATGAAGAGATCCAATTATATCCACAGAAGTCCCTCCTCTATATCTCATTGCAATTTTTTGCCTTTTTTGTTTGTTTATTTGGTTTTTTGGGTTTTTTTGTGGGTTTTTTTTGGGCTATGTGTAGAAAACTGCATGCAAACATGGTTTTGATTAAAAGAATTAACCAGAGTCATTAATTACAAGGCGTAACGAGGGTACAAGCGGCAGCGGCCATTTCGCGCTCGTTCAGCGGAGCCGGGAGGAGGAGGAGGAGGAGGAGACCTCCCCGGGAACAAACCGCTCCCGCGGGTGAATGGGGTTTTTCTTTGGGAAGAGCAAGCCTTGTGAGATCGCTGAGCTTCGGGAAAGCTGCGGAGAAGAGGCTTGAGGGGGAGAAAAACATCTCCTTTTATACTCCTGTCTCCTGTTACACTCATGTCCAGGGGAATGCCATTTCTGGGGGAAAAAAATGCCATTACTGAGATGGCATCTTCACGGGCACGGGGACCTGTAAAGCGCTGCCAGACATCTCTCTTCTTATCTTGCTGCAATTAAATTAGCGTGATGCCGAAACGCTGCCGTGGTGTCGGAAGCTAATGACGGCCGCTGCTAAACACAGACTAGTTGGGAGCTTGGTAAACAGGCCCAGCCGGGGTTTCATTTGAAAGTCAATATTTTTAATATTGGTTAGCTGCTCTCTTTCGGGATCTGTCTCAAGGCCACGTAATTAACTAATTGACTTGAACACTTGCTCTGTTTCCGCATAACCCGTATAAAACTCCAAGCTCACACTGCCTGTAACGCAACTTCACGTTCTGCTTTAATTGCCTTTTTTCCCCTCCTTTGAGCGCAGGGCTGGGGGTTGGTGACAGAGCCCCCCCGGGTGCTGGCGGAGCTGGGTGCCACGGGCTGTCCCCAAGGGGTGATCTGCCAGGAGATGCCACCACCCCCGTCCCCCCGCCCCGACCCACCGTCCAGCTTCTGCTCCTCGAACGCCGACTCCAGCGGGGGCCCGAAGAGCGGTGCCAGCGCGGCGGCGTCCTCCCCGGATTTCTTGCTGTGGGACGAGACAAGGGCCGGGGAACACCACGAGGGTCAGGTTTGTACTCAAATCCCGGCATTTGAGTACCCACACATGTATTTTCAGGGGTGTTTTTGTTCTAGACTAAGCGACACCTGGCAAAACACGGGGTTTTAGGCGGAGAAAAAGGGGAGGAGAGCGGCGGCACCAGCCGAAGCACTACGGTGCAAACCCTGCAGTGCCCAAGCAGCCGGGGATTGCTTCAGGATTAGTCAGAGCTACCCCAGACCGCAGGGAAAAGCGGGGAAAAAAAAAAGGACAAGGTTTGGACCACTCTCAGGTCCAACCCAGCTCGAGTCAAGCCCCGCCGCTGCACAGGGCACGGTCCTTAGCAGGATTTGGCTTCGCTCCGTATCAACTAGTCTGTCCGCTCCCCTCAACCAATACGGACCCGCAGCAGACGCTTGCCAGCTCTCCCCATCAACCGGGCTCGAGGCGGCTTCCAGCAGCGGACGTCCGTGGGACACCGACTATGGATGCCGTGCATCCGAAACCAGGGGTGCCGCTGCCACCAGCGCCTCGATTCTGCGTGGTTGTGTCCGGCCAGGCTTGGGGGGGAGCGGGGGCATCCACCATCACCGTCCGGGCACCTCCCGGCACCTCCCCTCCTTTCTTATTTACTCACACAGCACCCGAGCAAAGCGCCCGTGGGCCCAAAGCCCCCAGTGCCTCTCGCATCCCGCGGCACGCAGCGTTGACTCGGCTTATTTAAATGCCAAACGCAAACATTTGGCTGTCCCACAAGCCTAAAGAGTTATAAAAGCGATGTTTCCGCCAGGTTCGGGTAGCTCAGGTAGGTGATGGGTTGGCAATATTTGTACAGCAGTAAAAAAAAAGAACACCCAGGGCTTTTGCTGCGTTAATTCTGAGTTTGACTTGCCCACTTATACGTGAAACGAAAGGTCAAAATCCAGAGGTGAGAACAGATGCTTCCCATTGAGCAACGGTGCAAACCTGCAATTGCCCACCGGAACGTTTAAAAGCCACGTCAGGGTGACGTGCCTGGGTTGGGTAATTATACCACGGAGTCCGCACTGACCTGGCGGGGTCCGGCGTGGGCGTGGAGCGCCGGGGCCGTGCGATCTCCTCACCTGCGGCACAGGAGGGGCAGCGCGGGGTTAGAGCCGTGGACCACCCCCCATCCCCCCGAGCATCACCCCCGGCCCACCCCAGCCCGCGCTGACAGGAGGGCTGACGCCAGGCGTGCCACCGGCACAGCACGCGTCCCGTCCCACTGCCGTCCCACGCCTGCGATGGAGACGCTGGCACAAAAAGGTCTGTTCTATTAATTCAGACTTTATTTCTGTAGAGAGCTGGATTAGGGAGCTGCACTGTTTCTGTAGGCTTCCCCAAGGGTGTCCCCCATGGCCATCTCTAAGGAAGACATTTGGCTGCCATCATTTCTGCCAGGACAACTTTAAAGCAAAACTAACCCCCTCCCACCCCCCGCACCCCCCCAAAATACCACCATCACCGCCCTGCTGTAACTACTGCTCTTGGAGGCTGTAGAAAATACTTACTGGATAAATTCCTTTTAATCGTCCCCTGGAATTAGAAACACAGGAGGTAAGCGGGATGCACAGGGACATGGGCGCATGGCAACTGTCACCCGAGGAGGGACACTGCGGGAGCAAAACAGCCCAGCAGAGGTTGCCTGCCTAGGGCGATATTTACCCTACAGCATCCCAGCTGCACGCGCGCATTGGGAAATCCCGTTTGCTCCCACCGAGAGGGTTTTGAGCCGCTTAAAGCCACCACCCGGCAGTGCCGCCTTCGCAGCCACCCTGGCGGCCGGTGGCTTGTGGGGGTCACCGACACCCTCACCCCATTAGAAATCACGTAAAACCAAAACCCTCACGTTTGATGGCTGCAAATCAATCTATGCCAAATGATGTGCTTTTAAGCAATGGAAATACCTTGCTCTTGCCAGACAACGCACACGTGCCCGTGCACAGCAATAGCCAACTCCCCCCCCGCTCAAAATCCCAGCAGAGAGGGGAGCGGGGGTACGCGGGGACAACCAGCGGGGTCCCCAGGGGGATTGCAAGGATGCAGGTCGAGCTGTGGGGGATGCCCACCATCAGGGACCCCTTTGCATCAGCCAGGGGGAGGGAAAGGTCCCACCACGACCTGGGGTCACACAACGGGGCAGCTAATGGCACCGTCACCCCGCTCCTCTTCCCCTGCGCAGGCTCAGACCCCCCCAGCACCCCCAGCCCCGCGGCGGAGGGGCGGCAGCAGCGGGCGCGGGTGCTTACCGGGCTGCGCCGCTGCGGTCAGCGAGAAGGAAGAGAGAAGAGACACCTGGTCAGAGAGCGACAGGTCAGCGCCCCGAGTCCCCCAGCGCCCATCGCACCCCTCCAGTGCTGGGGGGGTCCTCCTCCACCGCCCCCAGCCCCGGCACCCACCAGCAGGAGCACAGCACCCTGCACCCACAGGCTGGTGCGTCCCCCCGGGCACCGGGAGAGCAGCATCCGGAGGGACCCCAAACCCCATGGAATGGGTGGATTCCCCCATTTTGGGCTCAGAAGAGTCTGAAGCCCAGTCCTCCCGGGGAAGCCATCGCACGCAGTGACACACATTGACCACCGGTGGGTTTTTCTGCCTTCTCGTACCTTCTGATGTGCCACGAGGTACCTAAAACGCGCCCAGATGGAGCTGCGCCCTTACACTTCTTGTCCAAAAACCACCAGGTCTTTCACCCAAGCTACACCCCCAGACTGCGCGCATTCAAGGCAAAAGACAGCCCAGCTCTATTTTAAAACGCTCTAAGTCAAATCAAGGGAGAAGGAAAATAATAAACCTCGTGCCTTCCAAAATGGGCTTGTTATTTGCATTTTACATTCCAGCTCTAGAGACATGCAAAACAGGGACCGTGCAAACAAGAAAACACAGGACTGTGTTAAAAAAATTATAAGAGATAAAAAACGGTATTTCTTACCGGACTTTTCCTCTAAAAGAATGCGGAAAAATAAAAGAAGAAAGTGAGAATATAAGATGTTTTCTATAAAGGGATAACACAGAAATAAAAGATTCGTGTTATGACCAGAAGCATCAGGCGTGTAACTGTTAAATGTACAGCAAAGCGGAGTCGTGCGCGCACCCAGCCGGGCTCTCATTCACTCGGACGCGAGGTTGGAGGGAGACAGAGCGTCTAGAAATGAAAACCTGCATCCGCCCCATCTCACGGGAAGGATTCACGTGCTTTGATGTTAGCGGGCCCTGCTAATTATAGACAAAGGCCATTTCCCAGCCTGTTCCGTTTCTTGGAAGGGTCCGTATGAGAGGAATGTCCAAAGCATGATTTTACCCCTAAGTGCTTAAATTTAAGGCTATTCCTCGTCAGCTTTGCCCAGTGACTGTTTTTTTTCAGACCGTGACAAAGCCCCCGCTCCTGGGGCTGAGTTTTCGTGGTGCGGAGAGCGAAGCGGGCAGGAGCTGCCGGAAGGACGGAGCAGGGAAGAGGGTGGGAGGTCTGGAGACGCCGGGCTGGTGCTGGTCCAGTTGGTGGCACCACCTGCACGCTTCTCCTCAAGAAATGAGACCTCAGCTACTGGGCTTCAGGCAGGGGATGCAGCTGACACCAGCGGACACCAGTATCTCCAGTTTTCTTCTTGTTTTCAAGCGAAGGCACCATAACATACACCCCAAAGGGTGTAATTGCCTATGGACATGGCATGTCCCATCCCATCCAGGAGAGGCCGGTGCACAGGAGGGATGGAGCAGCGTTTTGCAGCTGGTTTTGGAGAGGAGACGAGCCCAGGACAAGGGCAGGGACCCAGACAGCAAAGCATGGAACTCCCATGGACGCAAAACTCCTCCAGACAGCTCCTGCCCCGGGCACTGGTGCTTTCCTGGACACTGGTACCACTTGCCAGGAACCCGGCGGTGGCACCGCAAACCTCCCCATCTGCGCCCTTTGGCTCCGTACGCCGCAGTTTGGCTCCTGACCTGGGAAAGCAGCACGGCTCCTTCTGTTCAGCCTGGCACGGGGATTTTGCCTGAGCCCTTTGGGTTGAGCAGAGCATGTTGGCGGTGCTTTATAGGGAGCTCTAACCCCAGCCGTGCTCTGCTGGCGGTGGCAGCAGGGACACAGATTTTCCCCAGGGAAAGCACGGAGCATCCCAACCCAAAGCCCAAAAGGCAGGATCCAGACCGCACCAGGCTGACACACACAGTTGTGCTCACCAGGGGCTAAATCCTTCCTAATCGATGGCAAAACTCCCCCCAACCTCAGCAGGAAAAAACACCACGGAGGAGACACAGGATGGTTTGGGTTGGAAGGGACCTTAAAGCCCACCCAGTGGCACCCCCTGCCCTGGGCAGGGACACCTCCCACCAGCCCAGGTTGCTCCAAGCCCCGTCCAACCTGGCCTGGAACCCCTCCAGGGATGGGATCATGTCTAGCAAAACGCACGTTTTGTGGGTTTTGTTTCCCTGGAAAAGGTGAGGTGCAGAAGAACTGCTGGCCACAGCAGCCTAATCCTTGTGTACCAGTGCAAAACTCTTCAAGTATTTCATCATAGAGTCATCTAGGTTGGAAGGGACCTTTCAGGTCGAGTCCAACCATCAACGTACCACTGACAAAAACCATCAGTAAGACTAAAAATAACCAAGGAACTTCAGACTGCTGGGAGCTGAGTGTAACTGTTTGATAATGTCTTGATGGATCTTTATTGCTAGAGGCAACATTGCTTTACATTTTTTGGCTAGATTCTCTGTGATCCCCACGCCGCAGTACAGAACCGATGAGTGGCTACTCCCCAGCTCTGCCAGGGCCACCAGCTGCACCCCGGGACGGGCGAGTGCCCTGCTATGTCCAGGGGACCTGCTGCCACCAAGGGATGCAGAGATAAAAGCCAGGAGGGAAGGAGAACGCACCAAATATAGGCTTGGCCCCTTAAATAAGTTCTTATGCCTTCCCCATCCTATTTTTAAAGCATTGCACTCTCTCCTCTCAAAATAATGCTGTCTCCTACGTTACGCACGTGTGTGCGCCAAACTGCTGGGGCCATCACTTCGCAAGACCAAAATTAGCTTCGTTTCGCAATAAGAAATTCTGTTTGAGGTTTTGTTTTTTTTTTTTCTTCTCTTGATCAAAATTATCCACCTATTTGGCAAATGATTGCCAGTCTCCAACACTCCCCCATCCTTCATTTGCTTATTTGCTTAATTTTGATGAGGGTTTTCGGTTGTTGATTTTTGGGGTTTTTTTTCCCCCCCCTGTTTTCCCCTGGTCACAGAGCAAAAAGCAGCCAGAAGTGCACGTCCCTAAAGGGAGCCGTGCCGGAGGGACTCGGTATTTCCAAGGACAGTGATGTGTCCCAGAAGCTTTCATTTAAATTGGCGATGTTGCGTTGATTTGCAAAGAAGAAATAAACCGCTGTTATTTTATTTCCTCTTCGCTTAGAGTTTGAAGATTCATTCACACTCCAGATACAGGCTAATTATAAACCATAGAAAGCTTCATCTGCAAAGACACTGTAGCCCACACTAAAGGCCACTGAAAGACAAAAATCAAATCTTTTCACGGTTGAACAGATTGGGATGAGACGACAGAAATCTTGACAAGCCTTGGGAAAACCAGAGGGTGAGGGTATTTTTACTAGGAGGGACTCAGGAGACAAGACCTTTCCTTCCAGAATCCCGGATTCACCCTCAAGGTAAGAAGTGTCCCTCTAACGTCCCAGAGCAGCGGTGTGTAAAACCCCACAGGTTCTTTCCCTGTCCCAGGAAAGACCCATCCAATTTATGTCTTCAATGATGACCACATTGAAAAATGAGGAAAAAAGGTAAAAATAAGAATCACAGAATTGCCTAGGTTGGAAGGGACCTTTCAGATCATCGAGTCCAACCATCAACCTAACTCTGACAAAAGCCATCACTAAACCATATCTCTAAGCAGTGTGTCTGCCCGGCTTTTAAAAACCTCCAGGTGACTCCACCACTGCCCTGGGCAGCCTGGGCCTAGGCTTGACAACCCTTTCCGTGAAGAAATTTCTCCTAATCATAGAATCAATCACAGAATCACAGAATCTTCATGGTTGGAAAGGACCCTTAAGATCATCAAGTCCAACCAAACCCCTAGAATCTCTGCCACTAGAGCATGCCCTGAAGTGCCACATCTAGACGTTTCTTAAACACCTCTAGGGATGGTGACTCAACCCCCTCCCTGGGCAGGCTGTTCCAGGGCCTGACCACTCTTTCAGTAAAGTCATTCCTCCTAATATCTAACCTAAACCTCCCCTGCCGCAGCTTCAGACCATTTCCTCTGGTCCTGTCATTCTTCACCTGGCAGAAGAGGCCAACACCCCCCTCTCTCCACCCTCCTTTCAGGGAGTTGTAGAGGGCAATGAGGTCTCCCCTCAGCCTCCTCTTCTCCAAGCTAAACATGCCCAGCTCCCTCAGCCTCTCCTCATAATAATATCCATAATATCCATCCTAAACCTCCCCTGGCGCAACTTGAGGCTGTTTGCTCTTGTCCCATTGCCGGTTCCTTGGGAGAACTAAGGGAATAGTAGCTTCTGACCTCAGTTGCCCTGTTTTATGAGCAGAAAAGGGAATTTTTAAGACATTTTGACCTGGAAATGCCACCACAATACAGCTGAGATCTCCTTGCAGTCACATTATTGCCTCTCTAGAGAGACTAGACCCTATAAATAAAGACACAAAAGCAAACGTAGCCATTGGCACCTAAGGCAGAGCCCCCCGCTCCCTTGGGATGAGCCCTGCGGAGCGTCACCACTTTTACAACCAGGGGAAGAGGTGGAAACACCGAGGACTCACCACGGGGGATGGAGAAAGTGCAATGTTGCCTATAGACGCCTTCAGCTCGTCCACCGTCGCTGCGCTCTTCAGGATGTCTTTAGCCTGCAAAGGCTTGATCTTAATGTTGAACTTCTTGTGCGCCTCCTCTTCCTCTTCGGATTCACTGGAGGAGTAGAAGTGCTTTCCTTTGGTAGGTAGAGCACAGTTAAAGAAGGTTTCCTTCTGCTGCCAGGGCAGAGCCATGGCGTTCAAAGGCTCAAGCCTCCCCGAAGAGTGTGGGGGCAAATCCTCCCGCCGTGCCCATCACTGCTGCTTTACCCCGGTGCGGGCAGAGGACACGGGGACGGTGCTCGCAGACATAAAGCCAGCCCAGGTTTAGCCCAGCAGCGATTTGCATCGCCACCCGGGTTTCCTCCCCATCGGGACCGTCCCGGCCCATCACCCGCAGACAGACAGCATTTCTCAGTGGCAGCAGAGGAAGAAATCCTGCTTTTTCCAGTGAGCCTCCTCCAGCTGCGCGGAGGCGGCTGAAAACCTGCTGCCAGCCCAAGAGGTGGGCACCTGCACAGGCTGCGGCTGGCAGCATCTCCTCGCCCCTCAGCGGGGCGCATTCGGGGAGCTGCAAATTCATCTTTGCTCATCTTACCGCCACGCAGATCGTTTCTGCCCCAAAACAGCATCAGCGGTGACGAAGCACCGCACACGGCCAGCACCCGCACGCAGCCCCGCAGATGGGATGGGACACCGGGGTCTCCATGGGGCACCCCACGGGGATGCTGCCTGCGCCGCTCACGCCTCCTCCTCATTTCATAGCACCGGATCAAAGGCAATTAAAAATCCCCTTCTGCTCTGCTGCCTCAGGTCATTCCCCCCGGGAGCCAGTGTTAGCTGCCGAGTGACAGCTCAAAAGGAAAATAAAAGGGGGAAAATAAATTATGATTATAAATAAAAATAATAAAAGTAGTCAGTGGCCCGCCCGTGAACCCCAGCTCATCTTATGGTCTGTAACCTGAAGAGTCAAGTCCAACAACAAAGGATATAGCCTGGTTCCTCAGGTCGGATGCTGTATCCCTCCTCATCAAGCTCAGGTGAGTTCTGAATAGGGCACACACACAAAAAAAAACCAAAGCCAAAAGAATTAGGAAGCAGATAGATTTTCCCAGGTAAGATTTTACAATGCTCAATTTTTGCAGTAAAATTTTCTGCAATACTTGGTTGCAACGGAGGTTTTTCTCCACGTAACTGCGATGTCCTGCAGGGACGGGCAGCGCCCTCCTCACCTGCAGGGCATCAGGCATTGGGACCACCCAGTTTCTGGGCGGTTTTAGCTATTTAATTAACACACAGATAAAAAAAAAATATGCATCTTGACACAACTACCACCTGGCCATCACCCAAAACAGCCACCCAGAAAGCCGAAACGGCGGCATGACAGTGCAGCCCAGGTTCCCCATCAGGAGATGGACGGAGGGAGGGGGCTCCATGTGACACTTACGTATCTGTCCCAGTCGATCTCCGCATAAAATCCATTCGGGGCTCCATTTGTTTTCTTCTGCAACACATCAGAAAAGAAAATTTCCAAGTTTTAAATTAAGGACGCAAGGACACACCATACCTCCCAGGCGTGCCAGGATGCCTGGGCATCGCTGTGGCTGCCCATGCCGGCGTGACGGGGAGCTGCTCTGCCCGCGCACACCAGCAGGTCCCGTTTCTGGAAGATCTTCCAGACCAGAGAGCTAAAAGTCTTTTTTTTTTTTTTTTTTTAAAAAAAACATTCATTAGCTGAACATATAGCATTTCTTAAGGAAGAGAAATGAAACGTCCTTTTCTCCACCTGCCGGGGTGTTCCCGCCCATGGGGACAGCTGGGGGTAGCGGGGGCTCCCCATGCCCGCCGAGCACCCCTATTTACTGGGGATAAGCACCTTCCCCAGAACACGCTGAAAGAGGGGTTGGGTTTCTGTGACCGGGCGGCAGAGCACGCCGGGCGCCATCGCTTCACAGCGGGTAGCAGCGGTGAGATGGGTCCGGGATGTGGTGTTAGCACACGTCACGACACACCGACAACACACACACAGGTTATTGCTGCTTCGGACTAAGCAGGGGCTGGTTTGGAAGGAGGCTTTGGGCATCCATCGCCTACGGGACCCTTTGCTGGTCTGCTCCGGGCATCCAGAAAAATGCCCAAAGCTCCCACTGGCCAACACAGCCAGGGACTGGAATTTGGCTGGGTTGTCAACTTTGGGCACCTAAATTTGATAATAGTCCAGTTCCCTGCCAGTGGTAGCCCCCCCAGTCCAACACCCCTGCCAAGGGTCTAACACACTGTCCCGGGGGGACGGCAGCACGGGGGCTGGATCAGGCCACCAGCACCCTCGCCCTCCCCATTTCACAGGATGGTTTGGGTTGGAAGGGACCTTGAAGATCACCTCGTTCCAGCCCTCCTGCCATGGGCACGGACACCTCCCACTAGACCAGGTTGACCTCATTCCAAGGTCCTTTCAAAGCGCAACCCAGTTACAGCTTTTGCCGTTGATACCTTCCAAGAAAAGACACCTTCTCACCCCCTGGGCGAGGGCTGGCCACCCCCTCCTCTGGGGCTTCTCCCTCGTTCCAGCCCCATAGCAGGGACACCTCCCACCAGCCCAGGTTGCTCCGAGCCCCGTCCAACCTGGCCTTGAACCCCTCCAGGGATGGGGCAGCCACAGCTTCACTGGGCCAGTGTCTCACTACTGGATGGTTTCACCCAATGGTCCTCATGATGCTGCCCAAGGACTGAGCACCCTCGTCAGAAGGGTGAAAAAACCAGACTCCGGCTGCAGTTATGTGGGACTTCTGCTTTTCCCCCAGTCCATCGGTATTCAAGCCCATTTCTATTCAACTCACATACAGCCACCTGACCCCACCTAAGTGGTGTTTTCCTATATTCTGGATTTCAAGCCAAAAATTACTCGCTGGTTTCAAACAACCCTTTCGTAGCTGTCAACCGAGCTCTGTTTTCCTTACCGCGTTTTTTTTTCCTCCTTCACGCGCACTCTCGGGTTTGCTATTGCAAAGTGGCTCATTGGGATGAGGGCTGGGCGGCTGGAAGGGATTGGGGTTTGGCAGAAAAAGGGTTAAAGTATTGGGTGGATTTGGATTTTCTTTTTTTTTTTTTTTTTAAAAAAAAAAAAACACAAAAAAATAAGTCACAAGGAACTAGCAAACACACTGCACGGTTTTAGAAGAAAAGGAGGGCTCAGCTGCGGCTCCATTAGGAGTAAGCGTGGTTTTTACCGGGGGCAGGTAACGGGGCTCTATTCAGCAGTCAGAGGGTTCCCCGTCTCACCTCCTGCTGCAAACGTCACGGTGAGAACGTCTTGCAGGAGGAAGAGTTAGACTAAATGTCTCCAGCCCCCGGTTCCCCTGCCTCCAACACATTCAGTGGCTTCGTTATACCTGCCCCCCCCCCAAAAAAAAAATCGTATTCCTGCATCCTTCAGCTCGCTGGAGCACTGGAGACCCCGTCCTGCCCTGCACCCAGCTCAGACAGCAAGCCACCCGGAAAAACCAGGAAGAGGAGCCCAATTGGGAGGGCACCCAAGGTCCCTGCACCCACGCTGGGCAAGGAAAGGCTGCCCACAGCACTTCTGCCGGTGGAGGGAACGGCCCTGGGCTGCTCCTCGCATTTTATTTATTTATTACTGCTGAATAGAGCCTTGGTTCAAGCGCTACCTGAGCTGCAGGCTCTTTTTTTTAATTGCTATTTCTTAACGAGTGGCTTACGAACGCAGGGCGAGCCCAAAGCCAAGGATCTTGGGTCAGATGCAGAGGGGAAAAAAAAAACAAAAAAAAAACCCCCAAAACCACACAAAACAGTTTAGATCTCTCTAAAGATCGCTCTTTAGATCTCTCTAAAGGAGAATTTGGCACCCCGGCTTTTGTATGGCTTTGTAAAAGACACCCCAGCACCGCTCTCCCTGCCGAGCCTCCCGAGGGTCTCCGTTTTTATTTTAAGGGGAGCTTGGAACGCCTGAATTTGCTCAAGAAATAACGACCAGCACAGTCCCAGTCTGAACCCAACATGCTTATTGGCAAAATTGGAATTAAACAGCTGAAGGAGACGTGGTCCCTCTACTGCCCAGGTCTAGCGGGGGCGTTTCTACTTGACGCCACAAACAAAAGCAGCAATAATTCAAAAACAAGTAACCTCCTTATTTTCGGTTTAACATAGAAAATAAAGATAAGTATGGGAAACAGCTGTTCCGGCAATTTTCCCCTGAAGTCATGGCACAGCAAATCTGGCCCAAGCCAATTAGCGGGAGCAGAAACGAGGATGCGGAGCCGGGGTTTTAGCAGGACACCCGGTCCCTCTGCCCACGGCGCTCGTCAGGCCTTTCTGCATTGGTATTTTCTTTCTGTTAACTTGGTAGAAAGCCTGGAATATGCCCTTATTTCGAACAGATAGCTTCTTACCGGAGTTTATTTTCTATATTAACCAGAAAGGAAGAGATGGATCACAAAGTGCCGATGGTGGCGGATGGAGGAATTTGCATTTCAGGGGCCGCGGCGGGAGAGAGAAGCGGGACCGGGGTCCGTGCAATACTTACGATGCCGTCCCTGTCTGGCGACCCTCTGCAAAGAAAGAAAGGCAGCTGCGTTAGCTCCCAGACATCTTACTGCTGCCCGATTAACCGTGGAAATGGTTTTCTTAACGAAGCCACAGCAGCAACAGGTTTAACTGTGAAATTGTCAGCAAATCTGAATTACCTGCCCCGCGCTCCTTGTGAAACCCACACAAGGGTCCTGGTGCCAGTGATCTTGTGCTACCAGATGCCAAGTTTTATGAATAAATAAAATGTTCCTGCTGAAGATCACACTTTCCTGTCTCTTCCTTGCATCCATCCCACGGCCACAGCCCTGCCCCGGGTGTGCATCGTCTTGCAGAAGACAATGAAAATTGCGTTTAGAGATTATTTTTTTTTTCTTCTGCCAGAAGCACAGTCACTTCTCTTTCGAATGGATTTGAGAATTGATGAGACACCTCAGGGATCCTAATCCCCAGCCACTTATGGGATTGCGACCTTGGTCACAGCAAGTGGCATGGCCGGCTCAGCAGTATTTAAACCCTGTCTAAGGATCCTAAGTTATTTAATGAAAAGACAGATATGTTTATGAAAAACAGACGGGCTCCTCCACCTCCCACACGCTCCCGAGTTTTATGCGTTGCCAGGGATTTGCCACAAATTAACGTCTGACTCAGGGCATCATCAAAAGCCTGCAGGGAGCTGCTGCCCATCCAGCTCTGGTTTAACAGAGAATAACATCTTTGAACTTCACTAATTCATACGCGTCTGCCTCCCATCTCTCTTATCTTGTGCTTAATCTCTTCGCACAAATGTCTCCGAATTTTTTTTGGAAGTAGCAAAGATCCCCTCTGCTTCCATATTTCATAGAATCACAGCATGGTTTGGGCTGGAAGGGACCTTAAAGGCCACCCAGTGGCACCCCCTGCCCTGGGCAGGGACACCTCCCACCAGCCCAGGTTGCTCCAAGCCCCGGCCAACCTGGCCTTGAACCCCTCCAGGGATGGGGCAGCCACAGCTTCTCTGGGCAACCTGGGCCAGGGGCTCACCGCCCTCACAGCCAACAATTTCTGCCTCACATCTCATCTCAGTCTCCCCTCTTGCAGTGTAAAACCCTTCCCCCTCGTCCCATGGCTCCCCTCCCTGCTCCAGAGTCCCTCCCCAGCTTTCCTGGAGCCCCTTTAGGGCCTGGCAGGGGCTGGAAGGTCCCCCCGGAGCCTTCTCTTCTCCAGGCTGAACCCCCCCAGCTCTCTCAGCCTGTCCTCCCAGCAGAGGGGCTCCAGCCCTCCCAGCATCTCCGGGGCCTCCTCTGGCCCCGCTCCAACAGCTCCGTGTCCTTCTGCTGTTGGTGCCCCAGGGCTGGAGGCAGCGCTGCAGGGGGGTCTCCCCGGGGCAGAGGGGCAGAATTTCCCCTACACACAGGGAGTGTCACCTCCCACTCATCTCCCCAAAGTCCAACCAGAAAAAGCTGTGGAGACCCTCGGCCAATGGAGGGAGGGGGTGGCAGGTCCTTTGCCACCGTGCTGCAGTCCCAACGCACCCCACGTCTCCCCAGCAGCAGCCCTGAAGGTCCCACTTCACGGTTCCCACCACCCAGACGAGGGGCTGTGGTGGCCCAGCCATGGCAGGGGGTGACCAGAGGGTCTGTCTGAGCCCACCACCCCTCACCGCTCCCGCAGCCCCGCGCCGGCTGCTGACGGGGGATTTGGAGAATGCTCAAAGCCATTCAGGGCAATGACCGCGATGCAACCCTGCGACGCGCTAATCACTGCTGCTTGCTAATTGCAGCATCTCCCCCACAGTGGCCTTTCCGTGAGCTTGTTACCATCACAAACGGCCCAGGATTCGTTATCTCCATGTGCCACCGGCTTCCCCAGCCTTTAGGAAGAGCAAGCTGCTGCAAGCACACGTGGGAATCACGGTGCTGGCTAAAGGCAGGCCTTAGACCTGATTTTCCATGATTTCCATTGATTTTCCATGAGCAGAAGATGCAAAGCAGCCCGTTTCCCCCCCATCCTTCTGATAAATTATAAACGAAACCATACAAGGCTGGAGCAGGAGCTCCTGGCTGTCCCGCAGCCTGCCTGGCTGGTCACCATTCCTGGTGACAAGCCCCCCTCTGCCAGCAGGGCAACAGCTCAGTGCCATACAGCCCTTTTGGGATACGCTCCACATCCCCCTGGATTTTTGGGCTCCCTTTTGCAGCAGGCAAACCCCTGCAGGGGCCAGTCCAGCTGGGCTCGCTGTGGCCCCGGGATTGTGGCCAGACCTGCAGCGGCTGCCCCGTCGCACGGGAAACCTCACCCACCACCGCTGAGATGTGAAACAGCTCGGGAAAACAATTTAAAGAAAAGAAAAAGCCCATAGGGTTTCTGCTGTGCCAGACACTGAGCACCTGGAGGATGCCGTAGGTGCGGGAGCGGGGCTCCCCGCTGCCTTTCCCCGGCTCCGTCCCCGGCACACGGGGTGCACAGGCTCCTTTGCCACGTTGTTTTGGGACATCTACCCCAAAACCGCGTCAGTGGCAGCCGAGAGCCCTCCCTGGGCTGGGCTCAGCGCCCTGCCAGTGGTTCTGCACCCGTGCACGGCATCCCCTGCCACACGTGTCGAGAACCCCTGCCAGATGCGGGGGGAAACCCCCACCAGATGTTTTCCCAGGAAGCAAAAGCATCTCTCGCAGCAAAGCCAAAGGAGCGCGGGCTCCACCAGCCCCGTGCGTCCTTCCCCGTCCCGAGCCTGCTCCAACCGCGCAGCCCTTCGCTCCACGGCCGGCCTCGCTGCCTGCACAGGCATCCATTTAAATTGCATTTGCATCTAAAAAGATCTCAGCAGACGGGCAAATCAGTAGTTTGGGCAGAGATTAATCTGCTGAAACTCTCAGAGGAGTAATTTTCTTCTGATCACCGCTAACTGTCACCGTAAATTGCAAACACGTGGACAACCGGCTTTATTATCTCTGCAGAGCCACCAAGAAAATACCTTATTTGTTGGCCACTGGCTGTACAAGGGGAAACAGCTTAAACATATCTGTTATTACAAGATTTGATCCAAGGATGACAAATGCCTGCCATGCACCGACTTCCTTCCTGTCCTGGCACACCGGCATCAACTTCTCCCCAGCATCATTATATATTAATGCGGGTTATGTCTCATTGACTTACGTGGAATCAGTATCCTTTTCTTTCTTGCGTATACCAAAGGCCTTCCTTGTACGTTTTTTCAATCCTGTGGACAGAAGGAATATTAGTAAGAATGCAATATTAATATTATGCTTCAAAGAAGTCCTCCAAGAGGTTCCTTATTCCCTTACGTCAGCTGTAGTTCATAAATAAGGTTAAAAAAAAAAACCCAAACCCAAGAAACTACCAGCAGGACTTTGCAGGTAGTGTGTACATTTGCTTATGCCTTTTATTTGTTCACTTAACACTCATTAACTTGATCTCAGCATGTGTGACTACATGTTTCACAGTTAATATTTCTAAGCTTACTGTCTTAATTATACGCTCCTTTGCCGTGCTCCAGGTAGGCACTAACGCACGGTGGGGAAACCCCTCTTGGGTGTAAAAAAAAAAACAAAAAAACCCAGTTTAAACCATGAAGTTGGTTATCTTTTGCACCGATTCTCGATCTGCACAGCACTGAAAACCATGCCTGGTACCCACGATGCTGGAGCCGGTTGGGAAGCCCAGGGAGCCCCACAAGCCACAAACCCCACCAGGGCAGTGGCCACCACCACACCACTTCTAAAACAGATGGAGGAGAGCGGGTTTCTGCGAGTTTCTTCCTCTTTTCCAGCCTAAGGGCTATCCAGGAGAGGGTTTTTTCAATAACCACTTGCAGCAGGCACACCAAGGAAGGGATTTTGGAGCATTTTAAACCCCATTTCACTTGGCTGGCTGGTTTTCATGCAGATGATCCTCCGCTGGCGGTGGCCGTCCAGCCCGACCGCTGAGACCTGGCTGCGGCTGCAAGCTGCCGGACACCCTTGTCGTGCTATCGCTGCCCATGGCACCGTAGCAATTAACTTCAGTCACAGCATAATTTAGAGGTCCTGGTGGCCACGGAAGCTAATATATACCACTGACCTTGAGTCTAGAACTGCTATTTCTGGCTTCTTTTGGAGCTCCTGTGGGGTTTTGCCTTGGTAGGCAGTCACACAAACATGACGTGCCGTGAGTCTGGGATACAGCTCAAGCAACACACACTATACCTGAAGCCCAAAGCTATGCTTGGGCTAAAACCTGCTTTCTTGAAAAATACAGTTTAGGATTCAATGAAAACCATCAAGCTTCTACCTCAAGTGATGTGCTGAAAGAGCCAAGTCTCCTGTAGTTCCCCTGAAATCAGCTCTGGACACCCCAAGAACACGGAAGCACTCCTCCCAGGAGCTCTGTGCCCTGGCACATTCATTCAATGGATGCTTTCTGGGGAAAACTGGGTTTCTTTGGTCTGCCTCCTGATTTGAACATGCCCTTCAACTGAAATTATTTTCCATTTTCCCAGGAACATCCTAATTTTCTGGGCATTGACTGAAACAGGCAACAAGCACTAGAAATGCTAGGTTTCTGCAGCACATCAAAAAAACATGGGATTTAAATATTATCAAAATACAAGGGGTGCTTCAGGCTCTTGATACCTCATGGTTGGGTGGGTTTTGGGCCAACACTAGGACCAAAGCAGCCAGCGCGGGACCAGGAGAGGCTCCAGCAGGTCTCCTTGGTGTTGCTCATGGAGCTTTGGGTTGGCCATTTCCTCCGTGAAATGAGAAAAAAAAGGTACTGCTCGTGGAAAAAAAAAAAAATCACGCCCAGTGCACTTCCCTCCTCTGCCCAGAGCAAGCAATACATGGTCAGGGATGAAGGAATTCCTTATGGGATCCCACAGACCCCCAGCCTATGGGATCCATATGCACCCAGCTGCTAAGGGCAGCAGAAGCAGCAGGGAGCAATGCTGAACCCCATGGGTTCATCCCCCAAACCTTGCGTGGCCAGCTTTGTTTTTACTACGTCTTGCCTTTCAGCTTTCCCACAATTTCTTCAAGGCTCCAGCAAGTTATTAATAACTGGGGAAGATTTCCATTGATCACACCCCTTAGAATAACTTCATCCTCCAAACTCAGAGTAGAACGGGGAGGGCCAAAAACCCCAGAAATGAGTTGTTGTTTAGTCTTATCTGAAGCAGCACCCAATTTGGCTAAATTCTGCAATGAAGCCTTCTGCTCAGTTATATAATAGGCCCACCATCTGCTTAAAATGGTCATGGTGGAGGGGAAAGAGGGATACTTAGGAAAGGCAGAATAGAAATGAAAGCCTTCTTTGGAGATGGTTGTCAAGAGCCAGTGGGAGCAGGTCCCCTGCTGAAACCCACCACCCGTGCTGGGGTGCTGGTCCCCTGACAGTGACACCAGAGAGGTCCATGGTTTGGTGGGGGACAACGTGGTGATTTTCCAGGACAGCTCTGCAGCTCAGAGAAACTCACGTCTCCCTTGACATGGTCAAGCCCAGCCCAGAGGGCTGTGAAAAATACCTCGTTTGATGGTGCAGGGGCAGAGCTGAGGGTTGTGCATGGAAGGGAGCTACACTTTCTGGTCCTCAAGTCTCATTTCAGTTGGTTTTAGAACCTGAAGTGCCATTAAAACCAGTCCTGGCAAGAGTCATCCTTATAAAATAATAAGACGACCTCGTCTACAGAGGGAATGCTACATGGAAACACTATGGATTCAAGGGAACCTAACAGGACAAGGCAGACTTACTGCTGGAAGAGAAAAGGTGAGAGAGTAGGTGGGAGAGAAAGCAGAGAAGGATCAGTGAGGTGGCAGAAAGACAGGCACGAAAGAAGAAAATAGAGCATATCCATATGGGGCATCAAGGGATGGCTCAGAGCAGGGAGGAGATGAAACCACCACTTGGGTGACGCTCTCTAAAGCAGTGGCTAACACGGAGACCAAATCCCACCTTTCCCCATCAAGGAGCACTGGGTGCCGGATCCAAACCACTCTCCGGGGGGAAGACCTGGAGAGCCGCATGGCCCTGTGATGGCAGTGACACAGCCCCCTCCTTCAGCTGTCCCCACTCTCCACCCAGCACTTCCAGGGGCACCTGGGCAAGACACCCAGCTTCTCCTCGCCCCTCCGGACCTGTCCCCTTGCAGGTCTCTGGCTGGGGCTGGTCGCCTGCTTGCTGCGGGGCCTGGCAAGGATTTCCTAAAGCCCCAAGGTACCCCACCTCGCTGCATAGGTCGTACAGGGCACGTTGGGAACACGTCTCCTCTGATGCATGGCCTTCAGACACAGAAATTCCATCCATCAGCTGCAGGGCTGCCAGAGGTGTCAAAAAACCAGGAACAAGGTCCCAGGCCACTGTAAGTGCCAGTAGGTACCCAGCTAATGGCAGCATCAGGGGGAAGGATTTAAATCCCTGCAGCTATCGCCATCCTAGCCCTCTCCCCACACATTCACCCCAGGGACTTCCTACCTTACTCATAGGAGGAACATAAATGCTCTCAAATATGGACCATTAACAGTTACACAAGTCCCTACCTACATTCCCAAAGCCCTGTCTCTTTTGTCACATTCAGACTACAAGGGAAGACCCACCTCGTCAGCCAGCCCAGCACGTCTCCATTTTAATCTCAGCCTAAAACCACACTTTGAGTCGGACAAAGGTCCGGACAAAGCTCGAGCTTTGCTGCTGGTTTCATAGCATCGGAGAAGAAGGGAAGGCATGAAATCTGCCTTCCCACCAACAGCTACTGCACTGCTCGCCGCTGTTTTGAAGATTAGTGGCTGATTTTGTTCTGCACAGTTATTACGTGGCTAAAGCAGAGGTGGGCGCCCCTGGTCTCCAAGCAGGAAAGGCCATATGTTACCCTCAGCAGTGGTTTAGTCTATGCTCTTTGAAGGGGCACAGTGACCCCAGTAAGAGCCCCCACCACGCCAGGCATGAGCTGGAGAAAACACCAGCGATGGCAGCACTGAACACTGCACTCGCGCGTCCCGCCCAAGGACCGGCGGGACATCCTTCCAGGTTAGACTCAAAACTCCGCGGACGGTGTATTTGACATTTCTGCTCTCTCCTTCGGCAGGTTTTCCTCAACGAGCCACATGCACAACGAGCCGGAGTCATTCACGTGCTCTTACCTCCACAGCAGCAAGAATGCCTGAAACCACGTCAGCGGCCTCAAAACCAGCCTTGTCCGCAGAGGCCAGACACGGGGAAAGGCACCGGCCCCTCCGAGGTACGACAACTTCACGTGCCGCAATTACTCCTCAGGCCAAAAGGCTTCTTACTCAAAGACTCAGAGTAGCCACAAGCCAAGGCTGAACCAACCGTTGTGCGCCAGGGATCCCATTGCAAACACAAACAATGCTCTGAACCGGGGGGCATTATTCACCTCTTATTTACTATTATCCCTTTTTCCTAGTACACTTAAGAATTGGCATCTGAGAAACGTGAATGAGTATTTAACACTATGGAGCTTTCTGAACCCTATTCTTAAAAAACTACCAACATCTTATATTCTACACTGAAAACTTAACGCCTCTAGAAGAGGGATAACCCTGTTCTCCCAACCCCCATCCTTCACCCTCTGTCCCCAGATGGTGGGAGCAGCTCCTGCTCCTGGACCCCCAAATACCGAGGGGGGGGTCCTTGGAGGAAGAGCTGCTCGCTTGGAAGGACGGGCCTCGTGAAAGCAACACACCTCCCACATAGGAGAGACATCAGTGAGAGAAATTTTGGTCTTAAGCTCTCTTTTGTGATGACTAAAGAAAGGAAAAAATATGATTGAAATTAGTTCTACTCAGTCTGTGCACGAAGATAAACATTATCTACTGCCATGCCAGAGACTCAAGACCAAAGTACCTGCAGGGAGAAGGAAGAAAGGGGAGAAATAAGGGGGAAATAAGAAATAATCGCTAATCGGTTTGTTTTTTCTTTGTTTCAGTTGTGTGGATTTTTTTGCACGTAGCTTAAGGCTGATTTGAGCGCCCTGCTTTCCCCGCTGCACACAAACCCGTGCGCTTTGAATTACTTTGCTGGAGCCAAAGACGTAGAAACCTGCTGCTGTTTCGTAGCCAAAGGACTTTGCGTTTGGTGTTGGCTGGCTTTACCAAAGAAATAATAATCCTCCCTTTGCTCCGCAAAACAAAACCAAAGGCGAGACAAAACTACTGAATTCTCCGAGTCGTATCCAGAGGCGAAAGTCAAATGGTAAATTAAAGTTTAAGAAGCGAGGGTGTAACCACATCAAGCCCCAGCTAAATAACCCGAACGGCAGCATCCCAAACCCTCTCTGCAGGTCAGCCCAGAAGCTTCTCCTGGTTTGACTTTTGGGCCCAGCTGCTGCAACAATAACAATATTTTACATGAAAATGGGCATGTTCGGTCCATTGCAAAAACCCAGCGTTCCCAACCACCACGGCCAAGGTAGCAGCAAAGTCAAGTCTCGGTAACTGCGCTGTTCCAGTCCATGATATTTTTGGCTTTGCCCACCTCATATGTAATTAAATTAGCATACAACTTCATAACATTAAAAATGCTTTACCTAAACCAACCTTTGCACTAAAGCTCGTTACCAGCCTTTCAGCAGGCTTAACAAGGCGGCGAGGAACTGAGCCTCGATAGAGCCATTAATATTTTAACCGCCTTCATTTACAAGTCTAATTGCAACCGTTGCTCCGGAGAAGAGAGGATGGGCCATCAGCGAGCGGCGGTCGGGCAGCCATGGTACCCTTCGTGTCGGCAGCCCGAGGGACTCCTTCTGCAGCCACCTGGCCCCGCAGAGCATGGCCAGGGGTGACAAGCTGAGTCCTTCACGAGACAAGGTCTTCTGCTGCTCCCCGCCACCTGCCGTGGTGTCCCTGCAGGCTCCGGCCATGATCCCATCACCACTGAAGGTCACGACAGGCAATTAATAACGTACCGTTGCCTCCACCCTTACCTGGTTCCTTTCCTAATTTAAAGTGCTGCATCTCAGCTGCCTCTGCAGAGCGAGTTTTAGTGAGGATTCACTCTTTTAACCAGCAGCACCTGTATTTCCCAGCCTCGCGCCAGCCCCCAGCCTGTGGGCTTCGCCAGGCTCTGCAAATAGCTGTGCGTTTGCTCCGCTGCCGTTTCCCTCTATTTTCCCCCCCATTTCGAGGGTATTTATTTCTGGCATTAGCCTCCCATCCTCTGTGCAAAGTGACATAAATAATGCATGCCAGGTCTTTTTGCCAAATGTCTGTCTTCTCAGTCAATAAATGACCCTTCTTATCCCCTCGAGGAAATAATATTAAAACTTCGCTCTATTTCAAGTTGACCGGTTGTTCACTCCCCCCCACCCCAATTCTCGGGGTTTCCTTTTCCCCAGCAGGGCTACATTACCCTATTTTACACTTTCTGACAACACCCTGCAAGCTCCCTGTCCCAGCAAGCGCCGGGGTTCACCGTTCCCCCCAGCCTCTCCTGGGGGTCTGCTGGGACCATTCCCCTCAAGCACTTTGCTCCACCAGCCAAGACGTCCCATACAGGGACGCCCTCCAGGACCATAACTCCCAGGAAACACGCAATGAGGTCACTCCTACCAATCTAACCAAAAAAAAAGGGCATTTCTTACAGCTCAGCTCCTCCGGTATCAAAAAAAAAAAAAAGAAATAATGCAGAACGCCTTTCCAAAGAGAATCATAGAATCACTTCGGTTGGAAAAGACCTTTAAGATCATTGAGTCCAACCGCAAACCTAACACTGCCAAGTCCACCACTAAACCATGTCCCTAAGTGACACATCTACACCTCTGGCATCCCGAGGCCAGATGAGAGTATTTTGCATCAAATCAACTACAACCACCGCACATTCACACCTGGACAAAGCCCCCATGAAGGAGGACGGTGCCATGGCAGCGGCTCAGGGCGCAGGAACAGCCCCTGTGCTTTAGTAGCACCAGGTTCGGTAGTTTTTGTCTCAAGGTCCACCAATGGAAACCACCACCCTGCCCTTGGCCAAGGGACCACAACGGGACCCTTGGAGATGGGGCCAAGGGACCAGCAAGAACACAAATCCCCAGGGGGAAGCACATTTGACCCGTCAACAAGCCTTGGTTTCAAATGATAAGGTTTACCTAGAACTGAAAAATTTTGATGATGATAATGGTGATTGATATCTGAGTGGTGGGTGTCCAGGAACCAGCTGCTCCCCAGGGTAAGGGCCAGACGTAGTACTCTCCCCACACAAGCAAAGTCTACGTTTTAACCAGACAGGAAATTTGTTTTTCTGAAAATTTGCTGGAAAACCCCTTCAAAAAGCCCGGGGGAGTCACCTGCAGGAGCTTACTTGCTTTGCTACCTCAAAATACATAAAAAGGGATTTTTAAAACAAGCAGCTGACGTCCCTTCTGACAGGGCGCAGTGCTGTATGCACATCCAGCTCTGCCCGGCGGCCCTGTGATCTCGCTGTACTTAACATTTCATCCCAGTAAACCCATTGTTTCCAGTGCAAACTGCCGCTAAACCACTACATTTCACTTCGCCACGGGGGGCTAACAAAGCCATCTTTGATAGCAAGCTAGCCAGGCACTAAAGGTCCTTACGTACGTGAATTTACTCTACCCTGTTACACTTACAGCTATTGAAAAAAAAAAAAATTATCTGGCTAGCAAAGTCACACAGACACATATCACAATCTTCACATGCTTACAACAGTTTCTCCCTATCAGAAAATGAAGAAAAAAAAAATGGGGAAAAAGGGATGGCGGCCACACCGCCACTTCTGTTGCTCTCTGCAGGAGCAGAACACTGTTGGCTTCTCGCCTGTGGCTTTGGAAAGGAGATACTTGAAAACAAAAGTGAGCAACAACAGTTGCGGATTTGGTTTTTGTTGTGGGGTTTGGGGTTTTTTTTTGTGTGTTTGTTGTTGTTGTTGTTAAGGAGAAATTTGCTCCTTATCAGAAATTTCAGTTGGAAGACATTGAAGGACTACTGGTGTTTGAGAGCCTACATAGATGGCGAATAAGTCTGAATAGAATAAAACATCACAAGTTACTGCTCTGGGGTCATTTTCTCCTACAGTAGGAGTGGTCACTCCTGGCTCCAGGCCCCAGGCTGTTGACCCATGTAAATAGTGCTGTTCGGAGACGTGGTGCACGCCACCTTCCACTGGAGGGGTCCAGTGGTGGTGCTCTTGGTCACCACTGAGGAGATCAAGAGTTTTGCGGTAAAAACAAGCCCCACCTTCAAGCAGGGACATGGCAAAGAGGAGCAGAGAGGTGGCATCACACCTGGGCTCGGTCCTGCCCAGCTGCTGTGCCCAAGCCCAGCACCCAACGCTTCTGGGGGGACCCCAGAGCTGGCACACGGCCGATGGGAGAGCAACCAGGGCGGCTGAAAGGCTGGAGGAGCAGGAGATGGGCACCTGCGGGAGCTTCGCCTGTTCAGCACAGCACCAAAACCACGTCGGAAGAGGCTGCGCCGGGGTCCAAGCACCCGCTCAAGGAATGGAAACGTGGTGATGAAGGGATCTAGAAGACCCTGCAGCTGATTCAGAAATACAGTCACGTTTTCAACCATGAGGGTAATTAAGTCTCTGAACAGGTTGAGGTGAACTCTGCCTAAGGAGGTTTTGAATTAGCATTTGGCACCTTTCTAAAAATACGGATCCTATTCCAGCTACTAGACATGAAGAATAACTTCGAGAAAGCCCTGTGGCCAAGGGTCCACCTCTGGGTTTGTGGCTGCTGACACACACGTCCTGCTTGCCCTAGAGCTGCATCCCCCGTGCCCTGCAGCAGCGAGCATCCATCCCCGTGTACCCGGAGGGGTTTGGGCTCCCGGGGCCTTCACGTCTTTCCCCTTCTCTTTGGTCTGTGCCTTTTTTCCCCCCCTTCGCAAACTGCCCAAATACTCATCGCAGCAGTCAGAGCCCGGAGTTCAAAGGGCTGGGGAATGGCACTCGTTACGGCAAGGGAGGACGCGCCGGTTTATGTAAATATACCCGAGATTAAACCAGTGTCTGGGCGTCAGCGTGGCCCCTTTGCTTTGCAGGCACAACGCAGCTCAGATAACCTGCGCCCGCAGCGCGGGGTGAGACCCCAGCCCTTAACTGCGGCCCCAGCATGCGGGAATAAACCCTGAGCCGTGCAAATAGATTTATAATCCATATATATATATATATATATATGTTATATAGCAATACAATGTATTAATATATCGTATTAATATATCGTATTAATATATCGTATTAATATATCGTATTAATATATCGTATTAATATATCGTATTAATATATCGTATTAATATATCGTATTAATATATCGTATTAATATATCGTATTAATATATCGTATTAATATATCGTATTAATAATGTCGATATTATTATAGCATATATTAATATAATTATATCTTAAGTGTATATTAATATATTTTATATTATTATAAGTTATATTATTACTACATTCACACTATATATTTTAATATATTATTACTATATAATTATATATTATTATATATAATATATCCAATATACTCCTATATTTATATTCCATATTATTATCCCATATCCATTATCCTATATTATATTGCATATACATTTACATTTTACATTATATATATAAATTTATATTCCATGCAAACATAGGTCCGGGCTGTCCCCATGGCAAGGCCCGGTACAACAACGAGCAGGGCTGGAGGGGGGTGCAGCCAGGAGCCCGAACGTTTCCGTCTCATCGCAGGGATGCTCAGCGGACGCGCGCGCCCAGCCCTCCTCCCATGCCATGGGGCCGCCCAGCTCAGAGCCAGCCCAAAGCAAAGCCCGGGGACGAGACTGTCCTTAAAATAAAGGGCAGCATCAGCAGGGCACGTCACAACACACAAGACTCCAGTTCTTTTTCCCCTCTGCAACGGAGCTGAGCATTTAAGGACTATTTAACAGCGGAAGGATGCAAATCGTTGCTCATAGGTTATTCCCCAACCTCAGTAAAGCAGCTGCAGGAATTATTCACCGCCTGCTTTCCCCAGAGATTTGATTTTTTTTTTTTTTTTTTTTTTTTAATACCAACTTTCAGAGACCCCAGGCGTGCGGCAACCGAGGGATGTGGGACACAAACGCCTCCGCCAATATTGTCGGTAAATTAAATCTGGGTACAGTTGTGGCTTTCATTCACAGCTGGCACACGCACAAAAACACCAGATGCATTTCTAAAGGTTGCTGTGCTATTTAAGAAGTTGCCCAGGACAGGCTCTCCCTCCCAAAAGACACTCAGATTTCTATTTTTAGGGGGTTTGGGGTTTTTTGGTTTGTTCGGAATGGGAGACGACGGCGCTCTCAGACACCAGCCCTGGCACCAAGCAGCTGCAGGAGGGCACTGGGCTCGCTGGTGGGACACAGCGCATCCAGGGGACACCCAAGCACGTTATATCCCCCATGCTGGTATTCCACCCCCCAAAAAAACAACCAAAAACCCCACCGCAAACTTCCCCTTTTCTTTGCAAGGCTTTCCTATTACGCCTGCTCCTCGGCTGATGCCACAGCCGACAGCGGGTCCCATCTCACAGCCCTGTTTCAAAGGGCATCTCCTTAAAACCCATCACCTCCACATGCACCACAGACTCCCAGCAACTATTTTGACAATATTCTATGAAATACCACACCAATTTTACAGTCGTACTGTGTACACAGAATATAAGGACTTATTAAAACCCACCAAAATCCTTGCCTGGGCATGACACCAAGAAACAGCCTTCCGTGACTTAGCCATCACGGCCACCCCGCTGCAGCCAACGCCTGTGTGACCCTCCAGGAGCTCCTGATGTCCCCAGGGGAGAAGAGGACACCCGGCCCTCTGGCAAGGGTGGGTTTGTCACCTGCACGACACGGGAGCCGGGAGCCGCTTCCTTGGGGACAAGGTACAACTCCGGGCGAGCTGCCAGGGAAAAGCGTCACTTGCTCTCAATTTGGTCATCCAAAAAAACAAAAAAAACACCAAAAAAACAACCCAACTAAAATTGCAATATTTACATTTACATACGATGAAAACTCAGGCCCAAAATAAAAGGTGACGAGACACTTTTTCCCAGTTCCTCTAACCATCCTGTTCCTCCCACGGTCTGCTGTCAAATGAATACCTTAATTTTAAAGCAGTGATTAACCGTGGCAATAGCGTAACTAAAAATAAAGAGCAGGAGACCTGACCCAAAGAAAGGCTTCAGTTCCAGGCAGCATTTAGCAAAACCGACGGAGCTTCCTCCACCCATCTGTCTCCCCGCAGAGGAGCCACGCGGCGTGAAGGAGCTCGAGGTCCCCAGGTGAAAGGAGCCAGGTAAACGTGAGGATAAATGACCTCATTATTAATAACTTGGACAGGCTGCTTTTGCATCTTCTGCACCAGCGCCAAAACCAGGCCAAACCCCTGCAAAACTCCAACAAACCATCTTAAAAATTAAGTCCTCCTTTGACACGTGGAAGGGCACCTTATGAGGGACCTAAAAGCGCCCCAGATGAGCTCGTTGTCAGGTGTATTTACCAACGCCACCAGCTCCAAGCAAACCCCACCAGTAACAAGGTGGCTACAGGAGTGCTTTCAGCAGCATTGCATTTATCAATTTCATAGAATCGTAGAGTTGTGAGGGTTGGAAGGGACCTTAAAGATCACCCAGTGGCACCCCCCTGCCCTGGGCAGGGACACCTCCCACCAGCCCAGGTTGCTCCAAGCCCCGTCCAACCTGGCCTTGAACCCCTCCAGGGATGGGGCAGCCACAGCTTCTCTGGGCAACCTGGGCCAGGCGCTCACCGCCCTCATGGTGAAGAGCTTCTTCCTAACGTCCAGTCTGAATCCACCCATCTCTAGTTTTAATTTCTTTGCTGACAGCAAAATACTGGGGGAAAACTATTTTTATTTTTAATTTTGCTGCTTCCAGCAGTAGTGAATCCAAAAAACAGCCCCTCAAGAGCTGGGTCTGCATCCATCCGTGGACCACACAGACCCTGCTCATGGGGAGGTGGTTCAGGGAAGGTTCTGATACAGATTTTTTTCGTACTGCCTCATACTACCCAAGTTTATTTTCTTTTTCAGCTGATACAAGAGCTTCTAGTGGGAGGTGTCCCTGCCCAGGGCAGGGAGTTGGAACAAGATAATCTTTAAGGTCCCTTCCAACCCAAACCATTCCGTCATTCTGGTTATAATCCACCACAAATCCTCATCCGAGCTGATGTTTTAGACACGAGTTTGTTCTTGAAGCCGATGGTGCCTGCGACAGGAGCGGGACAGGGGATGCGACCCCTCTCCCTGCACCCCCCAGCCCCAGGTGCGACGCCGGGCGGTATTTTAAGGAAAGCCCAAAATAACCGCATGCCCACCGACACGCGTGCCTGCGCTGAAAAGCCTGGTACCCATTTATTATTTATTGCCTCTAATAACCAAGGTGCATCTTTAATGATTTCTACAGACCCGACTGGAGAAAACCCATATATTTGCGGGGCTGTATGAAATCCCGCGGGAGCCCGCAGCATCCCTGCTCCTCCCAGCTTCCTCGCCTCACCCTATCCCAAACCTCCCCGCCGGATTATTTCCACACATCCCACACGTGATGACATTAATCTCAAGTTGGCATTTGAAATTCCCTGCAACATGTAGGTGGAGGATTTTAAGAGGTATATTTTTTTAATCAATAACTCTCCTTAAAAAAAACAAAAAAAACAAAAAAACCAACATGAAACCAACACAAAAAACCAAACCAACCAACCAAAAGAAAAAAACCCAAACACAAAAAAAAGTCATAACTAAAGTGGAAAGACAGAATTCCCAAAGCCTTAGGTGCTTTTCCAAGGCTGGGATGCATAAGGAACAGCTCCCAGATAATACGAGATGCAAAGTATGATTTTTCCAGTCCTGGTACCTCTCTGGTTTCAAGCACCGTTATCACTGTCAGCACGATTCCAGTGGAAATAGGGATGTGGGAGGGAATTGCCCCTTCCCACCTCTCGTGCTGCAGCCCACTGGAGGGCAGGGTAGGAGCTCCGTGCCTGTTCCCGAAGGACAGCCCCGAAATCCCATTCCTCCTGCTCCCAGGAAAGTACGTACACCCCAGGCAGCCGCGTGAGCATCTATGAAATTTTAAAAATACCAAAAAACCAAACTGGAAATTATAATAAATCATTCTGCGAGGCTGTAAGTGCAAAAAAAAAAAAAAAAAAAAAAAAAAAAAACGGTAGCTGTAACCACTGCAAGCCTCACTCCTCTCGCGTTCACACAGATAAAGCAAAAAGCCTTCAAAAGCCCCCAGAAACACCAGCCTGCAACTGAACTTCTATTAAAAATAAAGAGCGGAGGCTGTTGAATGGCTGGCAAGGCAAACAGGGCTGCACTGTGTGCTGCTGCACGTGAACCTCCTTCCTACTGGACCCGTAGACACTCCAATATACCGTCGTCTTGAAGTAAAACGAGCAAAAAAATGGCTATCTTGGACCAGCACAGAAAGTGGGGACGCTACCGGGCGTAAGGTTTGCTCGCAACCCGAGCGGGGAAGCAGCCAGCACCGCACCCCCCTCCGCTTCCCAAAGGCGGATGGATCTTTGGTGGCTTTGAAAGGCTCTCCAACCAACTAGGCCAAATTTTGGACGTCCAAATAGTTAGTGTTGCTCGTTTGGGGAGGAGCTCTGCTTTCCCTGCCCCTCCTTTCCACTTTTCTTCCTCTCAAATCCAAGCCGTGGGTCGGGATCCCAGGCACAAGTGTTGGGTAAATCACACTTCATGGCACCCACGGCTTCGCAGCCTCAACACCGGCTTTTAGGGAAGGGCATTTCCACACACAACCACGTTTTTCCGCCTTTAGCTGCTGAAGATCCTGTGATGAAGGTTCAAGAAGAACAGAAACCTGGTTTAACCTGTAATTTTTTTCTAAAGCATCTTCACAATTTCAACAAGGCCAACGAATCGTGCTGAAAGTTTCTGCCTTGGCAGAGAAACGCAAATTGCTGCATCTGGACTCGAGATGCCCAAGGGCTCGCTTTAAATTGAGACGTAGTCCAAGGAGGCATTTTGCAGACCTGCATCACATGCAGCTGTTGAGTTTTGCCATATTTTCTATCCTTTCTACCCCCCCAAAAAGACCCTGTTTGGGTTTTGCTTCAGCCGCCACATCCCATGGACCATTTTATGCGGGAGGCAAACGGCAGGTTTTGCTGCCTCGCCTGTATTTCCGTTTGAACCCTCAACGCCACCACTTCGGCACCATGTGGGTTTTAACTGGCAAGTGCCACCAGCCCCAATCCAAAGCATTTCCCAAATTCCCAGTGTTTGGGTAAGGCCTTTTCCTTGGTGGTTGTTGGTTTTGAGCTAGAGCCATTTATGCCTTCCCTCCCTTAGCATGGAGGGACACGCTGCCAGTGGACTAGAGCTGGGAAAACCCAAACCAGCTCAGCGGGAAGGGTTTGGATACATGCAAAAAGGGATTTTTAATTTTTTTTCCCCTCTCCCCATAGACTAGAGGTTGCTACTGCAACCTGTTCAGCTGCCTGACCTTGGGACTGCTGAGCAAGTTCATTCAAAATTGATGGGGGATGCTCTTTGGGTCCAGTTTTGCCAGCCCAGCTCCAACCCGGAGTGCACGAGATGTCACTGGAAGCACCACGATGCAGCGTGGGACCATTTCATGCTCCCCAGAGCAGATCTGGACTGGACACACTAACCACATCCCCTGCTTTTGAACCCACAAAACTGAGAGCTAAAGAGCTCCTTGCCCTTTGCTTCGCTCCCCAAACCCCCATTTTTCACACGCTTCATCTTCAGCAGCTCCAAAGGTCAGTCTTCCCGCGCAGGCAGTGCCCGTGGGGAGCATCAACACTCCAAACACACCCCAAAAAGGCTTTATGTATGTCTTTGAAGTCAAGAAGTGGTGAAATGTCCCCAGCCCTGCGCCCACCCTGGGCTACACGGGGAGCCAAGCTGCTGGCTCAGGGACAACATCACCCAACAGAAGGGGCAAACGTTATCTTCTCTTGTGTTCGTGCAAAAAAATAGTTCCCCCACCAGTGTCAGGCCTGTTGGTTAGGCAGCAGCTCCAGCAGGTCTCAAAAAGTCCCCCTTGCATCTCAGGACGTGGCCGGAGATGCTCCTGCAAGCCCAAGCCCTGAGCCTCTTTGCAAGCCCAAGCTCAAACAACAGATTGGAAAATCCGGGGCCTAGCTTGGTGTTATGGTCCTCACGTATTTTCTGGGATGGTTTTTCCATCCGTGCCTGAATTTATGTTAATTGCCTCAAACCTGCTATTGGCTTTCTCAATTAAAAACCACATGTTTCTACCAGGTCATTTCATGCCGAGTCACACAGCCAACTTAAGCACATTGAGATACACCTTTTACTGAAACGAGACCACCTAAAACATAATAAAGGTGATTTTCTTGCCTAACCAAGAAAAAAAAGCTTTTTTGTGTGCCATTAGATGCCTCTGGTCCCAGTACTACCTGTTCAGCACGATGAAAACATGAGGCTTGGAGACAACCATTGCTAAAAGATGAAGTAAGACTTTTTTTGCCATTTCGGATGCAACCAGTCATCCATGGAAGTTCCCAGAGTGATCAAACTCTCCAGAAAAAGGTGCAAAAAAGCCTGGAGAAGCGAGGCACGAGAAATTTCCACTCTGTGAAAGCTTCTCCCCATCAAACATCTGGTTTGGGCTCTGGAAAAAACGCAGGTACCATCTCCCACAGAAGAAGGAACGACCTTCTCTAACGTAGCCACGGCTGCTCCCGTCAGCCAAACGGTCGTCTAATCTTCCCGAACATCGCCGAGCTTCTGGCTCGCGTGCCACGTTGCAGCAGCGATTTCAAAACCTAATTAAGCCGTACAAAATACCTTCAGTACATCGGAGATGCAACAGATGGATGAAACAAAAGCAGATAAACTTGTTCTTGTGCACGGATGTTTACCTTAACGACATGCCCAGCGCATTTCTGAGCGCTGGCGACTTATTTTACAATCAGAGGGAACATCTAAATACCTCTCACATCTACTGCCACGCACACGGAGACCTTTCCAGCATGTGGTGGGCCCTTTCCAGCAGCGCTTTGGGTCCCGGACCTAATGCTGACATACAACACAGTTTTGCCGCAGGTTATTTTTATCATTTCAAAGCTGGGGGGAGGGGTTTAGCCCCCATCCCCAACTCCTAATTTCCACTTGCACGAGGGAGGCCACGTGCGACAAAACCATCCCCAACACAGACGGTGATCAACGGCAACGCTTGTGCCCACCTCACCCCAGAGGACCATGCCCTGCTGGTGGTTGAGACACCGTATGGCACGTCTTCAGCTCTCCCAGCGAGGACTGGTTTCTTGAGAGAGCGTTCACGGTTAGTTTTTTTAAGATACTGTGATTTTTAAGCACACAGTGAAAATCGTGCACTTTTTCTCCCCTTCGACCGTGAGAAAATTCCATACTGGGTTCAGCACAAACTAGCGCAAATTGCACATCCTCCATCATTCCCAAGGAGCCAAATTCTCCTGTTTCCACAGAAGATGATGCGAAACCATCAACAGAGCCAGGTCCATCCCGCCGGCCGTGGGTGATGCCGGGTGGCCCCGTGTTCTGCATCCCGGGGGAGCCACAGCCCAGCTCCTCCCCGGGCTCCACCCTGGGCTTCCAGCACAGCCTCCAACCTCTTGGCGAGACGAGGGATTTAAGTCATTACAATACTAATAAAAACCCTTCAGCAGTTTTACTGCAGGGAGCTATAGGCATCTTGTGCAGGTTTAAAAGTTTCAGATCAAATTAAGCTAGGCACATTTGCAAGCGTTCTCATATTAAAACGAAGCATCTCTGCAAGGTGCCAGTAGGATATCGGTCACAAAAGTTTCACTACTCCACCCATAGAGCCAGTTTCCAACTGTTTGAAAAATTAATCAAAACCACTAATTATTTCCCCTAATGCTATTTTCCCGCTTCCATTCCAGGTTCCTGTACGCATTAGCTAGTTGGGGAACACGTTAGGGAGTTTAATATCACAGGTAATGGGGAAACTTTTTGTGGCTGGTATTATTTTTTTTTTTTTTTTTTTTTTTTAAACGCCAGACTGGTTCATGAGAAGTGATTCCGCGTCCGCCAGAGCCCGAGGAACCGGCTGCCTGGGTCTTGGCCGACCTCCCCATTCCAGGGCCGGGGCCCCCTTGCCTGCATCCCCCCGCCCGGGCCAGGGCGGCCAAGGATCCCGCTCCGTGGCAAACCCCGGGCATTTCACAAGCAAGGCAAAAATCCTTACGGATTTTAGCCCAAACAGTAAAAAAAAAAAACAGCCCACACAAACAAAAAACCCAACCGCCTTCCCCCTCAACCAGCCTCAAAGACTAGTTAAGTAACCCAAACCAGGAATTACAGCAGGCCAGCTTCAATTTATCTACATTAATTCCTCTGCTTTTCAGGGGAACCGTGTTGTTAACGACGTCTTCACTAAAATTACCCGTCCTCGCACAGGCCGCGTGCCTGGTTCCCAACGTGTCACGTATGCGAGCACGCCGGGATGAGTTCGATGTCACGGCCTAAAATTAAACCTCTTTCGCTTCAGACTTCATCGTCAGTAATCGAGAAGACACTGAAGGCATTTCCTCATACCAAGGGACGACGACGCTTATTCCCTTAACACCAAGGAGTCAAAAAAAAAATAAAAAAATGACAAGCAGCAATTCCTGCGTGTTCCCACATGGCCTTTACAGCACCGGAATTGCCGAGGTTAGGCAAATATTTTAAGTCAATACAAGACGTCTCGGTTACGCGGAGCCCGACGCCTTTCCAGGTGAATTTGGGCAAGGCGGCAGACCGGGATTCACAGGGAGACGCCGGGAGGCAGCCCAATTTCTGCCTGTCATCTCACGAGGCCGGGGAGCCGCTGGTGAACATGCCGGCAGCGCCGCGAGCCCAGCGCTGGATGCGGCTCTGCCTCCACCAAAGGGCCATAAAAAAAAAAAAAAGGCAAACCAAAAAAAACACACCACAAAAAAACCCACCCCAGAATATTTTGGTCTTGTTGGCCCTGAAGTATGTATTCTGCTAAAAAAAAAAAAAATAAAAATTAAAGAGTTTTCCTTTCCCTGCATATTACTCCAGAAGGCATTAAAAGAAAAAAAAAAAAAAAGCGCTTTACATACAGCTGAGACAAACGACCCGGGTTAAAATTTCTTTAAGAAATGCCCAGGGGCTTTTCCCACACACGATCAGACGCACAGTCTCGCAACGCTGCCTGAAGTATCTGGTGCCCGGAGCCCATATTTCCTTCTCATTTCCTTTTTTATTCCAATAAGCCTCAACCCAGCATCCCCCCCACCCCTCCTCCCCGGAGCCTGCATCTTCAAACCAGGGGCACCAACATGGCAAAAATTGCCTTAAACTCAAATATCCTCGTTTCCCACCGAGAAGCTGCTCATCCCTACAGCTAACACTGGAAAACCACAGAATCCCATCTGTCACGGACAGGCTTCGCAGCCCCCGCTCTGTGCGTGCAGATAACACTTCAACTCATCCCCTGTGCATCACGGCAGGCTGGGAAAGCGCGTTTCCAAGCAGGGGGTAAAATAACGCTTAAAAGACCTCAATGGCGAGGCCTGGGCTCCCTCTCCCTGCCCAGGCTGCCGCTCGCCAGCCGGAGGGGCCGGGGGGTCGCATCCCCCCAGCTGCCCGCACAGGGCTGGGCATGGAACCGCAAAGAAGCCGATGGGATGGATATTATTATAACACCATCACCATCCGCCGGCAGGGTGCTTCGGTTCGATTGGGATGAGGGGGAGGGGAGGATTTTATTTTTTTTATATTATTTTATGTTGGTTTTTTTTTTTTTTAAAAAAAAAGGATTCACAAGCACAGGTTCAGAGCATCCTCCTTCCTCCACCATTGCTTTAAAAACTCCAGCGAGCCAGAAAGACATGCTCAGATCATCACCTACCTTCCATCATGGTGGCAGACTTGCATTCCTCAATTTCCAAGGAGCCTGAAAAAAAAAAAAAATAAAAAAAATACAGGAGAACACGATCCCGGTTACCAGATGCTTAACGCAAGCCCTCAAATCAAACGCTTCTGATCCCCGGCTGGCTTAGGTGCAGGAATAACAAGGAGGGGAGGGGGGGTGGGGGGAAAAAGCCACCCCCGAGTGCCGAGGCTACGGGCAGGCCATGGATGCTGCTGTGCCTGTATCACCTCCAGGATCACCGGAGGATGCTGAGAGAAAGGGAGGACGAGCCCCGGCGCTGGCAGCAGCGCAGCCGCTCCCTCCCACCCCGCACCTCCTCACATGCGCGCTCGCTCCCGACACAACCCCCCCTCCCCGGGAACACACCAACCTATTTCCCTTTTTTTTTTTTTTCTTTTTTTTTTTTTTTTAATTATTATTTATTTATTTATCATTTCCCCCTCCACCACTTTCACCAAAAGCATAACCCCCTCTTCGTACCTCGTGACGCACTTCCCCTCCCTCTAATCCTATCGCAGCGGCTGGGGGAGCCAGATTAATTACCGGGCGCTGTCAGATTAGGAGCGTGAGGGGAGACCGGCTGGGAATGATGAAGGTGGGGGGTAAAAAAAGATAAATCCAGCCTGGATAAGGCGGCAGAGCTCGCTCCGTCAGCGGCGGGTGCGAGCCCCGGCGCGCTCGGCTGCGAGCTTGGGCGCACATCGGCGGGCGGCCGGCCCTCCTCGCCTCTCCCGCAGCCATTCAAGAGAGAAATCCATGGGGCTGACGTCACATCGCCAGCAATTAGCCCCGAAAGGATGATGCGGGGAAGAAAAAAAAAAAAAAAAAAAAAAAATTTCTCCCCGACCGCCTTCCGAGAGCGCCTGGGAATTCGTGTCGCCCGAAGAGCAGCCGAAGCATTGCCAGAGCGGGGAACAAAAGAGGCTGGGGAGGGAAGGGGGGGGGCTGCAAGAGCTGAGCCCCAGCATCTGGGGACCCCCCCGTATGCCACCGCCAGCATCCTACGAGCCGGATGGTACGAGCCTGTCCCAGCAAACCGCCACGTCCCCCCATTTCTCCCTGGCAGCCCCGACATGCAGCCCCCCCGGTACCCCCCCAACCAAGGGGGTGTGCGACCCTCGCCAGCTGGAAAAGCACCTCTCAGAGCTGCTCCAAGGAGGTGACAGGCAACGCCAACGCTGGAGGGACGCGGGACACTGCTAGAATTACCCCAATAAATACGCAAGACACAAAATAGGCAAAAATTGCTTTAACCAGCTCCAAAAGCTCACTTAGATAATTTTTTCGCTGGCAGAAAAGATGCTGCAGGACCACTTGCACTGATTTATCCCCCAGGCACGGCTGCGAGAAGGGGAGCCGTGTCCTGGGGTCACCTGAAACAGCCCCCACGGCTGCGAGGGACAGTGGGGACAGCCCCACCCCGGGGGCTGGGGACACAGGTGGGTTTGTCACCAAGGCCACGGACGCAGCTCGGCACCCAAAGACGGGGATTACAACCACCAGCACCAACAACCCAACCCATTTTTATTCCCCCCATTTAAAAAACAAACAAACAAACAAAAAAAAACAAAATACACCAAACACATTTCCCCCCATTGAAAAACATAAAAATCCCATTTTTTTCCCCCATTGAAAAACATAAAAATCCCATTTTTTTCCCCCCATTGAAAAAAACAAAAAATCCCATTTTTCCCCCCATTGAAAAAAACAAAAAATCTCTTTCTTCCTCATTTAAAAATAAAAAACAAAAAAATCCCATTTAATCCCATTTTTTTCCCCATTAAAAAAAAATCCAAAGGCCAAGCACCTCTGATGGTTTGGATACACCAGTGGGGAAATGAGCTTTGACGCCACAACAGGGTCTCTGGCACAGAGTGTCCCCGGCCCCAAAGTGTCCCCGGCCCGCAGCCCTCACCCACCCCAGTCGGCGCGAAACGCCGCCGCAGCCCGGGCGGAGGGACGGGATTATTTAACAGATGGTTGATTTAATCCCCGCAAGGAGATCCTGCGCCCTGCGCTTTCAGCGGGGAGGGTGCCCGGCGCCTCCGGGAAATCCGCCTGTAATCCCCGGGCGAGCGCAACGCGCCCAACGCCGCTCCGCTGCCCCGGACCAGCCCCAAAACCTGCCGAGGCACCGGGCTGGCACAGGTGGCCGGATGCCCAGGTGATGGGCACACACCTGCCGCGTCCGCAGTGAAATAACACCTTTCCACTAAATAACACTTTTTTTTTTGCCGCAGCCGTCCCGCATCCCAGCGGCTCTGCTTCCAGCCGGGACAGACGCGGCAGCCCACCTCCCACGCTTGTCGGGGTGCTCCTCGACAGGGGTTATATTCCTTAAATAAGTGAGAAGAGCTGTAACTTCCCCTGCAAACCCTCTCCCAAGCTGGGCAATGGATAAATAAGTTATCTTCCCCAAATTCCTCCATTTCCGCACTGATTTATGGCAGCCTCCACGTTGCACCATCAGCACAGGTGGGAAACTCCTGGGTTATCGCTACCCACAGCCCAGCTCCAGCTTTGGGGGGCTCTGCAGGATGCCTCCACCTTATCAAACAATTCCTGCCACGTGCCGAGACCGAAACCTCATCTTCCCGAGGGCAAAATTAACCCGCCGCTAACGACATCAGGAACCTGCTCCCTGCACGGGCTCTTCCCAAAGGCCGGGTCATCACTGGAGGACACCCGTCTCCCCAGGGAGGGCAGCGCCGGCAAACCCCTCTCATTTCCAGGTAAAATTGGCATTTACGGATTTCCAAGCGATTTCCAACCCCTCCAGCTGACACACGGACGTTTCTCAGCAAAAAACCCTGGAAATATCAGGCAGCTCCTGAAGGATACGCGGTAGGAAGCTGCAAGTAAACATCAACCGACGAAGTCAATGGATTTAAAAAAAAAAAAAGCACAAAAAGGCAGAAAATGAGTCACCGGAGTGCATTACTCATCTCCAAGCAGAGTCATGCTGTAGGTCCATGTGACAGGCACCAGGAGCGGAGGAGCCGGGTGCCCCGGGGCGCAGCGCGACCGGGGATTTGCTAAATAAAGCCCCAATCCGGCAACCTCAGCCCCGCGCTGGGCCCGGCCCCGGCAAATCCCCCGGCATTAACGGCAGCGACGGGCAGCCGGTGGATTGTTTACATCTCCCCGTACGTGGCTCTGCGACCCTTTCGCTAAACCATAATTAAACCTTTACTAAAAATAAGCTCATCCCTTTATCCGTCCCAGGTGGAAGGGCGGTGGATGGCCGAGGGCGGACGCCCCGGCAGCCCCATCGCCGGGAGCTCCCATCACCGCGGGTTTCTCCCCCATCACCTGCATAACAGACTTTCTAACTAAGTTCAACTGTTTTTCCCCCTATAAAACTAGTTTTCTCCGTGCCGGGCGCTGGAGCTCGGTGCGCGTTTGCCGGAGGTTGTAAATCCTGGGACGCAGGAGAACACGGATGTTTGTGCTTTGCTGTGGAACAGCTGAAGACAAACCCAAACCCTTGCACAGGCTGCTATTTGCGCTCTAATAAAGCGACATTTTTACAAGAATACTTGTTTTAAGGGTTTCTCCCTACCAGGGAATGAGGCTGGGAGACACAGCGCCCCACCAGGAGTATCTCACCCAAGCCTTCAACGGGCCCAGGAGGCTGCGGAGGTGGATCAGCCCATCGGCCTGGCCCTGAGCACCAGAAGGGCTCGCACAACCTTCTTGGAAACGCCGCCACCTGCCAACCCCAACCGAAAACGGTTGTGCCCCGAGATGCTACCGTGCTCGACCGCCCTGCATCGTGTTTTGCGCGGCCAGAGCATTCCACGTGCATCCCCCGGGATGGGGCAGGGCTGGACCAGCCCGAGGAGCTCGCAGCAATGAGCGCTGCCAGCCGCCGGGCCCCGGTTTGTCCCTTCCTGCCCGTCACCAGGAGCTCGTTGTCACCCCCCCGGAGTGAGCACCGGGGGCCGCGGGGGCACCCTGGCCTGGCAGGGGGAGAGGAGCAGCCCCCGCACCCCCGCGCATCCCCTGGTGCGGGGCCCCTGTCGGGACGCAGCTGCTCCTCGCTCCACAATGAAGCCCGTTACCTTCTGCTCTATTAGATTTTTTTTTTTTTTGCTCTATTTATCCCCAGTTTTCCCACGCGCAAAAAGCCGCCGAGCCCTTTCCATCTCACTGAGCCGCTCCGAGGAGAGACGCGAGGGATGCGGGAGTGAGCCGGGACCCCCGTGAACGAGCCCTCACCCACGGGACGCTCGCTTGGAGAGGGAGGAGAACCCCGACGGGGTGCCAAAAGCACCGGGGAAAATCTGCTTATCCCACATTTAAAGGCGGACTCTAAGCACCAGGCTCCTCAGAGAAGAGGAAAAACTTGAGCGTGGAAGAAGCTCGCCGGGGAAGCGACAGGAGCACAGGCATGCCCTGGACCCCCGCTCCCCCCCCAGCACACAGGGAACAGCCCTGGGGGCACAAAACCATGGCTCGCACCCAAGCGGCGCCCCGTTGAACACACTCTATAGTGCCAAGCGCCCCCCGCAAAGCGCCCAGCCCGGGCTGAGGACCAGCACAGCAGCATCCCGCCGGACCCCAAACCGTCCTCGGCGCGAGCAACTCCCCCCGGTCGCCACCGCGGCACAAGTCACGACAGGGTTGGGAAGGGGCAGTGGTTCCCCTCAAACCGAGCGCGGCGCCTGGTGGGACCGACCGCCTCCATCACCGGGGACGAGCGGGACACGGCGGGCGGCCGGCACCCACGCGCCGGAGCCGGCAACCCTGCTCCGTACCCCCCAAAAAAATCACATTTTTCCAAGCGGGGCCCTCGCACCAAGCAGCAGCTGGGTGCCCCCGTGGCACGGGGGCGTTGGCAGAGCGGAGGCACAAAGTGCACGCTCGAGGAGAGATTTAACGCTGCCGGAGCCAACTCTGCCATATTTAATAGCTGTCATGTAAGCGGAGGTAATTAGGGTAGGCCCTGGGGCGCAAAGGCAGGATGGGAACCCCACGCACGCCCGGCGCTGGGATTCCTGCTCCGCCTCGCCGCAAATCGCTCTGCGAAGAGGCGCCGAGCTCCCAAATTCCCTTTTACCGGCACCGCTGGTGGAGCAGCCACCGAAACCCACCTCTGCCCGGCCAGGATGGACACCTTCTCCACCAACCTTCCTCCACAGCCTCCTCTTCCTCTCAGCGGTCTCCCCTGCAGCAGGAGCTCCTCCCAGCCCCCACCCACACCCCTGCTAATCAGGGGCTAATCAGGTTAATCACCTGCCCCAGCCCCACGCCCCAGGGGCCGAGGCGCAGCTGAGGGCCGTCCAGGGGATGCTCCAGCCCTTCGCGGTGGGGACCCCCCCGAGCCCCCCCGGGCTGTCGCCATTGCTGGGCCTGAAAGGGACAAACCGCCCAACTCCGCAGAAAAGAGTCAGCAGAGGGAACATTGTTAATTACTTTTTTTTTTTTTTTGGCTGGAAAGAAGGCATTCAGGACCCCCGGCGAAGTCCCCGTGCGCCCCACAGGCCACGGGGGTTTGCGGCCAGCAGCCCCCAACTCACACCGCGCGCCTGGCCCGGGAGATTATTCATCACAGACCATTTTGGATTTGATCCCAAAGGGCTTCGGCCTCGGACACGCTGCCAGGGTGGGGATGGGGCTCCCCATGTGCCCCCGGGCACCCCACCGCCTGCAGCATCCCCGTCGGGTGCGGGGATGGGGCAGCAGGGATGAGCCCCCCCGTCTCTGGGAAGGCCGGGCAGGATCTGGCCCCTGGGCACACACACGCAGGGGAGCCCCAAAACCACCATTTCCTCCAATTCTGCCCAGAAAGCCCTTCGTTCCCTTGAAACGCTGCACCCCAAGGGTGCAAAGGAGGCTCAGCAGCATGCCGGGGGCGGGGGGGGCGTTGAAGAAGGCATCAGCTTCCAAATGTCAAATAAACTCACTCGGAACAGTGTCGGCTGTGGGTATTTCAAAGAAATTTCACGCGTTTGGACACTGTCCCCTCGTCAGACGTTAGCACCAAGAAACGCAGGCTCCGAGCTCCCGCGCTCTTCCCCTCTTCCCTGTAGTTTAAGCATCGGCTTAATTAGACCATCAATTAGCAAGGGGGAAAAAAAGAAATTCCAAGAAAAAGACTGGGATTACCTGTGATCCGCAGCAAAACAAGATAAAGTGAGGCGGAGAGGCATGTGGTTTCTGCTCCGGCGCCGGCTCTGGGGGGGCTTCTGGGGGAGCACAGCCCCAGGTATCCCGCAGTTCTGGGCTGGGAAGCTCCACTGGAAGATAAACCGGGAATTTTTGCACTGCTCGAAATCCAACAATACTTCAAACGTGTTTTTCCCTCTAGGGGCGATGGTTTATAAACTTTAAATAGTTTAAAAAAAAAAAAACCCGACAGTCCTGACCACGCAGGAGCAAACCCTGGGAGCCGAATTGGCACAAACCCGCGCGGCTCCGGCAGAACCCAGGGCGGGGGGGACCCTGTTCTCTGCGCGGGGCGCGTCTGGCGTGGGCACCCTCGGGGACATCGCCCCACACCCCAGCCGGGCACCACCCGGCCCCGCGGCCGCCTTCTGACAGGTGCCCCCCTTGGGCTGGTTTTTTCTGGGCGCGGGAAGGTTTCACCCAAACAGCTCAGCTGAGAAGGAGGTTATGGAAAAAATATGCTGGTTTAAGGCATAAATATTCTTACCGCTGTTCTGCTGCAAATTCTTCCTACCTCCAGCTCTGGAGCCCTCAGCACTGGAGAGACACGGAGGTGTTGGAGCGGGGCCAGAGGAGGCCCCGGAGATGCTGGGAGGGCTGGAGCCCCTCTGCTGGGAGGACAGGCTGAGAGAGCTGGGGGGGTTCAGCCTGGAGAAGAGAAGGCTCCGGGGAGACCTTCCAGCCCCTGCCAGGCCCTAAAGGGGCTCCAGGAAAGCTGGGGAGGGACTCTGGAGCAGGGAGGGGAGCCATGGGACGAGGGGGAAGGGTTTTACAGTGGAAGAGGGGAGACTGAGATGAGATGTGAGGCAGAAATTGTTGGCTGTGAGGGCGGTGAGCCCCTGGCCCAGGTTGCCCAGAGAAGCTGTGGCTGCCCCATCCCTGGAGGGGTTCAAGGCCAGGTTGGCCGGGGCTTGGAGCAACCTGGGCTGGTGGGAGGTGTCCCTGCCCAGGGCAGGGGGTGCCACTGGGTGGCCTTTAAGGTCCCTTCCAGCCCAAACCATGCTGTGATTCTATGACACCTCTGATCCCAGGGCGCGCTCCCCCAGCCCTAAGACTGTGCTTTGGGGTTGCTGCGAGGATTTACCTGTATTTTGCTGCAGACAGGGTGGTTGCTCGTGCACCTATGGGTGATAACAGCCGTCGCACCCACCCTTCCCGAGAGCCCAGCGCGGGGTCTGCAGCGGCAGCCCTGGGGCAGAGGGTGCTGTTAACGAAGACCCGCGGTGCCCTGGGCAGGCAGGAGGGAAAGCGTTTGCTCCCACCGGTTTCCAAAGCCCTGAGGAGATGCTCTCCAACCCCCTGGAAAGGGCACAGTCCTTCCCGGTGTCTCTTTCACCCTTCAAGTGTGTTTCCAGACACATGCTGTGGGCTGGGTGGGAGCGCGCTTCGTGGAGAGATGATGCCAGGCTAGTTAAAGGCAAATGGAAGTCAAACACTCGGTTTTATTGCTGCTGTGGCGTGTAACCTCAAGCCTTGTGACTCCCCACATTTGATGTCGTGGCAATGTCACGTTGGTCGAGCACCCACGAATGCCCTCCCTTCACGTGTTTGCCTCCCCCAGCCACCAACAATATGGCTCACACGGCCGGGGAAGAAACATTCATCCCTTTTTTGTAAAAAAATGAATTTTCTGCAAGACCCATATAGTAAGACTCTGCAAAAAAAATGTGTGGGAGCTGAAGGTGGTGTTTTAGATGGGAGGAAGGGAAGGTGGGAGACAAAAGAAGCTGGGCCTTGGCTGGGTGATGGGTCAGACAGGTGGGTTTGGATCCCACCGGCTGCACTTGCACATCAGCACAGGGAATGTGAAACCGTGAGCTGCTGTGGAGCAGGAGGGAATGGTGCCGATGCAGGAGGGAATGGTGCTGGGGCAGGAGGGAATGGTGCTGGGGCAGGAGGGAATGGTGCTGGAGAAGGAGGGAATGGTGCTGGAGCAGGAGGGAATGGTGCTGGGGCAGGAGGGAATGGTGCTGGAGCAGGAGGGAATGGTGCTGGGGCAGGAGGGAATGATGCTGGGGCAGGAGGGAGCAGTGCTGGAGCAGGAGGGAATGATGCCAGAGCAGAGAGAGGGCAGGGGCTCGGGCTCGGGCTCGGGCTGGGGCCGGGAAACACCCGTGCAAGCTGGCAGAAAAGGCAGAGACCCCCAAAGGCGAGCACCCCAAAGCAAGCCTGGACCCACTGCTTCCAGCTGTGCGGGGTTCCGGCTGTGTGGGTCCAGCTGTGCAGTTATCCAGCTGTGCAGGTATGTGGCTGTGTATGGATCCAGCTGTGCATGGATCCTGCTTTGTGAGTATCCAGCTGTGCTAAAGCACCAGCTGTGCTCAGTCTCCAGCTGTGCAGGGCTCCAGCTGTGAGCTGCGCCAGCTGTGTGACCCCCCCCCAGCCGTGCACGCCTCCAGCACTACACGGTCCCAGCTGTGCGCCGCTCCAGCTGTGCACGGCCCCGGCTGTGTGGGGCCACAGCTGGACATGTCTCCAGCTGTTCGGGATCCCACCATGAACCGCTCCAGCTGCCTGGGGCTCCAGCTGTGCATGGCTCCAGCTGTGCTGGCCCCCGACTGCGTGTGTCCCTGCAGTGCGTGTCCCTGCCGTGCGTCCCCGAGCTGTGTCCCCCCCCGCAGTGGACACCCCCGCCGTGCACGTCCCGGCTGCGCAGTGTCGCAGGGCGCGCTGCGCTGTGCAGTGGTCTGGGACCTCGGCAGATGGAGCTGTGCAGCTGTGCAGGCAGCTGTGTGCGGGCAGGATGGGGCTGTGCAGATGTGCAGGCAGGATGGGGCTGTGCAGATGTGCAGGCAGCTGTGTGCGGGCAGGATGGGGCTGTGCAGATGTGCAGGCAGGATGGGGCTGTGCAGATGTGCAGGCAGCTGTGTGCGGGCAGGATGGGGCTGTGCAGATGTGCAGGCAGGATGGAGCTGTGCAGATGTGCAGGCAGCTGTGTGCGGGCAGGATGGGGCTGTGCAGATGTGCAGGCAGGATGGGGCTGTGCAGATGTGCAGGCAGCTGTGTGCGGGCAGGATGGGGCTGTGCAGATGTGCAGGCAGGATGGGGCTGTGCAGATGTGCAGGCAGCTGTGTGCAGGCAGGATGGGGCTGTGCAGATGTGCAGGCAGCTGTGTGCGGGCAGGATGGGGCTGTGCAGATGTGCAGGCAGGATGGGGCTGTGCAGATGTGCAGGCAGCTGTGTGCAGGCAGGATGGGGCTGTGCAGATGTGCAGGCAGGATGGAGCTGTGCAGATGTGCAGGCAGCTGTGTGCAGGCAGGATGGAGCTGTGCAGATGTGCAGGCAGCTGTGTGCGGGCAGGATGGGGCTGTGCAGATGTGCAGGCAGGATGGGGCTGTGCAGATGTGCAGGCAGCTGTGTGCAGGCAGGATGGAGCTGTGCAGATGCATAGGCAGCTGTGTGCAGGCAGGATGGGGCTGTGCAGATGTGCAGGCAGGATGGAGCTGTGCAGATGCATAGGCAGCTGTGTGCGAGCAGGATGGGGCTGTGCAGCTGTGCAGGCAGCTGTGTGCAGGCAGGATGGGGCTGGCAGCTGTGTGCAGGCAGCTGTGTGCGAGCAGGATGGGGCTGTGCAGATGTGCAGGCAGCTGTGTGCAGGCAGGATGGGGCTGGCAGCTGTGTGCAGGCAGCTGTGTGCAGGCAGGATGGAGCTGTGCAGATGTGCAGGCAGCTGTGTGCGGGCAGGATGGGGCTGGCAGCGGGCGCTGCAGCGGGCTGAGTCCCTCGCCACGGGGACCTGCGCTCTCTGGGGACGGCTCCCTGGCCCTGCCGTTGTGGCAGCCTGAAATCTGGCCGCAGCGTGGCGGTGACCCCCTCGGTCAGGCCTGAAATGCCGCACGGTGCGCCCTGAGGTGCACCCCAAAGCGCAGCCCGGGGCGCAGGGCTGCGCACGGGGCCCACCCCAGGCAGCGGGGTGGGAGGGCGGCAAAGGAGGAAATAAACCAGAAATAAACTATTTCACCCAACCAAAATCCTCTGCTTGGCCCCATCTGAAGGTGCCTCAAACACCAGGAACGGGGGTGGGGGGGACCCAGGGAAGCTGGGGACCCCGTGTGGGACCCGCAGCAGGACCCGCTGCCAACAACGACCCCCTCCTGCGGGTAAATCTCTCCCGCAATATATGTATTTTTTTAATTGCAGCAACCTTCTCTCTGCAATGAGAAGCTTGCCGTGGGGATGAGGATGTCCCCAGGCTGGTCCCGCTGTCCCCTGTGGGTCAGCCCTTCACCAGCCCCCCACAACGGTGCCAAACCGCAGCCGCCCCGAGCAAAGGCAGTGTTTGACCCCCCACCCCCCTCACCCCCGCGCGTAACCGTGCCACCAGCACACGCTGTCCCCAGCTCAGGGCGCGTGAATCGAGGGCTCCCACCAGTGAGTCGCGGGGTGGGGAACCCCGTGAGGGGAACGGGTGTCCCCAGAGGACCTGCTGCGGGCGGGTAAGGGGGGCTGCAGAGCTGCCCCCCACAACAGGGGCGCATCCCACTGCCCCATGCGGGCCAGAGCTTCGCTGTCCCCAACCTCCCACAGCGCTGCAATGACAGGAGTGGTGATGGCATCTGACTGGGACGGCAGAAATACCCTCCAATAGACCAGAAATAGTGCAGCGAGAGCAGGGACGGGGACACCCTCGGGGACGGGAGCCCTCGGGGATGGGGAGCTCTTGGGGACGGGGAGCCCTTGGGGATGGGGAGCCCTTGGGGACAGGGAGTCCTTGAGGACGGGCTCCTTGTGTCATCCCAAAAGTGACGTTTGGGAGAGCTGGAACACCTAAACACATCTGATATCGCATCAGCTGGGCCACAAGCAGCCCTGTCCTTCCCGGCCAGCGCTGGGATCCCAGCCAGCGTCCCCGCTGCTAGACCGGGAGACCCACCTCCCCTTCGCGTGGGGCTACCGGGGCCGTGAGCCCTCGGGCTCCGTTCCAGCGCCACAGACTCGATAAAATCTGTGCTTTGTGCACCAGCCCCCAGCTCCTTCCTGTTTTTGACTACGAAACTGTCAACGCTTCGGATTTTCATTTCTTTTTTTTTCTTCCGTAGGACTTTTAGGTGAACTCTAAGCCAGTGGCGCCTAAATCTTCTTGGCTAGCAAACCGCTTCCAGCGCTTTGCACATCCTTACGGTTGGACTGTAACCTGGGAAATGCTCCATCCCGCTGGCTGGCGCACAGAGGGACACGGGGACACGGACCGTGGTGTGCTCGGGGACATGGGGCATCCCCCGCATGACCGTGGTGGACGTGAAGCAAACCTTGGTGCGGGCAAAACACGAGCAGACGCATTCGGCTCCCAGGCACCGAGCACCCGTGGCAATAAAAGCACATTTCTGAAGGTGTTTTTGCTACTTACACCAAGCGGAGGTGACTGCTGTGGCTGCAGCCATCCCCACGTTCGGTGTCTGGTGGGACCCGTGTCCCTGTCCCCAGCCAGGCCCGTGGTGAGGGGCATGGGACACCCCCAAATGCCAGCCCGACGCCTTGGCACAAAGCTGCCGCTGCGTGTCATTATTCAGATGAGAAATCTGCGTTCTTGGAAGAAACCCAAGACTTCTTCAACACTTTTCACTGGTGGAGAACACCACGAGGGGCTCGGGCCACGGCAGGGACCGCTGGTGGCTGCACCGTGCCGTGCGGCGCGAACTCCTACGGATGAGAGGGGAAAAAAAGAACATGGAAAACCGTCCCCACACCCAGGAGAGCAGGCACAGCGCCCGTGCGCCATGGGAAAGAGCAACAGAGCTGGTTTATTATTTTATTTCTTTGCATCATGGTTTCTATTAACAACGCCGACCTCGGGGTCAGAAGTTTCCTGGCAGCGGCGGGGGCTCGCGGGACCCTTGTCCCTGCGCAGCCGGTGAGGTACTTTCTGCCGAGCGACCAGCGGCTCGTCCCCAGGATTGATGCCTGCGGCGGGTTTGCAGCTGGTGGAAATCCCCCCTGAAACCCCAGCTCTGTGGCCTCAGCGGGAAACTATGTCCTCGAGGACGGCTGCCACTCGGCCACCGCTGAAGCCGGGGCTGTTGGTAACATCCATCACCAGGGCTGGCAGCGAGGAGGGGGCGGCGTGAGTTCCCCCCCCGTCCCGCAGCCCCGAGGCCGGAGGTCCTGAGCCCCTCGGCTGGGCTGGGGTCCTGTGCCATCGACCCTGCACATGTCCCAGCCTTGTCCCCTCCTGGACCCAGCCCCGGTGACCCTGCCCAGCAAACCCCAGTTGCACAGCTGGTTGCACAGCTGGTTGCACACCCCAGTTGCAAACCTGGGAGCCACCCCTCCTCCGGAAAGACACGCTTTCTGCACCCTGTTTTGCTGCAGGTTTCATTTTTCACCCTGTTTTTCCCCCCAGTATCCGAGGAGCAGCGATTCCCAGCCCCTCTGGGTGCAGCCAGGATCTGCCGGGGGGTCGTTGGAGGCAGCACGGCTGCACCCGCTGGGGGAGCCCCGGGGAGGGGGAGCAGAGACCCATCAGCACCCTCCATCGGGGCCGCTAACGAGCGAGGAGGAAGCACCGTGTCGCTGCCTGCACGCGGACGCGCTTCCGATGCTGAGGGAAACCACAAACCCCACGGGGTGCTCGGGGCCAGCAGGAGTTTTGGACGGGAGGACGGTAAAGCAGAGCCAAGACGCGTCCTTGTCCCTCGAGGAAAGGAGGGAAAGTGAGCCAGCAAACCGCCACGCACCTGAACTGGGATCTCCCACCCCAAAAATGGAAGGAAAACAGGAGGGACTGGGGTTAGTTTTGCAAGGTGGCTGCCATGGGAGCGTTGTCTCTGCTGCTGCCGAGAAGGAGAAGTGAAAGGAGGTTGTTATTTCAGCGCCGGAGCAGCATCGCCGTGTTTGCCTGTGCTGACGACGAAGGCGCTGCCTGGCAGAACTAGGTCATTGGAAGGGAACGAGATAAAGCAAGCGAGGGCTGGCGGCGCGGGGGGGCCAGGGCAGAGCACCCCGCGCCCGTCTCGGCCCCACGCCCCGGCACAGCGCCTCCCCCTCACACCTCCGCTGGCTGCGGGCCGGGGGGTCACCTGCGACTTCAGCTCTTCGCTGTCCGTCCTACTTGGCCGCTTGCTCCACCCAGGGCTGCGGAGGTTTTTCCAGCCCGATAACTCGTTTTCCATCTCTGCACGTCCCCGGGAGCCGTGGGCACGGCCGGGCGCAGCCACCGCAGCAGCGGCGCACGTAGACGATGCGCAGGAGTGAATTCACTGGAAAAGAGAAATTGGTGTCAGCACCGCCAAGAGGCTTCCACCAGCGGTTCAAACGCCGGCGAGGCGCTGTGTGGAACACCCCGTTGTGTCGCTGGTGGGCACAGGGGGTGTCCCCGCATCCGGTCCCGGTGCCTGCGGCCAAGCCCAGGGTCATAGAATCATAGAATCATAGAATCATAGAATTGTTGAGGTTGGAAGGGACCTTTAAGATCATCGAGTCCAACCTTTAGCCTACCCTGACAAGAGCCACTTCTAAACCATGTCCCTCAGTGCCCCATCTACTCTTTTGGAGCCCCCTTCCAGCCGGAGCAGAGGAGATTGCATGGAGGTGGGATGGGAGGGCAGGGTGGGACTGGGATCCACACTTCCGCACTTTCACCTGGCGTCGTTTCGGAGCCAGCGAGTCTGGGGAAAGCCTGCGGAGACCCTCGCGGCGCTACAGCAGATCCACCTCTGGCTACCACCGGCTCTCCCGGCATCACCCGCAGCGAGGGCGGCCCAGGGGGAGTCCCCGGTGGCGCAGGGTCCCCTCAGTCCCCTCACCCCCCCACCGCCTGCCGGCAGGATGTTTTTTTTACTGGAAAATCAGTTGTTTTGGGTCAGGCCAGGACATGAAAGCATCCCGCGAGCCGGCCCCGGTGCCGCCCCGCGCCAGGCGAAGGCTGCGCTGCCGGCTGTGGCCATCGCCTTCCTGTCTGCACCGCCTTCCTGTCGCCGCTGCCATCGGCACCGGCCCCGCTCCCCCACCGGCTGCCGCTCAGGAAGGCAAAGGTCTCGCAGCCGGCACGACGGAGAGGGCGGCCGTGCCCTCTGGCCGCAGGAACCCTTCTCTTCCCGTTCGTAAGACAAGGGCTCTGCGTGTCCGACAGGTTGGGTTTTGCTTTGCCGGGTGCCAGCCGCCTTCGCCCCGGACACTGCCCACGCCGACCTGCGGAAAAAAGCAGCACAAAGAGCCACAGGCAGGGTCATGCTTTCATTTATTCACTTCATATAAAAATCTCTTTAAGAATGCATCTGAACACAATATATAATACTATAACATACATTGTGTGAAACTTTTGGAAACAATAAAATAACCACCTGGAACAATGCAGTGTTCAACAGACATACAAACCCATTGATCATGCACAACTGTGCTATTTTCATTAACTAGTTAGTCACAAGTTGGACCAAAAGCTTGAAACATATTTTACAAACTGAGATTGACACCGCTCACGATGCCGGACAAGCTTTGTCAGAAGAAGTTTCACAGCACAATTATTACATCAGTTCACATTTTTGTCATAGAAATTCACATTGGGTTGTTCAGAAATTGGAACGTGACATTTAAAAGCCGGCCCATTCGCAGGGGTTTCTTTTTTTTGTTTGTTTTTTTTCAGTTCCCCCCCACCCCTCTAGGTTTTCGGCACTTCCAACCGCTCGCCTGCTGCCCGGGGTGGGGGTCCGGTCCGTCCCCCCGGCCCAGGCTCGCCGTGAAGACAAGCCCCCCGCGGGCGGCTGCCACCCGAATGCCCTTCCTGGGTTGCGTCTGTCTCTTCAGCTATGTTCAGGTTCTTGTATTTTATGCAATACAAAAGGTTACGAGAAAAAAAGGCAACTCTTATTCCGAGTTTTCTACACAATTAACATCGCCGCCGACAGGCAATGTTAATTCATATAAATTAATAACTTACAAAACATTACAGTATATACATTACGTAATAAATACACTGTTATAAACAGTAATGGAGGTGTTAGAGCTCAAGGCAGTGCAGGAGGATGGTGGACCTAAACCTAGGAAACGTGAACCATGGGCGAGAGAAACACAAACACCCGAGCGTGCAACTTCCACTGAGCCAAGGAGCTGCCGAGGGGGAACGCGCGTCACACGCTGCCTCATCACGCTTACTGCTATAGGTACTGCGCTGTGCCAGGGAAACAAACTACCCTCTGTCCCGCGCACGACAAAAATAAAACCCCGTTGAGGAAAAAATACTGTTATTCCTAGCGAGCAAACAGAGATGGCGCGCGATGGCATGAAGCGACTTTAAAGGGGTCACCTGGGGTATTAAGAAAACGATTAAAGGTGCAGTAATGCAAAACAGAGGGTTTCCCTTCCGTTTAGTCTGTAAAAGTGATTAACCGCAATAAAGTGACAGGTATTGCCCATGAGAAAAGGAAGACTGCTCTTGTAACAGGAAGAATCAAAAAAGTATCCGTCAATTTTGAAACACTTTGTGTCGCTTTTTATACTAAACTCCGTGTATTTAATTAATAGACTCTTGAAAAGACATGAAAGTGTTTACAAAGAAGGCACACAGGTCTGCAGACAGGTGGTCAGGTGGACAGGTTTTATATGGAGAGTTATTAATCAGTAGTTTCTATCAGTCTAACTGGTATAAATTCCAAAACTAACAGTATAAAATCTCTCAGTTGTGTGTCATTTACTCTTCAGTCACAACCCAAGCCAGCTCCAGGACAACACGATGCTCTTGGCTGACAAGGCTGGAACCACAACGTAAATCACCTGTTAATTTCCTGAGCAATCATTCACTACACGATCTTTAACCCTGACTCCAATCTCAAGTAGCTGGGAAGATCTTTCAGCCAACGTTGGACACAGGCCTCAGACCCAGGCTGCAGGCTAGTCCGTGAGACTGCCTGCATGCTCCTTAAGTGTTTAAAATCCACTCACACGGGTACAGGACATTATGTGTCGACGGGAGACGTATCTTCTGTCACAATTTCTATGTTCGCCTCCCTCTGTGAATCCTCTTCCCCCGGGTCGGCCACGCAGAGTGTCTTTGTATTGCTGAAGTAGCCGATGCTCTCGCCGTCCTTCTCCGGTCCATCCGAATCCTCCTCCTCCAGCGTCAGTTCAAACTGGAACTTCTCCATCAGGCTCTGACAGTCCCTGCCCCGCTCCTCCAGCGGAGGAGAGGGGCTCTGAGGTATCATGCTCTGGTACCAGTTCCTGTTGTCCTCCAGCGTGTCCAGGATGTCCTGGGCATCGGGCTGCACCAGGTCAGCCCACGTCTCCCAGAGCGGATGGACGATGTAGTCAATGAATCCCACCTGAGAAAGACAGGAACATGCACGCTTAGGGGAAGGCAACGGCTGGGAGCAGATGGGTGACTAAAAAGCTCAAATGCTGTTAATACATGATTTTTACAGGCAAAATACCCGCCCCAGAGCAAGTCCCCAGACCAGCCCAGTCCAGTTGCAGACACAACCACCCGATACCCAAAGCCGCACCTACAGCGTTGGACTAGCTTGACATCTCATCCAAAATCAAACCTCGGGTGAGAGTTTAACTAAAAGTAGGAGTCTCCGGGAAATCCAGCGATGGAGCTGCCGGTCCCACCCCTGGTCGCACGCGTGATTTTAAATACCCCCGTCGATGTCCCTTCCTGACTAGCGGCTCAGGCCCTGCCCCGCGGGAGTCGGGGTACGCCATCACTTTGAAGACAGAACACCCCACCGAGGGATGCCTCTCACCAGCTGTTAGTGCAGAGAGGCATTTTCGATGATTGTCGCCTCTGCCCTAAGCACGGAGAAAGTTCGCTGTCTCTCTGACAGGATTCCCTGGTGACTGTGGACAAGGGCGGTGCATTTACGGCAGCTCTGCCGTTACCCCCGGGTATGCACGCGGCTGGCGGCTGTGAAAACGCCAGCACTCCGGGGGTGAGCAGCCGGCCTTACGCCGAACATCACTGCTCGTATGGACTGAAGTTTGGCCTCTAGGTGTGTTTTACTACGGGGTGTAGTTTGTACCTATTCTGAACTGTTTTGTGGTGCTGCATCTTTAAACATTTCCGCATTTCTCCTCTACTCCGCCAAAGCAGCCACCGTGTTTCTCTGCGGAGCCCGCCCTGGTAGAGCTATCCTTTCCTTCCCTTTCATGCCGTTTTGGGCAGAGCGCAGAAAGCAGGTCAGCTCATCCCAAGAATTACTCCTCCTGCTCGAAGGCGGACAGACCGCTGGTGCCCGACTCCCATGGAGTGACGTGCCAGCGGTGGAAACAGTGAGGGTTGCGGCCGAGTCCGTCAGTCCTTCCGCCGGCCGGCGCGTAAGCTCTGAGCTAAATCGTTTTTCAATTGTCTGACTAAGAGGACGTACGTCCAGGATGGAGAAAACTGAATGGCCATAAAGAGGATTGAAATTCTTCCGTCTTGGCAGAATGTGTCACTTCTCTCCTCACTCCGCTGGACAACATTTCTGTGCAGCAGGAAAATGGCTCTCAGAGGGGCCAGGCTCAACGTGCAGATGTTTGCTTTGGAAATCGCACATGCCTCCTTCAGACACAACAGGATGTCAATAGAACCATTAACGTTCAATTGTAACATACTGTTGAGGCAGCTTAAACAAAAAGGTGATGAAAATTTCCTGCAGCACATGTTCCGGAGCACTTTTAAAGTGAAAAAAAAAAATAAAAAAAAAAAATCGTTCTGTAGGGTTAGCTGATGGCTTCACCGCCACCCAAAACGCTCAAGGGCTGTATGGCACTAATGGCTACAGACCGGTCACTTCGTCACCAGGTCATTGTTTCTTTAAACAAAGGTCCCTAATCACGGAACAGCTGGCCAAATGGCTGAGCACCGGTCCTCAAATCTTTTGATGCAAAGAGGTACCATCTAGAGCTTCGAAACACTTGCGTACTATTTTCCCATCAGTTCCCTGTTTCACACCAGAAGGGACATGCCACCTCCCTTTCTCCTTTGCCGCTAGTTGGGATTTCAATGGTAGCCATTTTGTGTAATTCCTGTTCTTTTTACATAGCAAAAATGCCATTTTGAAACCTCTATGAAGTGCGTATGTGAAACAAAAAATTAATTGGAGCTCACATGCGGAGCACATGGGCATTTTCTGGCCAAGCCTGGCTGAAGGATTCATTTCTTGTTAGGTTAACAAATAAGACAGATTTTTCCAACAAAATCACCATGCGGTTGAGTGAATAATTTTGAAACCACTTGGCTTAGCCCAAGAGGACATTTGGAAATAATTATCATCAATTTTGTTACTTATTCAAGCTGAAAAACCTCGATGATGACTTGCTCGAGTCATTTAAAAACAACAACCAAGACACCATTATATAAAGACTGGAATATGTTTAGGCAAACATAAATTACCGGCTTCATTACAGACTAACCGGGTGAAATTTTACAGCCTGTGCTACACAGGTCAGAACAAAATCTGACCTCGAAACCGTTTAATCTATGAATCAGAACTAGGCATGAGCCAGTTAATCTCAAAAAACAAGACACATCCAGCTCCTTTTAAGGTTTGTACTGACATAAATAAATATTTCTTTGACTTCACCCGGCACACAGCAGCTCCATCAGACCTCTAACTTAACCGGCCAGATCACGCACTGCAAAACTGCTCTGCACGAGGCTGAATGATGACCGACACCCAGACTTTCCCAGTGTCCTGAAGTGGATTTCAGCTGGGAGAAGCTCCGAACCCTGCAGTGCGATGGGGCTGGCATTGCTATAAACGTCTAACACGGGGTACGACATCAGTAGGTCTAGGAGGTGCTAATTAAGGAGGCCGGAGGGCGTGAAGGCAGAAGAGACGTGGCAGAAGGAAGGGGTGATCAGAATTGCACTTTTCAAGCCTGGGGAACCAACTCACTCTGGAAACAGGGACGCAAACAGGGCAAGATGAACACGCATTTGGAAATGAGGAGACGCCAAGGGGTACCTAAAGGACTCTGAACAGCCTCGCCAGCCTGTATGAGCTTCAGGCACAGCTGGATGTCAGGGTCAATCAGAACCAACCCTCTGAACAGCTGGCTGTTTGCCTAATTGTGCTAGAGAAAGCAGATGAATTTTGTCTCTGCTTTAAAAATACAAGCTTAGGCAGTACAAAAATGCAGCTCACAGCCAATTACCTGTGATTTTTCCACTGACGCTGTATGTTTGTCGCACATCGGACTGATTTCCATTCCTCTTTCTCGCTCTTTGTCTCCCTGCTGGAAGAACTCCTCCATGATCCTGTCCGTCCACTGCCGGTACAGCTCCAGAGACTTTGTGGGATTACTCAAGTCCGCACAATGTACCATATTTCGGAGAACCTGCAATTACATTAATCAGAAAACTCATAAAATCAAATGGAAAAAGAGGACGGTTTCAAGCTGTATCTGCTTGCTTCATTCAGAACATTTAACCACAAGACTCTTCGATTATGCAACAGCCTATAAAAATACTAACATCGAAACATCTCTGTATATAAGACGACCTGCTACGGTCCGCCTCTAAAGTAAAATGTGCTCTATGTTTTTCAGACAACTCGACACTTAACGTAGTGTTCATTACATCATACAGGTTTGGTTTTGAATGCAGGTGCTTCCCACCATTCAAAATTTATTTCCACGCTCTCAGATGGTTAAATGCCCCTACTTTATTAACTGAGTAATGTCCCTTCCACGCACACAAACAAAGTGCCTGACTAACCGTGGCCGCAAGGATTTAGACGGCAACAGAGTGACCTGTTTTAACATCAGCAGTCTTAAACAAAAAAATAAAGGTAAGGAGAGTTTTCCCATGGGGCTGTTCTTAAGAAGTTGGCCATCAAAGTGGAGGGAAGATCAGGATGGATCTTGTCCTGCTGACTACGTGACCCCGTTCCAGTACTGCTTTGTCATTTCGGTAAATCAAGGATTACATTACATAGGGAACAGATTGTACCTCACTAATTTCAGCTCAGTGCAAGTTGCTTTAGGTATGGAGTTACAAATTAAATCCTTGCAATCTTGCAATGCTATAGCAATCTCGCTATACTTTTTCAACTGGAGAAACAAATGGGAAAAAGCAGCAAGGAAATTCGGGAGCTCTCAAAACCTCAGCCATATAGATGAACTTCAGAAGAATATGCATGTTCGCAGTTCCATGCTTTAAATCTTTAAAACATATGGGACCACCTGGTACCTCTCTGTGGTGCGGAACAGAAGAAAACGATTGCTGAAAATTTAGGTCAGTCAGTAGCTGTATGGTCCATTGAAAAGCCACAGTAGAAAGAGGAGCGTGATTTCTTCAGTTCTGATCAAAATACACAAAATCCAGGAAACCTGGCTGACGTACCTGTATTCTGTCTGTGTAGTTGTCCAGAAGGAGGACTCCTGAACTGGTCACTTTCTTAGTTTCCACCATAGTCTTCAGATCAGCTAAGAGACTCATATGCTTGGACATATCTGTCGCCAACACCTTTACAGAAGTGAAAACAGGACCTCAGTAAGGGCAACCAGACAAAGCAGCCAGTTTTTTGTTTAAGAAGAGGAGCAGCGCGTGCATAGCTCATACCATGTCGATCACCATCTTCCTGAGCGTCTGACGCTGTTTCTTGGTCAGGTTCTGGAAGATGTCACAGTGCTCCTCTTGAAGCAGTTTGAAACCCACAGCAAGATGGTGGTTCTCCAAGACGGATTCGTCGTTGTACATCAGGGCTAGTTCGGAATCTAGCGAAACAACACAAATATGTGACTCCGGCATGTGAAATGTGTGATTTCAAACAGCAAATGCTTGTCCTGGGTACTGAAATGTTTATCTGTATGCAATAAATCGCAAAAAGTTTTCTTTTTCGCTTCATGTGTGCCAAGAGCGTGCGGTTTTCTAATCCGAGCACATATGCATATAATATAAACAGCCCTTTGCTCGGTCCTAATGAACAAAATAGTACTCGGTTGACTTAGTTACGGGCTTCAGAATCACTGACAACAGAAAGCACGAATCCCGCACACACGCTTTCCAAAAAAGAACAATACCCATATTTTGGAATCAAGATACATGCTTAGCCTGTTGCAGAACACAGCATGAACCACAATATTTAGCTTTATTGTTGTCAATAGCAATAGCATTACTTATCTTATATTAACGATAAAATTTGCACTCAGAACTGGAAGAATTATTATGCGTTAGCAAGTAGTAATATCCGCAAGATTCAAGGGCACTTTGCAAATTGCACTACAATAGCTTCCTTTGTTAGGAATTTCATTTTAATTACTGATTTATTTCAAAACTTCTAACTAGTTTACTGCACAATATTTTGAGAAAGCAATGCAGTCTGAAAGCCATAATCTGTGACCTCGCTGTAATGGAAAACTCACTTGTATTAATAAGAAATTGATTGGAGACCCCGGGGTGATCCACATCATGAATTGCAGCGGCAAAAATTGCAGCAAGGATTTCCAAATCAGTGAAGACAGCCTAGGAAGGAAAAAAGGAATTTGTCAGAAATTTGTCCTTATGTTTTATCTCTCAACAGTTTGGGAAGCTCCTTTAGAGAAACAAATTGTGCTTTTTAAATGAGTTTTCTGAGGACGAGACATTTACTCAGAAGAAAGGTCTACAAGCAGCATGTGCTCTTTAAGATGAAAAAGGGCTTCCAGGCAAAGCTGCTGCTGAAATTCCTTAATGGTGATTTCCCTGGCAATAAACTGAGCCCTCAGAGGAGCAGGCAGCACGCCGCTTTTTGCAAGTCTGAGTGCTACTGGTGATTGAATCAGCTTCAGGTTTTTCTCCCGTGTTCACATAGGCAGCGTGATGTTTTTAAGCCGCCACCCCACATTACAACACGAGGATTGCCCACCACAAAGCACTTAGCTCAACCGAGGTAACTCACATCCAGCGCAGGGGTAGAGAGCAGGACATGCGTGGACTGGGCAACATCGGCAGCGTGGAGGCTGTTGTGGTAAGCTACGTCCGAATGGTAGTGGTCTTCTAGCGTCATCATGTACGTTACAAAAGTGTCCGATGAGATCTTGAATGTTTTTAGCAGATCTCGCTCCTGTATAAGGAATGGTACAAGCACACATGCATATATCAAATAAGGATGTCATATTGTAGAAGGTGACAAAACAGAAAGTGATTAGAAACTAAAATAGCGTTGCAAAAGAACTGCAAATTTGATCAGAAAATCACGAACCTGAAATATAGCGTACATGATGCAGGTGAGCGGCCTGTTGTGGGAATACCTTGCAACATTGAATATGTTGAGACCCCACTTATTCAGATCTTCCAGTTCCTTTTGAAAGGACAAAAAGAGAATGGTTACAATATTTTTCAAGACAATTCTGCATTTATCATTTGGATTTTCCAAAAGTTTAAAAAGATGCAAATTCAATCTTCGTTATGGTAATCATGTAAATGCACGAACACGCGTACTTAATAAAGTACACGAACACAGAGTAACAAAGCACTTGTCCAAGGAGACGACATCTCTCTGTGTGGCAGGAGAGTTAATTTGTGATGTGTGTTTCCAGGTAGCAAGAAGAAATGCCCTGACAGAGACAAAGGCCCCGCAGCCAGTTTGCTGGGCGTAGCGTTGTTACACGTTCCTGTGTTTGATAATTGCTCTCCTCAGCTTTCATCACATTTTTAAAATTATTTTAGGGGTATTTTCAAGGAATTTATGATCACAGAATATGCTGTAAGGGCCTGGTACCATTAATTAGAGCATTTGTAATGGCCACATGACACCAGGGATACCCATTCCAGTTTTATGAGGTGCGGGGGGTGGGGGGGTGTCCATCCAGCCAGTCCATCCCCAGCTTCCAGATAATACTGCAAGAATCTGTCATACCTTGGCCAGATGGTCTTCCTTTTCTGTTTTCACACCAAATCGTGAAATGCTGGTGTTATTTAAGCTTGAACTATGCATTAATTTTTTCACTCCACTGATCTGCGTCATGAGCTGCTGTTTTTTCTTCTTCTCTCTGTCTTTCTGGGTGGGAGAAGGAATCTCCACATCATTCTGCTTGTCTGTAACAAATAAAGGTGAAACGAGTCAACATCGTTTGCAGCGTGAGCACCCATCACTCCCCCCAAAATCAACCCTTAGCTTTGCTGATTAAGTGGCTCCACACACCAGTTCCAAACCTGCTGTGGGGCCTTCTCTAATTTTGGGACCGAACTGAACCAAAATCAAAGTAAAATAGTCACAGAACCTCTGTTTGCCCTCTGCAAGACTGAACCTTCCCAGGGAGCCCATGAAGGGCCGCTTTCATCGTAGCCATTTTCAAGCTGCATCCCTTGGGGACACAGGCAATGTCCAGGGGATAGCTCTCCACAACTGAAGGACACCAGCTTCTGCTTATGACTAGATCTCAATTAGTTTTTATTAACTGTTTTCAGGAAAATAAAGCGTATATATTCAAACAACACGTTTTCCTCAATAAAGTACATAAGCATATATTTTCACATTCACTCTACTGGTACTTATTAGGGCCAAACCCTTCTCCATACCCCCTGCTCTTAAAACACCAACAAATTGGCGTCACTGATTTGTTAACGGTTTGCCCTTTACAAATACGTATAGAATAACACACAACGCACAGGCCACACTTCTCTTGTCATGCTCAGAGACAGTAACAATATTCGTACGCATTAAGTAGGCACCTAGTGGGGCACAAACTTGGCGGTGGGGGTGTGTTTAGCAAATAAATCTATCCACATATCCTGCTTACTGCCTTTACAACTGATTTATTTGCTGCATTAAAACGGAGATACAGTGGCTCATTACTTCCATACTAACCATTTTTTCATGAACTTTTAGAAAAGGCTGCTATAACCTCTTTGTGCCTTTGCATCTCTGAGGACCTCTGAAGGGACTAGACATTTAGGCATTAGTTACTTTTGCTTTGGCTTAATTAAAAAGCTCCGAAATAAGAACTACCAGTGTGTCTGCAACACTGCAATTAAGAAGGAAGCCATTATTCACAGCAACAGTCGGGCTGACATCAGTGGGTGTTCCCCTTGTGTGTTTTTGCTGAACAACAGAAGGACTTTCCTCTATGTAATCTCCTTAGCAATGACTAACGCTAAGGCAGCGTAAAATGGACATTCTTGAACAGAAATCTCTAATTTGTTGAATCGTGTCCCCACGGTGGTGGCGGCAGCAACACCCCTCGCCCCTTAGGAAAGGGAATGTGCTGGAAGGCCATCGTGATCTTCCCTGTTTATGGGACGTGGCCAATGAGAAAACCACCGTTTTTCATCTTCGTCCTTCATAGGGACCTAAAGCTGGCGTCCTCGCTCTCACTGACCAGACGCTGGCTGCAGGACTGGCCCCTCTGCAGAGGACATTGCTTCTTGGTGCTTCCTCAGCTCATTTACTAAAGTCAAGAGACTGAATGAAGTCACGTGATCTGGTTTTAATATCTGTAATTTATCCCCATCTAACAAACACTGTGTGGATGTAAAGGAATGTCCTATTCACATATTACTTTTTTTTTGTTTGTTCCGCTTCCTCAGTTGTAGACTCTTGTGATTTTGTGTGTTCTCTTCATTTTGAACCAAATTTTAGGGGAGAAATAAGTAATTCATAAAAATGTAACAGCATGACTTCCTAAAAAAGCTTGAAGATCCTTTTAAAAGCTTTACTCGTTTATTTTTAAGATGAGCAATCAAGTTGCAATCTGGCCCAATCTGGAGAGCCTGCACCACTCGGCGTTAAGACGGCCCTGAGTGGCTGAGTGGCCCTCATACTGCCGCAAAACGGCCAGCACGTCACCGTGACACAGTATGTGAGAAGCAGCAGAGCAGGAATGAACAAGACCATTGGCAAGACCTGCAAAGGGAAATGCAGTTACCTGACCCAGCCTGAGTACGGGGAATAACACAGCTTCAGCTAATTAGCCCCTGCTGAGATATAGACTCCGCTAGCTTGAGTGTACGTGTGGTTTATTGGGTTAATATTAGGTCCACGGTATCAAGCCACATTGGGTCTTTCTGCTGCAGCACATCCTGCTCCAGATGCCCGCTGGCAAGAGCTGATGAACAACAAACTCCCTGAAAATGCCACGGTGGTCATGCTCCCCGGCATGCTGTGTATGCCCCAGGCTCTCCAGCTGAAGAAGCGGCCGCTGGCTGGCAGCTAGAAGTCTTGCTTCTCCTCCCTGTATTAATTCATGTTCTGGATGTCATGATTAAGCTGAGTGATAAGACAGGGCCAATGGATTCCCACAAAGCAGCTCCAGACTTATATGGATTATTAATGATGTGCTGTGTCCTAAATGCACGCAGCAGTTCCAGTTGCAACTGGCTATTGAAATCACTTCAAAATCTCTTAATGGAAATAATTGTGTGTCATACAGTGAATGCGTTCCGGGCCGTCTTAACCGCAGGGCGTGAGTCCCCCACGAGCTCCGGCATCCCACATATATGCAGCATTTGAAGCCTTTGGACTCAGAGGTACATACATGAGGGTCCTGTGCTGAGCTTCGTTTTATATGCAAATGGTCACAAATTCCAAAGCTACTTGAAAACACAGAAAAGGATATTTTTCATAACAAGTATGTTTTGTAAACACAGTGGATTAATTCATACCAGTAGCTTTATGAGCTCCAACAAAACTAATGATAAGCAAAATATTCTCTTTGCTCTTTATTCTGACTTTCAGTGCAAAGTGAAATATATGTATATATATAAAAAAATATATATATTGTGTATATGATATATAAAATGTCTGGGCTCAGCCTATTTGTCTGAACCCTGTCTCTGAAGGGGGAAGCTGCAGTATGAGGCAGTAGTTGCAAAGAGTATGCAGTTGGGCTTGTGTGACTTTGTCCTTTCCGTAAGGTCAACACAAAAATCAAATATATTGCATAACGCAGCTATCAATAGCTTAATTCAATCTGACCAGAAAAATCTTTTGATTTGCAGAGGGAATTCTTTTGTGGATAGATTTATTCAAACACCGTATTATTTTCCTCCCCATATCCACTTTGAAAGTGAAAAATCAAAACATTTAAATAATGCTCTGCCCCAAAGGAGAACTGGGCACAAGTATCGACTGCTGGCTATTAGGCTGCCATTAATCATTATCTTTGAGTCACCCAAAAGCTTGGGATGTGACGCCTTACCCAGGAAAGTGTTGGAAATGTACTCAGACACCTGGTTGCCGGAGCGGCTCATCTCGGAAAGGTGTGTCAGCTCCCGGTTCAGCATCCTCTTGAACTGGGAGGGGAAGAGCACAAACACAAAGATGGCATTTTTCTGAATGCTTCCCCAAATTAATACAGCTTTATCACAAGCAAGCCGCCAAACAAGATGTTAAAAGCAAAATTCTGGAGATATTTGGAACAGAGTCAGCAACATATGGTTTCATTTAGATACTGTTCAGCATCATCATGACTAGATATTTCTTTTCAGTACACTAAACTACAAAATGGGTTTCCTCCAAAGATGCATATTAGTTTTTTTTCTGTAACAAACGAGACGATAACGTCTCAGGTAATCTCTCTGAAAGAGAAAATGCTTGTACTGGTTTTAAATTTCACATCCTATAACCTTCTTTTGTTCTGAATCTTATAAGTTTGCTCCATTTTGAATTATGCAAATAAAAGACAACTGCATATCTTCAGAACGTAACAGAGGAGAAATATGCCATAAATCTGAAGATCTGCTTGGATCACTATAGTAAAACGTAAGATTCAAGCATTTGTTCCCCCAGATACACACATTATGATCCTCCTAACCTTCTAATCACACATTTTCATTGCTGCATCATTTTATCCCTCAACACTGAATTCCCAAAGGAGAAAAAAAATCTACATACATGTACGCCGCATGCACAGCACACACAGTTTATCTCTTGCCATACAGTACACAGAAATAACCATTTTAAAAGCACGTTTTCCTTACAGAGGTTTTATCCAAGCAATACAGCACAAAGAGTCGTTTATAAGCCTTTAGGATTGAAACCCACCTTAATATAACCCCAAGATACAGATAACAAATAGTTTGCTTCAGGCATTTTGGAAAACTCCACGCCACCGTCCACAAATCCTCACGGAGAAATCGCCGGTCGGAGAGGAGAGGAGAGGAGAGGAGAGGAGAGGAGAGGAGAGGAGAGGAGAGGAGAGGAGAGGAGAGGAGAGGAGAGGAGAGGAGAGGAGAGGAGAGGAGAGGAGAGGAGAGGAGAGGAGAGGAGAGGAGAGGAGAGGAGAGGAGAGGAGAGGAGAGGAGAGGAGAGGAGAGGAGAGGAGAGGAGAGGAGAGAGCTCCTCGGGCACACCGACACCCCCCTTCCCCAATCAATAAAAAAAGATCAGCGTTCAGCCAAGCCCGAGATCCCCCAAAGCCCGGCAGTTGCTAATCCCAGACAAAGCCAAGGCTGGCATAGCATCTTTGCAGCGGGCTGAACGTGGGTGTATTTGCTCGCAGGAGAGAATAATGAAATCAGGGATTGCACGAAGAAACGAGAACTAATCCAAATGTATTCAGCTGGATGGCTGGAAGCACTTATGAATTATGAATCGTCCTGGTTGCTTAGTTGGCTGAAGGGGGTCCCCACTCCACATTAGCCTTGCTCAGCTGAACTGTACGACAAAAAAATGATGCTGGTTTCTGAGGGGTTGCCAGCTTTAGTAACACAGCCATCTTTTTATAAGGAAGATTAAAATGGAGGAAGCTCTGTGCATATTTAAATAAGTCAAAAGTAGGCAGCATTCTCTTCTCTGTTTCTGCTTTGTTTTAATCCTCTTCATTACAGAGACCGAGGATTTTCAAAGCAAGTACTCACGTATGGATTTTTAGCCACATAATTTTTCGCATTTTCAGTGTGATCATACCTTTTTTTTCCCTTACGCGGTAAAGGGCAAAATGTAGCAATGTAGCAAAATTGCACCTTTACAAACTGGAAATATTTTTCAGGTAAAAGGTATAAATTAACAATAACCTTAAATCTATAACGTCAGTCTGCAATTAATGAATTCTTTCTTACCAGAATATATTCACAATCTGAATTTCAAGATTTAGTCATTACTTTCATTTTTATTTTCAAGTGAAAGGCAATCGCTTTATTAGGAAGCCGTAGCTGTCCTTTCGCATCAGATCAAAAGGGAAGCACACTGTACTGTGTACGTGAGGCAGAGCGCGGCGAGGAAGCACCGCTGATGTGCAGCACTCACACTGCTTCAGGACGTCCTTGGTGATTGCTGGCCGTAATACGCCGCACGGCAGCGGCCAGGATTCCTAAAATAAAAGTGCAATCTTTGGTCTAAAATTATTTCATTTCTCCAACTGCCTTCATTAAAGGTTATCGTCATGGCATGACGTCAGGAGGCTCCCTCGAGTGCTGGGGGAGACACAGGGCATGGGGGCAGCCCGTGCGGCATCGCGCCCTGGTCCCCGCTGCCAGAGCCGCCGGGCAGGGAAATGCAGAGCCCGCGCACGGCCCGCGGCTCCCAGCTCGCCCAGGCCACCGGACCAGCACTGAGCACCATGAAAATCACACCTTGCTGGCCAGGCATGGCTCCAGCCGCTGCTCAGCACCGTCCAGATGGGACTCCCGCTCAGCCTTCTGGCCGTAAGAACCACATAGAGCAAATGAAGTCGTGAAGCCACCTTCTCCTCTCATTAAATTCACGATTATCAGAGGTGGAAAACCGATGCCACCTCCCTTTTACCACACAGACCAAAGATGGGGTGCTATCTGCTCAGACGCTGCCACCGCCACCTCTGCTGTCTTTTCCTGCAGCAACCTGCCTTGCCCTGCCAGAGTGAATGTCACACAGCGGGGCCTCGCTGTCCGGGTTACTCAACCGGTTTAAATACTGTCTCATGGGATAGGGGCAGGAGTGGGATGTGAAGGATGCCAACTCATCGGATACAGGCAGGAGTGGGACGTGAAGGATGTCATCTCACGGGACACGGGCAGGAGTGGGACGTGAAGGATGTCATTTCATGGGATACGGGCAGCAGTGGGATGTGAAGGATGCTGGCTGCCCAGGAGGGCATCCCACAGCGCTGGGTCATGGGCATGGGCTTTGGTTTACAGGGTCTCCACTAAACTTCATGCCAACCAAGAGAGACAAAAGCCTTTTTGAAACTCCTAAGAGAAACCTTAGCGACGGGGAACGAGCGGCAGCAAGAATGCAACCCAAGTAAGAGAAAGCCCGTGGGAGGAGAGGAGAGCTCTGACCCCGTCATTCTTCACAGTGACGTATTTTCGCCGGTCACAAGCACCAGCCACCAACACGTGAGCACTCCCACAGACTTGCAGCGAAACACGTGCTGAAACATTTCTCTGGATCGAGGCCTTTATCTTTCCAAGGAAAACGCCAGAATCAGATGATCACACAAACAACTTTTAAGCAACATTGAATCAGTCGGGATTTCTATACAATCGTCCCTTTCAGATAAATAATCCCCAAGTGGTGGACAAACATCTGAAATAAATGCCTTTACCTCACAATTGGCTTCATAAAGCACAAAGGGTAGCTGCTGCCTTCTCACAGAGGCACAAAGCAATTAAATGGCATCCACAAGGTCACCCAAGCCATCTGCACCAGAGAAGAGGACAGATAAAAGACCTTGGGATTCTCATATCTGATCTTTAACCAGCAATCTGTCCCCTTCATCTCCTCCAACAGCCTTAATCTTGCTCACTTTTCCAGAATTTTAATCAGCAACCTTTTATAAACGCAGACAGCAGTATTACAGCACTGCTAAAAAGACTATCGGGGCCAAACCCCGCCGAGACACCCACAGTGCTATGAGAGTACCCACATGCTTTGCAAAGTTTATTGCAATTTACCATCTGAATGATGCCGGCACCTAAGCAGGATTTATTTAATAACACGATACCCTTTTAAAAACAACACAGCTCAGCATGGACCAAGGCAAGCTGATGGTGCACTCACTAATCACAATGTCTTCATGGCTCGTGGTGGGGTATTTGGGATTTTTCCTGAGCTTCCCTTGATGTCGGGATGCTCTGGAGCGACAGTGCTTCCTCTGAACTGCTTTGCCATTTCCCCGCGGCGCCTGCGGGGAGAAGGCACGTTGCTGCCTCTCCTCACAGATCAATGACTGATGTCATGTGCAAACCTCTGTAACGATCCCTTCGTTAAATCGATTTGACAGCAAAGGGTAAAACAAACAGATTGCAGGCTAGCAATGAGAAAATACCAACTGCTCTGCCATTAAGCAAACAGAAGCGTTGCTGCTTTAAAGAGCTCATGCATGAGCGCAGCATGGCCCTCAGCTCGGCAATTACGATAATGCCTATCAGCAACAGGTGGACGTGTGCCGTTATTTTCATAATTAATAATCATCTTGGTGCCTTTTACAAAGAAAATAAGCACTGATAACCTCGCTGTAGAGATGGGAACTGAGGCACACATAAGAACACACGTGTGCGCACACGAGGATGTACATGGGAGGGGTTTTCTCTTAAAAAGAGGCAAAATCAGGAAAACACGCTTGGGGCTCCCTCCTCTCTACCCCAAACTCCGAGCACAGGACCATGCAATTAACACATTCAACTGATGAAAAGAGTGCAGAAAATGTAAATAAGATGAAGCCCCGACTGCAATTTTTAATAACCAAATACACATGGCGGTACAGCTGACCTTCCCAGCAAGTCACAGAGGTCTAAAACCATCTGGAGGGTTGTGTGAGAAAAAGCCACCGCATCGCGTGGAGTTTTCCTGTTTTGCATGCTCTGAAGTAACTGCAGAAGTCATCTGAAGCAAATTAAGTCTCCCAGAAATTGAATCATTCTTTGATTACCAGCAGTGACCCTTTTTCATGTATTCTCTGGTAGAGGGAATCACAGTTTCTTTCCAGCTTTCCAGTCGTGCATGCGTGCGGTAATTTCCTTGATTACCATTGGGAAAGCTCACTCCCAGTTCCCCTCTTGGCTGCCCACACCGCACCCTCGCTGCTCACGTTCTCTCCACACCGGCACTTGTACTATTTGCTTTTGCTTCTCCAGCTGCAGCGTGGGGCTGAGCGCTGGCCCCTGCGCAAGGCTCTGCAAGGACACGACCACGGGCATGTGGGAGGGCGGTGGCACCGGCACTGAGGCCATGGTGGCTCCTTCAACCACCCGGCAGCTAGTCCTTCACCCCATCCTAACCAACCGCTCTGCAAGCAAAGCTTGCTTGCCTTCATTTTTGTGCAGAGGAAGAAAATTTGGCCCAATTGATGATTGGGTTTGCCAGATTTAGGAGCCAAAGCATGCTGGCTCCAGGGCCACCATGTGCGATACGGGGTGGAGGCCAGGGCACCATCCAGCCACACGTGGGAAATCTCCCCAGTGCTTCAGTGTGGAATATCCCACCTTCCTGGCTCTTTATGGAAGAAACAACTCTCTCCCTTTCCTAGAAGGATAGGGAGAGCCACGCAGAGGCGCACGCAGTTCCCAGCCTTTCCAGCTCCTTGCCGGCTCTGGCGATAGTCCTGTTGTTATTCCTGTTCCTATTCCCCTTTGGAGAACAGAGGTGTTCCTGGTGCTTTACAGGGAGAATAAAGACAGGAGGATGTATCTGCTGCTGATGTAAATCCTTTGAAGTCGATTTATACCAGCTGGGGTTCCCTGGGGCCAAGAGTCCTTATGCAAAGAGGCTGCTTAAAAAAGTTTTTAGTCATTTGCAGGAGCTGAGAGCAACTTCAAGATAAAAGAGCTGCTCAGATGCTGCGGGGCTCCGTACCTAGGGAGAGTGGGGTCCCACCCCGCACTTTGATGGAGGAATCTCGGTGCAGATCTCCAGTGTGTAAAAATGTTTATAAACTCTGTTCCCGGCGACCCACCCTTCTGACGCAAACATCACATCCCTCGCTCTTCCACCGCTCCTAGAAATCCTTAGAACAAAAGGATTTGTGGTCCGAGGGTTACTTTCGCCTTTGATTTCCGCGCAAAGGCAGCTGGGCTGAATCCTTCTCAGCTTAATTGCCCAGGTAAATCACTTCAGTTTCAGAGGCGCAATTAAACTTTGGTGGAACTCCATTCATTTCAACAGCTCGTCTCCAGGGAAGAATTGGACGCCCAGCACCGGGAGCTGGGAAGAGCTGGCAGTCACCTGCCCCTGTGACGGAGCGGGAACAAGAGTCCAGCCGGAAATTATTTACACGCAGGAGGGAAATTACTCATGTGTGTATACAGCAACCAGGTGACACAGCAAATGTGTAATGCTTTTGTCTGGACCTCTGGTCGCTCAAAGGGAATGGATGTGACGCTCATGTAGTACTGCAGATTTTTAAAAAACCAAGAGTAATCTTGATGCCTGTGCTTGAGAAGCTGGAAGAAATATTTGTAAATTTGTAAATAATTTGTAAACACCTAGTTCTCCCTTCCTGACATGGATACCTTGTTCCTGTGTCACACAGAGACACCTAACCCTTAGGCAGCCAGAACTCCCGGGGTCAGGATTGTGCCTGAGCAGAGCAAGGCTCGGGGGGCGCGACCCCGGGTACCAAACCTGGACACCCCCTGCTCGCTCCCGAGACGGGCAGGGAAGCAGATCTCCGGCACGCGAGCACCTTGTCACTCTCTGAAGGCAATTTTTCACTACTCTATTTTTTTCCCCAAACTACATTTGGAAAACCTGCTGATTCTGGAGTGCTGGAGCATTGCTTTTGTTCTTTCTTAAAAAGTTTGCAGGTCAAGAGAGTTAAAATTCTTCAATTTATTGGAGCAATAACCCAATCCTTTATCTGTGCTTTCCTGATGTTACATCACTTAGAGAAAGGACTGCGTCAAACAAATTTGCAGCTGTCCTTGTTACTTCATAATTTCTATCGATTTTCCTTTTTAAGCACTCAGATCAAGGATGATGGGAAGGTGCATTTAAACCTTTTAAGAACAAACGAGTCCGCTTCACACCAATCGGTACTAAAGGAGAAAGTTTGCAGACATATTTCTGTGCCCGAAGAAAAGTGGAATGGTTGCAGTCAACTATCAGTCATTAAAAAAAATCAAATGCTTTTGCAGCTCTTTCTAGTTCTTGTTTCCTAAAACAATATAGTTTTTAATGTGCTAGAAACTATTTTTAATGAGATACAAAGTACTATTTGTTTTGGGGTTTTTTTTTGTTTTCCCTTCAGCTTATTTTTTAAACCAAAAAGTAAACACACGGTTATGAAATATCCAATTTCACATCAAAGGGGAGTTGATTTATATATATGTTCAAAGGAAGACTTTAAGGGAGTAACATCATGACCAACTTGTTGGCCTTATGTTATTAGAATAATTTAAAAATCCACAATGTAAATGTTGATAAATAAATAGCATGTTGCCATAAATCAGCATGCGGCTGCTCATGAAAGCAATAACATATATCTGATGTAGACAGAACAATATTCAGATTTTACCCATAAAGTTTAGCATTTCTGAAAGCGGCAGAACCTCCCTTGGGTGGGACGTATTTACGCAACACGGGGCTTAAAAAGTGATGAAGTGGAACCTGAAGCAGGAGTGTTATCACCGGTACATTTCCAGCTCATTTCCAGACAAATGAGACTTGAAATATGCAAATTGCATTAAAATGCCGGAAAGGAAAGACTCCCTATAGGATCCTGCCCAAGGAAAGCACTGTGAATTAGCACGGCTTAGCAACGATACTGAATTTCCTTATTTAAAAGCAGACTCGGGGCATGTTACTCACTTGCTGGGAACTGGTAAGGCAGAAGAAAAACCCCCTCCACCCGCTGCTGGGGAATTGGTAAGGTCATGGAGAAACCACCCCGTTTACTTTCCTGAAAATGAATTCGTCATGTGTTTATAAGGTGTGCCCGCCTGAGTTTTTATTGGCACATGGAGAAAATGCCTGCCATACCCTGCAGGGACAAATCTGCTACCACCTCCTCGGTCGGGGCAGTCCTGCGGCATCTACTGCCGATGAATTCAAGTCTTGGTGTACCCAGTACCATTGCGTTTGGTACCCAACAGCCCTTGGTTTAGATTTACGTTTGTTTGGATTGATATGAAATACCAGGACTGAGAGAGTCTATGATTTCCCGTTGTGTGGTGTGACAGGGCACATACCGTGTGACTCCGTGGGCAGAAAAACCGCGGCAGCGGGGTACGGCCCACTCTGCAGCTTGAACTGAGTCTTTGGGTTCCTTTGGAAGAGGCTCAGGTTGGTTTCTGCTTCACCCAAAATGTTCTTCCTATACTTAAGAACAGGTGTCTTCTAGGCAATTAATACATGCAACAGTATCTGGAGTCTACATGTCAGCTTATTCTATTTTGTATGAATTTCCTCACCAGTAAGTACCAAACCACACACGGCAAGAGCTCTCAACCAGACAGAAGCTCAGCAGCGATCCCCTGGGAACTGCACTCTCTCTCCATCCCTGAAAGGTGCATCTTATACAGTAAAAAAATTGCACTGTAAGGAAGAAGGATGACACAAATGGCGCGTTACAGGCAAAGGGTAACTCCCAAGACTAGTACCAACTCTTGTAGAGCAGCTGAGCGCAGCGTGGTGAGCATTCATACCACTTTTTCACCCCTGTGCTGCTTTTCTTTTTCCCTCCAACGAGAGGCGGGTCAATAAAACCAGAAACAAGCAAAACCACTTGATCTGCGAAATCATTTTTATGGTATTTTACCAGGTGGAAAAATGTTTGTTAACTGCAAAAGGAAAATCAGGAAGGAGAGACGATGAGTACCAGCCCGAGCTGAAGGCTAGGAAGCAACAGCAAAATTAAAACCTACAGCAGCTTGTTTGTTGACATAAAGTTGATTAAAGAAAAACCCGATGCGGCTGACAACATCTGTGGCCTGGAGAGCAGATAGTGCTCCAGAAGGCTGCAGATCTCGGACCAAAATCTTCTGTCAGTCACACCCATGCAAACCACAGTGCTGATGCCCGGAGTGCCAAAGGAAGCCAAGCGACTGCGTAAAGAGAGCCCACAAACCAGAGCCTCCCCGGCCGCTCGGCCCGGGGCACAGGCAGGGAGCAGGCAGAGGCACCCCTGCTCCCGCGGGGCTCGGGGGTGAACCAGACGGAGATGCTGGACATTCAGGTGAAATGTGCCTGGATTACACTCTCGATCTTCAGCGAAAGAAAAAAAAAACAAACAAAAAACCAAAAAACCCCCAAACAACTGAGAGGGAAGCGCATTTGTCATTGAACGATACAATTAAACATGGGATTTTGTTAATCGTATGAAGCAGCAATTTAAATTTAATTTAAATTTGAGTCAGGCTCTGGAGTCATCATTTAGGCAAATCCAGCTGGGGTTTTACCTGAGTAGGAGAACAGGCTTTGGAAAATTCAAATAACTTTGTGCCCTGAGATGACTCTTCCAAGATGCCCGTAACGAGAAAAACTCTGGCAACTTTTAATCGACAAAAGTCTGTTTGCTTCAGAAAAACACAGGATAAAGAAAGGGTATAAATCCTGTGGAAGAAGTCAGTGTAGCTCTAGAATACAGTATCCCCCCCCAAAAAAACCATGGCAGTTGGTCCTGCCAAAATGAAAATGAGCCTAACGCAAGCACCAAAACCATATAGAATGCACTAATTAATGTAAATATATTTAAATGAAAAATCCTTCTCACATAGAGATAGGCAAATGATCTGCAGAGTAATTTTTATGTAGCATTTGCCCAGCTGTGCTAAACCAGCAGCAAGGTGAGGCACTTCTCGTTTGTTTGCTTTAAACACAGAGCAAAGGCTTTAATCAGAGGAATCTCTCCCTCTAAGAGCTCTGACGGATGAGCCTTCAAACCAATACATCTCCACAACATGTTTTGGCTTTGATAACACAACATCTTTCAATTAAGTTTCACTTAGTGCAAATATTTTGATCACCAGCTGCCCCACCAAAAGCAGTTGCTCTGCACCTGGGTAAAAACCAAGGAGTTTCTGGAGTCAGGCTGTGGAAATTGGCCTGGTCCGCAAAATCGGGGTCGGGATTAGGACTGCTCCGAGAATTAAATCCTACTTTGAAATCCTTCACAGCCCGCTCCCATCCTAAGTGATGCTTCTCCTCTGAGGTTTCACGCGTCTCCAGTATCCTCACTTCACTTCCAGAGAGGTCACTGCTCCGAACAGTTAGTCACTCTCTAGTCCTGCCCTCAAATCATGATTCATTTTGAACCTGCCTTTGAGCTAGTATTTATTTAGGCCCCACCCTAATGTGTTATAACGTAAAAGTCTGAGAATGCAGAACTTTAAAACCCATCACATCCAAGTACAAGCAGAAATGTTTAAAGGACAGGCCTGAAGGTTCTGGGTACCGTTTTGTCCCGGAGGATGGCAGCTCCCCAGAAAGGCTCCTGGGAAAATGGATTCGAACAAAAATTCCAACCCCAAAGCCTCCATCTCTGCTGTGGCTATCTGCATGTGCGCCAGCAGCACGGATAGTGTGTGGCCGTGGGATTGTGGGCTTTTCCCACTCATTTACCAGGACAGTCCAAGAGGATGAGAAAGCATCTGCCACTCAATGTCACTTTGCCCTAGGAGGGCATCAACAACAGTGGCACTGGCTCCTCATTCTGTACCAGCCGGCATTTTTCACAGACAGTATTTCACTCTCCATTATTTCTTCTTTTAAATATTTGAATCAGTTCAACAAAGATATCTGGAACTGACAGCCCAGAGGGCTTGCAAGACACAAATATTAGATTGTCAAATAAGCCAGCCCACATACGGCCCCACTGTTCCACCCCACTCTTATGACATATTTGATATAATCAGAATGATTTATTTTAGAGGCCAAAGAGCAAGGGAGGAGGAATAGGATGGATGCAGAGCCAGCTACCCTAAAATTCCGTCTATGACAGCGATGAGAACTAACACACAGGAGATGACTCGGCCCCAGCTCCCCAAGTCTTAAACAACCATGAGGAGCTTTGAGGGGTTTCAGAGTCTGGGGCAGAGCCACCGTCCCACTATCAAGGGTCTCTGTTAAAAAACCTGGCTCCCGCATCACGCGTAGCTTTGCCTTAAGAAATACAGTGCCCTGTCCTCTAGAACAAGGACATCCTCAACACAAATAACATGCCATCAGATAAAAGAAAGATCGAGTGAATATTCCCAACCTCAGGTATAAGCAGCTCCTACCGCAGTTCTCATCGAGCATAATGGTCGTCTACTGTCCTGCTCTGCAGACTGCAGCTGTACATCTAGGAAACAGTTAACCGGCGTGGAGCACACCGACGTCAAACCTGACACGGCAACGAGCGCGTTAGGGCTCTGCAGGGACTGCTGTGGAGAAGTGGCCCGCTGTGCTCAGGAGAGCTCTCCCAGGCCCTCGGTCGTGGATCCCTGTTTCCGTAATGCAATTCCCCGGGCGAGGGGAATACCGGTGTGCGGCTGGGGATCCGCGTGCGGAGCTCAGTGATTCATCCCGGCTTGTAAAAACAGGAGACGTGGAAGTCTCTTTGTTTCGCTGGCTGCTGCATAAGCGAACAAGCCTCTCTTTGTGCAGCGCTCGGCTATTTTAAAGCATATTAAACAAAGGAAGTTACAGCAAAAGCAAGTGAAAGACTAAACAGCTCGGCACCACTTAAGGGAAACATCACGTACAAAGAGGAGAAGACTTGGGGCTGACGGCCTGGCAGAAGAGAGGCGAGCGAGCGCGGAGGCTGTGCAGCCCGGCACATACGCTGCTGGCACCTGGCCCCGCGCCGCGCTCGACCTCCACCGCGGACCTCAGGAGTTTACATTAGTGTCCAGATGTTTATTTAAGCCACTGTCTCCTGAAAGCTAGGTGCGGCCTTGCTCCTCTTTTCTGACCGAAATGCCCTTTGAAATACACACAAAATGAAATCAGTCATGTTTATCTTAGTGGCTTCTGGCTCACGTGCAACCGAGATAGGAGTGTGGAGCCCCGTCGCGCTGCTGCCCTGAGCCGCTGGCTGAAAATGGCCTTGGGTGGCAAGGCTGGAGTTGCGTTATTCAGTACTTGGGAGTAACGGAGACGTCTTTAAGAGTTGAAATAAGACAGTTTAAGGATTTACTCTGCAGTGTTTGTAGCTGCACGGGTAGCACTGGAGAGCAACGGTCCGTGGAGAGAAGTGGGTACGGAAAGCTGCAAGAGCACAAGGCAGGCACCCTGACGACAACAGCTCTGTCTACTCAAAATTAAAATATCTCCACAGACTGCAAATTATGTTATCTGTCCATTCACTCAAGCGACTGCAAAAAGCTCTAAATAAGACTGGTCCTATTTAAGGAGACAGCAAGGTGCTGCTTTGTGCTTAGGTCCATTCAGATATTGCCATTTTACATTTGATCCGGGCTGTATCCTGCACGGACAGGCAGGTAGCTCTTGAGAAATAATACATTTTCTCCATCCCTCATTTCTGTATTATGGCCCCATGAAAACTTGGAGCTGGCAAGATCAGCATTGCAGCTGGAAAAAAATATGTGCCCCTTTTTATGATTGGGAGGATGCACTGAGCACATCCTCCCCCAAATCCCAAATGCTATATTAGGTAATAGAGCTGAGGGGGTCCTGCGCTTCCGTCTGCAGGAGAAGCAAGGCTGCGGACAGCTGCCTAATGCCAAACGCAACATTACAGGGTGGCCACCAAGAGAGAAAATACCCCTTCTTTATCAGCAGGCCCATGACTCACAAATCCTTCTGAGACACAGCAGTAGCCTTAACTGGAAGCTGAACAGGGTGATAAATGCAGAAAAAAAAAATATATATACGTTACAATAATGTAAATATGTGTGGTCTGCTTCTACAGGCAGCACAAAGTGCCTACAGAACTTCACAGGCAATTTTTTTTCATTGCAAAGCTGCAGTGCCATACTCTGCTCACAGCAAAAGATTAGTCTATTGTTAGGAAAATAAATTCCTTTCATGTTGGTGCATTCTCTGCAAACAGGTAGTTTTCCAGGTAGTTTTTTTCACTAATTTAGAAAGTTACGGGCACTGTGCATAGTAAGTTGTTCTTTAGCAGAAGCTTGCAGCTGGAGCAATATAAGGGGCTCAGGCCGGTTTGTGGATCAGGCACGGCTCTGGAAATGCATCAGGACCCACGGACACCAACGACAGCACACCCGGGGAACAGAATTCCCCTCTTTGCCAGTTTTATGTCGACCCCCCGCTCACAGGACTGCAGGGTCCCACTGTGCGAGCAGCACTGCTCTCTTGGCTCACATTGATGTCGGTGCAATCAGGCTCGTTAGCTCACAGTAAGATTAGTTACTCATTTCCTCACTTCTCCTGTAATTAACTCACATCTTTAAAAAGTATACGCACATGTTTTAACTGACGTTTTCCGAAAACCATCAGCTTATAGCCAGGATGCCGTCCTGCATGGCGTTTCCCCCCAGCGATCCCTTTTTGGTGCAGGACTTCTGAGAATCGCCCTGCGAACACGTATGCCGAGATCCTCCCTCTCTGCCTGCTGTTGTTGCAACTCTGGGTTTTCTAAACTACGTCTGTCAGGAAGGAGACAGGAAATTCGAGTCACACTTGCAACAGCTGTGCCATGCCTACTATCAGTCTCAAATGACGTAGTTTGGCTTGGGTGGCGCGGGGCCAGGAACTCGGCGAGAGCGGAGGTCAGGAAGATAGGTCACTGTTTATACTGCTCTTGCACTTGGGAGCATGCTGAGTCTATTTGCTTTCTTCCTATCTATACTGTTTCTCTTTCCGTTTTTCTTTAATAATGTGGAGCCCAAGCATCCTGTTTTCAAAACATCTGACTGTTTTGCTATTTACCGGTGACAAATTTAAATGCCTTTGACTGAAGCAGGCTGTTGAGTGGGATCCTTGGTGAAGGGAAAAAGCTGCCCAATTAAGGACCGTTGCAGCCTCCTCCTGAAGATGCACGTTTTCGACCCAACGGCTTCTCTAACTGTAAGATCGCTCTGCAGATTGTATGTCTGCTACCAAAACCCAAAAGCCACAATCCCCCAAACTGACATGGGTCGATATTTACCACTGATGAGGAAAGGAAACTGAGGTGTGAGGCCATTTTATGCTTTTCTTTCACAGATGCAAACGATACTGGAAGTTCACCAAAAAGTGCAGACGTTTCAGAAACTGCTTATGAAAGAACAAAGTTTCGCGAACTTTTTGCTCGACCCAGCTGTAAGCCATTTGCATACAGAGGGATCATAACTTTAAATTACTATAATAGGCAATTTAGTTAGTCTTTCACCTTTACGAGTCCAGATTTGGCACCCAGTGAAAATAATCTCAAAATGAAGGGCATCAACGTCCACACTGGAGGTGCAGCTTTCTTTGCAGCCTAAACCCTTCTCAACTTTCACCCTGGCTTGCCTCAACACAAACTCAAAAAAAAAATAATATTCCTTTCTTGAAAGCTTGGTCTATAAAACTTTTATTGCTTCCTTTGCCCCTGCACGTCGTGGTAATCACTAACAGAGGAGGAAGCTGAAATAACATGGGATTTCTTTGCTCAACTTTTTCCATAAAATCAGTTTATGATTCAGCATTTCTGATTTCATTTATTTTCAATTAGGAACAAAAAATAATAACATCGGGTTCGTGCAGTGCAACTCAGAACTGTGTTTAACCATGGCAACTGTTCAAAAGCACGGATGCAGCGGACGGAGCGAGCCGGTCTGTGGGACTGTATGACCTGCTCCATCGGACAACGCAGGGACAAAAACACTGCTTAAAAGCCTGGGTGCGGAAACTGCGCTTGGCAAACGCCAGGGAGGGGAGATGGGGAGCAGCCAGCCTGTCCCGGGGGTGCGAAGGCTCCGCTGGCAGCCGAGCGCTGCCCCGGGCAGCGGCTGGGATCAGAGCCGGGAGGCGGCCCCGGCCCCGGGGGAGGGAGCGCCTCCCATCCTCCGCCTGCCACCCCGGCAAACTCAGGTCTGACTTGGGGAGATGCTGAAGCGAAATTCGTCCTGCGATGCTGTGGCTCGGCAGGATAGAGCTGGGGAGCCCGGCCCCAGCACGGGGCGGGGGGGGATGAAGAACATCAACAGCCAAAAGTTGCACAAAGGCGTTCAGACCTCGCATTTCGCTGGCTTTCCTCTCTGCTGCTTCTCAGGGTACTCCTGGGGCTCTGCTCGCCCTGCTGCTTCTCTGGCTTTTAGCACAGCTTACTTTTCTTGCTTTATTTTAGCACCTGACTCCTCGCAGAAAAAGTCAAAACTCCCCTTTTGCGCGTTAAAAGCTTAAAAAAAAATAATAAAAAAGGTGCCGGGCGGCGGAGAGCGGCTCCTCTCCCAGCTCATTCCCTGTGCACAATCTTTTTGACTTCGCACCCTCATCATGTGCTGGCAAGCGGTGCCGAGCCAGCCCACCACATTAAAAACAAAATTAAACGCTTACCGAAAGACAAAACAGCAATAAAATAACGTACCACAATGTTTAGAGTTTGCCATTATTACGGACAGACAACAATGAAGATAATTGACTTTTGAAGTGATAATTTGTTAAACGCGGGCGTTTTCACAGTGTTTCTGGTAATATCGGTTCCGAAGGGACCGGCGCTAATTGAAACCTCTTTTACTTCTCGTAAGTGAGCCCGGCGGTCAGGACCGCGCTCCCCACGCCGGCCCGCCGCGGCATCGCCAGTTTTTCCTGGCCGTGCCTCTGCGGGGGAAACCCGCACCTCCTTCCCCGGGAGGAACTTGGAGTTGTTCTTCTTTACAGAGCTGCAGACGGACCGGGGATCAGGCTGCCGTGCCCCGCGCCGCTCCGCATCCCCCCTCCGCATCCCCGGCTCGGCATCGCCCCGCCGCATCGCCCCGCTCCGCATCGCCCCGCTCCGCATCCCGCCGCCGCTCGGCTCACCTTGTTAGATGCCATCTCGCTGACGGAGCGGTAGGTCTGAATGGTCTCCAGCTGATCCAGGCACCAGTCGAGCTCCTCCAGCGTCTCCATGGCCAACTTCTGGTAGGGTTCGTCTGCGAAGAGGCAGACGGACATGTAGTCGGGCTGGCGCGGCGGCAGCCTCTCCATGGCGGGGCCGCCCGACCCGCCGCCAGCGCCGCCGGAGGTGCCGCACCGCTCCCTCATCATGCGGCCGCCGCTGCGCTCCCCTCGCCGCCGGCGAGCAAATCCCCGCCCGCCGCTGGCACCCGGCACGGCCCCGGCCCCCGACGCCCGCCCCGGCCCGCCCCGGCCCGCCCCGGCCCCGCAGCCCGCCCTGCCCCCGCGGGACGGGGAACCGGGCGCCCCCCGGGCAGGGCAGGGCAGGGCAGGGCAGGGCCGGGCCGGGCTGGGCTGCGGCTCCGAGGGAGCCGGCACTGCCCGATGTCGTCCCCCCAGAGCTGCTGCGGGGGCCCGGGCCGCCGCCCCCGCTCGGCGCTGCCCGCGCCCGGGATGCTGGTCCTGCGCCAGCTCCGCTCCCCGGCCGGCCGGGCCCCTGCGCCCTGACAGAGCCGGCTCCCCAAAAGCCCCGAGCCCCAAGAGCCCTGCGCCCCAAAAGCCCTACACCCCAACCTGCCTGGTCCTGCTCCCCAACCCTGCCTGGTTCTGCTCCCCAACAGCCCTGTGCCCCAGCCCTGCCTGGTCCTGCCCCCCAAATCCACCAGCCCTGCTCCCCAACAGCCCTGCGCCCCAGCCCCAACAGCCTTAACTCTCCGACCCCACCTGGTCCTGTTCCCCAAACCCAACAGCCCTGCTCCCCAACCTCACCAGCTCTACTCTCCAACCCCACCTGGTCTTGTTCCCCAAGCCCACCAGCCCTGCTCCCTAACCCTGCCTGGCCCTGCTCCCCAGTCCCACCCACGCTGCTCTTCAATCCTACCAGCCTTGCTCCCCAACCCCGCCGGCCCTGCTCCCTGCCAACCCCTGTCTCCCAGCCCCACCCGGTCCCACTCCCCAGTCCCACCTGCGCTGCTCTCCAGTCCCACCAGCCCCCACAGCCCCGCGCCCCAACCCTGCCTGGTCCTGCTCCCCACCAGCCCTGCTCTCCAGCCCCACCAGCCCTGCTCCCCCATCCCACCTGGTCCTGCTTCCTAACCCAGCCAGCCCCTGCTCCTTGCCAGACCCTGCCCCCCAACCCCCCCAGCCCTGCTCCCCAACCCAGCCGTCCCTGCTCCCTGTTGGTTCTGGCTCCCCAACTCTGCTGGCCTTGTTCCCTACCAGCCTTGTCCATCAACTCCACCAGCCCCACACCCTGCTGGTCCCACTCCCCAGTGCCATCCTGTGCTCCCCAGCAGGCCCTGCACCCCAAGCCTTGCCAGCCCTACTCCCCAACCCCGTCGCCCCCTGCTCCCACCGAGCTCTGCTCCTTGACCCTGCCAGAAGGACAATGTGCTCCCGAGCGGCTCTCAGCGCAAAAGTTGAGGTTTACATAAGCGGATACAGTGAATCATAAAATCTCCCCATGAATGTAACTGCTTCACATAATACCAGTGACATCTGCTTACCCCATAAATCTGTCAAAGTTAATGGATTCAGCATTTCTAATGGCACTGGCTGAGCAGGTAAGAGTGACATCAGAGGTCAGGATTGCTATGAGATACACTCAGCAAAGTATCTGCCATTCAGAGCATATGCTGTATGCACATATGCCCCATACATGTGTGTGCCACTGCCCTCCCCATCGAAGGCTGGCTGGGACTGCACAGGGTGCGCTCCCCGCAGGGCTGCCACCCTCTGCGCCCCCCATGTCCCCAGGGAAGGGACTGCACCTCGGGACGGTGTCTGCCTTCGTAAGGATAGGTCCTCTTAATTCACCATACCCATAACGCAATTAACTTCATTAACAATTATTGTATAGAGACCGTATGTTCAACGTTTGAAGTTACATGGCAGAAAATAAATGATGCCAAAGAGTAATTCAGCAATGAACTTGCAGGGTGCGCCTGGCACAGGCACATTTTAAAGATTCAGTAAATTTGAGTCTTCGTGGCATTGAAAGTTCATGTTTTTTCTGTGTTCACAGAGCTCCAAACATGGCAAGTAATCTCATTCTTGCATACTTCTGTGATACATATATCAAAAAGCAGGTGGAAATAGCCAAAACACACAGAACTTGGGCGTATTTTCCTTTCTAACATGCATATTCTCTATCAACTACTTTATCATGTAAATTAGTTGACCTGGAAGGGCTCAAATTCCTTGTAATAGAAAATGTTTGCATTGATAAAACTCACACAAGCTAAATCATGATTTTAGGAATAGGAAAAAAATCATCTCCTCAGACAAACTAAAGCAGAGCTGACCAAATGTTTAAATAACGAACTGCACTGTTATTGTAACCCGTTCCCGTGCTCTCAGACTCCTCGGTGAGCAGGACCACGGCCCACAGCCACGGCGCCAGCTGCGAGTGCATTCCTGTAGCAGGAGAAGGAATCGGCTCCCTGTGGCACTGGACCCTAATATAAGTCATTTGGGGATTCCCAGCCTTGCCCAGGGCCGGGGCTGCAGGACCTGCTGCCCCCCTCGCTACACGTCAAGTCTTCACCTCCCCATCAGGGCAATGCAAGATCGAGAGCAGAAATCTTTCTCTAGGTGACCCTGCTCTGGCAGGGGGCTGGACTAGACGATCTCCAGAGGTCCCTTCCAACCCTGTGATTCTATGATCTGCACTTGATATTGAATGATGTATTTTCCCCAGAGATGAGAAAAGGTCCAGGCTATTCCCTTACTTTGTCATCTGAGTTTTAAGTAATAAAAGAAAAAAAAAAAAACAAAACCGAAAGAAAAATACTACATATTAAGGAGAACAATGCAAATTAGAAAACTTCAGGGCTTAGATATAGAGTAAGAGGGGTTTGGTACCAGCCTACTAACAGCACTAAATTCTTTAAAATTTTATTTTTATTTCTTAGAAGGTGAGATAAAAATACAATGAGTATTTTATGCATTCTAAATGTTTTTTAGAATTTTTAGCAGAGTATATCTGGAGAGTTGTGCAAAATGATTCTTCCTTCCCACTGGTTTCTTCCATGCTGCCTTTCTGCTTCATTTCAGAGAGGGCACCTGAAGGAAGGCTGTGAACAGTGGGGATCCCTTCCGGCTGAAGCCTGGTTTACTCATGTAAAAATATGTGCATCCTCACTTACTTTGGCCTTTTCAACAAAAACATTTAGAGGACAATAGATTAACGATCTAAATGCAGACGTTTTGAAAACTGCCACTTAAAGTATCTCTAGTTATTTCAATGGTACAGATACAATAAAGTGATAGTAAACAGTTCTTGCTAAATATCATTTTAAGGACAAAAAAGGTGAGTTCTGCTTCTGTTCAAAAGCCGTTTAGTGCCCAGTCTAGAAGAAGTGTATTTCCACATAAAAGCACTGTTAACGTTTCTTTCAGAACTTACTTCTTCCGACACCAAGCCTGCACATTTCCTCTGGCCTGCCCACAGCTCTATCTGGGTCTTCAGAGTCAGGGAGAGATACACCACCTGCATCCTTGGGCAGCTCTTCTTAAATTCTTACGTGTCTTTTGGTCTTGACTAATGTAAATTTGTTTTCACTCCTGCGAAATGTGGCTCTGGTGGTGTGCCTCCCTCCAGGTGTCTGCGCGTCTTTCAGCTTCTCCACCCTCCCTGCCCTCCTTCCGCAGTCATTTCTGAACCTGCTGCTGAGTTTTAGCTCAATGTGCTCACACAGTAAGTACGTCAAAGATACCACATTCCTACGAGTTTCGAGAAATTAGACAGTCAAGTAGAAGAAAAGACACTATCCTCCTCGACAGATGACAGCCCAAGCTCAACCCTTCTTAGAAACGCGGTAACCTAAGCCACTTTCTAAGTGATCCAGTCTGAGACCAATCAACCCGGAAACCACAATTCAGATCAAACCATCCCTCCTTGGGTACGTGCAACTCTGCTAACTCCCAGTTTGTTAACTTGTTGTGACTATTTACAAATAAATTGTGAAAGCACTAAATTTGCACCAGGTGTTTTCGAAAAACAGCATGTAAAATTAAAATACATACTCCAAGTCCCTAAGGAAATGTTGCAAGATTCACAGCTGTCCAAAAACAATAGGCAGATTTAAAGCTGATTAGAAGTTGCTCTTCTACGAATGTAATAACTTTCTGTGGGAGTGATGTTAAAAGGGAATAACAGATTTTCTAACTTTCTTAATAGTCATTATTCGTGGATATATACCACATTAATTACATCCGAATATTTTAAAATTAACAGTATGTTTTGATACTGATACTTTATAGCAGAACCCAACACAGACCCTCCGAGACAGCGCTGCCTGTCTGCTTCTGCAGAGGTGGCCGTGTGGGGCACAGGAGGGGACTGGAAGCGATGGCGGGGTTAAAATGCAAGCGTGAGAACAGAGGAACCCTACAAAAGCAGGGGGAGAAGAAAAAGAAGTGTCTGAGGAGAAAGATGAAGTGCATCGGGATTTTCTCGCTGAGTGGTGTCCAGTGTCACTACCAGGATCCAAATAAACAGTAAACAGAAGTTTAGATGCTACATGACACGTTCTTTCCCTGAAGCCACGCTGAGTGTCCCACTGACATCAGGACTGCAACAACCTCTGCCAGAAACATTCGTAAACCTTCCCAGCTCACAGACTTCGATAATCTTCCTGGTACAGCTGATGCACATGGTCACTTACGGAAGCAGTCCTACGATTTCTGGATACGGTCTCCTGGAATACTATATGACGCGGCCTCAACTGTATCATGTTTCAGTTTATATTTGGGTGTTGCATAACCAAGCCCTTACCCGTAAAATTATAACTGGCATTTCCGTCATTTTTTCTAGTGCCCTACGTGAAATAATTTCTGAGACAGAACAAAGAACTAATTAATGAAAGAAGTTTCAGTTTTCAAATATTATACAGTATTTGTGCATGACTTTTGATGCTGGTGGCAATTTAGCAGGAACGGAGGTGAGGTTTCGTCACAAGACCTGATCTGCTGCCAGTCCACCAGAAAACAGACTGGCTGAGACTTCAGAAGCAGCTCACCGTTTAATATTTTTCCATTGGCACTTGGAATGCTCTAGCGTATTTAAATGTGCCAGTATTTTGGAACAACTGCATTTTTGGTATTTTTTGCCATCTATTTCTTTTTTATCTCTATAAGGTGATGGAACACAGAATCATAGAATGATAGACTCTATCACCAGAGAAGTGACTTAGCAGCCCATTTTTAGAAGCTTCTTCCCATTTACTGACTTGGGCCATATATATTAGCTGAGAGCTGCTAATGAATATGGACTTGAGGCTTTTTTTCTTCTTGAATACTTGAAAAGTGAAAGATCATAGAACCATAGAACGGTTAGGGTTGGAATGGACCTTAAAGATCCGTTCCACCCCCTGCCCTGGGCAGGGACACCTCCCACCAGCCCAAGTAGCTCCAAGCCCCGGCCAACCTGGCCTTGAACCCCTCCAGGGATGGGGCAGCCACAGCTTCTCTGGGCAACCTGGGCCAGGGGCTCACCACCCTCACAGCCAACAATTTCTTCCTGATACCTAATCTAAATCTCCCCTCTTGCAGTTTTAAACCATTCCCCCTCATCTCTCCCTGCTCCAGAGTCCCTCCCCAGCTTTCCTGGAGCCCCTTTAGGGCCTGGCAGGGGCTGGAAGGTCTCCCCGGAGCCTTCTCTTCTCCAGGCTGAACCCCCCCAGCTCTCTCAGCCTGTCCTCCCAGCAGAGGGGCTCCAGCCCTCCCAGCATCTCCGGGGCCTCCTCTGGACCTGTTCCAAAAGGTCCATGGATTTTGGAGATCATCCTCCTTTCTGGGAGTGGTTCAGCATAAGGGCACATATGCACTTCATCAGAAGGCCTATGATGTGTGGCAGATGAAAAGAGGGCTTAATATGATGAACTCTTGCCCGACGCTCCCCCACCAACCCTGCCTATACCACGCTTCCCCGCAGTACAGAGCTACAGCCCCTCGCCGCTGGCCGGGATATCTCTGAGCACGAGGCCAATGTTATCTGCCGCTGCAGCCACGCTGTCTGGTTCCTCTCAAAACCCACAAACTCGCTGTCCCCATCCTGTTATCCGAATGCGCTGAGCCCCAGCAGGCAGCAAGGCGGAATGGTGGGGCAGAGACCCTGGTCCCCATGGTGCAGGAGTGAATGGGAGCTTTGCCCTCGGCTGAGACGGGAGATGAACAAAGTTAGGAAACATTTTGAAACTAGATCCAAATGCCAGAATTGCAAGTGAGGTTTTCTCTCTCCTGATTCCCTCACGATTCTCTCTCACCACCCTAGTCCCCCTTAAATAATTACATTAAGACATAGCTTGTCTTCCTTCTGGCAGAAAGTGTAAAAGCGAAGAAGTTTTAAGAGTGGCCAAAATACCAGATCCCAAACAGGTCGGTTTAAAAAAAGGAGTTGCAGTTCTCCTCTTTGCTCAGTAGAATATCGCAGGTGCCAAATAACTAAGTTTTCCATGATCTAGCAGGCTAATATTACCAACTGGTTTCTATCTTGTGAACAGATTCTCCAATTTGGAAGGCGAGAAACGCTGAATACAAATATTTGCGGACACCTTTACAAACTCATCTCTCCTCAACTCTTAAAGATCAAATTATGGACTGACTGTACTGGTAAAAGATTTAATTTCTAATTCTGGGAAGAAAATAAATAGTTACTTCTAATGGATTGTAACTTCGCTCGTAAACCTTAGGCATGTAGAGTTTAAGACTCAAAAAACCCCCTAATAGTCTCTATCAAAAAGGGCTGCCGAAAAATTCTAAGAGAAACTTTTACAATGAAGGTTAAAAAGCAAGGCGTCGCAGCTTACAGTACTCTTCCCGACTCTAACACAGTATATCCTATTCCACATGCAACGCCACTTGTTTACAGTGCCAGTAAGACATCTTCTGGGTTATTTACTTTTAATTGCATCCTGGCTGCAATAAATTGCAGCTATTTATAATTATAAACTTCTTCAACATTTGAGGCCGTCCCTCCCGCAAGCGCTCTGCTCTCAGCTCCAGCCTGCCTTTGTAGCAGCAATTCATCTGAGACTCGAGGGACAGCCACTGAGGTCACCAAAGTGCCCCTTTTCCGGTGATTCCAGTTGATTTAATAAAAAATATTATCACTCTATCTTAACCTTACCTCAACAACAATTTAGACTCAGGATCAAATCTGTTAATTTAAAAGTAAAATTAATATAAGCAGTTGCTCGCTTTTGCCTTGGAAAGGCTTTAATGCTGGATCTGTTCCCAAATCCACTATGTACAACGTGGCAGTAGGCAGGCAGTGAAATGTTCCCCGAATGTTTAACAAACTGATACAATTCAATGAAACCTGAAGCAGACAAACACTCATAAGAAACAAAAGATTAAAATATAAGTATTGCAGAAGAAAATGCTTCCTAACTCCCACTAGTGCTGGGGAAACAAACGGTCAATAATGAGCAGATTTGGTGAACTGAGCTCCACCGTGGCTCGTAGGTGAGCTGGGGCTTTTGGAGTCCTCATGTCCTTCTATGGGAACATGTAAATGTTTATCCTGGTGCATGAAACCGCTTGCAGGCACTGAAAACTCTGCTTTAGGAAATGTTTGAAAGCACGCTCCCAGGCTCCTAAATTGAAAATAACATTAAGGGTGCAATTTTAAAATCTACAGCATTCTCAGTGTGAATCCATAGGACACAACCCCTGTCCCAGAGGTTTTAGGCACACTTGAATATTTTTGCTTATTTACAGAAATTTAAAATAATTTACAAAGTAAAAAAAAAATAAATTAAAGCACATTCAGATATGGACATGTCTTAAAAATCATAACAATACCCATTATGAGTCTTCAATGCTTAGAATTCATCAGAGGGCTTGAAGACAACTCATTTTTAATTATATAGCCTACTATATTTATTATAGATTATCATAATTGTTGTCATTATTATAGATGACAAAAAAGATTAAGACAACAAGGGAGATCCTCTAGTTAATCATGTGAATGACAGATTAATATTATTTTGTGAGCAGTATAGATATCATTAATGTTTACTGAAGGCTTCATTTCTCAGTCCTTGACTACTAATGACTAAGAGCTTATATCTAAGCAAGCTGGCAGCAGCCCTCTCTGTGGGATCCTCACATTCCATCCGACCCACAAAAGACTGATCCACCAGCTGAACTCAGACCCGCTTCATTTTAAGTCCTGATGCAGGTTAGAGGAGAGAAAAAGAAAGGAGAAAGAAGGAGAAGAAGGAGAAGGAGAAGGAGAAGGAGGAGAAGGAGAAGGAGAAGGAGAAGGAGAAGGAGAAGGAGAAGGAGAAGGAGAAGGAGGAGGAGGAGGAGGAGGAGGAGGAGGAGGAGGAGAAGGAGGAGGGCAAAAAAGGAAGAGTGGCCCCTGTGATTTAACAAGGTATTCATGTGGTCATGGCTTAGATAAGTCACCTAGATGCAGATCACTAAAGGTGCACCCTGTAGTTCCCTTCCAAAAGAACATGGCTATTTTAACTTCAGAAAGCAAGATTCGTTATATGCCCTGCAATAATTGCTAGCCAGTGTCTAGCATCACTCTAAAACCTGGGAGCATGGAGCACGTTCAGTCAAACAGGTTTATCAACAAATGACATGCCAAAACTTGATAGAATAGGGACTTGTGCAGGCTGTCAGCCATTTACCCTTTGCCTTCCCTAATGTATCTGTGGTTGCTTACAGATTGTGCGGACATGTTTACATATTTATCCTTGACAATGCCGAGTGAATAACTGACACCAAATAATTTATTTGTTTAATGTATCCTGTTAGTGTATTCATGACTACCCACAAGCAGAGAGCTATTTCCTTGAATTAAGCCATTGTTCTAACAGATCCAACAAATATATTTGAGAAAATTGTTCTGTAGATGGGTTTGAAAAGACACAGGAAACAAAATCAAAGGCACGGAGCACAACTGCAGTGTCTCATTTAAAATCTGCAATGAAAATGTCCAAGTCTGATAACACCATCTTACAAACCACAAGCACTGAAAAAACCCTGTATCCTGTAATTACAGATTTCTTTTATAGATGCCCTATATGTTTTCCAATATTCAGGGAGTCTATGGACCACATTTCCAACTTTTTTTTCAAGCACAAAAGCTAGACATGTACCTAAAAGAAGGTATGATTCAAAAGCAAGATGCATCCAGCAAAACTACCCAACACCACACGTGCCGGCAACGCTGCCAGCGCAGGAACATGTTCCCTCTTGTAGGTCTATGGACACTTGCGCACTCCCATTCCGCTGGACCGCGGGGCTGGAATTACAGAGTAATCTAAAATCATGGGAACAACAGAGTATTGAGATGCACTTCCCTCCCCCCCCCCCAACATTTCATTGTATGCAACGAAAGTAATTATATCTTTTGCAAAGATAAATGCAGATGTGCTAAGAAAGGCACAAAGCCCCAGCACCTGTGGAACAGGTGAAGCCAGTACGCTCTTGAGCAACTCCCCGAACAAATGGACGATCCTGCCCTTCTCCCCACTCCCGATTGTATTTTTGGGACTCCAGTTCAACCAGTAACTCTAGCTGTCCCCTCTCACATTTCTCACACCTGCAGCTACACTGCAGCCACCCTCCGGCGTGCAAGGGAGGTGGGAGTAACAGCAAAGGGCTCTTCGGTTGCTCCCCGGCACAATGCCACCGCGCTGGGCACCGGGAGAGAGCGGGAGCAGGGCCAGCGGGTGCCGGAGCTCGGCGGGAGACAGGCAGGCTGTAGACGGCGTGGGCACGGGCACTGCATGCAAATGAACGGAGAGCAGCATGTCTCGAAGTAAAGCTTTTAGCAAAAAGCTATTTCAGAAACGTGGACTCTTCTGTTTCCTGGCGCTAATACGCGAGATGTGGTAAGGGAGGCCTGGGTAGCGAAACCCCCGCAAAGAGAAATGATGGGATTAACTGGCAAAGCCACTGCTAGAGGTACGCTGAAGAGGTGGCACTGGAGGAGATCCAGCTGTGGGGGAACGCAGACAAAATCTTAACACAGGCTCAAAAGCAGCAGAAACAATGGAGTCTGTATTCAGAGATGATAGAGGAAGATAGAGGCAAAAAAATGAAGTGAAAGCTTTCTACTGCTAATTGCGAAAAATGCCAGGAAATGAGTGAGATGCTGCTGCCAGGAATAACGCTTGTGATACTGAAATTGTTGATGAAAGTGTTTGACGTGCTACAACCTCAGGCAAAATAAGGCCAAGATTTTGGGCGGCATTTTTCTTTTTGGTGGTGTTTTTTTTTTTTTTTCAAAACAAGGAGCAGAAGAAATGAACTCTTCTGTTACACTGCTGAGGAGTCTGGCATTGTAAGTTCCCTAATTAAAGACAGGTCCTTTCTGGGACACACCATTTCAGCTGCCCAGAAAGGCTGCTGGGAAAAGTCAGCCCCTAGAAAAATGGCTCCAAAATTGCTAAAGACGCCAAGGCAGTGATTAAAACAGCACCCGCCAAGAACATCGGGGACACATCCAGGTTCAAACTGGAAGAATCCAGGGAACACGCAGAGACCCTTCACCAAGCAAAGGCACGGGGACTGCGGAAAGCAACATGAAAGGGAGAAAGAACAACCTCCTGCCTGTAGGGAATGACACAAAACTAAACCGCTTCACATCCCCATGCTGCAGCCGTCCCAAGAAGGAAGAAGCCACAGCTCATTTAACCACCGAAACAGAGGCTTCCAGTGACAGGAGGAATGCCTTCAGCGTGACTCGGCCGACGCCGTGAAGCGCAGGAGATATCTGCTAGTCACTCAACTGCCATAGTAGCAGTGATGTTTCTGAGTCAACAGCCAACGCACTCGCCGCCCGACCACTGAGCCAGCTGCAATGTAATTTGAGCAACGCCGATAAGCAGTAATATTAGCCTGGAGAAATGTCACTGGGGGGGGGGGCGCTCATCTGAGCTATCTTTAGCCACCTAAAAGTTAATCATCTAAGCTCCGCGCACAGTCAGTGGAAAGTGCCCGGGACCTCCAAGGGGTGATCCTGGTCTATTCTCAGCACGACTGCTGCAATGGGCTGAATCACCCTCCGGAGGTGCCTGTTGATCTCCATTATCTACAGAAGGCACCTCTCTACCACAGTCACAGAAACTGGTTGGAAGGGACCTCTGGAGGTTACCTGCTCCAGCCTCCCACCCACAGCAGAACTATCCCCAGCTAATCACCAACACCAGCCTGATGCTCAAGTAGCTGTAGGGCACCGTTAAGACACCCCATACCCTTGCTGTCATCAGCCACCAACTGGACACACAGCCTTCATCACCACCCTTAGAGCCTGGTGGTCCAGCAATACCCAACCCTGTCAACGGCCCGTCTGTCCAGCCAATGCTGTTTCAGCTTCCACATGGGAATGCTGTGGGAAACAGTGCTTATTGCAGCAAGTATACCCATCCAGGGCCCTCCATGTGCCCCCAGCCAGGCCACCCCCCTAGGCCTGGGAGAAGGAGGTCAGGGGTTTTCAAGCACAATTTGCCCTTGGCAAATCTGGGTCTACCATTCCTGATTTACTTTCTTGTCCTTCGCGTGTTTGGAAACAGATTCCAGTGAACACCCTCAGTGACCTCTCCGGTGACCGTGAAAAGTCTGACTAGTCCATAGTTCCCCAGATCCTCTTTGCCTTTCTGAAAGAGGGACCTTTTTCCTGTTGTCACAGACTTTCCCAAACACCACGGTTTTACATGAATGACACACATTGACCTTACAGGCACATCAGCCAGCTCTTCCAGCCTGAATCCTGTCCAACGCTGGGGACTTGAATATATCCACCTCCTCTAGGTTGCCCCTAATACGCTGGTCCTTCATTGCCCTCCATCCCTCTCCTTCCCAAGCAGGATTGGGGGTGCCGGGGCTTAGGCAAAGACTTTGTCCGTGAAGACTGAGACAAAAAAGACCCCGAGTACTTCAGTCTTTCGTGTACCAGTTGTCACTAGGCTGTTTCCCCCATAGATTAACATTTTTTCTGAACTTTCTTTCCCTACTCCATAGCCATGTTGCAGTCCCCTTGCTGGTCACAGCTCCATCAGCCGTTTGTCTGCCCAACTTCATGCCACACACCCAAACAGTGCTTTCACATCCCCCCCTTGTTACCAGTTCTTTTCAGTCTTTGCCTGCTCTCTTTTCGCACTTTGACTCGCTAAGAAGCTCCTTGTTTCACCGAGTTGGCTTCTGCTGAAATTCCTGATCTTCCTGCACAACAGGATGGTTTGCTCCGGAGCTTGCAATACGTTTTCTTCAAAAACCAGCCACAACTTAAGATTGGTCTATAATTTTTAGGTGGCTGAAGTTAGGGGAAATTAATCTTATGACAATGATGGAGTCTTGAGACCAAGCAGTAAATGGAAGCCCTTGGCAGCAAACAGAAGTTTCTGCAGAGCCCTGGTTGCTGGGCAGCCTGTCCCCCCAAGCCTTGCTTTGATCCCAATTCCTGCAACCCTCCCCAAGGTGCAGGAGCAGTCATGGGGGCCCAGACACTGTTTTGAGGCAAAAATGAAACATATCAAGGAAACTCATACCAAGAGGTCAGCCTGGAGCAAGAGCCAAACCCTGATGAAGCCAGTTAAGGCAGAACTGGACAAACCTGCAAAAGTCCTGATTATACCCACCAGTACTGGTATGCAGGCTGGTTGGGGTGGATCACCAGCCAGGTCACGAGAATCAGGTCACCGAGGACCCGCATGGGCTGGCAACTCACTGAACAGACCACTGACTGTTAGCAGTAACTAGGCAATTGCTTACCAATTAGTCCAGAGTAGGGCGATTTGGGTTTATTATCGTGGGAGCTGGAGAAGTCACTCAATCTTGCCCGGCTTTGTGGCAACAACTGCAGGTGCCCACAAGCAGCACTTATCATTAGTCCTCTAATGTCTGTGTTCAGGGTCCCCTGGGTTGGACAACAGGGTACTGAGAGTACCAAGAGCATCACTCCTCCTAGGAGAGGATGATGAAATGGAAGAGGCAACCAACAGCCACGACACCCGCCTGGGATAACGTCAGCAGATCAAGCCTGGGTGTCCTGTCCAGCTGAGCACAAGAAGCTGAAGCTCTGAACTGAAGGAGTCGTCGACTGGGGAGGGGTACAGCTGTAGTTTTTCAGGGACTCCTGACGGGAGAGCCTGTGATATCCCCACAGACACCTTAAAGCCGGACTGAAAAAGAATGAAGAAAATGGGGAAAGGACACTACTCAAGTCTTGCCTTGCAAAGAACTGGATTTAACAAATGTTGCTCAGAGAGGAGGACAAGAGCTTCAGCGGGCATTGCAGCACAGTGCAGAAGACGTTTCATCATGAATCTTCATTCCTGCAGAATAAATAATACTAACATCTCTCTTCAACTGAGACAGAGCATTGGAAACCACTTGAAAAGGACTAGCTAATAAAAAGTCAGGGTCCCGAATTAAACTAAAAAAGTACTCTTGTGTATTTACATGTGTCAGATAACACAAGCACTCTAAAACAGCTGTGTAAACCTCAACTTTCAAAATGCTACAGTATAGAGATTAAAGATCAAGATTGCCAAAGCAAAGTTAACACTGCACCTTTTGCATGACAATGAGGTGCAAAATTGAGGCGTAAACACTAAGAACACCTTAAGGTAGCTAATAGAAGCCTATGAAGCTTCCCAGAGAGGTAAATTCTGATCTGAAGATAAGCCTAAAGGTTTAATCTGAAATGCTAACGAGGGAGGAAAACTGGAGAAGTTCTGAAGAAGGATTTAGATTGTAGATACCATCTCATCATAGGGTGGGATGGAGCGTTTTATCACTAGGCAGTCCCTGTTTCTGCAGTGTCCTTCCCCCCCCCAGCAGCCACACGGAGTGAACAATACAGCGTAGCTGCCACAAATCAGAAGGGTAAGTGACAGTGCTTTTATGGTGCCAAATGGAAGTAACAAAATGCAGGAAGCATCTTGTCAGATGTCACTTAGCAGCGACATCACGGGGGAATCTGGGAACAGGATTTGCCTGCATAGTAGGAATTCCTCAGTCCATGGAGAGGGAGAAGCAGAAATGGCAAGAGGGGCAGAATCTAATCTTGGCCTGTCGAATGAACGGGAAATATTGCTCAGTTCCAACTTTATCTCGGGGAGCAAACACACGGTTTGGCACATTATCGTTTTACTGACCAGGCTTGATTCCTTGTTGCCCTGTAGGATTCCTGCCTTAATCACAAGACAGGAGGAAAAATACGATGCAATAGAGTACCTCTTGTACACAAGGTCTAACAAAACAAGTGCAGAAGACTGACAGTGCACTTAAAGGAGAGAGCTGCAAGCAGAACGGTGAAAATGATTTTTCAGATGGTTCCCAATCCCAACTCCCTGTAAATCATGGGGAGCCCAGACTGTGTTTTTTGTTTCTCTGGTTAAACAAGGAAAGGCTGGATCACAGTAAGATGAAGATTTTATTGTGTGAGTAGCACTGTTTTCTTCCTGAGCACATGGCGTGCATGTGAATGCACTAGTGTGAGAAAGACCCTGAAACATCAGGATATGATTATGAAATGACCTAGCTACCCATTGAGGATTTACTGTGCTGTGCAGTGTATTATCTCATTTGATACATGTGGGCTGGCGCGGAGAAGGCTGGTAAGCTCACACGTGCAGGGAAACCAACTTGGATCCTGGAAGCAACATCGTTGTGCTAACAAGGCACTCCACCTAAACTAATTAGCCCTGCCTTTCAACAGGCTTAATTAGGTGGGGCACCATCCCGTGCTGTTGTGGCTAGACGGCTTCCGGTCCTGGAGCTGGCTCACCCACAGCCAGTCTGAGGACTTTTGCGCTTTGCTACCTGGTGCTGTGTGCCGAGGACGGCTGGGTTGGAGCGGGGGCCCTGGCCCGCGTCAGCCTGCAGCGGAGCCCAGCGGCACTGCCTCTCCTGAGCCCTCCTTCCGCGCGCTGACCTCTGCAAACTGCTTGCCCGCGCCCCTGCCGCTGCACCGAAACTCCTCCTTGAGAAACCATGACTTTCACAACAGGCCTACGACAAGGAAGGAACTACCGAAACAGACCACGGTAATGATTTTAAATCAACAAAGGGAAAAAACACCCCAAAACATGAAAGATACAAGGGACTAACTGTATTCCATTTCACTGTTTCATAAGAGTTCTGCAAACCACAAACTGCATTTGGATCTACCACAGAATTCAGATGGTACTTTCATTCACATACCCATCTGCAGCCATTAAATCAGGTCTTGAACCGGCTTAACCTGGAGATAATAAAACTTATGGTCTAAATATTCTGTCAGAGTGAAAGTCTTTCAACTGTGGTGAAACAAATACTGGAGTAGGAAATGGCAGAGGAACTTCGGGAACAAATCCTTGAAGTACAAAGCACATCTATCTGAAAAGCTCCACTTGCCCACTGGCATTAGACAAAGCTTATTAATAATCTTTAGCTCTTCATGAGGCAGATTGTTCAGAAATTTTAAATGAGGGTCAAGATAAGGCTACCCATGTCACCATAACAATGTAGAACGGGGTATTGGTAAAACATTAGACCCGTTTAAATCAGTTTCCTTGGCTCCTGGAAAGGTTATAATTTAACACAAAATTGTCCTCTATTTCCACTCAATTTCATTTCCTCAAGGTCTTCAATATGAAAGTTAAGAATGTGGCTCCTGGAAGCATCCCAACCACAATTCATAGGAATTCCTTAGGACACAGATCAACCTTCGTGTCCGTATGCCCAGCTCTCAGCCTCGGAAAGACTGGGCATACAGTCATCCATTATGTTTTGAGCCCCCGTGCCAGCCATTTAAATGATATTAATTATAAAATATAATTAAATGGTTTTTTTCATGGCTAAATGTAATTTCTTGAAAGCATTATCCTTTAGGATGGAAGCTTAAAAAACTGATTTAGTTTGGAATTTTAATCTGTTTCCCCACAATAGATATTTTACGTACCCAAAGGGTAATAATGTTGACCTCACCGATTTACCTTATTTGAACTTTCTGCCCTTATTTAGCCTCCCAAAATGAACGAACATGACTGTCATCCTACAGCCGAAACCCAGAGATATTGCTGCTCCGCACTGAGCAGAGCCACTCACATACACAGCACGTTGCAAAAAATGATCTGTTTTGACATATTTGGTTTTCAAGTGATACTCTGAGTAAGCCCTATCAACTGATCTGTAATTGTACCAAACGACACTGTGGGAAGTCAGAGGATTGCTCACTGCAGATCGTGGGTCGGTCACAGAGCAGAACCAGCAGAAATAGTGTGAACAATCTGAAAGCACACGCAATTTAAAAAGTTGTTTCTTAATCTGTGGTTCTCCGGCTTTTGAAAAGGCAGAATGTTTTACCTGTTAAGCTAGTGTCCTTCAGACAGCTCTCTGGTGGCACCCTGGCACGAACGGATTCAGTTTTTGCACGTCCACACACTGTAACTATGAATATTCAGAGTGAGTCTCAAGTCACAAAACTAAAAATCTTCAGACCTGCAGTAGCTGACAACAGAGCTAAAGTATTCATTGTGCTAATCATCTATATTAATCTACCCTAGTGAACAATTTCAGCTGTTCGTAGCTGTGACTCAGTGTGCTTTATGTTTACTAAACTGCACGTACAGCCTTTTAGAATAATCTGTTTAAAATCACAGAGTAAGTCCCACGGGTAAAAGGGTGGGGAGGAAGAGGGAGATGTCAGTATCCTACAAACCAGCATCATTTGTTTTGACAGCTTTTAATATTCCATATTAATCCTTTCACGTGCTGATCTCCACTGTGCCTCTGTGTCACCTTCATCCGAGGCCATCACACCCTGCTTATCAGCTTTTTAAAAGGTGTGTTTGGGACACGGGTCAGAACTGGACCGTATTTTCCCCGACATTGCCAGGGACACAGCATCAGATTCATTACATGGCTACCCATAATCAGAAATAGATAATATAGAACACCAGATAATAATTTATTTGAGTTTTTTTTCTTATGTCTGGATGATTTTAGCCAGAAGGTGATTAAACCTGGAGGTCCGAGTCCTGTATGAGTGCTTTCCTCAAAGCTGGGCTCTCAGCCCTGACCCGAATCAGGCTGTTACGCTCGAGCTAAGGGCTCGGGGAGCTGCCCTGAAGGGGCAGACAGAGGATAAACACAAACCCCGCAACGACAGGCAGACTTGGAAGTGTAAGCACTTGTCCAATCCCTACAGCCAGCACAGGTAAGAATAGCCTTTCACTCTCAAAATACATTTAATTAAGGCCCTCAAAATATATTTATTTAAGCACCTCAAACCGAGTTCAATGAAATCAAAATGCCAGCTATTCTAAAGGCACCCTTATTAATGATCTCAGTTAAAGTATCGGATTAAATGGACATGGAAATGGAAATGTTCCCCACTGAAGGTCAAATATCGGTTGGTCTACTGCAGATTTTTCCAGTGGTTATTTTTTATGCTTTAAGTTTTATGCTTGGTGGCACCTTTCAGAATTTCTTACATTTTGCAGCATAACAGAGGCACCTCATGTTAGCCTTGGCCAAGGTCTCTGCACTGTCATTCACGTTACTTCTCTGAAGTAATTAATTCTGTGAAATAAATTCAGTGAAATTCATACTATTTCTGTGAAACATCTGATTTTAAGCTGCACATGACTTTCCATTTAAGGCAATTTGCAATAAGAGACATTCTAGCAGCATGCTAAATTGACCACATTTGGATGCGTTACAAAGGCAGGCTCAGAATGAGCAGCTGCTGCTGAAAAATGTGGTGTGAGCATCGTCTCTTCTTGTGTTTCATTTTTTTGTTCCTGATCTATAAAGTGTGAGTAACAAATTTTTGGCTTTTACCTGGATAGTACGTTCCCAGTGTAAGTGGATGGAAATATTTAAAAGTTTCACACAATATAGTTGAAACCCAGGAAGCTCCAAACAGTTCATGACATTTCAGTAACAGGAATTTTGGGAAATACCCTGCCCAAAGAACTTGAATTAAGATGAAGGCCCAGCATACGTATTTGACTAGGCTCTGGATGTGGACCATGTCCCATAAAGTCTTACTGCTAAAGCAGAAAATACTCCAGTTAGACTGGAAATTTGTATCTGGATTTCTCTTCTTCAAGAAGTATCTTTGGGAAGAAAAGGAGGAAAACATTACACGACTGCCAAATACTCGCAAGATCTGTCATCCACCAATCCTGTACTTGTGTTTGCTAATGCATCGCCAACTTGTGAATGCTTAATTCTTTGAATTTTGGTAGTGGGATTGTCCCCACACTGCGCTCAAGCCATCGGATGATAGTCCCCGCAGAGCAGAGGGTTACACCCCGACCTCTTGGGCTGTCCCAGACCAGCACCAGCGCTCCCAGTGCGGACCCTAACGTCCTGCACTCGAGTCAGTCACAGCAGGGCCACAATTTCAGGTCGCTTCTCATAAAACTCGGGGAGGGAAGGAGGCAGGGAGGGAGGGAAGGGGAGCAGGAAGACAGGCTGGCTTTTCCACTTCTCAGAATAGTAGGCTGGTTTTTCAGGGAACGCAATGATTGCTGTAACTATCTCCTGCTTTTTAGAATCATTTTGATGTTAAGTCCTAAGCTTGTAAAAGCTCCCTAAACACATCCCTGCAGCGTGAAAGGCCTAACTGGACTCAACCCATTTTAAATGAAAACACTGAGGTGTCTGGAACACGCTCTAAGGGCCCTGGCAAGCTGGATCCAAAGCCTTGCTCTGAACACCTGGAACCTGGAGTCTTTTAGATACAATTCAAAGTTGTCTGTTTAAGACATTTTTTTAACAGGGTAGAAGCGTGGTAGAGGAGTTTTCATACGCACAGAGGTTTAATTTCCTCTTGGAAAGGTATATTTATGACAGCAGGATATTTATACTAGAATATCTAAATTAAAAAGCATAGCTCTTTTAAAATTAAATCTAACTACATTAGTATTTAGTACTGCATAATGGCTACTGATCATGGCTCCTAGTAAACAAATAAAGTCAGTGTCTAATCTTGGGTCAGTTCCTACTCTTCTGGTTGATGAAGGGTTGTTTGCCACTGGCCTCTGACAGGCACAGTACTGAATATAAAACCAGACGACATTAATCATCAAATCAACACCCTGCTAGATTTTGGGGGGTGTGTGTGTTTTTTTTTTTTTTCCATTCTGAATTCCTAAAATGATTAAGTGCCTGAATGCACAGCAAAGTCAATCAGTGATACCTTTAGACATGAAAATATATTCCACAGGGACGGACGTATTTAGATGTTTTTTAAAATCTAATGCTTAAAAAAATGTAAATCTTTGTAAGCATACATATTTTTCCCATGAACTGAATTAACTTAAGAACCTGGCATGTTTTATTAATAACCATAAATAATTAACAGTTGTTTCCTTTCTGTCAAAAAAGTATCACAATTATACAATACTTAAGGCTGTCATTTACAGACACTTCTTACAAAGAAAACAATATTACAATAAAATGTTTCATTAACTATTAGCATAACATTCTTTACCAGTTGCACAATGACATTGTGCTTACATTAATAAGCTTAACTATGCTTAACTAGATAAATTTTTTTTAGTCAACCAGGAGATGAAAAGATATTGACAATAAGACCAGAGCGTTTCTGGGTGATTTGAACACTGAAAACAGTCGATACGTTCACTGTTCAGCATCACCGACTGGGAATCGGTGAGTCTAAACCGTATCTCAGAATGGATGCAGTTCCGTAACTGAATAGAGGGAAAAGTGCGTTAGCAATCCTTTACTCACGCTTTTAATTCTACCTGGATTATACATTGATTTTAAAAGCTCTTAATCTTCATAATTGTTATCCTGTAATTGTAGAGTCAAATTTGGTGGGCAAAATGTCTACCCTCCAGAGGACAACGGGTGAATTCAAATTCTGTCGATCGAGGCCAGCACTTTACCCTCTGTTTATGCCCCTACATGCTAGAATCAAACACTGCTCCCAGCAAGACTAATAAATACGAAACAGCGGGAGTTCCTGCCCAACTACGGACTGAACGATTTGGCCGCTGACAAGCAAAACACAAGGTTAGAAATACTTACTTTTTAAAACACCACAAGAAAGCAACTTACACTTGGAATCAGATCCTGCAGGAGGACAAAGTTTTGAACATGGGGACTGTCCAAGGACAGGCTGATGGCTCTGGGATTTGTGCGGTGCATTACCCTGGGAACGTCTCCGCACAGATACTCGGATGCAGCCTCTCACACTCCCATGGCCAGCTGTGTCCGGGACACAATGCTGCAGCAGTGAGCTCAACCTCGGGGGAGGAAGGAGAAACTTATATATAGCTGCTGTGGGGATGAGCTGATGGGTGCTTTCGGGAGTCCGTTTCAGCTCCCACTGGCTGGAAAATGCTGATGATATGGAAGTTGAAGGGGTTCAAATCAGTGGGACAATGAAGAACCCTATTCATCACTAAGGCATGCACAAACTGTGCCCCACAACCTAAAAAAAAATAACTTGGCCTGCCAGAAGTTTGGTTTGGGTGTTTTTGTTTGTTTTGGTTTGTTTTTTTCCTCAGATCAAGCACACATTTCTCAAACTCATATGGAACTGATTCACTACACTGAAGACTGCGATGTCAAAATCTCACCCACAGCAACTATTATCATTCTATGTAGAAAACAAAAGAAACACAGATTTTATCAACTCCGATATTAGCAATGGCAAAGTCTTATTGTCTTCGCAGAGGCCTTAAGCAATGCAATAGGAATGGGAGCTGAGTAAAGCAATGCAGGGTTTTCAGGGCTTGACTTGTGCTTAAAGAGCAGAGTGAATATGGGGACACAATGAGAACATGCCACTACGAAGATCTCTTCATTGCCACCTTGGGTTCACAGTTGCCCAGCTCATTCAGAAAGAAACCATCCATCAGAGAGAAGCCCTTTTAACAACCTATGACTGTTTCTATGGTTTTACCCTACGTAACAGAGTGTGGTACCAGCAGTGAAATGACAACCTCAACAAAAAACTCAGTGGTTTGGCTCCTCAACCGCTCTTCAAAAATGCATTGCTGCTGTTGATTACAACATACCTGCTTGTCTTGTCAAAGGAAAGGTACTCCTTCCACCTGGGTGAGGATGCCATCTATATATATCCTTAGGTTTTCAGCTCACAGCCCCTTTGGAGCCTTTGTCTGTTGGCCAGAGCCATTCCTGACACCGGGCAAAGGAGAACTGCACAACCCGAAGCTGCCTTCAGCAATGGGAGGTAGGTGTCTCCCCGGCCACAGGAATGAATGGACGGCTTGGCCAGCCCAGGAGAGCTCAGCTCGCCTCAGAAATACAGCAGGACAGCGTGAGTGCACGCAGGGAGTCCTGCTGGCACCATGGCTGCTCACCCCACGGCCACAGATGGCAGCTGGGCCCCAGGGAGTGACAGGCTCCTGATGGCAGCAGCACGTGTAGCATCTTCATGTGACATCCACAGGTGGGGCGGAGGGGAAAACAGTTTTTATCCGTTGCTATGGAGTCATGATTAGCTTGTATGTCTTCAGAGCCTGCCGAGGAGAAATGAAGGCTATTTTCTTATATAGATGTCATGAAATCAATCCTTGCAGAATTTCTGGAGTCAAAGGCTAAACAGGTTTGCCTGAATACCTTCTGTTACTTGATACACAAATACATCTAGCCGGGAGACCTAAAATGAGTGTCATTTTTCAGCTGGAGCCGATCGCAAAAAATTACTCTTTAGTCTCATTTGGAATTGTTTATGTGCACAGTAACATAACAAAAGTGTGTTAAGTAAAATGCAGCAATTATCTTCACAGAAAATGAGTCTTAGAAAAAATTAAGCAAAAAAACTTCCCTTATTGCAAAGCATAGTGACTTCAGAAGAAACTTTTCCCTTATTCTCTCCAAAAGCTAAAAGAAAACCTGATGTTCTTCTTTTAAAATGTGTCTGCCTCTAGGTCTTTGGCACAGGTTTACTGATGGGAGGGCCGGCAATCTATTTAATGACTGCATTGACGTCAATAGCATAACTGAAATACTTACTAAGATGCATGAGTCCAACTTTCAGGGGGTGTGTGTTCCCAGGCAGGCGCAACACACGAAACGGACTCTCGGCGGGAATGAACTACCCCCGGAGAGCAAGAAACGGCCTCTGGACTTCCCCAGCGGGGTGTGGGACACGGTCAGCTATGCTTGTTTGTTCTGCAGGCCACTTTTAATGTTCACTTTGAAACGCACTTTTAGTTTCTCCAAGCAGTAAGAATCACTTTATCATTCAACAGCCTTAATTTTACTCAGTCACATCATTAAGCTGACAGCTATCTGATTTCTTTTACAGTTTTGTTAGTTCCTAAATTATCTGCATCATTATAGCACTGCATCCTTTAAAAATAATATTTGTAGGTAATAAGTAAGCCTACAGCACCACTGAGTTTACTGTGCACAATCAGTTACTTTTTAGCTCAGCTGTCTGGTCACATACGGCTCCTCTTGCACCCTTGTCAAAAGCCTGAAACACCGCATCTACTTGACTTGGACAATCTGTCTCAAAATCAAAAGGCCAGATCTTCAGCCAAACTCCCATCAGACCAACAGAATTTAAAACGAATCTTCTATTTTGTACATGCCCAGAGCCATTCTCCGCACGCCAAGCAGAGAAGTATGGTGCAAGAGCACTTGCTCCATATTAATGACTTGGGATTTATAGATATTTGTAACCAAGAGCTGACTTTGATGCACAGGGCTTGTTAAGTCCTACAAAAAGTTGGGACTCTCATTAGCACAAGCACCAACATTATCCAGTCGTTTGTTTATGCTTTATACAAATGTTCGTGCACGAGTCTGTGTACATCTTACACCCACATAAAAAATGAAAGAGTACAAGTTTTGAGTTCGTGTAAAGGCATGTGAGCAGTGCAGACAAACGTGCAGATGTGCAGGAAAGCAGAGGCTAAGGCACAAGCAAGAAAAATACCAATCTTTCACTCCCATCCCCAGAGAGGAATTTTAACAAAGCTTTAATCCCATGAGCCCTGAAAAGGCTGTGTGTGACATATCCCAAAGCGCTACACCCCCCAAAGCCTCGGGTTGCAAAGCAAATCAGCTATATTATATTGCTAGGTATATAATTAATCATGAGGACACACTATAATTATTCAGTGTTGAAAGCATCCAAGGGGCACTCGGTTGCCTGCTCTTGAGAAAAGTTTCTACAAACCCCTCACAGCTCCGGGAAGCACACAACACGGTTTGGTCCTTAACACTACGCTTTGCTCCTCTCAGCCATCAGTAACGTTTAAATGCAACAGCCTATCAGACCAACCAGTATGGGAAAATACTGTCCATCGGGGTGTCGATCTTCTGGCAGAAATGTACCACCTCTCCCGTCTTCACCTGGAAAATCCCTGTGGCATCACGACTGGTACAGCGCTTTCTCCACAACCTCTGCGATGGGGAGGAGGGGGTTCATTTACAGCAGCGCCCACAGGTAACGCACAGGTTTTTACACAGATACTGCAAAGGGAAGGTGATGGCATGAAGAGCCCGCGCTAGTCCAGACAAACACAAAGACCGGTACACAACCACTGCTGTGCAGTGAGGGAGACACCGATACCGGGAATCTAAGCAAACAGCAGCGACCCTGTGCTGAGCTGAGAGAAGGAACAGCACAATATGAAAAAGTCCTGGGAAAAACAGAAAGGAAGCAAAACAGATGGAGAAAAGATTGTACCAAAATGGGTGGCGGAACCAGAGGCTTAGACTGACCGTGGCAGCCAGTGAAAGATGGTTTAATTTAGAGAGAATTAGGGCCAATGAAGTAAATAAATATGGAGGGAAGAACAAAACTAGGCAGAAACCACCAGATTTGTTGCTGGTTAAAGATTTTATTAGTTGAATCAACTGGGTAGGATCTAAAGACCTTTCATTGATGCCAAGGGAGGAGGGAGCTGAACTGAGAAGAGAAGGCGCTGATGGATTCACTGAGCCCAAGGTAGCACAAAGGTCAATGAAACTAACTGTGGCAGAGGCCGCATTTAAAAAAAAAAAAAAAAATCAAAAAGGAGAATAGGAGAAAGAAACATCACAGACGCTTGTGCGACGATGTGTTTATATCATTGTTTCTGTAACTCCAGAGAAGGTAGTTGGGTAGCACCCATTCATAATCCTGGCCCTGCACAATTGCACTCCGCTTAGGAACCTCATGGTCTGAAGTATTCCCACTATCCTTCCCAGCTGCAAAGTACATGAGCTAATTAAGGATTTACGTACTTTTTGCTATGGCTTCGTATTTCCATGTTATGGTTTCTCAGTTAATTCATAAAAGCAATTTTGTTCATTCCTGTGATCTGCAGTTATAACAAAACAACAGGAAAAATCTGCCAGATTTTCTGAAGCTGATACCAAGGACAAAACACAGGATGTTCAATACATATTCCTCTTCCTTTTATGGCTGTGGTTATAAGGTTAAGAAGGCTCTGAAATTTACAGTGACATCAGTATCGGCTTTGAAAGCACTTCGTCCCATGAAAAACCTGGCCAGAATTTTTCATGCTTTCAAGAAAATGAAAGCAAAAAAGAAAAAGAATTTCGTAATTTCGATGCAGCTCATTCATTTCGCCACGGGCCTGGGTCCTCAGTGATGCAACTCCTTGGGAGTACACTAGCGACAGATTTGGCTCCTCTCGGTTTGAAACAACTGACAAACCCTGTACGATTCTAGCTGGAGTAAACAGCTGGCATGTATTACTTCCAGTGCAAATCCTGAACGTAATTTGTCTCCCTCCAGGGTAATTTTATTAATGTATGCTAGTTTGCTTTAAATCCCGAGTTCTGTACTTTTCATAACAGGATATAAATCACTCCACTAATGACAAATAAAAGGAGACATATATGAGATGCTCATACTGATGTCGATTGTGGTAAATCTATGAATCAATGTGTGACACGGGAGAACTAAATAAAATTCCGAGCTTTGCCAACTAACCGACCTAGAGAATATAAACACATTTCATTTCAAAACACATTATTTTATCTAGAGGGATGTACCGCAGCCTAGTCCCAATCAAAACATTACTGTTTCCTTCTCCAAAACTTTCAGGAAAAACACTCGGCATCCTTTCAGACACAGGAGCCATTGGCACATAACTGGAAGTGTTCTGATAGGAAAATCTCTCCTTCCTTTCATAATTTCCAAATCAGAAGCCATCTAGGGGAAAAAAAAGCTGCAAACACTGAAAAAAAAAAAATAATCCTCTAAACCCCTTTGTTCTTCTGCATTTACATGGAAACTTCCTTAGAAAGTAAATGACCGCCATTGTTTTCTGCTCTACTGAAATGAGTTGCAGTATGTAACAATGGCTGTAAGTAGGTAAAGGAAGGGAATCACCAAATTGGTCAAGGCGACCGCTAGGCAGAATGACTGCGGCCTCCACAGGATACAAGAGAGGCTCTACAGGAACCTGGAACGCACTCCGGGCAGCAAAGTGGGGACAACAAATGCAACAAGTGAACACGGTCAGAAATTCAGAATGCTAGAATAGCACAAAATAAGAAAGTAAATAACCGCAGGGCAGAGTAACACTGGCATTCTTCATTACACCGCAGCAGCTCTATCAGGCTGCTTTTCAGAGTCTTCCTTCAAAGTGTCAGAGCTGCTGTCCCTCCTCGGCAAGCTCACTCCTGACGCCCTGGGCACGGCGGTGTGACAATATGGCAGATAGTGACTTACGCTGGCCAGGAAGGGATGGCTTCAGCCTAGAAACTAGATCCTGTGAGAGCTCATAAAATTGATCAACAAAAATATAATCTGAAACAATTTAACTAAGAACACCAGGCGGTTTCACTAGTAATGTAAATATTGGCTTTAGTCATGTAGGAAATAACACAAATTCCTATCAATCTCAAAACTATTTCTTATTCTTACCTACAAACTGTAACAATTCACTTAGGTTGTAATGATACAAGTCGTATTTTACATTTTGTTTGAAGACTTCACCTAAAGTCAATTAAGTTACATGGTTAAGAACTCATTTACTCGGGGGGCCACGAATCCAGCTTAGACTTCTCTACTTTCTACAGATTCCACAACCCGCTGAGCTGCAGTTTTCTTCCACAGCCCTTTTGTTACCAAACAAAAATCTACATACTGAAAATGCATCCGGCCTGGCTCACTTCCACATCTGGACATTTTCTTTTTTCACAGCTCAGGGAAGATGTCAATATAATTTAGTTTAGATATATCCACCTATCCACAGATAATTACTAGCACTGAAACATTAAAAACCATGAGTCAGGATCACAAGGTTAAAAATGCTGAAAGTTGGATTCTTTTCAGTTGCTTTCTCTTTTTGAGCTTTGCAGGGTAACACAAAACTTGCTCTGCAATTACGCGTGTCAGACCCTTCAATCAAAAAGAAAGCTGAAATTTTCATGTATTCCCAGCATTAGAAGCTTGGGTTAGCTAAAAAGTAACAAGTAGCCTACGTTGGCAACACTGTAGAAAAATGTCCACGAAGTGTTAAAAAGTTGAAAGCAATTGTTTACACAGAAAGTGTTAAGAAAATTAATCTAAAAATTCCTGGAACGGAATTGTCTCCTCATTATTAGATGCTGTAACCTATATAAACAGATCTATGGAAAGATTATGAAATTTTCCATGATTTTCTTCACACCGTCCACAAAATCAAAGTCTTGCTAGAACAGATTTTTAAATAAAGTGACGAGTTGCATTCCTGCTAGCCCTGACTCAACACTGTTCACAGAGAGGGAGTGAAGGGAAAGGCGTTTAAGGCTATGTTGTCCAGTTTTCATTCTGCATCAGAGGTTACCACATTCCATTAACAAGTTTTAAGGACCCTAATCCGGAAGTCTCCAGGACTATATGTATCCCCAGACAGTAAATAATATACAGCATGAAAGGAAATGATAGTTAAGTTACCCAGGCTTCACACACTGTAAAAATTAAGGTTTATTAGTCCCTCCAAGCACATAATTATTGGAAAGGCTGAGATTAAACCTTACAGATGGGCACTCCCTCCAAATCTTATCTCCTTCTCTGTGGGAGTAACCTTTAAATTAGTGCAAGCAGGGCCAGCTCTGGTCCTCAGAGGGGTCCCACAAGTGCCCAGCACTGCAAGGCTAAATCCAGGTATGAAAACAAAGAAACTTGTCACGAGCAGGTTTCCTCTGCTTCCCATCCTCAGTACTTTGCCCTACCTGAGCAGCGCCCCGCTCCCACCCCGACTGCTCCCTGCCTCCGCTCACTGAGCTCATATTGCTGCCTACCCCATCTCGCTTGGGCACCCCAGGCAGATGCCGAGCCCCCTCGGGGGTCCCTTGTTCACCCTCCATCCAGCCGCTTTGCTCGGTGTTATTCTCCTCTGCGATCGCAGTCAAACCTACTTGTGTTTAGTGTTGTCTCTGACCCGGCACGGGGGTGAGGACAAGGTGACTGAGGGACACCATGTAAAAGGGGGGGAGCAGACAGGAAAGAAGATGCGATTAGCCACACTCGCTGACTTCTGCTCTCCTTCCATTGCTAAACGCAGATTTCAAAAGACCGCAAGCAAACAACGAAACAAACAACAACAGCAAAAAAGCCGTTCCAGGGCAGCCTAATACAAGCAGAGGAAGTTTCACCTGAGAAAGGTTTTTGAGATTGCAATTTTTACATAGATCACATGGAAACAAACTGAAATAAACAGGATAAAAAAAATACAGCTGTGCCTGAGCCTGTTCGAGGCCTGTAGGCTGGGGCTTGTCCAGGCCTGTGCAGCACAGGGACTCAGAAGAATAGCAGTCACTGTGGCCGTGACTATCAAACCAAAATCATGTTTGTCTTTTACGCTAACACACAAGGATAAACCCAAACCCCAAACTATTAAAATAACAATATTTTGGGCCTGGTGGTTCCCTTGTATTGGTTTTGCACAAGTAACCCAGAAGAAGCTCTGTGAGCCCAGAATCGCTCGAGGGGGAGGGGGCAGAGAAGCAGCTGTCAGTAAAATGATGTGCAATACCTTCGTCTGCATTTGACCTTGCAGGTGATTATCAAAGTCACACACATACCTTGCAGGTTAACTCTGGAGACAGGTGGCTGACTTGTCACTGGAGATCTCCTAAGAGGAATAAAGAATACACTATCAATAGGTGTTATTTTATCATTTCAAACCCTGTTGGCAGTTCAAACTGCCAACTCCCACAGTTAAAAATCCTTGTTTATACTCACAAAGAAGCCCAAAACACTTTAAAATTATTTGGCAGCTAATGAGCAGTACTGATATATCTGTTAGGAAAACCCAAAGATGGTCTATCCCCTGCTAAGCACACACACACGCTGCAAAGATGGTACACCAGGAAAAATGTGCCATCATCCCACCCTGCCTTTGCAACTTTCTGCTCCAAATATGCCTGGAAGTCAGCAAGGGCCGGTCTCTGTGGCCGAAGGGGTCGGTGGACGCCCCAGAATCAAGGTCTGCTCCTGAAAAGCTTTTTCCTACAAGGCCTGGACTGGACCCTGAAGTAATGTCAACCGCTACACCAGCATACAGGCTGCAAGGCAATGCCATAGGTAAGGTGAGAAATGTACGGCTTTAAACCCTACCGTTAACACTTTGAACTGCAGTGGCAAGCACATAAGAAGACGCTGCAGTCACTAGCGTAAGCTCTGAAAGATCTGAAGGACATTTTTCTGACTAGGAGCAACAATTTCATCAGAAAAGACTGGATTTCGAAAGGACCAAAAGCTATTTGAAAAATTGGCTCAAATCAAGTAAACAGGGTCTGACTGGAAAAAGGGTGCAGTATTTTGCCAAATGTCAAAATATTTCATTGTGAGATTTGCCAAATAAAACTGTTAATTTTTCAAGTTCAAACCACAATTTACTTGGGAAAAAAGAGACTTCTTTTCTATAGAAGAAGTTAAAAAGAGTTGACACCAAAATCGAGATTCTTCATTTTGGATTGAATGCGGTATTTCAGGCTGACCAAAAATGAAACTTTGGGCTTTTGCTTCCCTAAGAAGTTTCTGATACATCTTAACTGAAGCCAGATTTCCCCACACTCTCTCCTAGCCAACCTCCTAACCCCAACTTCTTGAGTCAGCCACTGAACTGAAGCATCCATTATTTGCCAGCTCTCCTTTGAAGCTGAAATCAAAGCAAGTGAGCGACTCAATTCTGCTGCAATTGTAGCTCTAGGGGGTTCTTCAGAAGTGCTCCAGGAAGGCCTCCCCAACCAGGTAAGATCTGCCTTAGAGTAACGCAGCTACAGTCCTGCTGCAGACCCTTGGCCCCGGCCTCCCGACCTTTTGGAGCGGGCCTCCAAAGCCTCCTCCTTCTCCTGAAGCTCCCACTTGCCAGCTGGGATTTCAAAAGCTCAGACTTTTCTGGAGGGAGCTGCGGGACCCAGATTCTTCGAAGGGTTCAGCACAGGGCGCACACGTTGGATGCCGACTTCTCTAAAAATCTGCCCCGACCTGCCTCTGCTGAGCCTTTGAAAAGCCAAATCTTGAAATCTCTAAAAAACAGAAACTCCCCAATAGGGACACCACGCTGCGGCTCCAGCGCTTCCAGTATCTGGGGAGACATGCTCCAGGTATCTTCAAACCCTGCGCTGAGTTGCACAGACATGCCTTCAGGGGGGCGGGGAGGGATGAGCTAGTATTCAGTAGGGTATTCCCCGCTGCGGAGCCTGAAAAGGGAACGGCACCGCTCCTGGCATCCTTGAATTACATCCTGGCCGTGCTCATCCTGCTTTCTGTGGCAGCCTGGGCACAGGCAACAGAGACCCAGAGTCCTGGGTTTCGACAGCACTGTCCCCTCTTAGCCACCAGCACGCTCAATCGTACACAGCTCCCGCTTCCCGCTCCTTCTCTTGCTGGCGGGTGTTAAGAGGAGTAGGCGCCGGATGCTTTCTGACCGTGTCCTGGGCCACATCTGCCAAACTCAGGCACTCCGAAACCATTAATCATACTCTCCTCTTTTCCAATCAGGAAACTGCCTTAAAACCCCTGACGTTAAAGTCCAAAAATTATGACTTCTCGTTGTTTTTTTTTCCTCCAGCCCTTAACATTCATATTTTCCAGCATTTCTGTAAATATGTGAGACAGCATCCTCTTTTTCTTTCATGGGCCAGGAGGGGTGGAGGAGGAGGAAAAAAGAAGGGAGAGGAGGGGCTAAAGAAAAGCTGAGATTCTCATGATCCCCAGAGCAGAAGTTTAAGTAAAATACCATGTATCATGAGACATATGATAAAATCATGAGCTGGCAGCACGGCTGTGACCCAGCAGAGCTGTTTGGAAACTGTGCGGGAAGCTCCACAGCGCCTGGAAGCACATTCTGCCACGGACTTGGATGTTTGGTATATAATGGTTTAAACATTTCACGACTTCTGCTTTGGCTGGGCAAATTACTTTATACCTCAATCAAATCTGGGAATGTTTTCAAAAGGACACTGCAAGATGCCTCTGTGTCCTACAGGTTACGCCCTCGCTTCCTTCCGGCCCCATCCAATTTCAGATTCCTCATTAGGAACTGCTGAAATGCTCAAGCCATTCAAAAAAGAAAAGCTTAAAAAAAAGGAATCTATTTCAGCCATCTGTTTTTCTATTAACCTCCATCTTGGAATGTGGCGGTTCCTTCCGATCAAAATTTACAAACAGAAATCAACGGGAGGAAATCTCCCGCCCGGACAAAATGCTGGCCTTTATGTAAAATACCAGATTTCATGGGAAGGCAGAAAGCAGAGTCCACGGTGGGCACCCAGACGATGCCACTCATGCATGCAGCAGCGCAGCAAGCCCACGGCATCCCAATGGAGTGCAATTTTGCACCTCGTTCCTTCGCTTCAGGAGCCAGCAGGATACTCAGAACGAGCAACGCTTGCCAGTCCCAGGGTGGGACGGGTGGGTGCATCCGCGCCGTCGCCAGGAACGAATGATGCTGGTTTCACGCAAAACAGCTCTCTTGGGGCAAAACAGGACAGAAAATGATGATGACTGGCTCATTATAAATAGCTATGGGGAAACGGTGGTTCCGGACAAAGGCGCAAAAAGGAATTTATAGGGTTTCTCCTGTTCAGCAGGTATAAAAAAACATCCTCCTCTTAAGTTCAGAGCATCACCTACCCCATTCGGTGCAATTACAGTCTCAAAGCAACATAGGAATGAAGCACAGGCTGGGCCTCCAGGCAGCCCCACAGAGCCGAGCTGCAGGATGTCACTGCCTGCCCTGCCGGGGAAACCCTCACCATCCTCACAGCCTCGTGGCTGGCATTCCCCTTCTTGATGTCCACCCTTTGCCCATGACCGCCTTGCTTGTGAAACAATGGTGGAAACGCAGGGCAGCACCACAGCTTGACCGAACACGACGACACCTCTGCTCCAAGTGTGTCCAGAGAAGGGCGACGGAGCTGGTGAGGGGTCTGGAGCACAAGCCTTGTGAGGAGCGGCTGAGGGCGCTGGGGGTGTTCAGCCTGGAGAGAAGGGGGCTGAGGGGAGACCTGCTCGCTCTCTGCAGCTCCCTGAAAGGAGGGGGGAGCCAAGGGGGGTCGGGCTCTTCTCCCAAGGAACAGGCCATGGGACAAGAGGAAACGGCCTCAAGTTGCGCCAGGGGAGGTTTAGGATGGATATTAGGAAAAATTTCTTCAATGAAAAGGTTGCCAAGCGTTGGAAGAGGCTGCCCAAGGCAGTGGTGGAGTCGCCACCCCTGAAGGGATTTAAAAGGCGTGTAGACGTGGTGCTGAGGGACATGGTTTAGTGGCAACTTGGCAGTGTTAGGTTAACGGTTGGACTTGATGATCTTAAAGGCCCCTCCTGACCAAAGCGACTCTATGATTCTATGGGCGCCTAACGGACGTCTGGGACAGCCAAAGCGGCAAAGTGGGGAAGATACCACACCACACGCACCCGATACGCCCAGAAACACATCGCACCCCCTTCCCCGCATCTCAAGCAGAAACACACCCCTGCCTCCTCAGCCCCGCCATGCTTTCCCGGTCTCCCCAGTCACCGACCAGGAGGAGACCCCTGAGGTGTGAGAAGATGGCGGCGCCCGGCCGGCGGGCTGCGCTTTGGCGCCCCCTGGCGTCCCGCGCAAGAAGCAGAGCGGGCCTGAGGCAGCGCGGCCGGAGCTCAGGGCCGGTGGCGACCGAGAAGGGTCGGCGGCGACCGGGGACCCGGTCGCCGCCGACCCTTCTCGGTCGCCACCGGCCCCTGCTTCGTGCGAGCCCTGAAGGAAAGAAAAATAATGGTCTTACTTGTTGGAGGTGCCGTGCAAATTGGTAAGGAGCGTGAAGTTGTTCCTCACGCTTCGTAGGCTCGCCAGCACCTAATGAGGGAGGCAAAAGCGGCGAGGTTATCTCCTCCGCCTAAAGGCTGTCGGGTTTTATTTCTGTTTTTATTTCCAGGTTGGGAGGCCAACTCACCTGGGCGAACGGCGTGACAATCAGGTCGTCCCCATGCCTAGGGAGAAATGGAGAAAATTTACCTCAAACAGGGCATCATTCACCCCAGAGAAAAGAGCATTTTACAAAGGGAGGTTTCCCGACAATAAAAAAAAAACTAAAAAACACATTAACCCATGCAGCGTTAATTTAACACTACATAAAATCTCGTTCCTAATGGAAAGGTCTCGCAGTGTATATCCAAAGCAACCCGGCTGGAGCGACTGTTCAGAGTGGTAACACCAGGCAATAAAAGCCAGGAAATTCAAAAGTTAAGGCAGCACGCTCGCACCGGGGTGGAAAAAATAACATAACGGTCCGGGGAAAGGTCAGCTTTGAATTTCCTGGCTTTTGTTGATCTCTGCCACAGTCTTTAATGTTATTCAGGCGCCGGGTTTTTGTCCGGCCGTTTTCATCATGGAAGATTTGAGCAGAAGTTCTGAGAAAAATACATCGTCAGCATCAATAAGAGGGTTTTTTAGGGGTGATATTATATATAGCACATGCGCGTTTATGAAAAAATCCAGTGTGATTTACCTAACTCAGACATGGCGGGGTAGAGCCATTGCTGCGCAGAGCTGACTGGGGCTGGAAGGTCAAGGCAACCCAGCGCAGCTGGTGGTGGGCTCCCGTACCACGTGCCTACCACAGCCACCTCTAGGGAGGCATCCACCCGCATGGCGCCCCTTCCAAGGGGTATTCTCCCCAGCTGTGCTGCCACAGAGCACGTCCACTCATCCAGACTCGGGTATCAGCGCTAAGTTTACTTTTTAATTAAAGTTGTCTCAACACTGATGTCCAAACCAGGTCAGCGTGGAGATGTCGGCTCCTCCAAGCGCCGCAGGAGCCTTGATGCCCGCAGTAAATGGACGCCTCTAGCTGTAGAAGCTGAGGGAAATGAGGGTGCTGGGCACAGCTGGATGGGGCTCTCCCCACCCCAGCACTGCTGCCTCCTCCAGCATGCTGCTGGGAACAGGGGGCAATTGTTAAAACCCACCGTTTACACAAAACATGGTATTTGCATAATTTGGCGTGGTTACTTTGTCTCCAGTAAATATTTACTAAATGTTGACTAACAGGGAGGGATATTCTCTTTCAGGAGAATCGTCCTCGTGGATCTCGCTAATATTTAGATTTCTATTTCATGACAAAACTTGTAGGGCTTTCATAACAGTTAAACTTTTTTTTTTTTTTAATGAACACTTTTTTATAGCTTAATGGTCACTTTAAAACTTTAAATTATGCCTTTTAAAATAAAGGGCTGCAAATCCCGGACACTCATTTAAGCTCCACGCTCTGTGTTGTATTGATCCTCTCAAGCTCAACCATCTGTCTCGGCTTTCTGCTGTATTTCCCGTTCAGTTCTAGTGAACAACCCATGACAAAAAACAGGATGGGGAAGAGTAATACTGTAAATACAAGTACAGTCATAGTTCTATTGTCCAGGCTAATGGAGCGTCACCTACTTAAGGAAAAGCAGAGATGACGCTAACCAGGCTCTGAGAATGCATGAAGAGAGTATAACTGAGAAAAGAGGGCGCAAAAAGTCACCAAGCAAACCTAGGGCTGGAGTGACGGGGCTCTCCTGCCAGCAGGCCCAGCGGGGACACGGGCAGCTGGCAGTGCTCTCTGCCCGGAGCACAGCCCGGGATTCACCCTGCAGTTAAACACAAATTCCCACCTGAAGAACTAGTACCAAGGAAGGTAAAATGCAAAAATTCTCTACTATTTCAGGGTACGGTTTTGAAAGCTCTTCTGCGAAATTACAGGGAAAGGGAGAGTATTTCAAGGATGGGATGGGGAGAGGAACGTCATGCCTTGGCAGACCATAAAACACCCTTCTTGGGCACTCAGGCTATGAAATGTGAGTACCACCCGTAAGCTCCTCTTAACAACGCTCTGAGGATTACAGGAGGCTACATAAAGCTCTTAGTTACTGTAAAATATGATGTGAGCTGAATTTATGCTTACTGTTCACTTGGGAGAGAAGAGTTCCTGGACATCGTCTTTGGTGATAAGTCATAGTCGCTGTCGGATCGGTAGAGGAAGGACTCCCTGCGCTGGCTGTGGCCCGGGAACGTGGTGTGCAATACGAGTCCTGACGAGGAGCTGGCCTGCGGGTCCAGTGGGCTGCGACCCGGTGATGGGCCATTTTCCACATCGAAGCTGCGAAAAAAACACATACTGTGTGTCACGCGCGTCTGCCAAAAGATGTTTTTCAGTGCACGTGTCACGTTTGTGCTGCCCACACCATGTCATTTGCTCAGTACAGGAGACGCAGGGCTACACTTACTGGAGCCTCTCGCTGGCATATTTCTATCAGATGCAAGCAGGACTCTGCATTATGATAAAACATTTACCCCCGAGGCTTCTTTCCTGACTACATCTGCTCCATCTTCCTTCAGCCTGAATTTCTCTAAGCTCAGCACAGCTCCTGTCGCTTTCAGCGTGAAGGCGCAGCAGCTAAACACCGTCGCCAATGCTGCAGCTCTCCCCATGCCTCCCCCATGGCCACAGGTTTGCACAAGTCAGGGGGTTCAATTTGCCAAACCTCACTCCAAGCCTTACAAGCATAACAGGGGCTAAAAGAGATACAACATGCCACCATCCTCCAGCCGAACCCTGTCCCCCTCTGCTCTGGAAGCCAACTTTTGAAATCCTGTGAGACAGGTGAGGACTTGGCAGGCCTGCGAGCTGGATGCCCGAGTCTCTTTTCAGCCGCAGTTCACGTCTGAGCCATTCGAGATACTAGTTCAGTGAATTTCAAACAGCTGGGCTGCAAAATGGAGGACTGTTTAAAAAATTGTAAAAAAGCCCCAAACTTTCTGTCACCGTTTCCATTATACACCCACTTTCTTATGGTTTCATAACTTGGCGGCTGCAACCCGTGGCTGAAGTCACCCTGGAGACTTTAGCAAGTGACACCCCTCGTAAACCCTGAAAATAAGCAGGTTGGCCTCCTTTGCCTGGGCATTTGGGTCTGATATAAATACCATATGTGTGACCATGTTCCAGCTAAGCCAAGTGAAGTACGGGTGCGTTCAGGATGAATTTTCTTGCCTTTGGAAGTCTGAGGCTTCATCTCACTTGCAGTGGGAGCCGAGTTCTCGCTCCTCCCAGGGCATGTGCCTCTCCCTGATCCCCATGTTCTCCCCATTTATTGTGCCTGACGAGCGCCCTTAACCGCACCACGCAGCCAGGCATGCCCTCGGACCGCAGCCACAACACCGAGCTGCGATCCCTGACGTGCATTTCTCCATCCTTCCCCATCGCTGCCTGCCCCCGCTCATCATTCTAAGTCAAAAGATCGCCCTGAGCACGGCGGCAGGGAAGGCCCCCTCTCCCTCCGCTCTGCAGAACACGCAGAGTGCTTTTCACTGCTGCAGGAGGAGGCAGATAAAGTATCCAGGCAAAAACAAACAGTAAAACCCCTGGTAGATCTGAAAGTAAGTAATGTACACAATTGTGAAAAAAACAGGGGAGTCTGCATCCACTTGCAAAATGTATCTCAGCTTACTCCCCCCTACTGTGAGTCCCTGTACACACACGGATATTCAATACGGGTCGACCAAGGGATAAATGAGAAGGGGAAAACAAAGACCAAACACTGCAGAAGGGAACCACAGGTAGCGAAGGTCTCGGAGAAAACCACTGAGGTGAAGGTGCCATCGCTGAACCTGACCTGCATTATTTAGACACGAGGCTGCGGAGAAGGAAAAACCAAGCAGGCTCAGAACAATGGCAGCCCCGACACCTTGAAGCATTAAGGCTTTCTACCTCTTGATCAGGAAACCTGATTAAAATCCAGATTTTATGGTGTGGCCTATCCGTGTTCTCTGGGTATTGACAGGAAGGACGCAGAGCAGGGGACAAACTCTCACACCACGCAAAACCCCAGCATCAAGCACAACCTCAGTCTTAGGATCTACCAATTTCAGGTTCCTGTATAATAAACCTGAACGCCTTTCCTGGAGAAGCACCGAGCTGTGGCGTGACACCAACCTGCGCCCGGCGCTGCAGGAGGGACCCGCGGGAGCTGCCCTGGAAGCAGCAGTGACAGAGGCACAGGCTGCGTGCCCTGAGGTGGCAGCTCCTGCTGCAAGCTGCCTCCTCGCCCTTCTAACTTCATACACCAACTACTTCGTATGAACAACCACCGCCGAATTACAGAACAATTTATCAACGATCAGTCAGAATACATTGTGCGATTGCATAGTTTGCCTGAGAAGTTATATTTATAACATAAATATTTATTTACAGTTGTGTACGTGCTTGGGAGGGAGTGGGCGCTCAGACAGTCATTTTTGATGTCTCCAGAAACTACTTCCTGGCGTGGAGCAGTAAAAGACCACGTCTCCTGGCAGTTGTTCTGTTCCTCATCGCTGCAGATAGAGGGTAACTACTTTGCTCTCGTGCTATTTGGTCCCACATACAGTTCCTCAAGAACTAGAAAATGCATGGGAACAAGCATTTCATTAATGCAACTAAAAAATGCATAAGCACCAGTGCAAAGGTTTTTAGACTCTTTGGAAACCCAAAGGCAGGACACCAGTGTAATACAGTACGCACTGAAGGAGATTCCTATGTCTGCCATGCCTCACTGTAGCATTTATTTACCCAACTGCATAAGTACATCTTGAAACTGGTAATGGCTCAATTAATATTCTTTTACTCTTTATTATCTGCTCTTTTACCAATGACAGCTTGAGTACACTTTATTTGTAGCCACAAAGTACTCAAGAGAAGAAACTCAGCTCTGTAACTATGGCATCTACAAACAACAGCCAGCTGATAATTAATCCCTACCTATTCAGAAAATTAACTCTGATTAGTCAAAACATTTTATTGCAAAACCTTCAGTCGAGAACATTTAGTTTACTGACACAAATGGAAATAAAGCAATGAACTAAATCTGAGCATTTAGCTGAGCAGAGCTGGTTCTGGCTGTTTGATGCTCTACCTGCTGCTCACTGGTCGACATCAGCGATCGGTTTGGGAGAAAAAGTTAGGTTTAAAAGGTTTAAACGAGGTTTAAAAAGTGTGGAAGAGGTGAAGGGAGGGAGGCAGGGGACAAGGCTGATGAAGGGATCTTTTACAAAGGAGTAAATTTAATAAGAGGGGAACTATCCACCAAAGATCTGGTTTTGCATGGCTTACCAGGGAGACCTTGTAATGTCCTTCCACTACCTGAAGGGGACCTACAGGAAAGCTGGGGAGGGACTCTGGAGCAGGGAGGGGAGCCATGGGACGAGGGGGAAGGGTTTTACACTGCAAGAGGGGAGATTGAGATGAGATGTGAGGCAGAAATTGTTGGCTGTGAGGGCGGTGAGCCCCTGGCCCACGTTGCCCAGAGAAGCTGTGGCTGCCCCATCCCTGGAGGGGTTCAAGGCCAGGTTGGACGGGGCTTGGAGCAACCTGGGCTGGTGGGAGGTGTCCCTGCCCAGGGCAGGGGGTGCCACTGGGTGGCCTTTAAGGTCCCTTCCAACCCAAACCATTCTATGATTCTACTGTAGCACACACAGCTTCTACGCATTGAGGTAGGTGGAAGATACTCACGTCCCCTTCCCTTTCCCTCTTGTAACATAAAAAACAAAAAAAAAGCCCTCTGCTAGTCTCTGCAGAAATTCCCACCTAAGTCCCAGCGATTTTCAATACCTTTGGAGGACATGAACAGTTTCATAAGCAGAGGTGTAGGAAGGACCCAGAGGAGAAAGAAGGCGCCCTGATGCTCTGCAACGTGGGAGGAGGTGGAGGTTAAACCTTGGCAAAGGCAGGGCTCCTCGGGAAAGAGTTTGCCTGAACCGTGTAAGTTTTCCAGATTTCTACAGCACTTGCGGCTGACGCTGGGCTGAGCCGGAGACATCCAGGCTGCGTTAGCGAGAAGCTCGGCGGGGGTGACGCCCAGTTCAGAGTCCCGGGGCTCCTTCCAGCCACCCTGCGGGCACACAGGCTACTCCTGGCCGCACGCTGCCCGTCCTCCCTGTGCCAGCGCCCGGCACGCTGCACCACGGATCACACATTTAATCCAGCTGTAAAGGCTTTTTTTATTTCTTTCTGCAAGTTCAGCTTTGCAGCCATGCTGGCCCCCTCATCTGGCACCCCTTCCTTGGGCCTGATCCAGCACTCGGCCAACCATGTGCTCAGACATAAAGTTAACAGAAAATTCCACCCCCCACTGAAAAGCAGAGACTAACCAGAATTTTATAGTTATGTGTACCAAGAGTTTTATTTTGCGGACATGAACAGACACTCCCAGTGGTACGGCTGGGTGGGCAAGGTCTTCACTCGGATGGCCAAAACCCAGGTCTAAGTCTCTGCTGTTGTAGCTTTTTAATAGTTAGAAGAAGTCAAATATGGGAAACTGCTTCCCCCAGATGACCCAACATTAGGAGAATGTGGCCTGAGATATGTAGAGCAAGAGCTTCACCTCGTGTTTTTCAGACCTCTAACGCACTTTAAGTTCACCGCTTGCTCTTGGTCTGTACAATAGCCCATCTGGAATTGTGTCTTCATGGGAAAAACATCTCCCAGACATCTGCTGAAATAGTTAACAATTGCAATTAGATCGCAAAGTCGCCCTCTCAGAGCTGCGTTTTCCAGTATATTTGTTCATTAGAAGTGAACTGATGAGCTCTGCTGGAAAAACTTAATCATCAGTGTGGCACCATGTTCAGAATACCCCACAGACTGTAAGGGCCCTCTCCAAAGTTTGTAGCACCCCATGGTCTTCGCGTAAGTGGAAAATAAAGTTGCATTTGTCTAGTTAAAAACAAGGATGGCAAAGTACAAAGCACCACAACAAAAGCCTAGAGAAAAAAATGCTAAAATTTGCTTTGCAGTATATCTTCAAGCAACAGCACTTGCAGTCAAGACACCCTGATTGTGAAACAACATTGGCACGGGAGCACTGAAGCAGTGCTCCAGAGGTAAAAAAAAAATCAGCAAACATTTGATCCGTTTTATTCTACAGTAGCTCCTCCCCAAGGATGCCCAGACCAAGGGATGGCGGGTGAAATATCTTTGGCCCAAAGCACAGCCATCCACCACGATGTGCCTCTTCTTTCCCACACCCCCCGTGCCGACCCCAGGGGCTCTTCTACACGAACGACCACATGGATGCCCAGCATGCTCACGATTAAGTGGGCACTGCTGAGACTTAAAATTGCATTACCTAAACACATAGGTTACAAACCTGGTATCTAAGGTCCCTATAAATCATTCAAGATAAGCTACATAAATACCTGTCCCCCGTAGGAGATCTCTCTAAAAAGCACGCCTTGCTCTACGGTCTTGGGAGCTCCAGCGCACCGAGCTGCCACTGTTCCCCACCTGCCTCCAACGTGTGCGTCATGGCGTTTATTCACCCAATATTTCCAAGTGCTGTGACAGTCTCAGGGGGTGACGGTGTGTCTGGAAGCCACCGAGGGCTTCTAAACTGGCTCCACAGGAGGAAAGGTGACAGCGTCTGTATGGGCTGGGCATTATTTAACCATTGACATGAATCGGTGGTGCAACCCCTATGCTAGAAAAGAACTATAAATCTAAGACTTGACTGACAGACAAAAACAAGCCTCCTGAGGCCCTTCTGGTTTTATCGACGGATTCACGAATATGCAATTCATGACCGCGGGTGAGCGGCACCCCTGAGGCGAGCACATTCTCAGGGTTACTGACCACCTGCAGAAACCCAGCAGCAGATGAGAAGGAGAATCTGGCGGACACGGAAAGCCACAAATCCCAGCACCAGCCAAGGGGAACGGCATACCCACCAGGCGAAACCCAACCCAACAAGCACACAGCCAGCACGGTGAAGGCAAAGCGTGCAACGGCAGAGCCCAGCAAGACTCCACTCAGCCCTGCAGAGCGGTGAAGGAAGGTGGCCTGTCCCCTGGCTTTCTCCTGGAGCCAGGCTCCAGTGAAACTCAACATCCAGGCTCTCCATTTCCTTGGTTGGATGAGAGGGAAGCTGGTGGTGGTGGAGGAGAGGAGGTGGCAGGGTTGGCAGCGGGAGGAGCAGAGGGGCTGCAGAGCGATGCGCAGCAGGGAGGGCGGTGCAAATGATGGGGCAGCCGCAGCTCCGTCTCCTTTGTCCCTCTGCATTTTTTTCATAGACCAGGATCTTAATAAAGTGAAGAGCAAAGAAGGAGACAGCAGGTGGCAGGAGTTAGCTGCAGCTCGCTCAGACAAGCAGCTAAGGCAACGCTGGCTTTGGATCTGCGGAAAGATGTGATTTTAACACAGTAAGGAACAGAGGAAATACGCAATGGCAAGGCAGGAGAAATCACGCTCAACTGTAAAACACAAGGAGGTTTCAGGTGTCAGTCTGCAAAACAAAGAAAATTAACAAAAGCAAATCCCAACTGTCCAAATTCCAGAGTTTTACAGTAATTACTACAATTACTCTACATTAAAAACTACTGCAGTCCTTTATCACAGGGAGAAAGTCCAACCAAGCCTCTGCAGGCAGAAGGACCCCTGCTGTGGGACTCTCCATTGCCCTCCAGCCGTCTTTGGCCCCACCCAGCGATGGAGCCAGCTCCCTCCAGCATCCATGAGGACCCGTTCCCATCAAACCAGTCCTAAATCAATCCTAAACCAGCCCTGCTCCTTCCCACAGCACCACAACACCCTACATGAAAACACAGCAGCTTCCAAGGTGTCCCGACAAAAGATGCCGCCTCCGCCTCATCCAACAATTCAGCTTTCGAGCTCTTTGATCTATCTGTGCAAGGGGGTGTCAGCACAAAACTTTTTGGTGGAGTAGCAATCGGGAAGAGCCAGCATCGGGAACGCGTTGTCCCTGGTTTAGCATTGCCCGCCAGCAGCCTTGGAACGTGGCAAGATTTGGCATAAAAACCGAAAAATAGGATTGCGCCACGATTTTCATGTAATTCAGAGTCATTTGAATAGTCATTGCAAGTCAAATGGTTACCATGAGAGCTATGCAGCCCCACAGTTTGTTTCTGGATCTGTAATACGAAACACAAAGATAGACACGTTTAAGTCTATCAGACCAGGCAGGCCTGTGAAGGTTTTGTTTCTGTTATGAATTTACACTTTTCCCGAGGATGACAGCACTGACGCTGCAAGAGGGCTCACCATCTGCTTCGCCTTCCCAGGCTCGCTCCTGAGGGCATCACTCCTCACCCTCTAACTACGGTACCACCTTTACGATGCTATCAAATGTGTTTCCAAAATAGAGTATTTCAGGAAGTTTGGGCAGACTCTGCTAATTATAAAGATCCTCTTGCAATCATTAGAGCCCTGCTTCTCCCCCAGACATTCAGCTGGGTTTTTAACACCATTAGCAATGAAAAATGCTGTTTCTTACGTCTTCGGATCTGCACAGCCACGGCTGCTTCTCCCTGCTATCTAATTTCGTGCACCTGTTTCCCATTATCACAACAGCTTGCTGTTTTCTCTAAATAATCTTTTACGCGGAAAAGGTCTGTGCTTGAAACCACCAGCACTTTAATGAAACGATCGGACACGCCAGACCGAGCACGCCGACAGCCGCCGCAGATGCCCTCGCACCGGCACAAGGCTCCGTGAGGCTGAGCGCTCTCAGCACCACAGGTATTAGTGCTTTTTTTTCCCCCTCCTGACCTTCTCCCACCAAGGAGAACATCTTCTTGCTCCCAGGGGCCTCTCAAAAGTGTTCATATCCCTCTGCCAGGTTTGTCCCTCATGTGGCTCCTAACTGTTATCTCCAGAGCCTGAACACCCGTGTCTCCCGAAATACAGCCACTGCGTGTCACAGCTGCCTGGCACAGAAAACCCAGCAGCACTTACTTAAGTGTTTGTAATGTAAACTGTCATCTGCTGCTAAACATGTTATTAAGCCTCTGTGTGTATCACAAAGCAAAAATATATGTTTATTTGCCTTTGCTATCTCTGAATATAGAAGTTCGCTCTCCCTAGCAGCTCTCTTGTTCAACAGGTACAGCGGAGGCGGAATAACCAGAGCCCCCCGCCACGACCCGCAGCCTGGCTGCTGCAGCAGAGGATGGGGCCGGGAATTACCCTGCCTGGTGCTTACAGGCTGCTTCCAATCGCAGCTTGAGTCCAACACCTGGAGTCCAAGGCGGACCTCAGTGCTGGCAGCGCTCCCTTTGCAACCCAGGTCCATCTTCAGCATAGCACAAAAATAAAAATGAACGTAGGCAGACAGAGCCCTCACAGCTCCCCAGTGTAATTCAGCAGCAGTGCCCTACGGAGGCTCACGGTTTGCACAGCAGCAGACATCACGGAATGATAGGGGTTGGAAGGGACCTCTGGAGATCATCTCCTCCAACCCCCCTGCCAGAGCAGGGTCACCCAGAGCAGGTGGCACAGTTTACTGAGGTTACTGCCTGAAACTCCCAGCATCTCACCCATCACATCCTTGAGCCGTTACTTCTCCCCGTGGCCATTCACTCACCGGCACCGGTGAAAGCACCAGGCTGCGGAGCTGCCGCCTGTGCCCAAGGACGGCGTGCAGCACCACACCACGCTGGAATTTAATCCTTTTCATGTTTACTACAGATAAGTAGCTTGACATTATCCTGTAACAAGCTAACATCACGTGGTTGTTTAAGTCCCCCAAAGAAGAAATCCTGAATTCTACAGACTAGTTGTTATTTTTCAAAATGTACATCTTGGGCTACCTTATCATCTTACTATGGTTCACTGACATTAATCTCTGGAAAAGGCAAGGCATAGTCAAACACAGCAGATGCTCTCCCTGTTTTCACTTCCAGAGCTTGTAAACGCGGTCGGGTGTGAGCACGGTCCCTCTTAGCACAGGCAGCAATGCCACTTCCTAAGGGCTTTCTCCTCCTGAAAATATTCTAGCTAGCAACCAACGGAGCAGCTGCTTTGCCTCCCTACCTAGGTATTAGCGAGGTATTAACGAGGTATCACCGTCCCTGTACAGCACCCACACAGCTCTTCTCCGCGCCTTGCAGGGGTTTCTGCCCAGCACTTTCCACCCACTCATGGCTCATCAGGACGAAGTCTGCTCGGGCACACGGGCTGTGGATTGCCGCGCTGAAGGACCCAGCTGGGTCTCGTCCAAGGGACAATTGCCACCTTGTCCCTGCAGGAAAGGTGCTGGATGGGCAGTCGCACACCCGTGGCCAGTGGTACAGGTGGCACGGGGACAGCGCGGTGCTCCTCAGCACCCTGGATTCACTCACTCCCTGGATTTTGGCATTACCTGCCCTGTGAAATTCTGTTCTGCGGCGCAGATGTTTACATTGAAGTTACGGGACAGTATTTATCCCAGCCTGGCCCAGCTGTTATGCTCTGTTCAGCGTCAGTTCAGCTTTTACAGCGGCACCTAAGCACCGTAACATTTTACAGGCTCTGATTCCCAATACGCAAGGCACGGATGTTGCCTCCCGCGGAGGAGGCTGTCTGTGGTGGCCTGTCTCCTGTGATAGGGACCCCGGTGTGGGGCTGCAGCTGAGCCCGGTGACTTCTGGGGGGGGCTCCGGGACACCTTAAAGCATTTCTGCCTACGGACAAGCCCCGCTCCATCCCCACAGCCAGCCTGGGGTGGGTAATTCCACCCAGCAAGTGTGTACACGGAGTCCAGCCTCACATTTTCCTCACCAGGGTATTACCGGCAATAAAAGAGGAATTACAGTCATATATTGCATCTTTTATCAATGCATCTTAAAGTACCTCATATATCTATTAAGTGTTATCTGCACTTAACACTCTTCCCAAACCATATAGTGCACTAATGGCAAACGCAAGCCAGCAGCACGAGCCCCAGGGGTCCTGTACAGCAAACGACCTCTGCTTCCAGTACGTAGGAAAGCGTTCCCGTATCTGTACGGAACCAGAGCATCAGGAGGCTGCCGGCCAGAGACATGCTTTATTTCATCCTGACCTTAAAAAGAGGATCGCCTGGCACCGCTCCAAGAGGCACTTTTGCCTTTTCGAAGCGGCCAGCAAGCTCGCGGCTCTGCCATAACTCCGCCGGCTGCGACAGCCTGCACGAAGCCGTCAGCTACAAATCAAATCGCTGTTCTGATCTGCTGTCAAACAGACTGGAGACAGGAATAAAAATGACAATAATTTTAAACAAGTTGCAGAGAGCGCAGATTTTTCCATTCTACCTGGCTAATCTGAACCGGGAGGAGAGACAGCCTTTGAGTCAGAAGATTTACAGATTTTCTGCGCTAATGTTTTAAACTACCCTCAGCCCACCTACAACACACAAAGTCCAACAGTGGACGTGCGGAAAGCTGCTGCACGGAGAAACGCACCAAGCCTTTTCACTTGATTCATAAAATAATTATTTTGGTTAATGGTTTTTTGGATTTATCTCCATAATTGGTATCTGTGTTCCCTGCCAGCAAAAGGACAATAAAATGTCCTAAAATGGTATTCAGATTATTAAATCCTTTGGAGACTGGGCCTTCCCAAAAAGAATTAATCTGGTTGGGTATGTTTCAGTAAAATTTTACTTACTTCACATCTTTTAAATGTCTGTACTCTTCATCTTTTATACCAATAGGAAAAGCCACCGCACCTAGCAAACGGCAATGTATACCGATGTGATTTCAAGGGCAATCTTTTACAGCTCTGATTGATCATTTCAGGCCCAGCAGAAGCTTCATGCAAAAGCAGCCTCATCCAAACCGTAAGCATCTGCCAACTGGTACTAGTTGAGGACAAAATATTAAGGATGGAAAAATCTGGCCCTTTGGCAGAAAGTCACTTGTTTACTCGTTCTAAGTGGTTTGGCGCGCATACCGAACGGACGGTCGGAAACGGCACCCTCCTCCAGGGTACCGCAATAACGAACGATACCAACACCCTCCGGTTAATGCAACTACCACTGAATATTTGCTTTAACTAAGTCACTGGCAATCATGTCATTTCTGTCACCGCTGCAGCTAAGCAAAGGCAGAAAAATGGCTCATAGGTTTGTTTTTAAATTGCAGCTCCTTAGTCGCGCCGGTCAATCACAGCCACTGCCATCACCGCGCTTCTCACTGCTCGTTTGTTTTATTCCCATTAACGTACCAGGATCCTGACGGTAAGGGCAGAGGGGATCAGCTTGTTCATCCTGCTGAAACGCCCACCGAGGGATGCTGCCCTGCTTCCCCACGTGCACCAGGGGCAAAGGCCAGCACAGGAGACGAGGTCTTTAAGCTAAAGGACACTGCCGGCACAAGAACAAGCGGGTATAAAACAGACAGGAATTAACTGAGGCTAGAAATCGGAGCAACGTTTTTTGCCTCGAGAGCAGACAGATCACTGAACAGCTTTCCTGTAGGAGTGATGGGGGTAAACACCAACTTGATGTTATTACTGGTGGGATTAATAGCATAATTGACTACAACACTGTGGGACGAAGCCCGGTGGGGTAGGAGGCTCATCCCACAGCAGGCACTTGGGCTTTGCCCCCAGTGGACACGGATGGAACCAGTTCCTGCAGAGCCCACGTTTCCCCAGCACCGTGAGTCACCAAGGATGTGCCGCATCCCACTGAACACCCATCCACCCTCTAGGAGCACACTTATTTGGGAGATGTCACCAGGAGAGACTTGGCAGAAATGAGCTGCCAGGTCTGGGGTCTCCTTGCCCCCCTCCTGCCTCCCCAGCGCTGCACGGGGAAGGCAGAAAGCCACCTTCCGAACCCCTTCTCTCCTGCTTTGGCTTCCCGAAGCCTGGCCAGCGGAGCAGGCGGGTGGTACAGGGAGACACAAGCACGACACGAGCAAGGGGCTGGTGTCAAAAGCATGTTGCACCATCCCAAACGAGACCCCTCCAGCATCGCCTCGGCCACCAACGCCGCTACCATAGCTGTAGATAACCCCCATCCCTCAGCACGTGCGCAGGCAGAGGCAGTAAATACAAAGCGGGCCATCTGCTGGCATGCACAATACAGGATTTCCATACATTTGCATTTTTACTAACAATAGTGAGCTGGAAGGGACACCCGAGCGCAGCCTAGCAGTGACACGCTCTGCCTGCCCACACTCCCTCCCCCTTCATCCTCGGGCTGCTTGAAAACAAAAAGGCGGGGGGAAAAAGGGTGAATTTAAAACACAGATTTTGATTTTCTGCTATTAAATCACATGCTCTGAAATGAGCTTTAATAATTCTGGACAGCGATCCGGATTTAGCAGAAGGAAAACCTTCTACCACGTGGAGAGAAGACAGAAACGGTGGGCAGCAAGAACAACACCTTCTACAGGAACGACTGTGGGCCAAAGAAGCTGGGCCGAGCAAAAGTTTTGCAGCACGTTTCATGTAGTTTATGCCAAAGGGTGAGTTCACAGAGTAAAAACAAGGCCTGGGGTTTCCCAGGTGCGGCGGGGCTCGGGATGTGGGTCCTCCTCACAGGCTGCCAGCTATCGATCGCAAAACACTTTAGGTGGGAGGCAAACGTTATTACCCGTTACTTTGATATCCATTAGCTGTTGTTTTTTCTTTCCTTTAACCTTTCTAGCATCCCTACAGCATGCTTCTCCACTCAAAACAAGTCTTCTAAACCACAGCGTGTGCCCGCACAGGCCAGCCCCTCTGTGGGCGCCTTGGCTGCCCAGATCGACACTGTTCTCGTCCCAGTTCTCATCCCGGTTCTCCTGCTCTCACCGGGACGGCTGCTCCTGGCTCCCATCGCACGGCTGAAACTCCCAGCTTACCACTTCTTCTACACGCAGTTTCACAACCACCTTGTGACTCCACCACAGCATGTTTGTGCTTGCAACAGCCTGCTTCTTCTTATTGCCAAATTGTCTCCTTGCTCAAGTCCTACCTCAGATCATCATCTCGCCGTGAAGCCCTTCAGACAAGCTCCTGCAGCCTCCTACGCGGCCTCCTCACACGCCGCATCTCAACCAACTCCTCTGTGCTGCGTTTCTGAAAACCTCTCGGGAAGGAATTATTTCTCTGATGTGAGAGCAGATAGTGCACCGTTGGCACCCAAAATATCGTTTAATAACACTGTTATTTTCTCCAGACCTGCAGATCTTCCCAAGACCCGCTTCAGGGCTCATTTTGATCTTCCTTAATTAGTGATCCCTTAGAAGCTCTGCTTCATGTTGAAAATCACTTGCCGGAATCACTCTCTACAAATCATAAAGCTGCACTGTTCAAAAGAGAGAGAGATGCGGGAGCACAGAGCAAAATACACTGCAGCCCCAAAACTATGAATATATTAAATGCAGCTATAAGTCCTCAAGTCCAGTAACAGCAAACAATGCAGCAATACAGCCACAAACGCTAGGAGATTAGGCAGAAATATTAGCAAGGAGATGAGGAAGAAATATTAGCAGAGTACTTGCTACAATGGATTACCGTTTAATAATGCAGAAGGTGCAGTTTCCAGTGGGAATAAGCATGAACGTGTAGGCATGGCACAAAATCATTATATCTGATTGCAGGTTAAGACTCACGTCATCATAGTAAAAGCTTCATTCTTGAGCTAACAGAATTCAGACATCCTGAGTATTTTGTTCTATTGATAAAGGTTTGTACTGAGCTAATGAAGAATGAGTGGGCAGAGGTAATTAATGTCCAAAATGGGCCTATTTAAAAAAGAAATATTGAGAAAATGCGTGAAAACCCTCGATGTTGCAAAACCTGAAGACACCACGCACAGATGTGTTATTCCAAGGGGGAGAAAGAAATGCTCGACTTTACTGGTGAAAGCCAGGAAAGAAAACTGTGAGGGGGGTGAGCCCCTGGCCCAGGTTGCCCAGAGAAGCTGTGGCTGCCCCATCCCTGGAGGGGTTCAAGGCCAGGTTGGACGGGGCTTGGAGCAACCTGGGCTGGTGGGAGGTGTCCCTGCCCAGGGCAGGGGGTGCCACTGGGTGGCCTTTAAGGTCCCTTCCAGCCCAAACCGTTCTGTCATTCTAAACCACCTGGCACTAGTGAGGGCTGGCTGGTGGGCAGGCAGGGCTGCAGCAGCGGGTCCAGCACCACACGCGGTCCCAGCGATGCTGGGGCACCGAGCAAACACCCCAGCGCACACCTCCTGCGAGGGCTGAGCCCTGCGGTACGTGCTCGATACCAGTTTTCAGATCAGTAATTCCGTAAGCTGTAGACATGAGCGTTCTTCCTGCAGCTCAGCCCCAAACGGGGGTGTTTAACCCTTCATCTCCTTGCAGAAAAGCAGTGTGTGCTAGATCGCTGGTAGCCGTATCATTTAAATTGGAAAGATGGATTAAAATTAGCCTGTTCAAGCTGAGATTAAATCCCAGCAGGAGACTGGAAGGAGACTCATCTCCGGCCCACACCGTCCCACTCCAGCTCAGGCATCTGCCTTCTCCAGCCCAAGGCACGATGCAGTTTCTGAAACTTCTCCCCTTGCTCTCTCTGCTTTCGCTGAGCTCCAGCAGGAATCCGGCTCCTTCCTTCCTTCGTGTAAGGGATGGGGCCGGCTCCGAGTTTTCAGGTTAGGAAACCTTTCCGCAAATGTGTTGATGTACTTGGAACTGGACGATGGCCAAGAAACCAATCAGTGCCGGGGCGCGCAGGACTGCGTGCTATCTGTCTGCCAGCCGCCGGCAGCGTCTGGAAAAGATCAAGATTACGGACCCGGGGTGGGAGACAAACAACGGGTATTCCCTTTATATCACTCAGCCAGAATAAAATGTGACACGCTATATTAATAACCTGGCGTCACCCAGCAAAACATCTGACCAAGGGGAACATAAAATGCCACGCAGATAGCGAGGGCCTGATGGCAAGTCATGTGAAGAGCAAACAAGATAGCTGGGCGGCAGGAGATGCAACCGGGAACAAAACCCTAATGTCAAGCCCTTTTGTGCTCAGCAGAGTCAGCCCTAAATGGTTTGTGATTTTCACTTTCTGCCAAGGTACTGCTTTAATTGGGCAAGGGAGACTGTGCCATGTATTCAAGAAGAGAGCGGGGAGGAAAACGGCATGTGCCAGGCTGAGAAGCCATGGGGATGTCACCCTGCTTAAGTGCAAGGATTTGTTACTGGCTGGAACTCATCTTATGCATTATGGCTCTTTACTATTGTAAGAAATGTTCTCTGTGACTTAATCTAACAACGCAACCTTTTGTGCGCGGGCTGTTAGCCAGCCACACACGGAAACCAAATTCTGTCTAAATTTACACCCACGGGCTCCACTAGTCTCGGTAAGCGGAGCCAGAATTACCTCCCGTGCCTTTCCATTTCCTTGGGTGGGGTGGGAGCAAAAAGCCACCGACCATTGAGACAGCCCGAGAACATGACCATGGTGGATCTCATCCCCGCTGTGACTCTCCTGCATGCTGGCCCGGTGGCTTGGTGGCCGCATGGAGCCAGCGGCACCATCCCAACTACGCACTGCTGTGATGGAGCAAAGTCCTCTACGAGAGCAGGGGCTGAAACCTTCTGGCTGTCCCCAAGACATCAAAAGTTGGCCTAACTCCTAAATTACAGCGGCGACCCACATGGCTTCTCGAGCAAATCTGTGACGTAGAAAATGTGAGCGAGCATAACCGAGCTGCTTATTGACTTGAATTTAATAGATCAGCTAATAAACCCCGGTACTTCGTTGCAGAAGTGCCATCCTAGCAATGCTCCTTCCCAGACCCTTGTAGCAGCTCCATAATCATCTGAATAGTGGCTTTAGCACTTGAACCGCTTCCCAGCATAAAGGCGGTTCAATAGCCGCATTCAGGCCTAGAGGAGCTGGACTGGCTGCGCTCTCTCTTCACAAGAGTAGGAAATTCTTGCTGCAGTCTAAGAAAGAAAAATCACTTAGCACAAATAAGGTCTTTTTTTAAAACCACTGATTAAATAGATATTCACAAGCTCGAGCACAATAGCTTTGATGGAGCCATTGCAACCTATTACATAAATCCTCATTCATGCCCATGAGAGCTTTTCCTTTTCTTTTTTAATAACAGAAGAGAAAATGCTGCCACGTAAAAGGTATTAAATCGCATAAAAACGCATGACTGGTAAGTTCATGACTTAAAACTCAGAGAAGCAAAAAGACAGAGGGTTTGGGCTGGAAATCTCAGCTGCCGCTCGGTCCCCAGCTGCGAGCCCGCAGGAGCCGTGCTGTGGCCTTGGCTCACCCGCACCAGAGCTGCAGAATTACACCTCTTCCCAAGAAGAGGATTTAATGGCAGGGTTTATTTACGGATGCACAGGAGTGCTGACAAGGAAGGCAAAGCGTTATGTGAGGGGGCTGGTCGATAATTGATAGGACGAGAGGTAACGGTTTCAAACTGAAAGAGGAGGGATTTAGATTGGATATCAGGAAGAAATTGTTGGCTGTGAGGGGGGTGAGCCCCTGGCCCAGGTTGCCCAGAGAAGCTGTGGCTGCCCCATCCCTGGAGGGGTTCAAGGCCAGGTTGGACGGGGCTTGGAGCAACCTGGGCTGGTGGGAGGTGTCCCTGCCCAGGGCAGGGGGTGCCACTGGGTGGCCTTTAAGGTCCCTTCCCACCCAAACCAGTCTGTGATTCTGTGATAATTAGAAACTCTGTCCCTTATTCTACAGATATTCCTCCTCTGCGTATACACTGCTAGAGCCCCAGCACCTTCCAGCCATGCATTAATCAACGCGGCTAACGTTCGTTAGCAGCCCACTATTTACGCTTCCACGTACTGTTGTATTAACATGTCAGACCTGATTGAAGGCAATACTTTTGCTAGAGCTTTGGCAATTTGCTTTGTTTCCTCCCAGAGAACGGATTCTTTTGCCAGAATCCACTTCTTAAACACATCTAATCTGAAATAAATATATAATATTGCATCGGTCATCAGCTGACCTCATTAGCTGGGCTTGCTCTACTGGAGCTAAAACTGCTCTGGGAAAGCAGCAGTAAGTGTAGAGTTTAGTAAAATGGTTTTTAAAACACTGTATAGTTTTACTGCAGTAAAGCAAAAGGCGGTCAGCTTGTTCTTCCAGACTCCACTCCAAACAATTTACTATCTTTATAGCTGAAAAAAAAAAAAAAACAAAGTAGGCAGCTTTTTGTGATTTGAGTGGAACTAGGACATTCAATACGGTCCTGCTTCAAAACTTCACTCACAGATGTCTGTTCCTTCAGCTAATATTTATTCTCCAGATTTTCAAGAAAGCCCTTTTATGCGCTCTCCACAGCTAGGTACAGACACAGCATCTCCTCCGCTGCCACTTTCCTCCAGTAAATCTCTGTTCTCACAAGCGTCTTGAACTGCAAACAGACAAAAATCAAGCTGCAACCAAGCGGACAACACTGGCCCTACCAAGGAGGTCACAAGGGACTTGACAACTTGACCCAACACCAGGACTCAAACCAGAAGGCAGTATCCTTGTTGAGACATCACAAAGAAGCACATTGTTCTCAAGAGATCTGTAACGTCAGGAGCAGACAAAGTGTAATGAAGAAGTTCTTAACCCTGACTTTCTTCTCTTGCCTGGACATCAGAGCTCTGCAGCCAGGTGGCCCTAGGGGAGGTGGAGAGGCACGTGCCAGAGGGGCTTGGTGACACGGGACAGCCAAGCACGATGCTCCCTGGACCTGTGGGGCATCCTCTCTGCCTTGCTTCTTGCAAGAAAAGGACTAGTTTGTACCTGCCCAGTGGTGGGCATCCCTCCAAATGTTGGGCAGTCTGTACACGTCCACACAGTGGTCCTTCACAACCAGGCAGGACGCAGCTGCTTCTCTTGGATTTGCTGACCCAAGCCACTCCACTGGGACAGGCTGCGGTCCCCACTTCACACTCACTGGCCGTCGATGTGGCCAGCACGCAGAACCAACCACTTCTCTTCTGCGCCTCACCATCAGAAAGGGTTAACAAGAAACGTTTGTTTAGGAGACCAACAGACTCTCGGGCCCAAAACTGGACCCAGATCACGAGTAAGACACACACTGAACCTCTCTGGGTGCTCAGCCTTTCTCTGCTCTGCTTTACAAGGCACAACACAGCTGGTAAAACCAGGAATTTAGCTTACTGATGTCACCCTCCGTGTGAATTCATTCCTTTTCCTCGTGATGTCACCCAGCTCCAACACCCCCTGCCCTTTTGCCGGAGTCGGGAACTGTTGATGTGTGCGGGGATTCTCGCTTTAGCTGAAGTGGAGATGATTTATAAGAAATCCCTGACGGCACTTCCTCCAGCTGGCTTCAATCTCTTTCCCGTGGTGTTTTTATGGTAAAGCTTCTCCGGGGCTCAGCCCGCTGCCCCCCCGCCCCCACTCCCACCCTGCACAAGATGCTCCCGAGGCAGAGCAATGCAAGTTTTCCATGGGAAAACTGAGCTGAGCTGGCCCATCTCGGGGTCTCAGGCGAGCAGCCGACACTGAGCCATTGATCCCACAGCCACAGTCCGTGTGTTGGGTAAAGGGCTTGCAGCTGGGATGGCTCCTGAAGGACCAAGAGCCAGGAACACGGACTGCGGACTCTGAGGCCATCGGGAGTGGGACAGACTCAGCACTTCAGCGGGCAGTTCACCTCACCCAGTATCTAAGTCACCCCCACCCGAGCCAAAACCCTGTCCCACGTAATAGGATGGGAGAAATTACATGGCAGAGTAACATTCAGGTCCAGAAATCTGGAAGAAACTTGTTTGGTCCCCAAGCCCAGTCCTCTGCTGACACTACACCAGACACTCTTCTCCATAGACTTACCAAGCTTTCTCCTGAGTCCTTGGTTCCTTCAGATCTCTAGCACATCTCCCCAGCTGCCCCGACGGAGATGCCCCGTGGTGCTGCACACCAACGGGCACCACTCCACCACAGGGTCTCACCACCAGCATCCCGGCTGGACCACGAACGCTCACCAGGGAGACCTCACACCCACTGCAAAGCCGTACGGGGCTCACGGCTTGTAATTATCCTGGTCAGCACGCTGGCTCTCCTCCTCAGCCGTTTCCAGCTAATGAGTTTCCAGTGTAGAGCCGAAGCTTTTCTTATTAATCCCCACGTACGTGAGGCTTATGCTCCTTATTGCTGAACTTCACCAAGGCCAGGCAATCCCTCCAGTGCTGCACCACCGCCGGCATACAGAAGATCAAAAGATGGAATCCACACAAACACAGCCATGAAAATATTGCAGATGAGACGTTGGATTTATCCCTGAGAAACCCCATTGCTAACTTCCTCCAGCCTACGAGCTGACCTTGCCGTACCACCGACCTCCCCTGCAGCTCATTCCCTATCCACCGCGCAGCTCTCGCCGCAGTCCACACCGCCAGCTCGCATCTCGCCGTGTCACATACGGCACCACACTGAATGCTCTAGGACAGAAATCTGACGCATTTACTTGATCTGGGGAAAAAATTCATTGTCTAATTAGAAACACCTATTAGAACTGGGAACGATGTACCTAAGACAGACCCATTTCACCACTGCCTTCACATTCTTAATTAACCTCTCCTTCGAAACTAATCGCTAAACCATCTTTAAATGCCTATTCCTATGCTAAGGAAGTGACAAAAATTGAACAGAAATGCCAAAATACAGCATATAAGAGAGATTAAAACAAAATTATACATGATCAGTATAAAAATAACAGACTTTTATAAGATAACTGAACAATATAATGTGATGTAGAGCTTTTCAAGAGCCTTGCTGGCTTGCCCTTTGTGTAACTTTTGAAATTCTCACGCTGCGTCGAGTTTATAGTTCAGTTCTAAGGAATAGATTACAAATAGAAAGACGTAACTTTTTTTCTCTTTCTAAATAGAGATTAAATCCAAGAAGTATTTATCTAACGCCTCAGAAACCCAAAAGAGTTGGGCCTCTTCGGAGCGCACAGTTCAGCGACGCACACACCGCAGTTTAACGGAGCCGTATTTCCCCGCTTTAGGCTTTTCTGGATGCCAAGGCGCCGGCGCACGTTTCCATTAAGCATCACAGCAGAGGATCAGCCGCCCCCACGTGCCGCGGTGCTGACGGCAGCTCATCGCCTGCACCGGCAGCCGGGCGGAAGGGGTGGCAGCAGGGACATGACTTCCCCGGGCACCCACCGAGAGCCACAGCCTTACTTCTCCAACATTAATTATCGTATTATACATTTATATGAAGAATGCAAGCATCTGGGAAGCAGTAGGCAGCTGCTGAAGAGAGGGCAGGCTCCTCCAATTAACAGAGCTGTGTCAAGGCTCTTTCAAGGCTCCTTCCTCCGTGCTGTGAAAGGGGAATTTGGGGGCCAAATTCTGCAGGTTCATTGACTCGGTGCCCTGCTGGCACCCAGCAGACCCGCTGGCTCTGGCTCCGCTCCCCACAGCACTGGTGGCAAGATCCAACAGGTTTATTTCTTTGTCTTATTAATCTACAGCCTTTGGATCACTGCAAAATATATTCAGTACCAAATACACCAACCCTACATGGAAACTGCTTCATGCTCCGCCTTGTCTCTGGTCAGATTATGCCAGAATGCCCCAGATCCGCTCCTGCGGGTGACACAGCTGCCGATAACGTTATGGTTGGGAAGGTCCCCATCTACACACCAAGATGTACTTCTTGGATATGCTGTGGCTCAGCTCACAAAGGGATTTCAACTGGGGACAAACATGAAAGCATCTTCTGTTCCCATAGGTACCGACAAGAACATGGGCGGCTTTGAAGTCTTTTGTAAGGCTTTTTTTTTTTTTTTTTTCCTCCACTCTTTTCAGCTCTAGGCAAAGACCAAAAAAATAACCTCAATGCTATGGCAACCTTCCATGGACAAACTTGTCACCTACCTACAAATAAACAAGTGTACGTCAACATTCCAGGTGGGCAGAAACAGTGGTGGGAATATGACTTAAGTGTGCAGAGATGAAGATCTTTTGACCCTGATGCTGCACCCTACACATCAACGCACAACAAGGCGGAGACAATCTCCTGGTGTTCAAGAGCCACAAGCGAAGCACAAGGATTCAGGCTTAGAAACACGGCAGGGACTCAAAACGTTACCCAAGTGAATTCTGATGTCTTGGTTTCCTTTCACCTAAAGTCATTGCTAACAGGCTCTAGCTGACGTGACCAGACTCTGTAGAAACAGGGCCCGTTCCAGAAGATGGCACCTGCTAGTGCTCCTCTTGCAGATGGCAGAGGCAGATGCTCCTCTTGTCCAGAAAGCTAAGAAGGATGGCTGTTCTCTTGATGCTTCTCAGCCATTCCAGATATGTTCCCAAAGAGGAAAGATTTCAGACTCCTTGGTGCCGAGGGCTGGAGAACATCGTGAAGTGTATCTGGAGCTTTCTCCAGTGGCACCAGGAGGACTCAGCAGCACTGAGCTGCTGAAGCCGCTGGGGTGAGGTGGCCCACACAGAGATGAGCACAGCAGACCCACAGCTAGCAGAGAACAGTAGGTCTGAAAAAAAAAACCAAACCTGAAATTTTAATTCTGAATACATTTTTCGTGTTGATTTCCTCTGTTGATGTAAATCATGACACGTGAGGCACTGCTGAATCACGTCTTTGCAGAGGTAAGGGTGAGCCCCCAGAAATTCAATACAGCCACGTTGGCATGTGCAGGTAGGAGACGAAGGAGCCATCTGAAAGGGTAAACCAGGATGTCCTGCACCCAGGATACGGGAACATCCAGGCACAGCAACGCTTTGATGGACTGAGAGCTTAAGGAGGTGACCTTCTAGAATAGGTACGGGGCTACCCCATGATTTCTGGCGATGCAGAACACAAAAACAAATATCGCGCTGTAGAAGCGGGGTGCGAGTTGGTGTAAAACAGCAAGACAGATCAGTATTCACACAGTGCTAGAAAGGGGTCCACCAGGCTGGGAACGCTGCCCAAGAGCTCCAGTCTGGGTCCAAGGGCTGCGGCTGGGGCCAGCAGCGTCCCCGAGCTCCCCCTGCCAGGCTCCCACGACACCCAGGTCGTGCCGGGGGCCTCTGAGAGGGTTTAACACCCGCTTTCCTTTATTTCAGGAGAAAGATCTTGCCAACAACCTGCCTCTTGCTTTTGCAGAGCAGAGATGTGGCTTTTTCTTGGACAAACAGGGAGGGAGCAGCACGCGGCAGCGAAGGCTGTTTATGAAAACAAGTACCAGCTCGGGGAGGACTTGGGTGTCAGCTCCCTCAAAGCTTGTGGACCTCCTCATCCCTCTCCGGGGAGAGCTGGCAGTTCGGGGGCGATGAGGACAACTCCTCCAGCAGTGACGGAGTCAGCCCTCCTCCCACCCAAGGAACAACCAGCCGTGGACCCCTACATGGAATCTCCCCTCCTACCAGTTCCCAAGACTGCATGATTCTAACCACAAATATTTGTTTATAAACTCACAAACCAGCGAATGATGCGCTGAAGAGTTTTGCAAAAAGAGGTGAAGTTTGTGCAACAACATCTAGAGAGCCGTACGATTGATAAAGTCAAATAAAATGAATACAAACAAGGTAAGATTTAATCTCTCAGTTCTTTAGAGCATTAAGTCATTCTGAGGACTTCATTTTAGAATACACAAGTGTTCTGAGAATATTTCGTAATTACAAACCAATAAGAAAAATCGTCAAGGAGGAATAATTACATAATTTCTAGATGAACTCACAGCTTAGAAGAGCAGTAATAAATAGCTCCTCGTATCATTGCTGTTGCTGCGGCTGATGACTCACCACTGTTACTGGGATCATATCCCAGAATAGTCATGCTACTCCGTGCGCTGCATACAAAATTAGCCATGAGGGGCTTACTATTAAATGAAACAGATTTGGGGTTTTAGGATTCGTGTGGTCATATCATAAAAACAAAAGCTGTTAAACGCTTTAGTTGAACGCGGTGAATTTCAGAGGCCGAACCCGAAGGTATCTGCTCTCCATCGGACAGAGTTAGCGCCGGCGCCTGCTGACTGCCGGCGTTTTCCGGTAAGGATTCCATCCCACACCCTTCTGGCAGGACAACCCCCTTACACACAGCAGCTCAAACATGCCGTCTCGAGAGGAAAACACACACAGTTTCACAGGAATATAAGGGAACAAGTAGGGTCATCGGACAGCTTATCAAAAAGACAGAGATCTTATTAAAATATACATGCCTTACCAGCTAAAGCAGAAGGGTGTCTCAGTTTGACAGAGCTGAACTCAAAACGCGTAACGAAGTGGTATGAAACATTAGAAACGTCCTGCAATCAGGCTGCCCTATGAGCCCCCAAGAAACCTGCTGGAAACACACACAGCCCCCTCTAATAAATACTTAATCACGCGTAGGTGGTGTCTGCGCTAACGTGCCACACCTGGCGTTTGTGTGCCGCCTGCAGTGAGTTCCAGCAGCCTTTGGGAACTGCCGGGCAGGATCCCAGGTGAGCCATGCAGGAGAGCGACAGCACGGGAGGACAAAGGACGGGCTCCCCCCACCCGACTTCCCAACCTCATTCCCAAACGCGTTCTCTTCTTTCATCCTCCGGTGTGGATGCACCGTACGTCTGCATCCTTCACCTTCACAACGTCTTTACTGGAACGAACATCAGGAACATCCCAAGTTTACTTTTTGGCTGAATGACACCCTCTCCTCGTGCACTATAAAATGATCTGGTACCTGACACAACTGAAAACACTTTTTTTTTTTTTTTTTCAGTCTGCAAGCAACGTCCAGCCCTCGGCATCCACTGAAACATTATCAACATGCTGCCACCTCAGGGCTTCTCATCTTTTTTTACGTGAACCGCACCTTCAGGTTTTGCCAGCCACTAATTCTTCAGGCTTTCCTCTTAGGATGTTAGCTAGCTCACGTTGGTGTCTTAAACCTCCAGACAAGCGCACGAAATCACAGAAAATCTTGTCTTTGCAGCAATCGCGCCCCAGCCAGATAACTGAAGCGGCGCCCCAACGCTTGCTTTATAGCAGGCTCCCACTTACGTGTTCTCATAAGCACAAGCAGGTCCCTGCCCGGTGGGGACGTGTCCCCTGCTCCCCCCAGAGCAGCCCCATGGCCAGCACCTCCAGGCTCATCTCACCCGCAGCGCAAGCTCCTTCCCAAAAAGCTCACGGGTAAAGCAGCTCGTGTTCCTGGAGCCGGGGCGCAAAACATGGAAAACCATTGAAATGACATGTTTGGGTTTTTCAAACTAGGTTGGAGTTTCTCTGAGATCAAGCAGCACCTTGTCCACCCATCTCCCGCGGGTCACCCGGGAGCAGCCGCTGCATCGCGCTCGGTCGGCCTCGTTTTCTGCTTTAAACCCTGAACTCCTAATAACGGCTGTGACTTCCTTGGAAATACGTCAGCTGCTGCCCTAGATACCGGCTCTGCTACGCCAAACACTCTCTTCCAGACTGCGCGGTGACGACCAGCTTATTGCTCGTGTTATTCTCAGCATCTTTCAGGTCGTCCTCATTTCGCCTTTCCTGCCAGCCCACCCAGAGCAGCACCGCGCTGCGCCCACCCTGCCCAGCTCCCTCTCCTTCTCTTTCACCGACACGCAGGAAAGCCAGCATTTATTTGTCATTTTTTCAGCCTTTGGACGATGAGGGTTTTGCTCATTTCTCCGCAGATATTAGTTCCTCCAGGCCGGGTACTAACAGGCTCCTCAGGCAGCCCATCCTTGTAGGATCTGACTGATGCTCCCTGGACCACCCACTCCCATCTTCAGCTAACAGCCAGTTTTCTGCCCATATGATACCTCTCCCCTTATGAGAGTCAACCCGAATACTCAAAGTTGTATTTCATGCTCTCCTAAACGCCTAATATATACTGTCTATCAAACGCGGTTCCTCTCCTAATTCTCTTCCTTCTATAAACAAACCCACCAATTGCATATGCTGCGTTTCGCTCGTGCCCGTGCTTTTGACAGTGGGCCAAACCATGGAAATCAAAAGAGCTTCTGAGCGAGGGTAGGCAGTGCATTATACGCTTCTTTAAATGTGGCAAATCTGCTTTTAATAGGCTTTTAACGATGACAGATTTTAATCTTGTGGAAGCAATTGTCTAGACTACTACCTGTCAATTGTTACAAACACGGACTATATTTGCTTTTTCCAGTCTCCTGCTTCTTTTTGGACTCTTATCCCAAATCTGCATTACTTAAGTCATCAAATAACGCATTTGTTCTGTTAGTTTATATTCTCGACCTATCATGTTTGATCCACGGCTTCTAAAATTATTTTATAATGGAATCGGGCTCTTTGGATTAATTCAGTTCACTGTCATTTCACTCCACCTATGGCCTTCACCTAAGAAAACATACGAATATACCTCAGGTTCACACGTCCTCCGGCTTTCAGGGACTAGCTCCTCGAGAAAACCTTAGCAGCACCGCTCTTTCACGTTGAACAGCAACCGCGGGGGCACAGCACGTGGCATTGCATCGAGGGCCCCCCAGTCCCTGCCGCAGATGCTGCGGAAATGCAGCTCCAGATGCTCTGGAAAGCCAAGGGGGAGGCTGAAGGGCATCTTCTTCATACCAAAGTCCACATCTGACACTCGGATTCCAAACACAAGTTTCCTGCTGATATATAATCCAGGTAAACGCATAAACAGAAAGAAAAAGGAAATATGGGAAGTCTCCCATCATAAAAGAGGAATCAGGAGAGTTTTTAGAAAGTTTCAGAATTATGTTAACCGCTATAGAATTAGCTGGTTTATTTTTTTCTTGTTACTGCTCACGTTAGTTGTTAAACTCTATTTGGAGGTAACACCCACACACAGTCGGTATCAACGCCTCGGAGGGAGACACGCAGCAAAAATTGTTGAAAACTTCCCGTCGCAAAGAGCTGGGTGCAGCGCGATGGCGCAGCCCGGCCGGGCTCGACTCCCTCAGGGGGAAATTTGCCTGGAAAGTTCCTGCAAAGTCTATTGAGCTGTTTTCAAGAATAAAATTATGGAAAACACGTCCTGCCCGCAATAACAAATGGTCTGTCAGAAGCTGGCTGGAGGTTGCTGGGTTTGATTTTTTTTTTTTTTAATTTTTTTTTCCTCTTTTCTGGTTCGGGCTATTGCTTTACACTTTTAATTTTAAACTTGGCAAGAGTGCCCGGCCGGTGTTAGTCAGGGATCAGCCTTTCCCCGAGACAAACATTCACAGTTGACTCACTGATGGTCTTTGGAAAGCAAACCTTCGCACACACGCGCTAATTGGAGCCTTTTTAGCGCCGCTCTGTCAAGCAGTCCCAAAGGCGACCGGCACCGCAGCCCCGGTGGCACCCAGCCGCCCAGCCATGGAGCCAGACGCCGCCTCCAAAAGCAAAACGAGGTGAGAAACTCCCTTAAAAAATAGGTGGTAACAAAACTAGGGACTGTTACAACACGTGCGTATGGCGCATGACCTTGTGCGCGTGCCACACATGACCTTGGCGCAGGATGCTTTGGGTTCTCGGTGCAGGAATACCGCTGCGGAGATGCCACCGCGGGGGCTCTGCTCCCCGAGCCACCGCGCCGCGCGGCACCGGGCGATGCACAAACGGCTCCCGGCCTTTCTAAGAAGTTCTGGGGCTTTTACCGCTCTTGTATCCTAGCAGGCTTAGGAATGCGGATTCTTGTTTCTAAAGCTTCATCGGGATTTCCTTCATAAACCTCTTTTACCGAGGTTAATAACTGGGATAAAGATTTCTTTTAGCTGCAAACTTACTGGGGCATTCAGGCAACCCCTGGGCAGTTACCTGTGACAGTGAACAACACAACGAAAAACGGGCTGGAAATCTGGATCCTGCAGAAGGAATGAGAGACATTTTGGGTTCCCACGGACCTGGGTTTTGTTATATACAAAGAATTCTAGAAGCTGAGTGTTTTTTTTTTTTTATTTTTTTTTCCAAACATGCCCTCCCACAGCTTGCGATGGACAGTTTGGCCATGCTGAGAACAGCTCGGCGTTACCAATGAACTGGCCCCTACAATTCACCCCCTTTGCTGATGGGAAAAGTGATAAAAACTATTCCAGGGGCCATGAGATGTTCCCCTCGAGTTATTTCTGCTCAAGTTGCTTCTGCGCAGAATAAAGCCAGGTGCGGAGGAGCACCCTTACCGACACGATGCCCGGAGCAGGACGGACGGACGGAATGATGGGCGCTGGGCACTGCCCTCGGCTCCCCAGGTCCAAAGCTCAGCCTGAGCTTAACCCCGAGAACTAAAGCAGTATTTTCCCATAGGCAGTCCCGCCATCCCGTCCATCCTGGTCAGCATTGGGTAACACAGATTTGGAATTATATTTGGTATTTATTCCTCATTTAGATGAGATTCCTCAGAAGGATGTTTCAAAGGAAATAAGGTGTGATTAAAAATCTTTCTCCCCACATTGCAAACCCAAACCTATAATCATTATCCATGATTTCCACTGGTTGTGTTCTGGGAAACTCTGGATTACAGCAGATTTATGGCAGCGTCCGGCTGCCAGGAGAGGAGAGCCATCTCCGACCGTGCCTCTGGTTCGCAGAGAGCCGGCTTTCCTCCATCATTTTGAGGGCAACCATATACAAAAGAAAAGACCCTGAAGCTTCTAATGCAGAACACAAAAAGACACCATTCCACGTAATATAACAATGCCGACAGCATGTTTGGTTTTGATGAGTGTTGTAAAATTGTGTTCTAAACTGTCTGAACTACAGTAAAAAAAAAGCTGTTGAAGAAGAAGAGAGCACCCACCTGCGCCGAGGCACGGGCATTTCTCAGCAAGGCAATCTCCTAATGAGCCACGCTTCGTTTCAGCAGATCTATCTGACACAGCGGCAGCATCACAGACCTCATGAAACTACAGCTGGTCTGTGCAGACACCCGGCAAAAATTATTCAAATGCTGCACGATGGCACACCATTCATAATAAGCAGCTCCGGGCAGAGCAGGGTGTGTGCAGCAGGTAAACAACAGCAGGTCTTCTCCTGCGCCCCCCCTCCAGCCCCCCCGTTCTCCCCACAGTCTTTGTTCAATCCATCGCACCCGATCCCTGACGCTTATTACGATTGCGGGTTTATTTCTTTAAACACTAACAAGATAAAGGATGTGACAATAGAACACAACAGGAAAGGTTTTCCGGGAGAAAAAAACTCATTTTTATTCTCGTGAATTAGCTGCCAGGGATGCCCCCCTGTAAACGCATACCGCTCCGGCGGGAGAGCTCGCGCACCCCCGGGCACCCAGCCCGTGTCCCAGCCTGGCCTCAGGACACGGCAGGCAGCGACTTCTCGGAAATGTCACTCTCTTGCCCCCAGAGCCCTCGTTTGCATCTTTAGAATCACTTTGCGATGCTGCGGCCGCTTTGTTAAAAACGCTTCTCTACATTTAGCTACGAAAACGGTAAAAAAAAACCCGAAACAATTCTTAAAAAGAGAAGGATTCCTGACGCCCAAAAAAACCCCAGCAGCGCCTGCCACTGCTGCGCGAGGAATCAGCCGTCCTGGTTTTTCATTATTTCCTTTCTCTGCAAGATTACTAGACAGACCGGGCTGGTTTGAAACCTCCCGGTGACGTCAATGGGGGAGCGAAACGCGAGCCCCGTGAGCCGGCGGCTCCTCGCAGGGCGACGGCGCAGGCAGCTCCATCCATCACGCGCCCGGCACCGCAGAGCCGCTTCGGCCTTTGCCACGGCAAACGCTCCCCCTTCGACGGGGAGAAGAGTCTCTTTCTTGTTCACGACAATGAACAATGAAAACGGCATTGAAAACCGCAGACAGCAAATGTACTGAAGCGCTAGAGCTCTTCACTAAATTCTGGAAGTTTAATTTTTTTTTTGGAAGAAAAAACAAAATTCCAAAGTAACAAAATTGTTGCTTGGCTTATAAAGGGATTTAGTAATCATTTTACAGGATATGTTCCCCCCCTTCCCTGATTACTTGCATGGTTCTGCTGCTTTTTTATGCAGCGCTTACTAGAAATTCTACGAAATAAAATGACTGCAAGCCTTTAATAGCAGTTTCTTTTTTAGCTTTTTTTTTTAAGGAAAGCATATGAAAATGTGTTAATACCATCAATCTAACTGTTAAAAATGAAAACACGCTCAATAAGAAATCACCCCGTGCTATTTGATCTTGATGAATTACTGCTGTACGCTGTGAAGCCGCATGCGCTCATTTCACAGCAGCTGCGGTTCACGAAGGAATCGTCCCAGTTCCTCCAGCCCTTCTCGGCCGAGGTATTAAATCTGGCTGCATGAGCACGGTACGGCACGGCGCCGCCCTGCACCGCGCTCGTCTGAAGAGCCAGACACCATCTCCAACGCCACCACGGGGCACGTGAGCGGGAGATGCTGGGAGGAACGGGTATCGCTGGTGGAAACATGGTGGTGACCAGGATGAGGTCTTCCCCTCCCCTAGTTGGGAGGGGGGTATCATGTAGGAAGAAATAAAACTGTCTTAACTCTCTGTAGCGCTATTAAAAATAATCTCTCAAGTTTATACGCACTGGTGATGAGGGAAGTACGAGAATCAGAGACGCAGAAGCACACTTAGAGGCTGAAGAGCAGGGAAGCTAATCAGCAGGCCTTTGGAGCGCCCAATGGTACCCCCCCTCATGAGGGTGAAGACCACTGCCTTCCCCTGTAAAAGCAGTCAAGGAGAACCTGGACTCGCACAAGAAAGTCGTCACGTCCTGGTCATCTCTGGATGCCACCTAAAGCAAAAGGTGTTCTCTGGAGACCCACCAAAGCCAGGCTGGGGAGCAGCATCTGCTGAGCTACCAGGGCAGCTCCTCCATCCAGGCTCCCCCCGGTCTGCGGAGGGGACGGACACAGCAAGGGGGGTCTGCATCGAGTAAGGACCGAGACCTCTGCGTCTTAGACGAGTCAACAAGGAGGAGGAGGAGGAGACTCAAAAAATAACTTCACGTGCATGACAGATAGAGACATACATGAACTTGGCTCAAAAGTTTCCCATCCAAAGAAAGTCACACAGATTATTTCGCTGGAAGTCAAGATAATTAATGTAAATATGATAATGTAAGTGTCACAAGAGCAGCCTCAAATGCTCTAGCTCTTATCTTCTGCCCTGCAAGACCCGCGCGAATAGAGCCAGAAACGACTTGAAAAGATACGGCATGAAGAGAAGGGAAAGGTCACTAAATACCAAGCCCCGCTGCTCCCCCAGCGTCCCTCCGTACCCAGCTTCTCAAACCGGGAAAGCAAACGCTGCGCTGCTCAGACCCAATTAAATCCCCATTATTTTATTGTTCAAAATCCCCTTTCAGCCAGGCATTGTCTTCGCTGCAGACACATTTCAACAGCGTATTCTTTATGCTTCCTACAGCCATTTGTGAGCACAAGAGAAATATTTGGCTTTCTCTTTCTAAATTGTGCCTACAGATTGCTGAGTTATGTCTCTCAAACCTACCCTCTGCATATAAATCATTCCTTTGTTGAAGATACCGCCTATTTATAGAAGGCTACGGAATTAATACATGAAGACAACCAAAATGTTTTAAGTATGTCTAAAGTTACAGCTAAGCCCCACAAAAGCAAGATAACTTGAAGGTAGAGCAGATTTTTACCGACGATATTGGAGAGTATTAACTCCCAGGCCAAAACGTGAGTACTTCAAATCTCAATTTAAAAATCACAGTCAGTATTTATGGTACCACGTTATGGAAAACACTTCCAGCCTCATATCCGACTGCAAACACCTCCGCTTGAATCAAGTGAGTTGAAAGAGTTAACGGCAGGGTGTTTTGCACCCTGTGGTTGTCGCCCCTATCATAAATACGTTCATATTTCAGTACTGCTACAACGACACGCCAAGAGCAGCTTCCACTCTGCCCGCAGTGACCTGCGGCTGTGGAGCACCTCTGGGAAATCCCAGAAGCAGAGACCTGGGGCTTTGTGCCACCACTTCATTGTCTCATAGAATCATAGAATAGTTTGGGTGGGAAGGGACCTTTAAAAGCCCCCATGTTCCATCCCCCTGCCTCGGGCAGGGACATCTTCAACTAGACCAGGTTGATCGACCTGGCCTTGAATGTTTCCAGGGATGGGGCATCTCCCATCTCTCTGGGCAACCTGGGCCCGTGTCCCACCACCCTCGGTGTAAAAAAGTCTTCTTTGTATTTAGTTTAAATCTTTTAGTTTAAACTCTTTTAGTTTAAAGCCATTGTTCCTCGTCCTGTCACAACAGGCCCTGCTAAAAAGGGTCTGTCTCATGACAGAGCTTCTGCTGCCCCGTTGACACAACGCCGCTGCTGTTCAGTCTCTGCATCCCTTGTGCAGGGGACAGACCTGAGTTTTAAAATGTCCCCATGAACAAGCACCGACCACGACGTTTCCCATTTCTCCACCGTGCATTCACAAGAACTGGCAGCCTGGTGCACTCCCAGCTGCAGACAACTCTTTTCCAGGTCCCCAAAACAACATCTTCCAAAGCCCCAGCCCAGCCAGAGCATCCCTCAGCCCAGCGCAAAGCAGGACCGATGTCCCACATCATCCACGTGTGGATGGGGGCCACCAGCTCCTCTCTCCATCCTGGTGGAGAATGTGGTGCTCCAACCCTAAAGGCCACCCAGGATGGTCCCGGCCTGCACCACTTAAACAGCTTCTCTGAAACGCATCATTAGTGTCTGGTTTTAACGACCCCTTTGCAATATGGAGCAATTGTTTGTTCACTTCCATACCCACCTGTCAGGGAATGGTTACTTGGTTGATTTATTTTAATTAATACATTTTGGATAGTTCAGATTAGTGAACAGTTACGCTTCCACCAATGACTACAATACTTTTCTTTTTTTAAAAATTTAGTTGAAGAGTTTGCTTACATGTGATGGGACAGAGGAAAGAGAAGCTCAGAACAGGATCAAAAATTTGTTGAAGAGGAACAAAATTCCTGAAGACACACTGCAAATGGCTGACAGTAATTAACGAATCTCATCACCAACGCATGCTCTGAAGAAGGCAGTTACAAAGGTCGTGATTAGCAAGACTCAGTCTAGAACTGTAACCAGGCCAGCATGGGGCACAGAATATCGTTCACTTCCAGCTGTGCACAGGTGAAGTGAATTTTTAGAGGGTAACGCCTACCCCCTCCTTTGTAGATCGATATACTGGCAGGGTCTCTTTGAGCTGTAGTTTTAAATTACCCAAAACTTCGCTGATTGATTAGATCGGCTCCGATGGCCCCACCTGTCTCCAGGACCCATCTCTGACAACCCTCCCTCTTAGGATCACGGTGCCGTTGAGCATTTATTTCAGCTCTACCCTTCCTCGAGCTGAAATTACTTATGTTGCTCTTCCAACTGCAGAAATGTATTTCTCCTTCCTCCGACTGAAACGCTTATTTCCGAGACACGCACTCCGCACAGGCGTTAGCACCGTCCGTAACTAACGCACAGGGTCTCTCCTCTTCCTTCCATTTGTAACTCTGGCAAATCAATCAACACCTCCCACCCCTCTCCTCCTGATCTTAGCTTACCTCTATTCCTCTACCTCAGCTTACCAAGGTTCCTCCTCAAGAGGAACCTCCTAAATCCAACAACAACTCCGCCCGCCAAAACATCGAGGGGAAGCCATGGTAATAACTTCAAGATAGGTCTAATATGGGCTAACGCAGAGCAACACCTGCCTCTGCGTCAGGCGCAGCCACGGGATTCCCCACTTATCTCTGTCCTTCAGACCTGGCACATCGCTGGGCAAAGGCATATCTTCCTTCCTGAGCTCACCCAGCCTGACCTGCTGGCGCCGCGCCGCGTCCCCCATGGCTTGTGCACAACACCAATTTTGCAGGGGCAATGTTGTACAGGTTTTGACACCCCCGTGGCCACTGCTTGTCAAGACCCTTCTCAGATCTTCAACATGCACGCCTGGATGTCCCACCTGAACTCCCCTCTAGGGCCGCAGACAAACGGGTGTGCCTGGAGAAAGGCAAGCTGAAGTATTTCAGTACAAAGATGACGAATCCCAGTAACGTGCTTGCCTGGAACCACGAGACTGTGCAATTGCATGTTTGACACCCTGATTACACGGTCCTTATTTCTCGGCGAGCATTCCATCTGCTTGGGAGTAAATTCAGGAGTCGAACAGAGGGAGCACGGTAAGGACAGGAGGACAGGAGAGGCGACACAGTCACCAGCCCACCCACCCGAGCAGCACATGCTGGACCTCTTCGGCTGGGTAGGAGCCCTTTGTCCTCCTGAGCACTCAGCAGAGGAGGTGACACGTGCCACCAGGTCTGTCTGGCAGAAGGGCAGAGGGTGTTCGCACAGCTGGCAGTGGGAGGGAGACCCGCATCCCCGTCCATCCCACCCCGCAGGGCGGCGGAGAAAGAGCAATCCTTCCCATCTCAGCTGTCCATCGATTCACCAACGCCTCGCTGAGCACAGAAGACACAGCCCTAATGTTTACGCAATGTAATGACAGATACCGTTGGGTTTTTTAATTAAGAAAACCTCACACCAACGTGAACCTGTCCTTGGGAAGGGAGGACACACAGCTCCTCGCATGGAGAACTCCAGCAACTGGTGGGACCCTCCTTCCTTCCCCTTCTTGCCGCCTCCTTGTTTATAGGGGCCCCCCGTTTCTTCCTTTCTTAACATGTGCTTTAACCAGAGGTCTTCCGATAACATAATAACGTGCGTTTCCTTTTCTCTAAATATTTACCTTTCCGTTCCCCTGTCCCTGAAACACCACACACGGCTCCTCTCGATGAGCAGACTCTGCTCTGGGGAAGGAAAGCTAACTTGTGTATCTTTACAGCACCGCTTAAAGACTCGGAGCCTCGATATTTTTATTAATATACTGAGCGAGAGGTTCATCACAGCCTAATGCAGAGGGAGCCACAGTTAAACCATTATAAGCAATAATGAGATTACAAAGAATAAATTCTATATATTGCATAGAATAAATTCTATGTAAGAGCAGAATATACACGTGTATAGGTAAGATTACAGAATACAATATTTGAATATCTAGAGTATCAAATCCTCTCCGTATTTTACATTCTTACAGCATGCTGTATAGACCACACAGAATACCAGCAACTATAGCACCATGTAGATCACGCCATCCAATGACTTCATACCCTAATTCCAAGAGCGGACCTTTACCTACCCAAAGGGAAGCTGTTTCGGTGCAGTCTATCAAAGAGGGCCTGCGGTGGGACGCGCCTCCGAAGGTCCCTCACATCTCCCTCTGCCCCGACACCCCCAGATCAGAGCAGCGGCAGCGGCGCCAGCTCCGGCTGCTTATTAAAAATCCAACAGTAGTTGACAACAGACTTGAGAAACCACAGGGGTAACACCATGAAATCACCCGAGTGAAAAGACGTTTTAGTGACTCATTTTTTTTAAATTAAAATTGTTCCTACACACCTGATAACAAAAATAATGAAGCACAATACAAAATCTTCCATCCTTTTCACACGCCCCTTTCCCCCTAATTACTAGGCGTCGTGAGGCTGCGTTGTGAGATCAAAATCTCGTCAGGAAAGATCGAGGAAAAGCAAATATTCAGCAAGCACCGTGACAATTTTACAGCTTGAGGAACACGTACCTCCTTATCAATGCTTCTGTTCAGCAGCTGCTTTTTGCAAATGTAAAATCACACGCTTTCGAGGTCTTTTGCCCACCAGAACTGCCCTGATCCGGACAAAACCAAGTAATACTTACCAAATCCACGAATGACGGCGATTAGGTAAAAAATTAATATTTAACATCTTCCAAGATGATACTTCTCTTCTACTCGTCCGAAAATATTCAGTACATTTTCCGCTTATTCCAAACTTGTGTCTTTCTGAAGTTGTATCAGTGGCACGTAGATGTTTCCAGGAGTTTTTATTCTTTGTGATTACTTGTCAACTCCCATTGCAGGGTGGATGTCACTTTATATACGAATGCAAATGACTTGGCAATCAAAATGTGAGGGTGCCTGTGGAACAGCCTCTACGGACTCCCATATTTCTTCATTTATATCAGAAGAAAAAAAAATAAAAATCTATTTCTGGCAGAGCCCCGGCTGCAGTTTCCTGCTCTCATTTGTATAATCCCTTCCAGTGATCCTGAGACAGGGGGGAAAAAAAAAGCAAACCTTTTCCAAACTGGAGAAACATCCCCATTTTCCTGTTTATCCTTTCCAGGTCATATCCCTCCTTCATTCACCACCTTCGCAGATGAATCAAAGTTTCCCGACGCTGCAGAAGAACTCCGCTCCCGGGTCCCTCCTGCGTAACCCGCTGCGCACCGCGGATGCGAGGGATGAGGTCCCCGGGGTGACGGGGGCGCAGGCAGCTCCGGGGGGACCCCGGTCCCCTTCCAGGTGGGGGTTTACAGACCGGGAGGGAGCAGGTCTCTAAGCCCAAAGGCCTGGCTTATCCATCCCACCAAACTAGAAGAAACAGCAAAGCTTTTCGGAGGGTCGCAAGCTCCCTGCAAGGGGTCACTCTGCAGGAACGTGCTCCGCGTTACTCCTGTCGCTCGGGGACGGGTCTGTGTTTTCTGGACGGGATCCCTACTGCCTCGCCAGCCCTCCCTCCGCCTGCCCGCCCGGAGAAACGCTCTGCCTGCAGGAAAATCCTCCCAGCAGGTACGGCCGCAGCTGCAACTTCACCCGGAGCCTTTGAGGGAGAGCAGCTTCGCGTCTCTCCGCATAAAATGGAATTTTACAAGATTTACATCTAAATCCCGCCGCTGAACATCAAACCCAGCGCAGCTCCCTGGTGCACGGAGACGTCAGGGGGTGGCTGGTGGGATGACAGGCACCACAGAGCCGTGCAGGGAGCAGCTCCCGACACACGGGATGTGGGCTGCCCAGGGCTGGGCTGCCAGCCCCCCACCACGCACCGGGGCTGCCGCCGGCGCCGCTGCCAGGGCTGGGGACCGGGGAGGGGATGTAGGGACAAAGGGAGGGCTGGGTAAATGCAGGAGAATTGCTGCTTCCAGCGGCACCAGCGCAATGGTGCAGGAATGCTGAATGGGGACCTGCCCACGCATCGCTGCCCGGCAGCTCCTCCGTCTGCCCCAACGCGGGGGGGCAAGGACGGGGGTCACGCTAATGAGGCTGCGCTTCCTGCTGTTGGGGAAATGCATGGTTCAGTGTCAGGAAATGCACAGTATACAGGAGCAAATTTTCTGTTTACTGGATTTTTTTTTCCTCCCGGTGAAGTCTGGAGACATTTCACCTTGACAACCAAAAGGAAGGGATTTTATCATCAGCTGAAATCAAATGCATAAGCAAACACGTATAAATGGGCTTTCTATAGGTGACGGATAAATGGGCTTTCTATAGGTGATGTATAAATGGACTTTACATTTCATCAGTCATAAGTGATGAATAACAGCGCGTAACAGAAGCGATGCCCTGCCCGCAGAGAGGAGGGCACCCAAAGCAGCAGGAGGGGACGGCGTGGAGCCCAGCAGCCCAGGGCACGAGCCGGGGATCACACACCATGGCTCCAGGAGCATCCGTAAACCCAGACCTGAAACCTGCTGGACCACCCCGCCCTGCACTTAAGTCCAAACTGGAAAGGGGAACGAGTAACTGGCTTATTAATTAAGATCTGTCCGGGTGGTGAGCCCCTGGCCCAGGGTGCCCAGAGAAGCTGTGGCTGCCCCATCCCTGGAGGGGTTCAAGGCCAGGTTGGACGGGGCTTGGAGCAACCTGGGCTGCTGGGAGATGTCCCTGCCCAGGGCAGAGGCGGGGACTGGATGATTTTTAAGGTCCTTTCCAACCTAAACCATTCTGTGATTCTATAATCTTAAATCCAATTTCAAAATACGCAGGAAGGGGCAGAGTGGCAACGGCGTTACACGCCAAGTCACAACTCAACAGTTCGCACCAACATGGTCAAAGCTAAGAAAAAACCCAGGCTGGAAGAACTATGTGCTTCTCTTCTGTAACTCTTAGATAAAACATTAAACTATATTTTATCTTACTGACATTAAAAACATTTTATAAAAATGTAGGTATAAATCAAAAGTATAATAAAAAGTGAGTGTGCCTGTAAAAGGTGGAGTACGGATAATCCATACGCAAGCAGTTTGCGCCTCACGTTTGCCTTGCTGCTTCTCCACATTTGTCCATTTGTTTTGAAAGGAGCCAGTTTTACACACAGTGGCGAATAATTTTGCTTTCAAATCCGTGCAGACCACAGAATTATGCATCTTATATAAGAAAAAGGCCCACAAACATACACAGATGGAGTTAAATACACAGATACGCAGACATACGCGCATCTTCAACCCCAGCCTGCAGACTGTACCACTGGTGCGACAGGTAGCTGTACAAATGGCCACTTTTACACGCAGCCAGCAGAGACGTCAATTCTGCTGTTACTGCCTTCAAAAAAGGGAATTTGCTTTTTCAGGAGTGATGTTTATTATGCTGGAAATGCACGTTGGTTTGGACACAGTTGAAAACTCGGCTCAGAAGATACTGCAGGCATTTCTTATTGATTCAGGAATTCCTAGATCACTGTGCCCTCCGTTTCTTTTGTGAAGTAAAGCCCAGCGTCACAGGCTGCTTCTAGAGATGCTTGGCGCCTGCAGTCAGGCTCGCAAAACCCAGCATCTCAAACCCAGTGCTGCACCTCATGTGGTTTTCATAAATCAAAAACACTGTGTGGGAGAGTTAAATCCAGCAACTCCCCCCATGGGGCAGGCTGAAATTGAATTTGCTGTCAAATAAGAGAAATTCAGCTCACATAACGCGCTTAACCCAAGCCTCCGCGCCGTTCCCAATGGACGTGCCAACACTGTGGCCTCGGGGAGCACCAAACCGCTGTCACCCCCCAAAACCTCCCACCCCACCGCTCAACTGGCTTCTCATCAAGTCTGCACCCAGCAAGTGGAAAAGTCTCACGATTTATTTAAAAGACGGGTAGACGTAGTGCTTAGAGATACAGTTTAGATCAGTGAGGGCTTTTGTCAGAGTTAGGTTGATGGCCGGACTGGAGGATCTGAAAGGTCCCTTCCAACCTAGGCCATTCTATGATTCTGTGATTTCATGTGACTCAAAGAAATTCCTTTTTAATGTCCTCCTCTTACCCCACATACTCTGCCCTTTTAGCTTTTCCCCAGCTCTCAGGCTGGTACATTGAAGTACCACCAGGTTTAAACCGGCTGCGCCCTCCATCCCCCATCCCTGGGAAAAAACACCAGCGTGTCCCTCTCGACTAGAAACTGCCACGTTGGCCTTCAACATCATTCTCATTCTTCTTGGTGAAAAAGACAAAATGAATCCCTGCTAATTTGGCAACAGACATTTGCGTGCGCTATTGCTTCTTTTCCAGCCCACCACACCGAGATGCTGCGTTTGCTCTCCCTGCGCCCGTTTGTACGGTTTCTCCCTTCACGTTCCCAACCTTTCCCTTCACCGAGCATCCTGAACTTGATGTGGATAATTGCAGGGAACATGGCAGTAATCAAACGGTGGCTGGGTGGGAAGGATAATAAGTCATTCTCCTGTTTTTTTCTCCTATAGCTTCTCAGACAGTTGAATAATTACCCTCCACTAAAGACCCAAATGAAAGACTAGCAATTGCAGTATCAACACGACGTAAATGAATATAACTCTCAGGGCTATGATCAGAACCCACTTCTACCTCACTTCTGGGTCAAAGCACCGCTGAGTGCCCTGCCTCCTACTCCTACGCACTCCAAAAAAATCACCAAATTGTTCGTTTTGATCTTTATCCATTGGGTGCCACATGTACATACTTAATATGTTTATTAATTAGTGGATAAAAGGCCTTTGCAAGCCCTACTAATGAGTCCTAGTCCCAGCGGTCCATCCTGGCAGCCCCAGTGCCGATGTTCTGGAGGGGGACCTGGGGAAAGGTCAAATATTTGGTGAAAAATCGCACAAGGCTCTTCAAAAAAATTTGCTAGAAAACCAGCACGTAGCGTTTTTCCATGTTTTCCAGCAAAGTTACATAACGCAGCTATTGCGCAGCTCGCCCATCGTTATCCTGCTGGCTTGAAACACTCCAGGCCCTTCAGCACTTCGTTACCTTTATTCCCTCAATCAACAGCAGGTTGCTGTGACGGCTCAGGAATGTTCTCTGTCCTCGAAAGGCACAGACACAGCAGCCTGCAAAAAAATCAGCTGATGTTTTGGATATCTTGAGGCAAACCAGACGCGCCGGCAGACTGGTAAAAATACGCGCATTTGATGCTATCTCTTGCCGGATTAAAGGCCGTATATCGATGCAAGAGCATATTGGGGGTTTCACCCCAGATAAATAAATAAAATACTAAACGTGTTTAGAAGAATATTTCGTCTTCCTCCTCATTGTTCATAGCGGAATAATCAGGATAACATGCAAACTTCCTAGCTTATAATCAAAAAGCATGAAAACCACTCAGAACCGAACTTCTGCTCTAACGCTCCTGCCCGGTGTTTTATTAGCTGTTTTGCAGAGCGGTACCAACCCTTTCGCAAATGTTTATATTGTTGGGGGTTTTTTTGTCACATGCCGCTGCCACAGGCTGCTTTGGGGAGTACAAAGCTCTCTATTGATTTGGAAGGGATGCGATTGCTTGTGCACCAAACCCGCCGCTCGGCCAGGCAGAAGCTTTTCATTCATTCTTTCTTTCTGGCCACACCGAGTCATAATGATGAAATACTCATTTGCAATTCAAATTCCCTTCTTTCTCTTAAATAGGCCGCCGAGGAACCGACCCAAGAGCTGCAGGAACATTACCTTATCAACCACTGAAATATCACCAACCAATACTGAAAAATATACTTATTTAAGAAACGCAACCATAAATCTGTCATGGTTCAGGCTGGGCTGGCCTCAAAGCAGGACAAAAACATATACCCATTCAAAATAATCAGCTCATTAAACATAATTTTAAGATAATCTATTTTTCTTGAAGTTTGGAGTTCTCTTCACCAAATAATAAGCTATACCTGCTGGAAGCTGACTTGAAACCTGCAGGTGATTTGGTGTGCCAGGAAACTACCAGCTCCAAAACCCCACCTGGATCTCTTGCAGAGTCTTCTGCAAAACGCGTACGCCAAAGACCTCGCAGGAAGACAAGCCTAAGAGAAGCCAAGTGTTGGACCGCAGGAAGTAGCAAGCATCGTTACAGGTACGTGTTCATCAGGGATAAACTCACAGAAATCTCTTGCCAATGCAGATGACTCCGTTTAATTGTCAACTCAAGTCTCCAAGGCTGGTTTTTCCTCGCTCTGACGCTGGTGCAGCCCCTACACTGGTGCGACGGGTGTTCACAAGGTGCTGAACGTGAGAGATGGGCTCCCTCTCATCGTCTTACACTCACGTTAAACTCGATCTGTGGAGCTCTGGACAATACAGGCAGGAGGTGGCACAAGCACTTTCTGTTTTCCAAAACTGGTACCATTAAAAGTCATTTGGCATCAGGAAACTTCAGCTTCTGGAGCGATGCTGTCAATATACACCAAATCTCTCCTACACAAATGCAAAAACAAAGTGCCCTCCCGGACGATTCATCTTTTCAAAACAGATACATCACCTTCACCTTTCTCACCAACACCTTCCTTCCCCTCTTTCCCTCTTCCCATAAATAAAACGGTATTTTCAAACGGGTAACATTCAAGCCAAGCAACTTAACGTGGAAGAGGAGGCATTTCAAAGCAAACCATTTACACAAAAGGGGCTGAATTTAGATTGGATATCAGGAAAAATTTCTTTGCTGAAAGGCTTGCCAAGCACTGGCCCAGGCTGCCCAGGGCAGTGGTGGAGTTGCCATCCCTGGGGGTACTTAAAAGCTGGGCAGACGCGGTGCTGAGGGACACGGGGTAGTGGTGGACTTGGCAGTGTTGGGTTGATGGTTGGACTCGATGATCTTAAAGGTCTCTCCCCATCAAAACGATTCCATGATTCTAAATCCGAGAGATCGTGTTTGCCTTCAGAACAAAGCGCGGCCTTTTCCCTCAGAGAAACCCCCAAACCTCTCTGCCCGCTGCCGCCAGCACCGCCCCGGGCGCAGAGCGACGCGTGGGGCATCCCCTCCTGCACTGCAGGCTCTGGCACCATCCCACAGGACCCGGCGCCCCGCGAGCCACCTACGACGCACCAGACTCATATAGGTAAGTGGGAAAAAGTCAGAAAAAGCCTGTACAGGAAACAGAGGAAATGGAAAAAAAAAAAAGGAAAAAAAAAAAACCAAAACAGAAAATCAGCTTGCTGATACTCAATCCACCCTGCAACTTCCCAGTAAACGGTTCTGAAAAGTTTCCAACAGAAAATAACATAATGAATCAACAACGGCAGCTGGTTTGTGAATACCGAGCGCCACGTTCTTCATAACCATCTCCAAGGGGTCTCAGTACCGACTTAGCTTGCCATTAATTAGTGGGAGAGTTTTTCTCTATTTTATGTCAACAGCATATACGATGACATCTTTAGAATGCACATTTTTGGTGAGAGCACACCAGAACCTCAGTGCTGGGAATGTGCTGCTATACAGAAGGAGTGCAAGCACGGAGCAGGTTTCCAGCTGGATTATATTTGGAGCTACAGTTTTACCGCATCTTTAGGGAGCTTTAATTTTATGTTCCACTTTGGCTACTTCCAACCTCTACAGCTTTCGCAAACCCATTTGCGGAAGAGGTGCTGCAGGGGATGCGCGTTCCCGCCACAGCGCGCGGGGCGACTAAACCAAACCCGAGGACCATTTATCCGAGGGAAACAGAAACGACCACACATTTTTCAAAAGGAGCTTTATGCCTCGGATGGAATGTATTTGCTCTTGAGGCTCTACTTCTTTGGAGACAGAGTTGCCCTATTACCTGGGTTAGGGAAGAAACACGCCGATGGCTGCTTTCTGGATGAAATTAAATGAAGTGAAAAAGTGCTGTAATCCCTTGCACATCAGAATATCATCACCTGTAGGCAGACTAATAATCAGAGATGAGGCATCTCAGAGTAGTCGGGCGGTAACGTATTGAGCATTGTGAGGCTTCCCAAGCTTTCCAAGCCGTGACTCTGGGTCCCCCCTCCATCGGTGAAGCCATCTGGAAAAGCAGATGCCGAACCAACGCCCAACGCCGGCGCGTTCTTCCATCTTCCCACTCCCTGCCGCAGGCCGGGAAGAAAATCCAAGCCCCACACCAGGCTGGACGTCTTCTGGATGAGTAACAAACCCCCAGAAACACCGCCCGGGCTCTGACGTGGCCCTGGCGTTTTCCGACTCGAGCATCTAAAGCTGGACTCAAATTTAGGTACCTACGTAAAGGACTGGATTTCTAGACGCGATACAGCAGGAGGAGCAGGGTGGCGGGTGGGAAGATGCTCCGCAGCAACGAGCTTTGCTGGCTTCCCTAGACCTCACCTACAGCACCGATTTCTACGTGAAAAAAATAATTGCCTCTTTAACATAGGTCATAATATTATGACTTATAACCCTCAACGCTGCTTTTTTTTTTTTGAGGGGGGTGTATCTTCAACCCTTTAAGCTGTAGTTTTCGTGAGCATTAGCTTTCATATCTCCTTGACTGAAGAAGGGGTATTTTTACATGATGGCATTTTGCGTTAAAACAAGCAGATGACAATTTCGGAGTGCAGTACTTAAGGAGCTATTTCCTGACAGGAGACGAGGGAAAGCAGCAGCTTCCTCAGGCACTCAGATTGCTCCTTTCTGCTCTCTCCCGTAATGTTAACTCCCCCATCATGCTCTCAATTTCCTTTGAGTACAAATCCATCTGCGTGAAAAATATTTTAAAATATTTTCTATTACATCTGATTTCATGACAAGGAAGAAGCTCCAGAGCAGACAGGGAAATGCAATCACATCCTCCATCTCTTTCCTCACTTGCAAGCAAGACTTTCACATCCACCACTGGCCATGATGATCCCAAGTGAACCTCACGAGGAGGGGCTTCCAAATCGTTGCAAATTGACCATTTAGCACTTTTTTGGAGATGAAATGGCCATCAGCAGCTCCTGAGAGCAGGCTGGTCCCAGCACAGCCACTCTCCCCCACACCCAGCTCCAGGCGCCACATCCTCACCGCAGTCAAACAGAAAGAGGGAACACGGGCACTGTGCGCCGTCCAGAAACCACGTGCAACCAAGTAGGGGCAGGTCAGAGAGGATGATCTCACCTACGAGTCGAGGGACAAGGCTCTTCATCTACCTTCTACAGATCTTACAGTCCCTGGTTTTCACTCTGAAGACGACAATACAGTATCTTAAACCCTGAAAAGTAGGGAATCCGGAGTTTCTCAGACCCCTTCTGAAAACTAAAAAAAGCTAAGACAATATTGCAAAACTTACCAATGTTAAGATTTTGTTGAATACATCATTTCCTTGGCATATTGAAACTTAGAATCACAGAACCATGGAATTGTCTAGGTTGGAAGGGACCCTTAAGATCATCAAGTCCAACTGTTAACCCAGCACTGCCCAAAGCCCCACCACCCCGTGTCCCTCAGCACCACGTCTGCCCGGCTTTTCAATCCCTCCAGGGATGGCGACTCCACCACTGCCCTGGGCAGCCTGGGCCAAGGCTTGACAACCCTTTCCATGAAGAAATTTTTCCTAATATCCATCCTAACCCCCCCTGGTGCAACTGGAGGCGGGTTCCTCTTGTCCTAGACTTCCCTCTCAATGATATTTCTGTAACAAAGAAGTAGCTTATATTGACAATAGTTATTTTTTCATATTGAAATCACTCTCATTTTAACTTCCAGCAGCAGAATAACATGCATTCCTCTATGCATTCATCCAAGCTAGAAGACTTTGGCATGCTAAAACTCTGAAAAATCAGAACAATAATAATTTTTAAATAATTTGAATCCAATGAATGTGCCATCATTATAGCAGAACATTTCCCAGAGTTAGCTATACAAACTAAGTCATGCTTTGTCACTAAATGCCTGTCAGAGAGCGCAGCACGCTGTGAAATACAGACAGCACATGGCAATGATTCCCTCTGAACCAGGTCCAAGGCGGGTGAGCTCCAGGGTGGCTTAGACCTGCTGTGGGTACTTCTACCTCATCTCGTGCTCCTGGCACCGCTGGACTCCGGTTTTAAATCTCCTTCACCTGAGGGCATGACAGAAGTGGTGGTGGTTTGTTGAGCGCAGGACATTTTTTGCTATATTGGCTGAATTGCAGTCTCTGTTCCTGGTTCTCTGCTGTGGGGAGACCCCCCTGCAGCGCTGCCTCCAGCCCTGGGGCACCAACAGCAGAAGGACACGGAGCTGTTGGAGCGGGGCCAGAGGAGGCCCCGGAGATGCTGGGAGGGCTGGAGCCCCTCTGCTGGGAGGACAGGCTGAGAGAGCTGGGGGGGTTCAGCCTGGAGAAGAGAAGGCTCCGGGGAGACCCTCCAGCCCCTTTTCCAGGCCCTAAAGGGGCTCCAGGAAAGCTGGGGAGGGACTCTGGAGCAGGGAGGGGAGCCATGGGACGAGGGGGAAGGGTTTTACACTGCAAGAGGGGAGACTGAGATGAGATGTGAGGCAGAAATTGTTGGCTGTGAGGGCGGTGAGCCCCTGGCCCAGGTTGCCCAGAGAAGCTGTGGCTGCCCCATCCCTGGAGGGGTTCAAGGCCAGGTTGGACGGGGCTTGGAGCAACCTGGGCTGGTGGGAGGTGTCCCTGCCCAGGGCAGGGGGTGCCACTGGATAAGCTTTAAGGTCCCTTCCAACCCAAACCATGCTGTGATTCTGTGATTGTATGATAAAATTGCAAAGCCTTAAGCACAGGTGACCACGGGAACCCCAGACAAATCCTTCAGTGGCCAAGCAAGGTGAAAATGAGAAAATATTAACCCTAGTTTAACAAGATTGTTTGCGAACACGAAGAAACATGCTCGGAAGCTATATCAAGGAGATAACAGCTTCATGTCCACAACATTTACTGGTTTTATACAATCCTCAACTTTTACAAATTCTCGTGCTATCCTGTGGCCTTTAAACTAATGCACGTGCGAGGCAGACGGATAGTTAAACATCCATCCGAACACTTTTCCATTGGGATCGCCCTGCAAAGAGATCTCAAATGCAGTGCAGCATCAACACCGATGGGCTGAAATGGGGTTGAATAAAAATGATGTGCCCTTTGCAAACCTGCTCTTCCTGTGTATTTAGCAACACATCTTGTCACTTACGTGGCTAACTCTTGTATTTTGTTCTCACTGAGTACACAGCACCATTATTCTCATGGCACATACATCAGGAATCCATCTCTCTCATCTTCCCTGGTGGGAAACCAGCTTTGCGGAACAGAAACGTAAAGAAACGTGGACATAAAGAAGCACACGGGAAGGGAAAGGACTTCTTCAAGTCATTTTTCTTTTTTTATTTTCTAAGTTTACTGCCCGGGTTGAACTTAATTAGAGAACAGGTATACCCAGACAGAATTTGAGGGAATATCTGCTTTTGCTCCAGGCAGAGCACTTTCAAAGACAGCGTCATGAGGATGGGCTTCACGGGAGCACGCGTACCCGCCTGTCATTTGGAGGTGCATGTCGCAGTACAGAAAGCGTTTGCCCAGATAACGCTCCTTTTCCTGCCATTATTACCAGCAGTGGGAAAGCATCTAACTCCCAGGGCACGGCAGCCTCGGGCGATGCCAGTGCGTGTTACAGCACCCACACGCCTCTCTCCCGCCATCGTTGGAAGCGCCGCTTCTCCCAGGGGATTAGACTCGGGATTTAACAATCCCCAAAGCGTTGCTCTCTCTGAACTAGGTGAAATTTCCGAGTTTTGCTTTGCAGGAAACTGGGGATCTCGCTTTTCAAGAGTGAGAGCTCTGTCAAAGCCCCACAGAAAACATACAGCTATTTTACTGAACTTGGGCATTATAACAACATTTTGAAAAAGAAATGACATTGCACGTAATGTAATACATACATAACATATTAATTTCAAATAGATAAAGCTGATTAATCTGGCTTGATGGTGCCGTTGAACACTGTAGATAGAAACAAACAGTTTCTAAAGACACCAGGGCTAAAATGAGGTGTTTCAGCCCTGTCTAGTCCGGGACCTGGTAAGAAGGACAGCTTTGCTCTGCACAAAGTCTCTCGGCAAAGAGGTGCCCTTAGAAGAGCCTTTCCCACCGTCTTCAGTCCTGTTTTCTACGGGCTGCTCTTGCCTCACTTTCTGGATGACCCATGGTATATGATGAAAAAATACGATTCCCAGAACAGATTTCGTGAAGAGGTTTAAGTCCTTCGAGAGAGTTACTCATGCATCTCAGAATAGTCCACGTCGCAGCCTAGCTTCGTGAGTGTATATATTTAACTGTTAGTCCTTATCACTTACGTTCCCTCCCCTCTAAATATCACTATCTCAGGAACAGGGAGAAGGCACGCTCTTCTTACATGTTTCCATGTAAAAAACCCACACACACATACACAAAAAAACCCCCAACTTTTGGACTTTGGCATCTGGACTCTCTCCAATTTATTTGCCCATTGCTACCATTTCCAACCCATTTTTTACTGCTCCCATTTCCCTGACAAAACCAAATTTCCAAGAAAAGGGCAAGAAATCGGGAAGCATCTCCCCCCTGCACTCCTCGGCCCTTTTTCACATCGCCTGTGCTAAAGGCAGACTTTTGTGCACCTGACAGCAGCAACACATAAACCCGCCAAAAATATGTCTACCTAAACTATGTTGACTTTCTTTATCTAATATGGAAAACAAAAGCCACACGTAAAAGTAGAGCTGCAATATAAAACAGTGGGTGTATTATTTTAACTGTAAAGGATGCTCCTATAGCACTGCATATTCTTTGAGGAGCAATTATGACACCTGCACAAAAGAAACCCCGCGGAGCCGGGGTGACAAAGCCTGAGACGCCAGAATTAGGATGCTGACACTACACGGCTTTTTTCAGGCACCCAAACAGCGATTTGAGAAACACACTCCCAGTTTCAGGAGAACACGAAGCCAGATGTTTTTAGAAAAAGGCTCCGCACAGGCCGCCGTTACCTCCCGACACTTTTCTCTCCCAGGAGCCTAGTTATGGCATTTTCTTACAGGAAACATTTGATGCAAGGCAAGTGCAGTGCATTTGTTTCCTTGGAAACAAACCCTTTCAACCTCCATCGCACACAATCTTAAGCAAAAGAAAACTCTGCAATTAGGCCCAAGGTCTAGCTATTTTGAGCCAGCAAGATGTTAAATCGCAACTATTTTATTAGCAATAGAACAGAATGAAAACCCACTTATCTCAATTATTGGAGTAGCAAGTCTTCATATCGACCAAAACAATAAACCCATTGAATTACGCTGAGAAATATAACTGCTTGCCCATTTAAAAGAATTTGGTAGATTTGGATTTAGCTGTAGTCTGCAGCAGGATTAAAAGAAAACCTTGAAGTGACAAACCCGAAACAATCAAGAGGTAACATTTATTCATTTAGGAGCCTTTAAGAACTTGAATGGCCATCAAGGTGCTGCTGTTAGCCCAGTTGTAAACAACATTTGGCCACAAAGGCTGAAGGACTGTCACTACCACCACCTGCCTCTACCTTGGCAGTACTTTCCTCTATCATTAGCACCAACTTGTAGCCAAATACTGTTTGCTCTACAATAAACTACTGTATAAAACTCAACATAATGTTGCTTGATTGATCGGATTAGCTGTAAAGTTTTTGTAGTCTGGAGTAAAAAGCTTTCTCACACCCCAGGAAGATGCTGGACCAGCGGAGATCCACTCGTACAAGTGTCAGCAAGAGCTTGGTTGCTTCAGCCAGCGGGATCAAGAAACACGCGTGTCCTGGTCTTCACAATGTCCACTTTCCAAATCTTTATATCCATAAATATAAAGACATGGCCTCAAGTTGCACCAGGGGAGGTTTTGGATGGATATCAGGAAAAATTTCTTCATGGAAAGGGTTGTCAAGCATTGGCCCAGGCTGCCCAGGGCAGTGGTGGAGTCGCCGTCCCTGGAGGGATTGAAAAGCCGGGCAGACGTGGTGCTGAGGGACACGGGGTGGTGGGGCTTTGGGCAGTGCTGGGTTGAAGGTTGGACTCGATGATCTTAAATGTTTTTTCCAACTGAAATTATTCTATTCTGTGCTATAACTGTCCAGGAGCCAGAATACAGAAAGGCTCAAAGAGTCAACTGCTCTGGCTGTTCGCCGGCACGACCTTCCCCAGCAGAACCGAAGGTAAACGCCTGCATGTGCTCTGCAGCCCCAGCGCTGCGCTCCCAGCAGACCCAGCCACAACGGGAAAACAGCTCAAGAATCAAAATCCTGACGTCAGAGAGAGTAGCTGGATCCTTTCAGGAGAAATATAAATATGGCCTGAGGAACTTGGTTAAAAGGAACTGGGTAGTTTAGTTTAAAATAGAGCGGACGATTCTGTTCTGCCTACGATTCAATGTTTTTCCCATAGAAAATCTCTATATTGTTTCAATTAAAAAGATGCCAATTGAATTCGACAAAAAAAAATAATCTGAAAATATACATGGAAAAGACTTGTGTTAAATTCTACTGTGAAATTGATATTTTTTCCTAAAAAAGAAGTTCTAAAGAATTGTAGAATTATTTATTCCACAAATCTGTAGTTTTATATCAATCCCTAACTCTCTTGTTAATTTTTAGACTTGTAGAAATCGTAGGGTATTTTTGCTACGAACTGGACAGATTATAATGTATCAAAAGGTTATTTCTGTTAAATTCTAGTACTAGGCTCCTTGGGGGAACTGGATCATTAAAAACGAGATTTACAAAATTATAACTTCATGTTTCACACAGCAAAACTGAACCTGGGAGTGAAACTCTTTCGCAGCCCTTAACTGGTATTTGCCATTCTCTGGAGATTCTCTCACTTGCTTCTGATAGATTTTCCTTTTCCTTGTATAAATGTTTTAAAATGAGAAAGATTTATTCTCTGCCCATCACGTCTTTTTGATTAAACATTACACTGCAGGGTTTTTTTCCACAATAAATAGAGCGATTTTCAATAAAAGGAAGCATCGTGACACTTGTGAGTTGAATCAGTTGAACAAACAGAGGTAAATCACAGGGAAGGGAATTTGAATGCTTCTATGGATAAAGATCGTTGTGCTTAATGTTGAATATGTGCTTAAGTTTCTTGCTGAAACAGGGTTTTCATCTCTTCATGACCAAAGCACTGCCCCAAGAAGAATCACAGCTACAGAGAAGAGTCAATACAGGGATGAATCTCGAGTCACCATTTGGAAATGTAAAGCTCTGTACTGAAATACGGTACTTTCTTATTACTGATTTATACTCTTATTATACTTTAAAAGGAAACTATTGTGCTGTAACTGGAACATATGCCCTGAAATGATTCACACCAAATCAGAAGCAGATAGTCGGTCAGACTGGAGTGGGCAACCTATGCTGGGGTCAGTTACTGGGCAAGTACTGGGGGAAAAAAGAGAATATGAAGTAATGGGAGGTGGGGACGGCAAGAAGAGAAAAAGAGACTCCAGTCTAAACTTCACTTCATGTTATCACACAGAAATAGACGTGCGTATGCAGACACGGCTGCTGAGTCAGCAAGATAAGACCGTGGTGGTTTGGATTTGGGAGGTACGTGTGTTTTCACAGAGGACCCCCAGATGTTACCACAAACGACAGTAAAGCTGGTATTTCTATTCAGCAGGAATTAGTTCTGTCATATATTTAGGACAAAATATAAACAGCCTTTTGGGCAGAAAACATCATAATGGGGAAAAGAAGATGATGAACATCCCATTGAAGATCCTACTGTGGCCTGCTTGGAAAAGTTACGGAGTCTACTGCGTCTGTAAGTCCGAAACTGTTTCAGATGAGTAAAACTACCATAATATACAAGTTAACACAGACAGCCTGGAAAGAAATCTCATTATCTTTCCGATGGGGAGCTGGGAGGCCATCTTCCCTTTACTTCTACAGAAGCTCATTCTATTAAAGACCAGGACTTAGAGTCACGTTGACATTACAAATAGAATAGGTACGACCAGGCTGAGCAAGGTGTCCTACTTGTGGACTGAAGCCACTACTGGCAAGATAAGCACTACTCGTCTTTCTATTTAAGTTGATTTGAGACGAATACATCCTCTCCCTTCTCCAGTTGGGCGTGCTTTGTGCCTGCCTTCGAAGGAAAAGGCTGAAGGACTCCAACAGAGACAATACGCAGCCCAGCGTCTCCTGCATTTTTGGTGCTTCTCTATTATTCATGCAGCAATTGAAGAACAGTGTGTCATCGCAGAACTGTTACCAATGTTTTCATGATCAACAGCAAATGTACAGCCCCGAACTGCCACAAAGCCACGCAGATTTAGCACGGTCTGCAATCATCATAAACAGGCACTTGTGAAACGCCCTTCTCCGTTCACGTTACAACACTCTTGTATGTACGGCGTGTCAGGATCCCACTGCTTGAAGCAAGAAGCGGTGGTTAACTCAAAAGCAATGACCTTTTCAAATGTCAAGGTGTGAGTGGTTGGGTGTTACACGTACACCCCCAGCCCCCCGCTTCCAACCGCAGAAAGGCTGGCCAGCTGAAATACAAATTATTGCTGCAGTATGTGCAATGTATCGCTACTTTTCCCCAAAGAGCAGGTTAGATATTAAATTCTCTCTCTATTCTGAAAGGAACTGACACAACAGCAGAAAATTCAGAGATGGATCTCGTCCCCTAAATGAGGCAATTCAGGGCTGATAAATGACACTTCTCTGCCTGCCTAAGAAATGCTTCATTAGAAGTGCAGCTCAACCCCTACTGTTCAGAGAGAAAAGATCCACTTACTTAGAGTTGTGTTGGATCCTAATATCATGCCTCTGCCTCTTCCGCTCCTCCTAAACAACGGCTGTATAGAGCTCTACGTGCTGCAGAGACACAATCTACCTGCTGAGACAGAAAATTGCCCCAGTTGTCACAGAAAATACATATACCGGGAAGCAGCTGGTGTGAAAACCATCTTGTTTTGAACAATGGGAAACTGAGCTTCATCATGGTTTTCATTCCTCCAGTCTCTAGGGTGTATCAGATCCTATTCTGCAACAGATGACTTAACAGTACGGGTGACATAGAAGGTAAGTCATGCTATATGTCACATAGAAGGTAAGTCATGCTATATGTCAAAGTCATTGATGTGCATAAATGTAGCAGAGGGCAATATGGACCACAGAACCATCCCTTATTTGGCGCACAACAACAAGACCAGCCTGTGTCAAGAAGATTAAGCAACTACAGTTCCCTCTGTTCTTGCATCATATTACAAAGTCACCGAGGATACCGGACAATTTTTCTGTGGTGAATCAAAACCGCCACCAAAATCTCAAACATGAACATCTGAAAACCTCAAACCAGGACACCTCTGAGGCTTCACAACTCCAAAGAGCGCTTCCAGTGGGGAGCAGTCTTGGTTGTAAGATGGATTTGTTCCTGAACTTTGGAGAATGGAAACTTGGACTGAAGCTGATTTTTCTCTAAGTCCCCCATGTGAGAAGCACATCTGGAAGACATTAGCTCCTATGTTGGTGTGTTTAGACATAAGAATTGGACAAAATGGTTTCTAGGCCAGTGAATAAGTATTTTTTTTTTATTTGAAGAGCAACTGAGAACTGTTACGTCTGATATTAGCTGAAAATTGTATCTAGTTAATGGAATCAGAAACAAACAAGTTGAATGTCATTTCTGCTAAAGAAAACAGTAACATATAGATTAATGTTCGTCTAATTGTACATGACAGTAATTCTACCGAGGGGGGCTTCCAGTGACATTAACAAGGCTGAGTGGGTTATTAATCTCACAGTAGCCCCTCCGTGGGATTTCAGCTTCACATGAATAATTCAGCTTGTTTAAAAAAAACAGCTTAATATGTATTTTATTCCAACTTTTTCATTATGAATTTTCTCCTCCCTGCGCTCGCTGCTTTCAAAACTGAAAAGAGTAAATTATTGTGCTTTCAGCAATATTCTTCTCGTGGCGCACCAATTTTTAACTCTTTCTTTACCTGAGGGAAGCCAGTACGTCTAGTTGCCCTTGACTTCAACGAGATCTTGTTAAAATATCTGGAAATCTGTCGCAGAAAGACTAAGATATATCAGCAATAGTTGGGAGATCTGGCTGAAGTTAACCACGAGGATAAAGTCATATTTTGCCAACAAATAATTAAACTTAACTGGTTACATGTCTCCAACACACCAGTCGGCGTAAGTAGGGCACACTGGAGCAATTATAATACTTGTTAATAAAAACACAGTTCTACTTTTGAAAATTTCACTCAAGCCCAACCTCACCACCACCCACATGAAACAGATCTTTCCGTGCAATACATACACTAATCATTTTAAACCCTCGGTTTTGCTAATTTCCTGGTAGCTCATTATGAAGTTCATTATGAATTCATTATGGATTTCACAAAGCTAAAAATTTAGCATAAATAAAATGCTGACAAACTGTAGTGCTTTAATACTGAAACGTAATAGGAGTTTTAAAAAGACAGAATCATAGAATTACAATCAGAATCGTTCTGGTTGGAAGGGACCTTTCAGATCATCAAGTCCAACCATCATCCCAGCACTGGCCAAACCCCCACTACCCCGTGTCCCTCAGCACCACGTCTACACGCCTTTTAAATCCCTCCAGGGATGGCGACTCCACCACTGCCCTGGGCCGCCTGGGCCAATGCTTGACGACCCTTTCAGCAAAGAAATTTTTCCTAATATCTATCCTAAACCTCCCCGACACAACTTACGATGACTAAGGACAGATGCTAAAAAGGATAATTTAAATTCAGAAGAATCAACTCCAAGAAAACAATCCACACAAATCTGCCAGTTTCACCGGTAAGGTTATTCACGTGGTTAATATTCTGGTTTTGCATCCCTCCGTAATGCCTGCAGTCTTACTTACCACTCCACCTAGTTCCCACCCCAACTTGTTGGGATCCACAAATCGGGCTTCTCCAATCCAGCAGCCCCTCGCAGGAAAGCTTAACACAGGAATCCCACTGAATTTGGCAGCTACCCACGCTCGGGACAGAGATGCAGTTTCCTAGCAGGGAATCCCAAGCCTGGAGCTGGAGAACTACTGGTCAGGCCAGTCTGCCCAAACTGTCCCTTGGGAAGGCGGTCCATGAAGAGCTGGAGGCAGCAAGACGCACTTTGCTCGTTGACTACCAACGATGGCAGCCTTCAAAACAGGGATCAGCTCACCACATCCTGATCAGCTAATCCTTGAAAACTAGAAAGGCAATTTGCTATAGCCACACTTTAACAATATTAAAAGGTATTTTAAGTTAAACCCTGAAAAAAAAATCTTTAGTCAAACAAATGCAATAATAAACTGTAAACTTTTCTATTTTTTGTTTGTGACAATTTATTGGCATTAACATTCATTATTTCAAACATGAGTAATATAAAAATATGAAAATCACATACTAGGAAAGCATCAAAATGACAGCAGAAGCAAATACATAACTCTTTAAAACTAGACTCTACTCTCCGTAACGAAGTAGAGCTCTTTTCCATTGCAGCAAAGTAATATGTAAACTAATAATTTAATGTGAACTGGAAGGTGTGAAATAAACTAAGAATTAAACAACACTTTCATACTTCGAGTAAACTTTACACCTCCCATGCAAGCATAAATTTAACAGACAAAACATCTGGAACTGCACAAGGATGTGAGCCGATGTAAGGTGTGGAACTGGTTTATCAGAATAAAAATTAAGCATCCTAATGTGTGCTGAATATAAAATTCACTGCATATCTATGAACGAACACAGCCAGCACTCACGGCAAGCCTATTTAGTAACAGTGAAGTAACACAGAAGAGTTCCTAAGATGTTGATATTAGTTAAGACAGTTGAAGTGATGATGAAGTGAATGATCATGAAGTGATCAAGTGACTCAAGTGATGAAGTGATGATGAAGTGATGATGATGAAGACATTTGACTTAGCCCCACCAAAAGACGTGCTCTTCAAGCTGACAGGGTACAAAGCTCTTCTGTGGTTTTTCACAGGACTTCAGCTTTCCCAAACGTGGCCAACCTCTGTTCAGCCTCGGCCGGAGGTCAGAGATCAGAGTCATGATATACAGAAATGCAAAAAATACTTTTGTAAACGAAAGGAGTTTGCCTTTTTCTCTCCCTTTCGAGTCCTGCAGCCAGCCCCGAGCTCGATTTAGCTGGTTGAGTTGGGTGGAGGAGCAATCCAGGCACAGCAGCCCCAGGCACAGCCTGAGCTACCGCTGCCGTGTTGCTTTGCAAGCACAAGTTAAAAAAAAAAAAAAAAAAAAAAAAAGAATTATTCCAAAGTAACTTAATTCCCGTAGGGTTCAATGACCAAGCTAGTGACATAAGACCAATTTTAAAAAGCACTTTTTGTGAGACAAGCGCCTCCCCCGAAGCCGTCCTGCGTATGCTCGATCCACACCTGACAGGCAGGGATACGATCACCAGAGGCTGACCAGATGCAAACTGGAACAAAAAGGTTTGGGCTGGCTCCTCCTGCCCCCTCCCCCATCTTTATTTTAAATCTCTACAGCACAGCTATACACATACTTATATGGGGGGAAAAATCTGCTGAAAAGTTTACCTTATTACCTTATATTACAAAATATTTTCCAAATCAGCATGTTATGAGAGTTGTGAAATGAACAACTAAAGACTTTATCAGCGGATAGTGAAAACAGGCAATCCAGGGATTTTCTAGAAAACCATAAATGTACCCTTCTCTAGTGGAAACGAACACTAACTCCCAGCATCCTCTCGCAGATTAAAGTAATAGGTATCAACATCCTTAAACCTTCCCAAATGTCCCTGCTGCTCTTGAATCCATGGCACTGCATTATTATTCTGAGCAAGACACTTACAAAAATCAAGAGCTCTCTTACCATTCGCATTTAGTTTTCACGAGCATACGCAGATCATATAAGAAGAAAGAGTGGACTTGACTTGAGCAAGGATTTGGTACATGGAGCCAATTCAAAAGGGAATCAAATTAAAGCTTACAGACCTCTGAAACAATTTCTTCTGCCTTTGACTGCCGTACTTGATGCCTAGTCAGTAAATTCTGAGGTCAGAACACTATGGGATTTTACAAAAGAGGGATTTTTTCTGCAGAACCATATACTTTTCTTCTCTGTTACTGCAACAAAAATAAAGCAGTAGAAAGCATGGTTAAGGATCGTAAGGCCAGACTGGTGCCTAGACATCCCTAGGTCAAGAAAAAAAAATAAATCAAACTTTTACTTATATACTCCACTACTCTTCAGAAAGAAACAAGGATTCATGGCCTAAGAAGTTTTAATTTTAAAGATAGTAGTACTGCTAATAACAGTAAGCAATGTTCGGTGGTGGTTGGGCAATGAAGAAACAGCACCAGTCTTCAACTTGGTCTTTGGCAGAGAGAAATCACAGGAAGGTGTTAGGAAGAGCACGGGGGGAACCAGCAGTTGCCTGTCACAGATGTGTAGATCTAAGGGAATACCAGCAGGGCTTGGCAGAAGCAACAGGCGAAGCACTTGTTGGAAAATCTCTACCCCTGAATTGCCAGGAGAACCACCAGCCACTTTTCCAAGGCGAGAGGTTCAACTCCGAAGAACGGCACATCACTAACCGCTCAGCCCAAAGGAGAACAATGCCGGGATCCAGGCGATGGGGAGGGGAGACGCAGCGCTGCGGACGCGCCAGAAATAGTTACAGTGAGCCAACTTTCAGGTGAATACCTGCAACTTTCTCCTCCCATTTGACACGTTCATTTGCTTGGCAAAAGCTATTTGAAACTACCGGTCCCAAGCCCACAAAGAGGGTGAAGCCGAAGGGTGAGGCGGTGCGTTAGGAGGAGAGGTTTGCTGAGGAAATCCATCCCGCGGGTGAGTCCAACATCCCCTTTCCAATGACTTCTTATTCTATCAATTAACACCATTTAAAATAGAGTCATAATTATTCATCGTTATGGCCCGGCGCTAGCCCCGTTACATTGGGTACATTTGACAGCACTAGTCAGTGGCCATCGCAGCCCCTGGCGCAGCCCTCGAGCAGAGAGAGAAGTTAGATCCCTCCTTGGAAACCCATTCAAGAAAATCTTTGCATCTTTGTTTACTGCCTCTAAACTTTTAAAAAAGCGACTGGTACAATCTAACCGGTAGAAAGAATGGCTGAAAACGAGCCATTTGCACCCCATCAGTCAAGCAACGCGCAGTCTAAACATTTTAAATACAGTGTTCACGAGAAACCCACAGTGACATCTGCGTGGGTGTTTTAATACACTTGGTAAATAAAATGCGTTCAAAAGATCTCTGCAAATGCCTGCGATGGAGACTGCTGAACTGGGAATTTGCTGACGGGAAGCGGATTGTGAGATTTGGTGGGATTCCACCAGGAAACCATAAAACCTGTATTACAGTGCCTGCCCCCACAGAGGCCTGCGGAGACAGAGCTCGCCGTTAAAAATACACTGTCGAGCAGCGGCGGTGGCTAGATTTACCCAGGAGTCTCCAGTGAAAATATGAATTGGGGTTTTTGCGTTTTGTTTTTTTTATCAAAAGAAATCCTTCAGAGCTGATGTCTGTTTTCCCCTCATTCAAATCAAAAGAAATGCAAAACAAAATAAGCAGCTGGCATGTATTGGAACTAATACCACGGTGATAAAACCAAAAGAAACTCAACTGCCAAAATGAGAGCTCCGGCCTCAATGCACATCAAGGGGATTCCAGAAGAGATGGAAGAATTCACCTTCATTTTTGTACATAGGTGCTGTAATTACTTTTCCACGGAAATACTGCATTGTTCATGGCACTACATTATACAATATGGATAAAATCTTATTTCTCAATACAATCAAGATACAGTCACGACCCTTTCTGCTGGTCCGAAGCTCAATGTGCACATCATTCAGCTATCAAAACTTGAATTAAAACAACACATAAAGACGAAAAAGAAAATTCATTTTCTGCAGCTTACTGTTAAATGCAGTTAACTCGGTAAGGCAGAAATGTAATCTGTAAGATACTGGGGATGAAGCATTTGAAAAACTGTAATTCTACTAAATTTTAATTGATATAAAGGAAATATAAGACGTAAGGAGGGAGGAAGAAGACAAGTCCCTAGTCTGGTCTAGGACTGAGCGTCATAGACCTGCTCATCATGGGACTTAAGCACAACCTTTTCCTCCCAGACATGGCAAACACAGAATCACAGAACTGCCCAGGTTAGAAGGGACCTTTCAGATCATCGAGTCCAACCATCAACCCAACACTGACAAAAACCACCACTACCCCATGTCCCTCAGCACCACATCTACACACCTTTTAAATACCTCCAGGGATGGCGACTGCACCACTGCCCTGGGCAGCCTGGGCCAATGCTTGACAACCCTTTCCATGAAGAGTTTTTCTTAATATCCATCCTAAACCTCCCCTGGCGCAACTTGAGGCCGTTTCCTCTTGTCCCATGGCCTGTTCCTTGGGAGAAGAGCCCGACCCCCCCTGCCTACCCCCTCCTTTCAGGGAGCTGTAGAGAGCCAGAAGGTCTCCCCTCAGCCCCCATCTCTCCAGGCTGAACACCCCCAGCTCCCTCAGCCGCTCCTCACAAGGCTTGTGCTCCAGACCCCTCACCAGCTCCGTCGCCCTTCTCTGGACACACTCCAGCCCCTCAATGTCTTTCCTGGAGCGAGGGGCCCCCCAAAACTGGACACAGCCCTTGAGGTGGGGCCTCGCCAGTGCCCAGTACAGGGGGACAGTCACTTCCCCAGTCCTGCTGGCCACACTAGTGCTGGTACAGGCCAGGACGCTGCTGGCCTCCTTGGCCACCTGGGCACACTGCTGGCTCACATTCAGCCGCTGTCAACCAACACCCTCAGGTCCTTTTCTGCCGGGCAGCTCTCCAGACACTCTTCCGAAAGCAACACCCACTCTTCTCCAGTATTCTTCCCACTCTTCTCTGCTATTACAAAAGCAACACCACCCATGTCTGGCTTGTGACACTTTAAGAGCGTAAAACACCCTCACGCCAGCCCTTCTTCTGGGGGAAAAGGTGCAAACCGAGCCCCCTGCTAGACTGAAACAACTCTGTCCACTGCCAGAGCTGTAACATTTATTAAAATGTTGGACTGCTTTTCCAAACAGCAAGGTGACGGCATACTTCCATAGCAATGCCCTCCCATTTTTTGTATGCCGCAGTATTTGACAGCAGTCATTTAATACCCCCTGTAGGATTGTGTTTTTCCACTTGACTGCAAATTTTCAAAATGTATTCAGTTTATTTCCCCCCAAATACATGATAATGCTTATGCTAAAGAACTCTCAGTTCTTGTCCTTCATTTTTAAACCATGCGTAACAGGCAATGCAGCTATGGAAGTGTGTCTTTTTCCTTTGAGATGGTCTCCAAAATGTTATATTAACAGTCCAAATCCAGCCAGATTTGGCAATGCGTAAGCATGGCAAGGCCAATGATGGCAGTTCTGGACATAAGCGTCTATTAAGCTGGGTCTCTGGAGAACACCGGAGTACGTAGGTCTGCACGGGGAAGGGAGATAATGCTCTGGGGGGAGCAAAGAGGAGCATTTTGCCTCCCTCTGCAGTACGGCTGCCAACAGTGCAACTGCACTTGGGACCGTTACAGTTTTAGGAGCCCTCTGGGAGCCAAGAGACGATATCTGGAGCCAGGGAGAAATTCTCCTACCAGCTCAAACCCCCAAGGAGCGCCATGGAGAGGAGACTGAAATTCCTCCATACAGTGACCAGCCATAGGATTGTCCAGAAGTTACATGGACAAGTGCCCTGCGATTGCAGAGAGGGCACTGATGACATCTTTAGTGTTGTCGTCTTTCTTCCTGGAGCAAAATACAGATGTTTTAAGTTTGTTACAGGGGGCTGGAAAATGCAGTGGTGGTGTGCAGGCACTTTTGGATTGTCTCTGCAAAGGACTAAATGTGATGACTCAAGCGCTCTCTTCCAGCTTTCCTGTCCATCAAGACGACACTGGCAAGGCTTCTTTAATTTTCTAGGAGGGGATTCCTCCTCATGCTCTTTGCTACCGTGGCTAATGCAAGAAGGAAAACTACCTGCCTTGAAAGAAGAGGACATGATGCAGCTCCAGCATTAGGATGCACGAAGAACACTGAGTCACTCTCACCGAGCCGACTGCCACGCGTGCTAATGGAGAGGAAGAGCTGTCATCAGGTAAACACAATGTCAACTCTCAGTTAAAAGTTGTTGGGCAAACTACGGGCTAGGAACCATTAGAATGCTGTTGCCATGAGCTACAGAAGTTATTTTCATATAGACTGCAGCCCAGGTGGCAGAAAGAAGGCTTTTAAAAAGATATTAATTTCTAGGAACCAACGTATAAAATTTATTTATATCCCCTTACTGGAGGCAAATCTAATACAAAAGTAAAAAAGACAGTGGAGGACATTCTGATACCCTCACTGGTAACTCAGATAACAGCATTAGGTTTCAAGCAAAACAAAATGTTTCATTTTTTTTTATTACAGGCTGATTTGCTCCAGGTTACACATTAACCTGCTGCATTTGTGAGGCAATAGCACTGTGCCGCGTGTGGGAGTCAGCAAATTAAATTGTAAAGCTTCTCTGAAACCAGTCTTCTCACAAAGAACACAAAGAAATTAAAATAATATAAACGATTAAAGTAGATGAGATTTTTCTGTATTTTTCCAAGAAGGTATCAGTTACCACCTGAATAAAGACCTCTTTGATAGCATTTTTAATTTGGAAAGATCCTCTAAATAATTACATATTCTTACATTAGATGGTAATTTTTATATAAAATTTAGCTTCATACGTAATAAGAGGAATACATTATTCATCTTGCTTTTTATGGGTAAGTTAAAACTATCGGGAATCACTGTGCTTTGCCTCCCAGACCTAAGGTGGAAGCGAGAGCGGGGATGTGCTATCCCATAGCCCAGGGATTCCCCAGCCACGGGGCTGCCAGGACACTGTGAAACACCTTGGATGGAGGAAACCCCAGGAAGCCTACCTGAATGGATTAACATGGAAAGTAATCAACTTTCTGACTCGTTTTTACGAAGAGTCACCCCTTCGTTGCCTGCTGAAAATCTTGCATTTGACATACACCCACTTGAAACATTTGCAACAAAGAGTAATGCTGGTTACAGCTGAGATGCAGAATATTTCGGTGGGTAATACATGTACACCATTTGCATCTGCTTTCTGCCTCACCACCGTACTTTCCCCTTTTCTCCTCTATTTTCTTCTCCTCTTTCATAGTGTTCTTGTAAGAAGATTCTTCCTAGTGGCAATATGCAGGAACTTGCAAATGTTCCAGCTGGTCTTGAGTAAAAAATCAGATTATTCCATAGCTGCAAGGTATCTACATTTTTTCCTGAGATATCTGAGCTGGCCAATATGCAAGAAAGGACTCAGCTCTGAGGAGAAGGACCTGGGGGTCCTGGTAGACAGCAAATTATCCATGAGCCAACAATGTGCCTTTGTCGCCAAGAAGGCCAATGGCATCCTGGGCTGCATAGGGAAGACTGTGGCCAGTAGGTCGAGGGAGGTCATTCTCCCCCTCTACTCTGCACTGGTGAGGCCACAACTGGAGTACTGTGTCCAGTTTTGGGCTCCCCAGTTCAAGAGGGACAGGGAACTACTGGAGCGAGTCCAGCGTAGGGCAACCAAGATGATTATGGGACTGGAGCATCTCCCTTATGAGGAAAGGCTGAAAGAGCTGGGACTCTTTAGCCTGGAGAAGAGAAGGTTGAGGGGGGACCTGATTAATGTTTACAAGTATCTAAAGGGTGGGTTTAAGGAGGATGGAGCCAGGCTCTTTTCAATGGTTCCCAGCGACAGGATGAGGGGCAACGGGCACAAGCTAGAACATAGGAAGTTCCGTTCAAATACACGGAAAAACTTCTTTACAGTGAGGGTGACAGAGCCCTGGAACAGGCTGCCCAGGGAGGGTGTGGAGTCCCCTTCTCTGGAGATTTTCAAGACCCGCCTGGATGCAGCCCTGAGGGATGTGCTTTAGGCAATCCTGCTCTAGCAGGGGAGTTGGACTAGATGATCTCTGGAGGTCCCTTCCAACTCTGAAGATTCCATGATTCCGTGATACTTATCATTCACATCAGCTCTTTATGAACAAACAACAGACTTTTAAAATATTCACTACATCATTGGAACTGATTTTAATTTGAACTGAAGCATAGGGATAATTTATGTTATCAAAACACATGCATTTTTCATGAGGAAAGTGCGCATCTTGAAAAACACTAACTTTAAAAAATACTAATGGCTTAGTGACCATCCACATCGCAGTTATAAAAAATACATACCCTTCAAAAACACAATAGGAAGATTTTGTTTTAAAAACGTAATTGACTCTTCTAGTATTGCCATCAGGTATTTCCAAGAAGGATGTATGAATAATGTATCAAGTATGAAGGGAAGAGCTTATTTGCCCCTTCAATATAGCAAATAATTAGGTTGACCTGACACGTATAAATTTAGAAGGCTTAACATGCAACACGTCACTTCTGGTGTCACTGACAGAGATGTAACAGTCCGAGAGAAACCCCTACGCACGGAGTGCAATAGCCGCCCTTAGCTCCGCACCTTCCACAGCCTTCGTCCACTCGCTTTGATACCTGATCCTCCGATGAGATCCTGATTTGGCAAACTCCAGCGAATGAACGTGTCTCGACGTACACGATTTGTCCCATGACCCCAGGTCAATAATATAAAAATTGGAGACAAATCATCTGTTCATCCAACTCCCGTAAAGCATGTGGAATTCTTTGTGAGATAGCTAAATGCCGTGTATGTATAAAAAAAGAAAACAGGAGGTGTATGTTCCCTCTGTATGTACCAGCAACACACTCAAGTTGCTTTCGGCGTGAATTATTAATCACCCCGAATGTAGGGAACTCAGGTTAGCTCCTGCCACCGACCTGCTGTGCCTGGATAAATTCCTACTTAGTACATATTAGGCAGAACCTTCCCTTCCTTCACCTCTCTGGGAAGTGAAGATCCTCAGCAATCCTTTGTACAGAAATAAGGAAGGGGAACTGAAATCTACTGCTGGATGACCCCGTTTCACTCCGTGGATGTGACAGGCGCATGGACAACGGCCTGCGGGCCTGCAGAAAAGGGTGGCAGCAGCTGTGGGACCGAAACAGGCAGTGGCTCGAGCGAAAACTCAGGGCTATCGAACATCTGGGTGACTCAATGGTCTGTCCACACTCTCCTTAACAGGTTCTTCTTTTCAGGAGAAAATATGAGAGAGAGAGAAGATTCTCTTGAACTTAGAAAGGTAAGAATTGATGTTTTAAACCCAAAGATCAGCCAGTGGTTCTCTAAAAATATCTCTTATTTGACATGTGCACAATGAAAATTCTCTTTTTGCACTTCCTCAAGTATTTGCGAAAAATAAAGAAAATGTGGCAAACACTTTGCCGCAGGAGATGCTTTTCCTTCCCCCAAGCTGAACACGGAGTTCACACGGGGCAGCTGGAGACATGGACTGGCAAACCCAGAATCCAGCAAATCCGCCCTCACTCGTGCGTGCAAACGCGTGTGAGTCACGTCTGAACTGGTGTCAGAGAAATACATGTTTATTAATCTGTTTAGAAGCACGAGCACTGAGTGCTGCTAATGAGACAGGATTAGTGAAGTTCCTCACGATGCCGTGAGAGGTGCTGGGCCAAACACACTGAAGTACCCAGAAACCAGGACTGTCCCAGGTGTACCTACCAATTCATTAAACAGATACATAAATTAAATGACATCCTACAACAGTAATATTCTTTCGATAGGGGGAATTTACTTTTTATTTGCATGCTTTAAAAAAACTCGACGCTTTTAAACCACAGCTGAAAAAGATGGACCAAAAAGAAGCAGTTATTTCACAGGAACAGACTTGGCAGCTTATGAAATGTATTCCCTATAGCTGTAATACAACAGATTAAAACCTGAAATTCAGATCTCTAATACTACATCTAAAAGGATGTGATGCACTTCTTCGGGAAAGAGGCATTTTCTTTGGAATAATTAATTAGAATAATACTTTTATACTTCAAAGTTCACGCATTTTTATTGGTAAGAGCCGAACTAAACAGCTAGGAGAAAAGAAAACCTTCAAAGAAGGTATTACTGAAACACATCCTTGACTCGCGTGATAACAAGTATCAGGCACAAACACTTGTCAATATGATTTTTCCCTTGCACATCACAGCTCCGTCACTCTTATTCCTTGCTCCTGGCATTTCCTATCAACAAATCTGCCCCATCCACCGCCCGCTTTTTGACAAGACCATCGGAATAGAGTACATAAAAGAAGAGGAGTTTATTCATAAACAGGTTTTTCCTGAACCTGATGAACATTTCAGATTATAAAGTATCCCCTGAAAAACTTTGGGAAATTAACACAAAACTAGTCCCCGAGGAGCATCGTGAATTTTTTGTCACGTAACCCACGTCATTCCCCGCTGGCAGCAGGAACCCATCCCTAGTGCTGACGCTGCCCGGTGGGGACACGTCCGTGCCCACCGCTTCCTCTGGGCCGTTTATTCTATCAGATTTATAAAATCCATTTACAAACTTGTCTGAACCATCCACTGTTAACAATACTTGATACCATCCACCGAAAATCTCGAAAAGATTTACGGGCTGTCAGTTAGGCCTGTTTTTTCTTTTCGGATTTCAGAGGCGGATATGAACCAGGCAAGCACGCAAGATCCTACCAACAATCTCTATACGCCGTATGGTGTTTCCTGCGCTTTCTCAATTTACTGTCATAGCCGGAGAGCATCCTGTAACTTTTAAAATATTCTTTCTGAAGTAACACCAAAATAACCCCTCGACTTCCACGGAAGTGGAAGTAGCAATTGCTACACTTAGACATGAAAGTTTTGGCTTTGAATAAAATGAAAAAGCTCCAGGTGGGCTTCTTAGCAGCACGGGGCTGGCGGGGAGGGGGCTGGAATTAAAATTTACTGACCTGGTGGCTTGGTGGTGTGGGGAGAGGCAGAGACGGCAAGTCGGAGGTTTGCTCTGCAGCTTGCAGGGGTATCTAATAACATCCTTTTCATAAAAGATGAAAGCATTTCAGCTACAGATTAAAATATTCACTGAAGGCCTTAATAAAAAAATTTATCTTTTCTACCTAACACTTCTAATCGCACAATTCTGCTAAACCTGATAATGGATAAATTTCATTTTTACAGAGAAAATTAGTTACTTTTCTGTATATTGCAATAGTCAACCCAGCCTTTTTTTCATCACAGAATATTTTTAACCTTGTGAAAAACTGATTTACTGGGGCACTGCAGCCACCGCCCTGAGAAATACAGTTCTGCTGTACCCTAATTTGTTTCAGATAACGTCAAAGTTATGTTTACAACATACAGAAAAACCAGAAATGACAACTTGGCTGCAACGTGTTGACTTGTACCTATGGCAAAGCAGCTCTGCACGTCCCCGAGCACTCTGTCCCAGGAGGAGCAATGGTCCCACCAATGAAGCTCAAGCTGGGCCAGGATCAGGCATGGGCAGAACCCCGGAGCAATTCATTACGGTGACAGCCATCAGACCTCAGCACACACCGCATCTACCGCTCTCTAAACCAACACCCCAGGTTCTCTGATGCTCCCGCGAGGGGGAGATACGGAGAACTACACCCAAACCTTCTGCAACCTGCAAATGGAGCTGGAGGCTCAACTTGGTGGCATCCCAACCAAAGCAAGACTCATTCCCCTGTATGCAAAGGGCCAAAAAACCCCCAACAACCTAAATTAAAAGGAGCCCCATCCACCTGCATTGGTATTGTCCTAACTAAAACCACTAAAATCTTGACCAACAGAACAAACCAAGTCACACCTGAACCCAAAATCTTGCACCAGCTCCTACAGCTCCAGCGAAAGTTACAAGAAAGAATAATAAATAATAGCAGGACCTGGGTGGCTACAGATGCTGTGAAATAATCATGTCCAGAAATCACCTTCCTGACATTCAGACGGCCACCCAGTCCACTGCTGGGACAAGAAGCAGACTGTGGTGCCATCTTTACTCGGTCGGGAGAGACATTGCAACCCATGGGAAGGCGTTTCAGGGAATGGAAAGGCTTTGAATCCACCAACTTCCAGAGCGTCAGGGAAGACACTTTCCAAGGCCACCAAGAATTGCATAAAAACATTAGAAAACATTGGGCAGAAAACTCACACTAAATCAGGGGTACGACTAACGGTATTGAACAGGTTCCCATTACAAATACAGCATAAATTACTCTTCTTTTGCTTTCATGGGGCTGATTATTTCAGGACCTAATTTTTCTGTGACCCTCTTCAGACTTCTTTTAGCATAAACACGAAGGAGAAACATGATGAGAATATTTAGTGTTACTGATAACTCCTTCCCAAGTACCACCAGATTCAACACCTAATAACGATAAGGGCAATGTCAGGGATGAAATTATAAACTCCCAGCCTGAAGATCTTCTAGTTGTCTTCCTATTCTCTCCATTCCACATGGTGGGCAGAGGTTCAGTTCTCGCTGCCCTTGTTCTGATACCAGAAGGAAGCAAACACATTAATATGGAGCCCATAAGCGCGGTGTGGGCTGAGCTCGTTACCCGCAGCGAGAGCCGCACAAACGAGCAGCAGGAACATCCTGCCTTCGAAGGCTGATGCCTTCACTGACTCAACACCAACTCACTCATCAGCCCAAAGCAGTCTTGGATCCCACTACAGAAAATCTTTTGGGTCATTCCCATAAACGATTTCTATACTTTCCTTCTAGAAAGAAGAACATGAAACTGTATTGTTTGACTCACTATTATTTTCTCTGTCCCCATCACCCATTTTCTGATTCTCCCTGCCTGCTGCGGAGCTGCTACATGTAAGCAGCTCTTCTTTTTGATGCCAACAGTGTTCTAAAACAAGAATCTGGGAAGAAAATCTCTACATGAGCCTCATCTTTCAGCTTTAAATACCTGCCCTGTCATCCTGCCACCCCTGCCCCAGACAACAGTACTCTGTCTCCTACTCACATACATTTTCCGGCAGCCCACATGATAACGTATCTTCTGTCTTTGGCTGTGCTCATCTGTACGCCCATCTTGGCTTTCATCTGTTATTACATATTCAGCTTTTTCCTGTATCATATCACTACTCCCTTCCTCTTGCTCTGTCAGATCACTCTACTGTGTAAAGTCATTTCTGCTTGCTTTCCTAATTTCCAAAATTAAACACACAGCCAGAATATTACTGGCTATACGTACAAGTACATTCATCAGAATCAGTCTTCATACCACAAGAATTACAGATGATGGCAAATTTATGGAGACCTGGACAGGTTGGAGAGTTGGGCGGGGAGGAACCTAATGAAATTCAAGAAGGGCAAGCGCAGGGTGCGGCCCCTGGGGAGGAATAACCCCCCACACCAGGACAGGTTGGGGCTGACCTGCTGGAGAGCAGCTCTGCAGGGAGAGACCTGGGAGTCCTGGTGGACAAGTTGACCGTGAACCAGCAAAGTGCCCTTGTGGCCAAGGAGGTCAATGGTCTCCTGGGGTGCATTAAAAAGAGCGTGGCCAGCAGGTTGAGGGAGGTCATCCTCCCCCTCTGCTCTGCCCTGGTGAGGCCACATCTGAAGCACTGGGTCCAGTTCTGGGCCCCTCATCTCAAGAAAGACAAGGAACTACTGGAGAGAGTCCAGCGGAGGCTACGAAGATGATCAAGGGACTGCAGTATCTGAAAGGCGGAGAGCCCTGGGGCTGTTCGGCTGGAGAAGAGCAGGCTGAGAGGGGATCTCATCGATGCTCAGCAATATCCAAAGGGCGAGGGGCAAGAGGATGGGGCCAGGCTCTTCTCAGTGGTGCCCGGGGCAACGGGCACAAACTGGAACATGGAAAATTCCATCTCAACATGAGGAAAAACTTCTTTACTGTGAGGCTGCCCAGAGAGGCTGTGGAGTCTCCTTCTCTGGAAATAGTCAAGCTGCACCTGGACGCATTCCTGTGCCACCTGCTCTGGGTGACCCTGCTCTGGCAGGGAGTTGGACTGGATGATCTCCAGAGGGCCCTTCCAACCCCTGCCAGTCTGGGATTCTGTGCTTTTTCCTCTGAAGCCTCCACCAGGCACTGTTAAGATGCCACCCAGCCTGCACCCCAGGGGCTGCCTTGTCCCCACGTCAAGGTCCGGCAGAACAAATTTTTGCTCTTGTCACCTTCCTCCTGGGAAAAGGTTTGCAGAACAAAGCTTAACATTAAGCACAATTTCCCCAAGAGGTCTGAGCACCGCACCCGGACCAACGTGTGTACAGGCTGGTTGCTGCGTGTGCTGGATGGCAAAAGATCACGACACCCACCTGTCAGAACAAGTCTTCAAGCTAAAGCAGGGACTGACCACACAAATTCGAGTACAGGTAGAAACTACTTCAGTTGAATGACTTCGAGTTACAAAAAATGACACTTTGTGATACCAGGGTCTAAAAGGCAAAAAACCCCCACCCTAGGATGAAAAAAACATACAAAAGAAATCGTTGTTTCGGCTCAACAGCCCCATTGTTTCATGACGAAAAGGAGGAGGTTTGTACATTCCTGTTCAGGGACGGTGGCAGGGGAATCCCCGAATCATCCTCACTTTGCATGCGGACGAGCTTAAAAAGAGTAGGAAATAATGACATACAATCTGGAAACCTGCAATTGTTTTGTAGCTGACGAGGACACTGCATTCTCTCAAATGCCACTTTTCCTACCTTAATGGACTTATTTTCCTTCAGACTGACAATCTTTTTTGCAAGCTCTCTTCAATTAGTATGAAATTTAATTGATGAAATGTTTAACGTACTATCAAGGTACTTATTTATAAAACACTAAATATTTAACATCCCTTGTGTTAATGAAGGGAACCAGACCACGAAAAGACACAGCACAGAAAGCAAATGTTTTTGTGACAGCGCAAACAGGAATAATACTGTATTTGTGTGTACGGTGCTAGAAATAATTGAGATATAAACATAACGAACAATGCAGAGCAGAATGGGAAACGGCATCTGTCAGGAAGGTCAGCTCTGGACTATATTACGTTTGATTTTAAAAAGGGAGACACGAAAGAATCACTATATGCTAAAATTTGGAAAATGGATACAATTGCGTAAAAGCAAAAATAACCTTTTAAGAGCATTTAGCTAAATACAAAAATCAATTCCTGTGCAGCATTTTCAGGGCGAATTTCTGGTTTTACAATTAAGAGGCACTCATTTAATCAGAGGTGAGCACCATTACTTTATAAGGCTGCGTCTGTCTCAAGCCCGCTACGTTGAAGGCCACAGCGCAGCTTCAAGTGACGAACGCGAGAAGAGCTTACAGCCGGCTTCTAGAACAATTAGTTAGAAATAGTCCTGTGGGGCAGCTGTAGCGCTAGGGTCACTGCAGGTCATTTGGGAAGAACGCTGAGGTCTTCTGTGACTGCTTTGTGCTGGAGGGTTCTGGTGCCTTGGCCCGGGCACCCCCGGCTCCTCAGAGCCAGGGGACCGAAAGAGAACGAGGGTAGTCCCGTTGCCCAGCTCCATCCCGCTGACTGATGGGCCACCACCGGATGCTCACTAAACCCCTTTCAAAGACGCTGAAGCAAACACCCACAAAACAGAAGAAACCCCAAACCCCACCTCCTTTCTAGTCTCCGTGCTAAAATGTGGACGAACAATTTTTGTCTTCCACATTGCATTTTTCCGGAGCTCTCTGTAGATCTGTAGAGCTTTCTCTGGTAGAGGAAAGGTTCAGACCTTGCTCAAAGTCAAAGACTCCAATGCCTTGCCAGCACAAGCAACCAGAACACGCAACCCCGTTCACCTACTGACATGCAATCTAAACTAAACTAAATTCTTCCATTTTTCAGCTTACATTGTCAGGTCCTAATCATTCCTTCTTGCCTGTTGGATGCAATAAGCTTGCTTCCCGAGCTTTGGACCTGTACCTGAGTTGGCATTTAACTCCTGCTCATTGCATAGCAGCTTAGCTTTCTCCTTTTTGGCTAACAAAGTTCTTAGCATTTGTTAATATTCTTGAAATTCTCTAATGCAAAGCCCCTTTTGTCAGTGTTTATTTTAACCCTCCATGTTCGATTACAGAAAAGGCAACTCTCTGTGGTGATGTTGGCTCTAGGAGATGGTTCCTTCTAGCACCATAAAGATCTCGAACTGCTGGGATGCTGCGCCAGCGCACAGAGAAATCCAGCAGAATCATTTTTGCAACCCATTGCTTCTTTTTTTGCTTTTCAGAAGCCTGCATTTTACCAGGTGTCCCCTTAGATTTCACCTCTTGCCTTACAATAACTTAACGCCAATGCTTCGTGCAGGGGCAGGAACAGAGGAAGACGAGGAGGGATGCGGGCAGGGAGGAGGCAAACCTGAATTTACTTTTCTTGAAATGACCCTCTTCAATCCATTAGCACCCTCACATGTTAGTGGCAAAAAAAAATAATATTCCATTCCTCCATCAATAAGGAAGCTTGTTTATATCAAGAGATCTGGAATACAAACTTCTGGAATTTAGTTTATCTGGACAACATACCTCGGCGTTCGGTGACCTTACGAGTTTTTGACAGAGAAGACTCTATAAGATACATAATTTATCTCCTGACAAATAATGTCAGCCACTAGAATACACATCTGAGTTAGAAAAACGAGCTATTGTTTTGAATACATTAAAAAAAGGAAATGGAACTAAAGAGCATTACGTGAATCCAATGTGCCTATCAAGGGGCAACAAATGATTTCATCGCGCTTTTCCTTGGCTCCAGCCTTCACGCCTGCACTTCCAATAAGCAGTGCTGCCTAATCATTTCAAGAATTTCCATGAAACCCTCGTTCAAAACGCAGCCTGATCATTTATAATATAATTTGCATATAGAGTACATCTTAAACCAGAAATAAACTTTTAAATATTTAGTGGTGCCGGTATCACCCAGGCACATTTTCCCCCAGGAAACAGAAAGTGCTGTCCACAGAATTAATTTAATCAAAGCCTAATTAGCATTCGACCATAATTCTTCAAAATCTTAAGCGTGTTTGTGTCAACAGCATAATGTCCACGTTACAGCAATTTATCACAGTCATCTTGACAGCCATTGTATACACTAAAAAATATTTTCCATGACCAAGAAGGACCTTTAGGATGTCTGGATTTTTTTATTTTAGATTTTTTTTTTGTTTTAAGCCTAGAATTATAGAAGTTTTCAAAAGTCTATGAGATGCAATCCAGATAACCCAGGACAAAGACAGGAAAAATCTAAAAGCGGTAAGGATTTTTTTGCATTTAACTTGTAATGATAATCACTAGCAGCAAAGCGTTATGCAGAAAATGCAGAAATTTGATGAGATTTTCCTTATGTGACAGTCCAGCGCTCCCCGCCCCAGGGCAGTATAGAAGCCCCACGGGAGGGCAGAGCGGAGTCAGCTGCAGAGATTGGAGCTCTCCTCTCCATTTCTCAACAGGGTAAGAGACCGTTTTCATCCTAATTATTTTGAGTCTAGCGAACAGAGAAGTCAGGTGAATATCTTGCAGTAAAACATATTTCTCAAATGGAACGAGACCGTACCTGTTTACATTTCTCATACACAGCATTTGTTCCACCGCTGAACCTCCTCATCCAGCAGACGCCTGGCTGTATCTTTTATTTTTTTTTTGCGTTTGCCCCTTCTCTGTGTTTTATGCTAAATATTTTTAGATTGCCATGGAATTCCAGTAATTCACGTTTAGATGACACGTGGAATTTCTCACAAAGAAAGGTGCTATACATACTTAAAATCTCCACTTCCCCCGAAAGAGCATAAATATGACATATGGCTGCTGAATTTGTAAACCTATACAAACAACTGGAAAAATAAATTCAAGCAATACTTTATAGCAAGGAACATCACAAACAGCTTGTGCTACTGAAAGCCACTATTTGTAAAAGATCTGACACAGGAATAAATATCTTATGTCTTTAATTGCATCATTTGTAATGAAGGCTCAACTATGTATAAGCATAGGATGACGTTATTTTTTAAATTATAGCTCTTAGTGCACAGAGAAAAATGTTTATACTGGATCACTATCTTTACATATAATCCCCTTTTCTTATATTTTATGAATGAATACAGTACTTAGGAGAAAGCAGCACAGTAGAACAGTCCTCAGCACAAGAAGGATGGGGACCTGCTGAAGTGGGTCCAGAGGAGGCCCCGGAGATGCTGGGAGGGCTGGAACCCCTCTGCTGGGAGGACAGGCTGAGAGAGCTGGGGGGGTTCAGCCTGGAGAAGAGAAGGCTCCGGGGAGACCTTCCAGCCCCTGCCAGGCCCTAAAGGGGCTCCAGGAAAGCTGGGGAGGGACTCTGGAGCAGGGAGGGGAGCCATGGGACGAGGGGGAAGGGTTTTACACTGCAAGAGGGGAGACTGAGATGAGATGTGAGGCAGAAATTGTTGGCTGTGAGGGTGGTGAGCCCCTGGCCCAGGTTGCCCAGAGAAGCTGTGGCTGCCCCATCCCTGGAGGGGTTCAAGGCCAGGTTGGACGGGGCTTGGAGCAACCTGGGCTGGTGGGAGGTGTCCCTGCCCAGGGCAGGGGGTGCCACTGGGTGGCCTTTAAGGTCCCTTCCAACCCAAACCATGCTGTGATTCTATGAGAAACGATGAGCTAACGCACAGTAAGCCCAAATAGCGTAGTTGTTTCATTCAATCTGTGGAACAAGCTGTTGTCGTTTTCTGGTGTGGTACAAACTTATTGGTAAAGACGACCCCTGCTCTGAGAAACTTGTACTGATTAGTGATAACAGAAGGTGCAACTCTCCCAAGACCAGCCTCCCAGCACTGGGATCAGGGAGCTGCCCACAGAGCCACCGATACGGCCGGGCAGCCTCTCTCACCTCCCCCGTATCGGGGACAGCCTGACCAAAACAGTTTTGCAGTTGGGAACGTTACGCAGGACATAACAGTAATAAGGGCTTCCATATTTTCTCACTTAAGCACACAGTTTACATTAAATCTCATTATCTGTCCACGGAAACTTGAGTGAGCGCTTAGGAAGACGGATGCTTGCATAGGCATGCTGCTCCAGTCATTTGGGATTAGCTGCCAATTAATACCCTGATGAGACTCTAGCTTCATGTCATGTTCATTAGGCTTGAGAAAAGAACTCCTGACCACGTAACTCAGAGCTGCCTCAATGAAATCATGTCCTCTCCCTACCCAGCGAAACACGTGTCCCTCCGAGGATGCTGCCACGTCCCCTGTTACGATGACCCTTCTCCATCCCTGTCAGTGGGCCGGGCAATTGGCAGCCCACAGGAACAGATTTGCTCGTTGAATGTTTTATGTACGGTCAAGTAAAAAACCACCCATTAAAACAGAGCGGTCCTCTCCAATTCAATTAGCAACGAGATGGAGCAACTGAGCAATCGTGGACGCTGGTGGGCACCTCTCCCACTGCATTAAGCACTACGTTCTATAACAAGCGGGACAGCACAGGCAAACAATACACTTTATATTCCGTTTATTAAAGAGCAGAGACTCCAGCTATTGTATCAACAAGTTCAGTAACAGCAATACCCACCTCTTCATTCAGGGCTGCCTTCCCCATAGGGGAAAGGAAAAGCATGAGATTTTCTTAACATTTGGATGGGGGAAACCGATAAAGGATAAAAATTACATAATTCGCTTGTTTATCAGGTCACCCTTCCAGCTCTTCTCCTTTTTGTCTTCCTTTGCCACCTATTTTAAACTCCCACCTCCACAGCGCTCTGACCGATTTCCACAAGCTAAGATCGGGATCAGGAGAGGGGACGTATATAAACCACCCTGGATGGATGAGCTGCCACCAAACCCACGCCTTCACCCAAGGCACGGGAAAGGGAAACCCGCACCGGAGCGACCGTTTCACAACAGAAAGTGCCAGAGGGTTCCAGCACTGGCAAAAACTGACTTACAATAAAATTTAAAAAGAAAATACAAGCAGTTAAAGACACACAGAATACAGCTGAATGAAACCGCTCTTTGCTCAGAGAAATAAATATTGTCATTAGAGGTTTGAGCATCAAACCCATTCATGAAACAATGAAGGATCCCATTCTCATTTCATTTCACTAGAGGAATTTAAGTGACTAAAAAAATCCTCAGCTACTTATGCGTTGCATACTCTCAAGATGAGTAACTATATATTTTTTATTAGAAGGAGGAGCCCAACTCAAGTTCTTACTAAACAAGACAGTACCTGAGAGGAGCGACCACATGGCAAAAACGTTCAGGCCCCCTTTAGTGCCAAACCCAAACCCTAAGGAACTCAAGGCACTGCAGGCACCGGGAAGAAAACGATCAGTTCCTGCTAGAAAAAGCAGAGCAATGAAGTATTTGAATTCCATTTCATATGTGAACTGGCTACAAACGCTCACCTGGATCCGACCGCAGGAGCGCGAATGGCCAACAGCGAACGCTACAAAGCGTTACTGAGCGCTGCGCTCCCTCAAAGCCAGAACAGGTTAGTTACTCCTTGGTTAATCCAGTAACACAAAACCCTACTAAATGCTAACGTTCAGAAGCAAACGGCCTATTCTGTTGGCCTGCTTTTCATTAGCAGTTAGTTAATGATACATTTCGGCTACTTTTTAACATGGAAAAATGCTGTGCAAATGATGCAAGTCCTTTTTTTCTAAGAGAAGGCCTGTATCAGAGATTTTCTTGAGATACAAAGAAAATGAATGATATTAAAACACAGTATTGATTACAGAAGCAATTTTAATTAAAATTAGAAAGTGATTTTAAACCGGACTAGAAGCTTGTTCAAGGGAAAGAAACAATAGTTATTTTCTTAAGAAAAAAAAAAAGCGCTAAATGTCCATGTTTCCATAGAGACAACCTCTATCCTTTCGTGCTTACTAATCTATCTTGGTCGATCAATACTTTATGGTAATTGTTTCCATGGTAATTGCAACTATAATAATCCCCCTTTTCAGTGTAAAAGGAATGTATAAACGCAAAAACAAAACAACTCAGGAAACACAGACTGTGTCTGCAACAGCGACAGCAGAAAACCACTCCTTGCTCTGGATGAAAAGAATTTAAACATTCGTGCTTAATTAGCCCCGCTGGAGTTCACGGCTGAGGTGAAGTTTCGTAGGGAATCTGAGGATGAGGACGCACAGTCGGTTCTGCCCAATCTGATGGAAGGGAGTTCAGCAAAGATAAAGCAGGGAGTTTTGGGGGGCGATTTCCCAGGGTTGGAAGGACCAGCCCGAGGCTCCGGGCATCGCTGCCAGCCTGCAGCGCTCCGGGCTCATCCCGGCACCCTGCGGACGTGGACGGGGAAGAGAACCAGGCACCGTCAGTCCAGAACACGAGGGATGAAAGAAACGGCAAAGAACGAACCATTAGTGACAAAATAAATAATTGCAGAGTTTGGGGGACCAGGGTTTTATTTTCATCCTGGAGCCGCGTCCAACCTGATCATCCAGGCGACACGCAGAAATGCTGGGTACCGCCCATGGGGCGCCGCGGAGAACAGCCCCAAATCCTTGATCTTAGTCATTAACTCCCAGAAATGATCATTTAAACGCGAACTTTGTGCTTCACACGGGTCGGGGTTTCAGCTCCAGTTAACAGGGAAAAGCCCCTCCAACACAGCCACGGAAAGTCAGATCTTCAGGAAAATCCTTTTCTGGTTTAATTTTTTGCCAAGAGACATCACTCCCAAAGTAGTATTCCCACACAGTTAAATCTCAAAGCAGTAGGGTAAAGGTAACATCAGGTAAAACAAATTTCATCAATATAAAGATTAGCAATTAGCAGCTAGCTAAAAAGGAAATTACCTAGAATACTTAAGGAAAATACTCCCCCACGAATTAGGACCAATTTAGCAATTTCTGATAGCTTTCCATGCGAACCAAGGAGTGCGACAGTATAGAAATTAATTATGTTGATTATGTACTTGATTACAGTGGATTAAAAAGCATTATACAAGTGCTGTTCCCATGGCAGTGTGAGCTGTGGCGCTTCCCAAACCTCTGCCATAAAAACGCAGCAGCTCTGAAACTCCGGGTCGGCTGGATCCTTCTCTGCCTCTTTTAACCCGTCAACTTTATTTTCCAGTTAAAACATCCAGAAAATCAGAAGACGGGGCACTGGGCTGAGCTGTGCATCAGGTCCGCTACACTTAAACAAGCAAAACCTAAATATAAAGCAGTCGCCAGCCAAAGTTTTTGTTCGTTGGTGCGCGTTGGCTCATCTGCATTTGCAATGCCAACGGCTCTGAAAAGAGCTCAGTTCTTCGCTGTGAGGGAAGGATGGAACAGCAACCTGAGCCTAAAAAGTACGTTTTAATTTTTTTTTTAATCATAGAAAAAAGAAAAAGAAAAAACAAAGCACACTGAGAATCACAGAACTGCGCAGATTGGAAGGGACCTTTCAGATCGAGTCCAACCATCAACCTAACTCTGACAAAAACCACCACTAAACCATGTCTCCAAGCACTATGTTTACTACTCTTTTAGTTTCTGTAACGCTCTGCATTACACAAAATTCCCCAAACTAGCCCAGAGGTTTAAACCCTACGCTAACCTGAGCTCACGCCAGGGATTCCCTGGTGGCATCACCGGTGGCAGCGGTGGGGGCGGCCGCAGCTCCTGTTGCCAGCCAGAGTGCAGGGGGACAGGGGGGGCACTCGGGCAGCATCCCCATCCCCTCTGATCCACAAACCGCGCAAAAATCACCTCTGAGCACAGCACGGTAGAAGCAAGTCAATAACACATCTCTAAGAGCCAAAGCAGCCCCAGTGCCAGCTCTCCCGGCGCTGGTAGGTAGGTCCAAGGATGTATTTGACCTGATGCATCACGCAGGGAGCCGGCTGCTTTGCATTTTACATCACTTTAAAATGATGACAAATGTTTTAAATCAATAGCTAATCTGTAAAAATGCAACAGCAGGGGAAACTTTGGGGGGAAAAATCCTGAAGGCACACAAAAGGCTAATTCTGCTTTAACAACAGGTCACCTGCTTCAGCGATGAAGTTCCCGAGGAACCCCTGAAGATGAGGAGCTGCCAAGTCCAATCCATCAGCCGGCGCCGGGCTGCGGCGTAGCCCGCTGGAAGGGCTGACCCTTGGTCAACTCTTCCGGCAATGTGCAGAACACAACACGCCGACCCAAAAAACCGCGGGCAGCAGGAAAATTGTAAGCCATTTTCGTGAATAACTTCATACACATTTTATGAGCCCTCCTCTTGAGACCATATCTGCGAAAATTGGCACACGCTTTGTTTTCTCAATTGCTGCCGCGATTGAGAGCCGTTTTTCTGAAACAGTTGCAACCTGGTTGTGGGGCAGGGTGGAAATATTTGAGTAGTTTCTCAGTTCAGTATTTTATATGTTACGTATATACACCCACGTATTTATATGTATATACATAGATATACACACACACACATATATATTTTTATATACATATACATACACACACACACTTATATAAAAAAAAGTATCTACCTGCTTACTGGCCTATAACTCTACTGACTTCTTTGGGAAGAAAGTCTTCATCCCACAGGTATAAAGAAGTAAGCTACCTACTTGGCTGGCAATTAGAAACTTTTCCATAAACGTAGGGAGTTTGTAAAAATGCTGAACATACAAAAGCAATGAAAACACATCTTTCACACCTGTTACGAAAACGCAAAATCTGTATTTAACCAAGTATATTTTAGTACTTGAATTATTCACGGCAAAATTCTCTTCAAAAGTCATTTAAATACTCTAGGAAGTGGAATAAAACATTGACATTTAGTTCTTTTAGCGCCCACGGGCCAGCACACAGTGCATGAATCCTTAAAGATAAAGGTTTGACCAGGTTAAATATATAAAAAAGCACCATGAAATACTGTGGCAATACCACTGTGGCATTCCCCACGTCTGGACTGGACAGTGCACCGAAGGAGTCACAGTTTACCCTGCTAAAGGCCTGATCCTGCTCCCCCTGACATCAAAGGGACTTCTGTCATTGATTTTAATGACAACAAAATTGTCCCTCAAATGTCTAATAGACCCCTCTGTGCTATAGGGCTGAACAAACACGCAGGTGTCCTTTGCTGGTATGATTTAATACTCAAATTAAATTCTTTACTTCTGAAGTCTTAAAATCTAGATTTTAATTTTAACCCTTCTGCATTATTAATTTTTAACTAAAAGTTTGTTTTTAAAGCTTTAAAGAAACTCGGAAGTTTTTGCATGAGATCCAGAAAAGGGACGCAAAACCTGGAACCTTTTTGGTGGAAAGCGCCGTTTCTTTGATGAGAAGAACCAGGACCCCGCTCCGGAAGGGAGAGGAGACAGCACAGGGAGGTGGAGATGCAACGTGGCTCTGTGTGACCTGCCACCCAAAGGGGACATTTTTTGAAAGGTGGAAGCCAGGGAAAAACTACAGCTACGAACAGCAAATAAAAATACCCAACGGGCCTGTTCCGTAACAAAAAAAAAATAGTTGGTGTAGATGTTCACTTCACTCCACTTGGAAATGCAATAAAAATAGCGCAGTGTGATAGTTTTGTAACCGTCCTGGAAGCCCTCACTTGTTCCATTTTTACAAATTTATACAATCACGTTACACTTAAAAAGCCAGCCAAGAAATTGTATGGGGTTTTTATCTTAAATTGTTGATTTAAGAGGGAAGACGTCCTGTAAAACTCCACTTCGATGACAGAGAATCTACCACAGCAAGCTATTTCAGTACGCCCTGGTTTATATTAACATTATCTTGTTCAGGTTCAATTAGAGAGATGTTCTCCATGCGGTTTTACTCAGAACCGTAATGCTTTCAGCCCCACTTTGATAGCCCAAAACTATTTAGAAAAAAAACCAAAACCCACAAACCAAGCAAACTCTGAACTACATATGCTTGTCTTCCTAAAGTTCTCTTTATTAAAGTGCATTTCTCTTCCTCCTCCTCAGGTGGCAGATGGAGTGGTACAAATCACACTTCAACATATCCTTGGGAAATAATTGGAATAAATATAGCTCGTTTTTAAAGATGTAGATACCAGAAATATGAGAAATATGGCTGAATACATGTACCATACTGGCAGCCACGCGGCAGTGAAAACGTAATGTAAGAACTGATGACAAATGGCATACAGCTGTATATGCAAATATCACGGCAATAAATGATCTTCTTCTCCTACTGGAAAATCAGCCTTTGTGTGAAAACGGACTGCACGATAGTGCATGATAGTGCATCGTGTAGAGTAAGGTGAACATCACTGACTTTCCTGCCATGCCTCAAGTCATGGGAAATGCTCAACATCCTAAAATAGGCATTCTATTTTAGCAAAGAGTTTGTCCTAGCTGAAACCGTAGACTGGAAATATACAATATTGATAGAAAATAAGAGAAACTTCCAACCCAAGATGTTTATCTAAAAGCTAAATATGAAGAACTGCTATCTTTACTTAATACCGTAGCTAATTTAGATACAGCCAGACAATGTCGGCAGCTCAGAAAACTCTAGCGGTTTGGACTTGCTTCCCATGCTGATGACCAAGAAGTCATCAAGGCTCTTCTGCCATTTTACGTCGTGCTGCTCAATGTTCCGATTGCACCGAGGATATTCCTTACTTATGAACAGTCTCCTGCCAGGTTGCAACAGGACTGGAAGTAATCGCTTTGGACAATAATACAGAATACAAATGCCAGGATGCATCAGGCCAACCCGCAGAAGAGAATCAAGGCACCAGCCACTTCTTTTGCTCTTCAGAAAGTTGCTCGGTGAGCTCATTCCTCCTGTCTTCTCCTCCTGCTTCCTCCCTGCCGTTCACCCCGAACATCACCTTCAGGATTTTGCAGAGCGCAAGGGAGGTGATGAAAAACTCATCAACGATTTCTAGTGAAGGTAATTTATGGATAGAGGGAACTTTGATCTGAGGACACAGAACAAGAGCACTGGCAGTGCCTTTGATGCAGATGATGGAATGTTTTTGGCAATGTTGTCTTGGTTGTGCTGTTAGTTAAGGGATTTACCTTTCTTCTCAGGTTGAAATGCCTTTTGCCAAGTAAAATTTGGATTCCTTTTATGTCAATTATTTTGTGTCGAATATATTGACTTAAGTCTTTGTTGTGGGTGTTGCCAGGAGTGACAAGTTTTTCTAGATCTCCTTCCTTTGAAGACTGTTTCAATATTAAGTATGAGTAAGCTAAAGATGAGGATGAGTCAGACCTATCACTCAATGAAGAGGCAGGGAGAGGGGCTTTGAACTACTGGAGATGAGATGGAAGCCCTCAAGTGCACTGGGAAAAACTTACCCTAATGCTTCTTTCAGCTGGGAGAATCGCATTCAACGCAGACTCGTGGTATTGAACTCCTTGCATGACTTACTGGATTTTCTCAGCACACGTTCCATGGAAGAAAACGCACCTTTAGCTTAAAAGGGAGCCTGCAAATCATTACAGAACCCTGAATATTTAATACAAAAGTGATACTCAGTCTCCAGACTTGAAAAGCCCACAGGAACAAAAAGAAATCTTAATTTCCCTGGCATTTCTGTTGAATTTATTCCCTGAAGTCAAGTAAAATTTTCCTCAATTTCTCTCAATAGTACAAAAAATCCCTCTGAAAATTATTCAAAACTTGTAGCTCATTTTTCTCTCACTACATACTAGAGACAGAAATGCTTAACGTCAACTTTACTACCTGACCATTTATTTAAAGCAGGGAAGAGCTCAATTAATAATATTTATGTATGAACATAAATAACTCATTCTTTTTGAAAAGAAGATCAAAGGTCCAGAATAGCAATGAATCTTCCTGTTCATTGATTTTGTTAATTATCAGTAAACTTTGAATTTTCCTGGGAAAAGAAGAGGGTTGCAGATCCTGCAGATCTCCAGAGAGGCAATGCCAGCCTGGAAGCACACCCGGGATTCCCTTGGAATGATCTTCCTTTCTTTCTCGTGCCTTGTTGCATATGACGTCCTGTCAAACAACTCCATTACAGAGAAGGATTTACTTTTCCAGCATCACAAATGGGATGAGTCCCTTATAATCCCAATCTTTTTTCATACCACGCCAGGGGAGACCAAAACAGAACTGACGGGTCTTGGTATATACCAAAAAAACCCCATAAGATTCAATTGTGAGTGTTCTTGTGACAAACTCTAACCCACCAGCACATGAGTGACACTCATGAAAGCCCTCAGGTGCAATCTCTCTATTTTCTGATAGACTCTCCCAGGTGGAAAACCCCATGAGCACGGCAGGGAGGTGTCCAGGGAAGAAGCGGATGAGCGTGCCTTCAGCCCTGCACCCGCCAAGCGCCGTGTCCCACTTTCTCGGGAGCAGAGGGATTTCCCACGGGGGCTCTCTTGCCCGGCAGAACTCAGAGATGACCGCACCTTCGGATGCTCTTTCAGAGCATCGTGTTTCTGCCCCATCCCAGCCTTTAGCCGCCACACCGTACAGAGAACCTGCTGCAGTATAAGACACTGAGAGGACAGGGAAAGAGGAGGGAGGTGAGGCCGCAGCCGAGCCCGGTGCCTGACGTCAGCCCCGCTGACCCCCTGCCCTGCTTTGTCTCCCTCCCACCTCGCTCCTCCTCCATCCCTTTTGTCCTGCCCCTCGACACGTTTCCCATTTCGCTGCCATGACTTCATCCCTTTCTTTTACCTTTAGGCTGTTTTTACATCTGCTGCCCTCCCTTCCCCAGTGGTTTTGTTTACAGGTTCGCTCTGGCTTCAACATAAAAAACACGTTAATAATCACATTTCCAGCACACTAATTCTGCATTACAGCACAGCCTTCTGCCTTTCATCAGTTTTATTCAGCAGAGGAGAGGACCGAATAAGTGCAAGGTTGTTGAGTTGGCAGTTGTCACTCAAAGCAATGCTGGGAAGAAACCTGCCCGGTCCCCACCCCGCCACCTCCCTCTCCCTGACCCCCTCCACAGCCCCCGCTCAGGCAGGTAACGTGCAACATCTCTTGGCACGTAAAAGAACCCCCTTTCTAAAAGATCGGGATTGTTTCACAGTCCTGATCTTAATTCTTCACATGTTTTTATGAAGCCAGAAAGTAGCTGAGAGCAGGTAGTTAATCTATATGTAAATGAAGAGTTCGCATATGGTACTGCTCTGCTAAGGACCCTCGCACGGAAAAGCGGAGCCGCTTCAGCTTTGTTCCGCAAATGTTCCAACTGCTATTTTCACGGGATGACGTCCTTAGTGTCATGGTTACAACAATGCTGCGGAAAGCAGCGCTCTCGCCTCTCCCCGCCGATCAAACAGCTCCCTGGGAACAGCTGAGCCACCGCCACCTCCCGTCCCCTCTGTCCCCCCCCCATCCCCAGGGCTGTCCCCCCGCCCCGGGGTGGCCGCCAGCATCCAGGCACCCCGCAGGCAGGTCACCAGGGGTGCCAGGGGTCCCCTTGTTTGAACGGCGGCGGCAGGAATGGAAGGGACACTTGCACCGTTGCTCAGTACAGCAGCATTTAACCACAGGGTGTGCTGGTACACCGCCCGCATTTCCTCATTAGATTTTAATGGCCTTTGTTTATTAAAAAAAGTTAGTCAGCACTTGCGAAGGCTCCTCAGCCGACTCCGAGCTGTGCTTATCATTCTGTAATTTTTCAAAGTCCCCGTTTCACGCAACAAAGAACAAGCAAGCAATATTCCCGGCTGTAGGGCACTCAGCGAGCTCTGTGAGCTCCAGCGGAGGTCTTGGAACCCTTTTTTCCCCGAGAGGTGTAATTTAAGCCTGTTCTACACGCTATTTCCCCCCATTTACAAATACAAAGCAACTAATTTTTCATCTCGCCAAAACATTACCCAGCTTAATAACCAAATCATGGACTTCAAGTACGGATAAGTAAACCTTATTCAGGCAGAAACCTCATCAGCTGGGCTTCACAGTGTTTCTTCCCCCGTAATATTTGCTTGTACCTCGACTGTTATATGCAATTTTAAATCTTCATTTGAATTTCAAAAGATATCCCCCTTTTCTGTTACCTGTTGGTCCTTCCTGAGCAGAAGATTACTCTGGTCAATCTTTTTCTTATTATGCAGTTTTCTCATTTCTAACATTACCGAATACCACTATCACCTGTTTTCAAATCAGAACTGAAGGAGAGGTTGCTTTGGGGTGGGTTGTTTTTTGGGGGGTTATTTTCGAGTTAATGACTCCCACCTGTGTCGTTCATGGTAGAAGGCAATAATTAAATTGCAGAATTTCAAACATTTTCTTGACATAACAGTTGCTTTCCCATTATCCGACTACCATTTTTCACTCCACCACTATTCTTAAAATGATGAGCAACTGACAGCCACGAAATGTCAGCGCAGAAAACTGGCAGATCGATGGCGAATGACTTGTGACTGAATAGACTTCACTAAGTCTGGCCACCCCCTCTGACACAGTATCAACAGAATTAAAAGCAATTATTTCTCAAGCGAGTTTGAAAAGGGCAAAACCCACGCCAGTTTGTTTTCTGCTGGGTTTTGCCTTTTCCTCACCTTTATTAATTTTTTTTTAATCGATCCGCTGAAAGCCTGGCACATGTTAGTGTTCAAAGGTGCCCCTTCTTTGGCATGATAGCCAAAGATAAACAGCCCAAAGAAAAAAACCTCGATTTCTGTTAAAATCTAATGTACGTCAAAGTTTTAGACAGCCAACAGAACCTGACATACTTGAAGTACGTCACGAGACCCTTTGAGTCCTACCTGCAAGTATGATTAATGAAATACACGGGTATATTTACTTGACTTGAAAGTTTGCCAAGATTTTCTAATAACTTTTTCTTCCTTTCTTGATTTCCTCTTATGTTTTCTTTATCAACAAAGCAGTGTATGTATTGAGGAAAGTAGGACAGAAATAAATACTGAAATACTGAAATAAACCCAAGAAAAGACAGATTCATGGAAGACAAAACATCCTGACATTGCTACACCATCCACATCCCTCACTCTAAACCTTAACAGTTACTACAACAACATCTTTTAAGATTCCAAGCAGAATCAGATCCTACTCAAGGAAAATACCTGCCAGAAATTAATGCCGTTAGACTTTAGGTCGTTAAGACACCGTTAGACTTTAGGTCGTTAAGACAAGGTACAATCTCCTGATTTCTGATGACTAAAGAGGAGTAACTCCTGCTGCTTTCAGTGTTTGAATAACTTCTGGCATTTCACGAAGTGACTTGAAAGTCCGAGCATGCAAACCCTTCCAACTGCAAGACAGAATGGAAGTTTCCACCCGAAGAAATACTTTTTTTTTTTTTTTTTTAAAAAGAATTATTTTATTGGTAGGCATTTATTTTCCTTTATTAGCCTCCGCCAAGTCCAGTCCCCCAAGGAGAAGGATGTTTTCTCTGCATGCACTACCCACCTTGGGGTACCTCAACGGAGAATTCACTATTTATTTCTTACAGCATTTGCATCTTAACAGTACCTGAGTGCTGGCACCTCATTTATTGTGTATATAACCACAGAACGCAGAAAAGGCACAAGAATCCAAATTTTTAGCATGCCCCTCACTACTTATTTGACCCCATTCCATCCCCTTTCTTATTTTAGCCAAGTTTCAGCATCTTTCCCTTGCAACTTCTCACTAAACTTCCACGGTCCCAAGGTACCTGGGACTTCTCTGGGTCCACCACAGGCCTCCTCTGTTGGGATCACGGTTTCCACGTTTCTCTTCACAGCCACAATGGCAGCCTTAATTTCTTTGTCAGGATATGTAAAATTTAAAAGCTATTCAAGATTTCATTGAAACATCTCACAAAACTATTCTAAAGCCCAAGGGAGGTGAAAACAAATGGAAGAATACTGTTTCAATTTAAATATCAAAGAGGCACAAAACGTATGTATTTAAAGGTCAAAACTCCCAACGCTGTCCCTTCTAAAGCACTACAAATAACACTAAAAATCCTTTTTTGTGTGTATGTGGTTTTAGGTGTCTTAAGCGTTCTCCCTATGCCTATGGTAAGAATTATTGCTTAATGATGAAGGGGACATTCAGAAATCTCTCCCAATAGAGAATCCACTTCAGTGGAAGGGAAGAAATCATAATTCCTTCTCCAAAACAAATAGATACCCTGAATTAGTTCCCTTTATTGCTAACCCAGAGAAATACGCAATCATTCGCTATTGTTCCTGATTTGTTTGCATTAAACTTTACTATATACGCGGACAACAGGATCCTGCCAATCTGAAAATTATTTAATTTGCTTAGAAATAAGGATCTGGATTCATAACCAGCAAAGACATAAGGGCAGACCAGAGCAGAAAGGGTTCCCATCACTGGGCACAGCAATTTGATGGCCCTCAATCACTCTCCGAAGCGAAGCGGAACCTCCCAGGAACAGGACAGAACTCACTCCTTTTGTAAATTCATTGGGTCATCTCGTCGTGAACATGAAATAAAGAGGTTAATTGTACCGAGGTACCACCCACTGCAGAGGAGACGGATTATTTGACGCTCGTTAGTCTGTGCCCTGTGCTGTGCTGACGTAGGCGCGCCACCACTGGAGCCGGCAACGACATAAGGGGACACCTTTGGAGAGACGCACGTCCCTCCCCCTGGGCTGCAGGGACCTGAGCCTCTTCATTAAGAGCCGACCCATCAAACACTGCATATTGCCAAGGGTAAGCGCTCTCTTACGGCAACCCCTTCCTTCAGGTGACCCTCTAATTAGAGGTCCATACTGTACTATACGATTTCCTTGCAATTCTCCGTAACATAGATGCCATTCAGAGGCTTGTAAGAAGAGATGCTGACAGCTAAACGACATAATCTTTGCTTTAATTCTTGAAAATGTAAGGTAACTTTCACAACATACCTAATTAATAAAAAAAAAATAATAATAAATTTCTCAGTGAAAATTGCATGATTTTATCTTACAGAACAAAATCCTAGGTGAGGGAACATAGAACACGTCGCATGAAGCAAAGCGGCTATAAACTTAAGAGTAAGTGACAGAAAATAATGTCCGTAATGAAATATGTAGAACACAAGTGTCACTGATACAAAAGAAGGATGGCTTGAGCGGGGTTCACAGAACAAGTCCTACTAAATTAAAAATAAAACGCTCAAGAAATACACTACTGAGGCTGGTACCCAAGCGGTTACATTCATCCAGGCTGCCAACTGCCACACAGGGTGTATTATAAGCAAAATAAAACTTATTAAGGATGTAATGTGGCTGTATTTCAAACCCTGGGTGGGTATATCCAATTCTGTCCAGAACAGCTGCCATCAGAGTAAGGGATTATCTGCAAAATTATAATTAACCTTGTATAAAGTGTTCCTGGCTAACATAAAGAGCTGCCTTTTATGCTATTCTTTAAGACAGGAAGAGACCCGAGAATTAGATTAACGATACAAAGATTTATTCTTGAGTCGGAAAGACAGCTATGAAATGAAATCCTGCCCATGAAAATCCCGGTGGTTTTTGACATCAGAGGGCTGGACTCTCAGCCCTTCGTACATCCCTAACCAACCGCAACGTTCTCCGAAACAACGGCAGCGAAAAAAAATGTTCTGGCATGGACGGTAAACAGAATATAAACACACATTATTCAGCTTCTCAATGAGATTATATAGAAACAGCCACTGCGCTCTAACAGCATTTTCATCGCTACAGTCAGATGTGAACGAAATCTGGGGATAGAGGCAATAACTGGAATCATTCACCAATAATAAAAACAGAGGAAAACTCCCAGGGGAGAGTTCTACCGTTCGCCAGTTTCTCAACCCATTAGAAAACGTGTACTTAAATAATAATTATCGGGATTTCACAGGACATCATTTAAATAAAGCAATTTCATTCTCACCGAAGTTCTGGACGAGAGAGAGTTGGATTATTTTAAAAAACCCCTCATTCTTATTGCATTAACAACCTGGATGTAATTTAGGGGGGAACAAGAGGGAAGATTTCCCTTTTGGGGGGGATCTTTTTTTTTTTTTATTTTTACTAATGGCACATGCTACACTCTACATTGACAATAGCACCCCTGTCATGCATCACCTCTCCACGGCTTTTCCTCCTCTCTATACACCTTCTAGAGACACATACACTGACACGGATTTCAGTGTACACAGGCGCCCACCTGTTTCTCCTCACTCTTGGTTTAAAGGTGGGAGCTACAGCATCAGCCACGAAATACGGACTCTATTGTTTCCATGGTCCCTTGATTAACTGCCATAGTAACCAGGTAATAGTGCGTTTGTAGCCGACTACTTCATCTTATTTTTATTTCAGTTATTCCTCCTGAGGTGAGAGTATAAAGGCAATTCACGACACCAGTTTCCACATTCTGTACCATGCAAAAAAATGTCAAGTTAATTGTAAAAAAGGAGGAAGAAATATGGATGATGGACAACACCGTGCGAGGCACACGGACACTCACTGACCCCACTTGGAGAAACAGGTGCCGTGGTTTCTACCACTACTGCCTGAAGCAGAAGATAAAGCTATCTCCTGCCGGAAGGGACCATGATCAATGTCCAAGAATCAGTGTCGCCAGGTGTATGCCCACATTCCCGTTCCTGGTCACACTAGGAGCCGACTTTTGAAGCAACTCTCCCAGCTGTCCCCATTAATGGTGTTTGGTTGCAATATGGGACAGTCTTGAGAGACACAAACTAGAGCTTTTCAGGTGAAACTCAACTGGAAGGTGCACCCCAGATGCACCAAGGGCTCTCCAGCCCCCAGCGGGCACTCAGCTTATGGAACCAGCCCAAAGTAAAACCCTGAGGATGAATCTCTGCAGACACTGGTTCCTCACTACTGTTTTCGTCTCCACATTGCTCTTATTGAGCCTTCTATTACCATTATTTGCTAAAATGGACAAAACTTGACTATACCATCAGTAGCTCTTCCTATAGTCATCAAGGTGGCAGACCAGACTAAGTCAGCCTGTGTACCTCTGCCTGTGGCAGAAGAATAACATTTTTTTTCTCATGGAAAACCTAAAAAGCTGGTAACAGCTTCACTACTGTTAGTCCACAGCAGATGTTCACTGTCTCATTCAAGTATGCCTTTTTTTCCCCATCTCTAATTAAGGATCTACACTTAAAAAGATATTTCACAGATCATCTCCTTCCTCTGGAGAGAAGACTTTGGTCTCATCAGGGAGAGCGGACACACACCGTGGTGGGGCTGCTCATGGAATCTAGCTTTTTCCAACAACACAAGTGATAAATATTTGGAGAAGGGAGGCAGGAGAGATCACAGCTGCACCTCTATGTAAAAAGAGGAAAAAAACCCAAACCAACAAATAAAATGACCCACTAAAGGGACCTAGAGGGTTTGCGATCGGCATGGTGTGCCTTGGGGCTCAATAAATCTGCCCGAGGAAGAGTCACGTGGAGGATGGGCAGGTTATCAGATAACATCTCTGACGCCTTTACCACCAGCACCGTCTGACTGCAGAGGGGACTAAAACAGGGCTGTGACCTGCGCTGCCTTACACAATGGCAATCATCAACCTTCCCAGCAATTATTTTCCACTCTGACCTACAGTTCAAAACGACACATACATACGTAAGGTGACTTACACCTTGTCCTCGTTCGAGGTAGAACAGAACCAACTTTCTGAACCTAAACCACGACACGCCTTCACAGCGAGTACGGAGGGATAGACTGTAATGACAAGGACTGAGAAGCCGCTGTACCTTGCACAGCGTAACTGGAAGGCCAGCACTGCATCAAACGAAGAGGTTTTTAAGGAAAAGAACGTAAGTAAAAGCAGTAACGTGAATGCTACAGTCCTCGGTCTCCACTGCACTATATACCCTTGCCAGCTTCTTTTCAGTGCAGCTCCAGCCTTTATACCTTACAGTCACTGTACCAACACACGCCAAAGAGGCAAAAGGTGGGAGGTTCAGTACGACGACTCACAGAGGAGAACATTGTTCCACAGCACTGTTATCACAGGTCTCGTTTCTCTTGTTTTTATCTAGTAGAATGAGATTTGTGCTCACCTACACGCCTGCATAAAAAAGGGACTTTAAGTAGATAAATGAGTAATATTTTTTAAGATAAATGTTCTTTTATGTTCACTCCTGTTATTTTACTATATATTTTACATTGTCACAGAAGTTCTCTTTCAGTACGGCCATCAAAGTTCCCTTGAATATCTACCGTACCTCTTCTATGAGCAGGAAGACATCCCCGTGAGGGATTTCAAGAAGTCATCTGGTCTCTTCCCACAGTCCAAAGCAGGTTCAACTAAATCCGAAACTTTCTAGCTTCACTCAACAGACGTTTCAGACCTTACAGCCCACCCAGGCAATGGAGTTCAGTTCTTCACCATCCTTCCACCAGAGCTTTTTGGAACGTCTATAGGCTGAGCAACTCCCTTGCTGCAGGACTTGCTAATTCTTTCTTGCCCGGTCCGCAGCAGACATGAGAAGAAGTTTCCTTCTCCTGAAAGTTTTTATATAACTAAAAGAAAGTAAATGCTTCAAGAGTAAATAATACAATTTTTTTTAAATCTTTCCCGATAGGCAATGTTTGCTATTTCTGCCATTTTCTTTCAGATTCTCTCCAATTCTTCTTCTTGAAGTGAGGTCACACACACAATCCTACAGCTATAACGTCACTAGTTGAAGTAGGGCAGAGTATCTCATCGCGGCCTCCTTCACTCAGAACAGTGATACTGAGCACTGCCTTCAAAGCCTGAAAAAAGCATCAGCTGTGGCTTCACATTCCATCTGGCAATATCGCACGTAGGCCTCTCCAGACCACTAGGTTGATTACTAGAAATGCAACTCTTTGCTTCGTTGCTATTCTATATCTAGATTAAAAACAACCACAAAAGCCAACACCTTTCTGAGGGATATCTTACCTTGTTTCTTTCTGTCTACCAGAGTTTTTCACAGAAAAATTCTGTAACACCTGATAAAAGTAACATGCGAAAATGCAAGTGACTCGCTCCGAGGATGTTTCCTCAGGCTTCTCTAATGTTATATTTGCCTTTCTGGACATAGAGGTTACAAGCAATAATACTGCTCAGCCAGCCAAATAGAGATCTACATTGTGAGAACATGAGAATTTTCATTGTAACAGATTACAATGCACAAAACAACATGCTTTTAGTGCTGTATCTATCCACTCCGTTGGCCTAATATCAATAATTCAATATTAAAGCAGCTCAGCTTTTCAGCACAAGTACTGGCTTTTCAGTGGAAGTATTCTTCAAGTGTGATGTCTACACACAGACCTGACATGCAGATCATAACCATGAAATTGGCTAAAAATATTCTAAGATTAATTTAACAATTACAGCTGAGAAGATGCACATGGATTAATGAATTACAATTTGTGTTATGAATATTTTCTCAAGTAAACAAGCTGCAACGTGAGTACGTGCTATTGTGATTGCTTATTCCGTGGCGCTGAAATTCCTACAAGAAAGCAGCTGTGAATCATCTCAACAGTCATGCTTCTCAAAGGGAAAAAATCATCCATGAATATATTTAGAGAAAAAAAAAATAAATCAATCTCTCGTGACTTTCTGCTTCCAGAACGCCCCAGCACTTTGGGGTGGGCAGCGGAGGCTCATCAGGATTCACTGGAGTTTCCCCCTCTTCCTTGGCCAGAGGAGGTGACGCTGGGTGACACTGGGTGCTCTGGACAATCAGCTGCACCCAGCAGAGAGGGCTGCCAGTTCTGCCAAGCGCTGCTTCAAGACAAGTCTTTCCTCACCCGACTGGTATCTGCAAACATCATCTATCCCAGGGCAGCCATGAAAAACAGCAACAGGATGGTCACTCCACGGACAGAGGAAATCCTCTACGCTGGGTATCAGTCAGCAGACAAGATGAGGCAGCAGTCTCCAATATACTGTTCTCACATCCTCTCCCTCTCTTTTCTCACCCTGTACAGGGAACTAATTTACACCGGAGCCTGGTGGAAATTGCTAATTGTGGTTATGTCAAAGTGAGCTTCCACCAAATGCTTTTGTCCATGGTTTTGACCAGAGGTCAACAAACTGGTTGCACTTGATGCCCAGAAATCCTAATCAAATCATAGAAGTCAAATCATAGAAGCTTCATGGTTGGAAAGGACCTTTGAGATCATCGAGTCCAACCATACACACACACAAAAAAACGTACAATCTCTGCCACCAGAGCATGCCCTGAAGTGCCACATCTAGACGTTTCTTAAACACCTCTAGGGATGGGGACTCAACCCCCTCCCTGGGCAGGCTGTGCCAGGGCCTGACCACTCTTTCAGTAAAGTCATTCCTCCTAATATCTAACCTAAACCTCCCCTGCCGCAGCTTCAGACCATTTCCTCTGGGAATTCCTCCCATTCTTCACCTGGGAGAAGAGGCCAACACCCCCCTCTCTCCACCCTCCTTTCAGGGAGTTGTAGAGGGCAATGAGGTCTCCCCTCAGCCTCCTCTTCTCCAAGCTAAACATGCCCAGCTCCCTCAGCCTCTCCTCACATGCCCTGGTCTCCAGACCCCTCACCAGCCTGGTCGCTCTCCTCTGGACACGCTGACCACAACATTCACTAAACGGAGTCCTACAGATACAAATAATTTGTATCTGCAATATGTATTAATTCCATCAGCAAAAAACTACTGACACTCAGAAAAGAATTTATGGGATGACTATGAAACTCCGGAAGAAAAAGCGTACAAATGAAATACATCATGGCAACTGCCCGTTACCTCTCGTGCTGTGTTGTGTTAGAAGCACACCAGTAGGCACCGAAAACAAGCCCAGCAAAACGAGGCAGCAGTTTGGCTAATTTGTGTTGGCAGCAGAACAAAGATTTGTGGTTTATGGCACAGCCTTCTGTTTTTCTGCCTCGTTTTTACCAGAGATCATCAACGGCCCACAATCATACAGCAACTCAAATTTTGGACTGGCCAAATTTCCCATTCTTATTTCAATGAGCAAACTGAAATAATTTTCACTTTTACTCCATCTGGACACTCCATTGATTTTTTCATCCTTTGAAAGTTGGTGCATTAACTGAAGGACTGCTTATACCGAAAAGGAAATTGTTTTCCAAAACTCATAAAACCCAACTCTCCAAAAAATCCAGCGGTGCTCTCTCAGGGACTGCGGTTTTAACCGCGGTTGTTTTATACACAGATATTTTGAGAATGGAGAAACAAAGTATACACACTGCCCTACTTAACAGCATGATCCACAGGACAATAGATACCTCATTAAGGGACAAAAGACCAATTAAAAATAGTAGATGAACCTAAAAAGTAATTGGTGTAACTACTGGATTCCATCTACTACTGCTTCAATCACAGCATGGTGCCCTGAAATACCCGTCTGCCAACACAAAAAACAAAAAAACAAACGCACAAACAAAACCTGGGATGAATTCAGCTTAAAAAAAAAAAAAAAAAAAGTAGTAAATTTAATCTCTTCTCATGGATCCGATTTGTACTGTGGGATAATCTCTTGGTGACAGCCAAATGAAACCTTCAGCGCAGGAGAAGGGGCTGGACGAGGAGACAACGTGTGTTGCTCAGGTTCTCCCCGGAGGATGGCTTCCTGCTCTCCAAAGAGCCTTCCCATAGCAGAGCTTCCCGAGCCCGAGCCCTCTGAGCCTTAAACGCTGCTGGGAAACGTAGGGGGTGTATCGGGAACAGCAGAGACTTCAATCCGGTAAATATATCAACAGACCCCAGGAATGACATGACAGATCTGGAGCGATGATGTAGGAAGTGGTGGAAAACTGGTCAACAGCAAAGTGCCTTGCGAAACATTAGCGTTCTCAGCGAGGAAGGATTGAGGCTGATCAGGCAGAAATTACATTTCCTTATGTAGGTGGCAACATATGGGAGTTGTCAAAACACATGCTCCTGCAGATGCACATGTCCCAGAGCAACACTGCCTCTCACATTCCGGGACTTTTTCTGGCTGCAGGAGAATTTGTATATTAATTACTGTAACCTTAAAAAAATGGTGTTACAGCAGAGTACCTGGGGTCTCTCACGGTGCTTCCCAGCAGTGACAAAAAGCCTGTGTTTCATGGCAGTGGGCAGCCGGGGAGCAGTCACGCTGCTGGGGCTGACGCGGAGGTGAGGGCAGTGGGGCAGGTGGAGGGAGATAGGTGCTCCTCACTTCCATCTTCTGGCATGGTCCACACGAGAACCTCTCCTCTTCCAGCACACAGCACAGAGCAGGGCTTTGTCCTGCTGCTGGTGCCAGGGACTGTCCTGCACCTCCACCCCCCGAGCTCTGCAGGGGGGTTACTGGGGAGGGACAGTCCTGTGCAGCTCGTCTCCATCCCCCAAGCCGGCAGCAGGCGAGCTGCTGCTCTCCTCCCACCGCCCCCGTGGGCGCCTGCCTGTTTTGTTGGTGCCTTGAGATAGCTCCACGCCTGGGACCTCGCAGCCCCTCTGGCTGACAGGGAGCTCGGTGCTCCAGCAGCCACACACCTCCTTCGCGTGGCTGATGCCCAGCTGCTTCCTCGGACAGACGGCATGGCGAGGGGCTGCTCTGGAGAGCAGAGCTCCGACACACCGCACGAGAGGGGCGCTCTCAGGCTAGAGAAGCAGAAGCAGCATTGCTTCCAAATTAAAGAAGTAAAAGCCATCAAAAGAAGCATGGCCAGCAGGGCGAGGGGGGAATTCTGCCCCTCTGCTCCGCTCTGGGAGACCCCCCTGCAGTGCTGCCTCCAGCCCTGGGGCACCAACAGCAGAAGGACACGGAGCTGTTGGAGCGGGGCCAGAGGAGGCCCCGGAGATGCTGGGAGGGCTGGAGCCCCTCTGCTGGGAGGACAGGCTGAGAGAGCTGGGGGGGTTCAGCCTGGGGAAGAGAAGGCTCCAGGGGGACCTTAGAACAGCTTTGTGGTATCTGAACAGGGCCTACAAGAAAGCTGGAGAGGGATTTTTTACAAGAGCATGTAGCAATAGGACAAGGGGTAATGGCTTCAAACTGTAGAGGGGAGATTTAGATAAGATCTCAGGAAGAAATTTTTCACTCTGAGGGTGGTGAGCCCCTGGCCCAGGTTGCCCAGAGAAGCTGTGGCTGCCCCATCCCTGGAGGGGTTCAAGGCCAGGTTGGACGGGGCTTGGAGCAACCTCGGCTGGTGGGAGGTGTCCCTGCCCAGGGCAGGGGGTGCCAGTGGGTGGCCTTTAAGGTCCCTTCCAACCCAAACCATTCTGTGATTCTAAGAAAGTGAAACGTCACATACATAACTTCTCCCAGCTCTTTTCTCCTGCCTTTGGCCTGTCTCCTCTTACCTATGTCCCCCTGGACACAGAGCTCATTTGCTGCTAGCACCCGCTCCTCAACTGAGCGGCCAGAGTGACTAAAGGTCTTGCCTCCAGTCTCCAAGACCCTGAAATTATCCAAGCCCCCCAAGTAGCAAAGCATAAACCTGAGTGATAACTCTGCTCCTCAGACCCAACCATGATGTTCACCAACCAGGCTTCAAGCTGTGAGATGAAGACCCACAGGAGCAAAGAGCCACTTCCATTCGTGCTGGTCTCCATCAGCGGTGCAGACCAATGCCACCACTTGCCATTGGGACACCAGGGACAAAACAAGACAGCCTTGCCCCGTGCGGGCTGGCAATCACATACAATGACTTTGACTACTGCAAATCAAGACACAGGTGAAGAGTCGGGAGAACCACTATCTGGATGCTGGTAAGGGACTTTCTGTACAAACAGTGACTCAGAAACATTCAGCCCAGAAAATTCCTCTTGGTCTGTCCTCAGAAGACTTAAACTTGATGACCTGGAGATTAATCTTCTGCATATAATGTAAATCCAAGTATAGCAGCAGGAGGCACACACATGTCACACCAATCAAAATGGCTCAACCCAACCAGTTCAGGAAAGGATTACTGCAGTGGAATGAAAAAAAAAAAAAAAAAAAAAAATCTTTTAAAAGCTAAATAAGCTAGCCAGCGTCATAAAAATATTCAAAGAAATTAAGATGTCCCCCATGTTTCTAAAAATTAAATGCAAGATTAGAAACGTGAAACCAACAGATTCCACCTCAGCTTGAATGCCAGTTCTCTGCAAGGTACAGATTGATAAAAGCAGGAACAAAAACGAGATGCTACAGCTGATTAAAACATCAGCTAAACAAATTGTCTACAGGAAAATGCATTAGCCCCAGAGATCAAGAACAGCAGGACACCCAAATGAAATTGGATTCTTTAGATCATATGTCTAAAACATTAGAAATTCCCTTGTTTATCAGCAAAAATTAATACAATAGGGATACTCCTGGCACAGCAAAACAAACACAACGCTGACACTGAAATGACAGTCTGTGCTACGGAGGAACCAGAGAGGTTTGAAAGGAAATAGAAAACAAGCATAAAAGGTCCCGTGGGATTAGCATAAAGAAAGATTAAAATAAGAAAACAGTCGTCTTTTGGGTATGTTATAGCTAATACAGTTATGCTGATTGTCACCATTTGTTTCCAGGTATTAATACAAGAAGGAAAAAACATATGAGAGTGGTAAAAGATAAAAGCATTGCTGGGAATAACGGGATGAAATGCAGAATAAAAGTGCAGGCTATTAGAAGAAGCTTCTAGACCACAATATTTACTAAATACGCCACCGCATTAGTGACATGGCTAAACAAATAACCCCGAGTTACTTCATACTTTGTCAATTCTTGTATTTGTACTGTATCTATATATCCTATTTAACATAAATACCAAGCTGCAAAGAAGGTTAGTGGATTATTTTCAAAAATAATTTTGTGATCCTAAAAGGATGAGTAAAAATGATTAAAAATAAAACAGTCCTAAAATGAAAATTGGATCTCGTTCCTATGAGACCCGTGACAATTTTTCAATAAAGAAATTATCTCATGAAAAATCCATCTGTAATAATTCTTGTAGAGGAACGGTTACATTAGGTACCTATTATTCATATGTGCTTATTCCTCCTTTTTGGTCTGTACCGACTCCTCCTTACCAAGACCTTACCAAAGTGAACGCCGTTTCCGGTACCACAAAAGACATACTGATATTATTGATGAAAACCTTAAAAATGCATAAAGCTTGGTTCCAGCTTGGGGTACCCAGCTGGAGAATGAGAAGGGTCTCAACATGCAGAAGTTTCTCACTTGACACAAAGTGAAGTCACCGGGAGCTCCTCAGCTCATCAGGATCAAACTCAACTACAGATACCTGGTATAGCAAACACCTCTGAAATGTGAGGAGTCCAAAACCAAACCCACGATAAATCGCCAATTTCTTAATTGTGGCAGTAAACCAAAAAACCTAAAAACAAATACAACACCCCCCCCCCCCAATAAAATTATACTCTTCAGCTATACCACGTGGCGAGTCAAATACCTCTGTCACAAGGGTTGACGCCATGGATTTATCAAAACTAACCGATAGCTGCCAACGCTTGCACCCGGTGGCCTCCATCTCCGCACTGCAGCAAAGGCTTCTCTTTGGCCGCCCCTTATATCACACTTACACTTATTAAAGCACTAAGCAGTTTTTAATCTTGGTTATTCCTTTCAGTTGAGTCATTACTAGAATATGTGATTGCCTTCCTGAAATGATTAACAGTAGTGACCTTTTCAAAATTTGGAAAGATCTTTTCTGCACGCTAATACCACAATGGCTTAATTTAAACTCTAGCACAAAACCAATCTACCTAAATAATCTCTGTCAACAATTAATTTAACATTAAGAAAGTCAAGTAAAAATGCGTAGTCAGTAGCAGTTCTGTTTTTAATTCGTTTGCCCTTTTTAATATCCTGCTCAAGGCAAGAATTATTGGTGACAAAACTAGGCGCAGTTATCACATCAATTTAACTTCAGTGCACGAAGCCAAACTCCCTTCAGCTGCAAGAAGCTGCAGAGATCAATTTTTCAACATCACAAAATTCTCACCATTACAGTTTCCTGGTTCCTAGATCCGAAGAGACTCAGTAAGCCCAATGAAAGACCAGGTCACCATAAAAAAAAACCACCCACGCATCTCTACTGCCTCATAAATAAACAAATAAATAACTAAAATTGTACCCCAAAACCACAATTGTACCAGCATGTATCAACAAAAAAAGGAAGGAGATGCCTGCCACAAGAAAGGGCCGACTGAAGGGTACTGAACAGTTGGGAAACTTTAAGTGATCGTTGCTATTTTTTTCCACTCGGATAAAATGACCTATCATTTTTGTGACCAGTTCTCCCTTCCAGAAGGCATATCTGCTCAATTGTGACAAGCTACACAATTCCCAACCCAGGGCCTTGATTTCAAATGGGGAATATCAGATAATTGCCTACATTAGGGTCACACTGAAATGAAAAATAACAAGTTATTTCCAACTGCAACACACTGCTGTTTTTAGAGATTTCTGTATTACTTGAAACCCAAAACGCCTTCAAAATACGTCTCTACTTCGAAAGGTGACATATGTTACAATGCACTGTTCTAGAAGTCTCTGAAATTCTTAATTTGGCTTTGAAATCCAAAATTTAAATTTCTGAAAAAGTACATCAAGACATCCAGGATGAAAATATGCCAGTTGCAGCTCTAAAAGCGTTTGCATTAATGGCTGCTCTTCGCAGTGGAGGCAAAGTATTCTTGAAGGTTCACATCTCTGCTTTCATTCTTGTCCCCATTTGAGATTTACTTTTATCTCTCCTATCTCTTTTTAACCTTTATCTGTGGTAATCGTTTTTGTTAAGTCTTGTTAATTAAGACTGCAAGCTCATCAGGGAAACCTCCTCCCCTTTGTTTTCCTGTTCCGCATCACGCCTGGCAGAAGCACAGCATCGAAAATGCATCAGATACGTGGTTCGACAAAACCATTTCACAGAATTGGAGAGTACGGGCATGAAGGTCCTGAAGTCCACCCGTGGGCTTATATCAAAACGCCTCTGCTCATTTTAGTGTTTTATTAATATAATAGGGTTCTGCTGAGCGATTCTAATATCAACTATTAAAAAAAAATAAAAATCTAAGAAATAAATCATTCCCTCTTTCAGCCAAGAGCTGACGCCCTTCAGAGGTCCGTAGCTTCCCCTCCCACCACACTAACTTCCCAGTTTGGTCCTTCTTTAGCTAAACGCTGTGGGTTTATTCTCTTTGCCCTGACAGTTGGCTTTTAGTCTATATGACAGGGTTCACAAATTAGTGACGCAGAATTGTTCATTAGATAGTTAACCAAATGCTCCCCCAAAACCCACAGTTGCTGTAAATCTAACAAAAAATACATCATATATTCTGTTTTTCTCTATATAGGACTAAATAGTACTTTTTTTTTTCCCCAAAGGTTCCGTAAGGCATCATTAGCGTTTACCTTACGTGATACCACGATAAGAGGCAGATCTGTTTCAGTTTCTTACCTTCCCTTTCCTTCAACCATTAATGTAAATGAAAGCAAAAATGTAACTCAGCCTGTTAGCTTTGCAAAATCAAATACATTAAACAGGGTATTATTTGCCTCAGGCGATGCCGTTTCAAGTTTGTATCACTACTACCCAGGCCCATTCACTTTACAAAGAAAAAAATCTGGATTTGACAATGACTGCTGCCACTCACTTCCAACGAGCAATTGCTCTTTCACCGAGAAATCAGTTTCCACCCCAGTACATTTGAATGAACAAACCTGTGGTGTTTATTACATAGGAAATATTTTCCCTAAAGTCTTGAAATAATTTGAATTTATTTTCCTTTACCTTCATAACACATTACCAATAGAAATCAGAAATTAACCAAGACCTTTCTTCTGAGAGCAATTTTATCTTTAACAACTTGGAAATCAGATTTTAGCAATGAAATAACAGTGTTTGTTTGGATGAGAACCACTAAAAAACACCCAAACAACCAACTAAATGCCTGGGACTTAAATCTCCAGGTTGATTGCTCTGATTGTCACCAGCTTGGGGGGCGAGACGCTCTCCTGTTGACAGCCATCACCAATGTTTAGTCATTTATCTCAGAGACAACTTCCAAACTATTTTTCAAAATTTGACCGATAAGACCGATAAATTGCATCACTTGAAGATCTGTGAATATTTGCCTTATATTGTCATGCACACAACTTTAATGAGTTTTTAAAACATCAGCCCTCTATATTTTTGAGCTCGCTTCCATACTTATAATTTACACAGTTAATAATGCAACCCTCCATATTGTGCTTGACTATCTCCTGCCGCGTTCTCTTGTTCCATCTCCCATCCCTTCAGCACAGAAGCAAGATCACGGTTTCTCAATTTTAATGTTCTTTTAAGACTTACCTAACAAGTGAGAATAAGGCAAATAACATAAAGACTGAGCAAAAAGCCAGGGCTGATATTTGAGTCCGAACTACGAGAGGTCCAGCGATAGAGGTGACGGTGAGCGAGTGAGTGATGTAGATCAGGAGCGACAGGAAGACTCAGACACAGAAATGCAACTTCCATCTCAGGCCGTGGGGAGAATTTGTCGTTTCTCCCACTTCTATTATTACAGAATAGAGCCACGATCTTAATTCATCATCTTTTTTTCAAATTTTACTTTGTGAATTAACATCAATTTAAGTCCTTTTAATTCATTCTAAATCACTTTAACCAACCATTAAAACCAAACCCATTTCTCAAGTCCACCTCGAGGCGATTGTGAGCAAGTTCACCACGAAGGGAGTACGCTCTCGAATACTGTTAGTGGTTAACATTATGTGACTCCTAAACAATACAAATACGCTCTGAATACAATAAAACAACCTATCGGAAAATATTTCTATCCCATAGAGCAAAGTCCTGATATTTTTCACTTAGCCTTCCGTGGAGTCCGTGGTTTACAGGATTTGAGTAAAGGAAATTCTAACCCAAAGTCCACAGACTATTCTCAAAAAAAACCTTCATTGCCTTCCAGGCACAGCTGAAGAAGATTCCCATTCAGTTCACAACAGGCTGACCAACTGAAAGCATTTACAACTTGTTACAACTTTTTTTTTCAATGTAAAATAGCAACTGACAAGTACAAGACAAACGGTAATAATCGTCTGCGGCGGGGACGCAATGTATCGCACTTGTGAATGCAGACAGCGATGCAAGAGCTTCTTTCTGGGCTACGCTGTAAAAATAGCAAAGCCTGACATTTAAAGCATTTTTTTTCCCTTATGGAGGCAGGTTTCAAGTACAGTAATGCAGATTTTCACCAATCACTTCTTGAAAACAGAGCAAAGCTTTAGGTCTTGGTGACTTAGGAAGGTGTTTTAGTTGCAGGCAGAGGGGGTGAGAAAACATCCGCATGTCCATGGAGGTGACAGCTTAACGCTTCTCCAAGCTAGAAGAAAGGGCGGCAGATGACTCTAGGTCCTAGACTTAGAGAGATTGCCAAGATATTGTCCACCACAGAAGCCCATTTCAAGATCATGTTGGTATAATGTGTGGGCTTCTCATTACACCAACTTCTCTTTCAATGTGCGTGTTCCAGTGTCACCCCTACCATCCCGTACCATCTTCTCTCTTCCGTTCCTTATTTGCCATTACGCCAATGGAATCACCTGCCTCTCATTACCAACGTCATGGTGAAGAGATCTCTTGAGACAGTAGGATTGTTCCTCATACATTCTTCCCAACATTTAAGGATATTTGTCTTGCAATGACAATGAAGTTCTTCGGGGTTTTATTGGGGTTTGATCTGTGAGCTTGGGTGGGGTTTTTTTGTGCTAAGGACATCATTCATCATTTGTTACCAGCTTTTTGAGAGCAAAAATAACTAAGTAATGCCTTAGTGCCCGTGATTCAGAAACATGCAACATTTGCAGCGTCCAACAATTTCATCTGGAACTGGAGGAGCTCAGTATCAAATAAAAAGTGCTGCCTCGTAATAATTTATGAATACACTGTGACCTCTTGATGAGGATGTTTACTGAATGTATACATCGGTTTAATCTAACAGCCAACTGTTGGAAAAGCAAGCAGCAAGCCCAATAAGGGCTGGAGGCAGCCCAATCCACAAACAGTGGAGGACAACGCAAGAGCCATTTGTTTTCATGCTCCACCTCTGATCTCCAGCAGCTCAACAGAATAGTTTGTTACGGGGATCCAGTCTGACAATACAGACCTTGACTAGACTTGAAAGGACACGTTCCCTAAGGGGGAAGAGAGAGCTTTGGAAAACAGACTGATACTCGGATCTCAAAAGTTAACGGCGGTTACAGCTTGTCATCATTAATTTATAGTGATCATAGTTAAGAGATGTGTATAATTACTACCTGCTTTGCAAACTTCCCTGCTTAAGTCAACCACTAAAGAAATACTGAAATACATCATGTTATCCATTTACTCTGATAACCACGAGCAAACCCAGTTCATCTCCGGAGTACTGCAGTCTACCTCGGCAATAGGATAGTAACTCAAATACTCTGTGATCCCACATCCCTTCCTTCCAAAACCAGACCTCAGGCAACTGGGATAAGGACAGAGCTAAATACACAACCCCAGAGTAAATTACCCCAGTAGTGGCAGCTGGGGAAGGCGGCATGACTGGAGAAGTACAGCATCCAGGGAGCACCAGCCTGCTCTGATGGCTGGGACACAGCGAAGCCATCACTAGCTTTAGCGAAGCTTTAGACACTACATACCACAAAAGATGCAGAAATTGGATGCTAGGAGCTCTAGAGTTGTGACAGCCCTCAGGAAATCACGCCCTCACATACACTGTGAAAGTGCTCATGGTTGTAATAAATGAATGCTTATGGAAAATGAGCCTTCCCTGGTTTTTCTACAAATATTCTGAATTCCTCCCCATTTAGCTTGCTCGAGAGGGGACAGAATAAGGCAAATGGACTGAGAACCTCTTAAATGAGCGCTCGCGTGTTAATGTACAGGAATTAGATCTTCAGCTGATCACACATTTGTGCATGAACTCCTAGAGTGGGGCTCCCAGTCCCGCAGCCATGAATAGAAACCATGCAAAGCTCACACTGAGTGCCGTGCCATTTATCCATCAGCAGAGAGGTGTCTCCATCTGTGGTGCAGAAGAACAGCTTGATTTTGTGACAGAGGAAACATTGCTCTAACACAGTCTACTCATACTGATGGTCATTTCGCTGCTATCACTGTTTCTGTGAAAGCTGCGGCATAAACAGTCTTTGGTTGAAATAGGAACACATTCCAGGTTGTGAGGTAAGGGAATCCCATAGAAACGTATACACCCAGATGAGCGAAGCCTACTAATCTAAGGTTATCTGAAGCTGTAGGAAGGAGATGCCAACAGAGACATCTCCATCAGAAAAATTATATTCCCTACTCATGCTTTTAGCATGTTCATAGGAAAACACCAGTATTATAAAATACATCTATGATATCGGGCAGAGAAGGAACTCCAAGTGCTGGACCAAGTGCCTGGAGAGCTACAGCACTGAGCCACCAGAAGCAGATGCTTGTACAAGGCTCTCCAGCACAGCTTCTCAACAACACGGGCCTCTATGTCTGAAGCAAATACTTCTGCCAGAATACACTACCTAAGCCTCTTAAAAGCAAATCCTGTTGCTATGAAAATTCATGGGAACTTGATTTTTCAGGATAAGATTCTAGTTTTTGAAGATAAGGTAGGGCTAGGAACAGAAGTGTCTCACACTGTGAACAGTGGTTCTCTTCCCAAAAGTTTTACAGTGTTGTATGATTGGCATCGGGACCTGGATTTACTTGATGTTACTTTTTTAACTAGGTAAATTAGTCCCCAACATTGCTTTCTGCAATATTTGAATAGTAACAGTCGTCACGTATGTTTGCAAGTCTTCAGGAAACACGCATTCAAATCTCTTAAGGATGGTTTAATAAAGATTTGAAAGCTGGCGCCGAAGTCTAGCTGAGAAGTCAATGGCTGGATTACAAGCCACCCTGAGGCCGGCAGTGTAATCGCCAGGTATTCACAACCGCTTGCGGATGCAAACACCTTGGAGGCAATAAATGTGCTGGTTACTAACATCAGGTCCTCACCTGAGAGGAACAGACAAAACTTCCTCCAAAGCCTGAATCCGAAGAGGGCTTCAGAGGTGATGGTGAGATGTGGAAGGCTGAGGAGAACTCTGGCTCAGGTCTTCAAAGACTTGCCTCTTCCAACAGCGTTGGTCTTTAATTCCAGCAGCTGGCTCTCAGAACCCTAAGTGCCTACGGACAGCCTGACACGCTACTGACAAAGAGTGACTGCATCCATTAGAATCAATGCAGATTCATCCCAAAATCGTTTCTCGCAGGATTAGTGTGCTGCCCAGCTCCTCTTGTCCAGCCCTTCTTCCTCTCCCATTCTCTGCTTTGCCTCGGCTCTGTGTTCCTTTTCAACCTCCTCTGGAGTTTCCGCATCTCATATTTGATCATTTTCCATTCTTTCCCCACCACAAAAAAAAACCCAAAATAAAATGATCCACAGATAAGCAAGAGGACTGCTCATCTAAGCAATATAGGACAGGATGCTTTAACGTGTTCGTTTTGGTAACTCTTTCTCCCATATCTTGTCTGCTCTGCTTAAAAAAGAGAAACACTGCAGTACATAGCACAGAACTTCAGTCACAACTGGATGATCAGGTCTTTGATAAGCATTAACTTTACCCAACAATCCATAATTTGACTTAGTACACCATTCTAAGGAACCGAGATCTGAAAATACCCTTGAACCTCCAAGGACCAAACGCCTCCTGATCGTTGCCCAGCTCCCTTAGACCTCTTTCCTGGGCCACGAGCGCCAGAATGCACTGGGTTCAGTACAGGTTCAGGCCCTCTAATTATCTTAGTAATAACAAATCCAATAAAGTGGAAGAGCTAATTTTGCATTATTGTTATGAAAGAAACCTTTCCCTCTAACCTAATGAAGTTGTCCATCATTACGCAATTATTACCTGCACTGGGACAGCGTCAGCAGGGTTCATTAAAGTTTTTTGAAACGAAGTAGCAGCATAAAATGTTTCTAATTTTCAGATAGGTTCTTTATATACTGAAAAGGCAGCAAGCAACTGTTCATTCACAAGCTATATTCTGCACATTTTAAGAACATACAGTAAATGCCATGATACTGCGGTTAAAACTACCTGTTAATATCACAAAAAGAGGTCATTTCTTAAACATTTTTGTTGTACTTGCCCTTTGTCAACCTGTATCAGTGTAAAAGCTGCACCCGAGCTGAGAGAAAAATCAATCAATTTCTGTTCTCTTTTACTGCTAAAATTAGATTAATGTCTCCTTATGCTTCCTTTCAGGAGGTCTGCTTTCAGATGGTACAACGAGCTTGCTTTTCCATGCCAACGTCTAGACGGCTTAGCTACGTCAGACACCGATAAAACAGGAATCCAAGAAGTTACTGTACCAAGGCAAATATGCAACGAAATGGAAATTATTCAGTATATACATATGTAGGAATCTACCTGCAGTACCTTTTCATTCAGAATCCTTTCCCGAGGTCTGCGTCGTGATGCATCATCATACGCTGTACACAGCCGCACAATGAAAAATCATCATCCCAGCAATAACCGAACCACATAATGCTGGACACATGGAGCTACTGGAAGTGCAACAAAAACTCTTTCTCCACATGAGCACACGCTGATTCAGGGCAAAATGATAAAATGGTTCCCATTTAATTCCATTAACTGCCGTGCAGATGTTTTGCCTTCATAGCATTTAAATCTGTTGCGGAGAAAGCTGCAATAAACTGCTCTATCATGATAAAATGCAACTTGCTGGGTCACCAAAAAAAAGGATAAGGCCTTTAAACAAGGTTACATAGAACATATAAAGGCAAATTCAGTTCTAGTGAGTGCAGGCATCCTAATTCGACCCATAAAAGCTCTCCTTTTCTACACAAAGTTCTAGACAGTAGCAAAGTAGGCAGCTTCCTAATGTAGCGGATTATTATGGCAACGAAAAAATAAAAATCAAATCCCTGTCCCCAGAGCTTCCTCTGCCAATGGCAGCAAAGCCAGCTGGCGCTGCTGCTGCAGAGAGGGAAGCTGCTGAGATACAGCGGCTGGTGGACACGTCTGGCAGCAGGGTCGGTCACTCCGGCCCGCCTCCTCTCGCTCTGGCCATCCATCTCTACCATTTGTGGTAGGGTCCCATCTCTAAAGCTACAGAAGTCTCTCTGCACCACTGGGAAGTTTGGCAACAGTCCTTTTTCCTACTCTGATGTTGTTTGTCGTGTCAAAAAATACCTCAAACCATATATTTTTGGTCTCTCAGCACTGCCCCCTTCTCCTACCCGTATCTCTTTCCTCCCTCCTCAACCCATTTAAAGGACAACTTGAATCTACACGCTGTTGTCAGCCTTTTTACTCCAAGTTCTTCTCACATTTTTGTCAATCAGTTTTATTGGAAAGAGTGGAAACTCAAAGCAATCTGCATCAAACCTGATTCCTATGTAAGTGCACCATACTCGCGACATGGAAAATGTGAATATACTACAGCATACCACACCACCAGGAAGGTCTACATTCATCAGGAGGTACTAGTAGATCAATCAAGTGTTCACCACAAAAAAAATTAGGGTTTTGGGGTTTTTTTCACCACAGAAGAAAATAAATCAGCTAATATATTGCTGTTTCTCTAGTCTTGTTCTTTTATTATTTAATATATGCTCTGCTCCTCAGCAATACCTATTTGTAGTGTTGAGAGAACAAAAGAATTTGAGAAACTTAAAAACTTTAATATTAAGCTTTCTTCCAGTCCTTCCCAGTGGTAGAGGTTTATCTGAAAGAAGAGACTGAATCTGTGCATGTATTTCTTGGAAAATAAAACCATATTTCATATTAATGTTTTTTGACATGGGTAGCTATGGCAATATTTTACCCCAAGACATTATCAGCTGCTGTTGCACAGGTCGTCTTCTTTTACTTTAGCATTATGCTTGTGTGTCACTATTTCAGTACATTTCACAAATGTCTATTATTTATTACCAGTTATAGCCTTACCGTGTGGTGAGACAGGAACTCACACACGTCAAGCGATGCTGCCGATTGATTCATAAAGCACCATATTTGCTGTCAGACCAGACGGTATTGTGGAAAAGGCAAGAAGTGAATTATAAAGTGTAACAAACAACACGGATCCAAACGCTTACGCAAGGCAACGCCTCCCAGAACTTGGTAAAAGCCATAGCATGCCAAGAGCAGAGTGAGGTCTGTTCTTTACATTTTGTATGTCATTCCCATTCGGGCAGTCCAACAGGAAATTGAGAGCACCTGTAATTTTCACACTGTAACTTCCCAAATCTGCTCCCTTCTTTCTACTTCTCCAAACCCACGTTTGCGAATCTGTCCATCGCAGAATCAGCAGAGCATTTTCTGGGACACTGCTTTAATTCACCTCTGCCAAGAACATCAGCCATGTTTTAACCTGAACTAATTTTTGACTCTTGCAGAATGCCCATACTGACGTCGTTACAGGAGAACCCACAAACCCGACTTGTCAAACTACCCCCCAGCTCGCACCATGCGGCAGAGAAGCACGCCGTCACTGTGGAACCCATCTGATGTTCTCCTAAGGTTGTGCCAGGTAATACCAGAAAAACACGGAGAACACTGAGGAGAGCTAGCTGCGGTTATTCAGAAACAAAAAAGGCTGAAAAAGATTAAAAAAACCCCAAATAATGAAGGGCCAGTGAATGCAGAGATCTGCAGAGAAGCTAATCTACACTGCATAAATTATGTGGCAGACACATTTGGGGTTTATCAGTCTGTCCTGGCAACCGACTCAAGCACGTAAGAAGCAAACTGTACCTCCTGGAAACGTACAGCACCAATCTGTAGATGCTATCGCAAAGGCGAGTTTCACACATCAACACAGCTTTCAACAAAGCTAAATTCAACGGTACAGCTTCCTCAAGAAACCATTTTGGCACAGAAAACATTAACTTTATAGTTAAGCCTGTGTATGAGAGCTGGGGATCACGGATTCTCTAGGTCCCAGCCACCAAGGTCAGTCATAAAATCTCTCTGAATCTATATTCCTGACAGATGAGCACACTGTAAACATTAAAAGCTTACTTGAAGGTATTACAAATTCCAGAAAGAGTGTTTATTTCTCTGAGAAGGGAACCACTCTCTTTCTCTCTCCCCCTCTCAGACAAACGGCTGAATCTATCCAATTCAAATTACCGTTAATACAATAACCTGTTGTACTTTGCTGGAATCCTCACTAGCTGGTGAGTATTTTAACACCACTTTTTCCCAAGTGAGTGGCTGGGGGATAAAAGAAGTTTCTCCTTTCTATCCTCTATGATTGTAGACAGGGTTTAGAGACAAGATATACAGTCAGAAGAGATGTAAACATTACCCAGCTGGTTCTGTGTTTGTTGTGTGTGCTTATTTCTTTTGTCTGAAGAAGTCTTCACTCCTCACCTTCATTTCCTTTGGAATCCTTCCTGCCACTGGCTGCTAGCGCTGAGGAACTCTCCTCAGGACAGATGGGAGAATGTATTCAAGGGGAACCTTCTGGTTTTTCCCCATCCTTTTCCCTATTCCCTTCAGTTAGTTTCTCCTAAGAGTTTGAGTAGATAACTGAGCAACACAGTGTGTCCAATACCAGTCCCAGTTTGAAAGAGAAACTCCAGAAAGCAAGAGAATCATCCTATTTGGCTTGAAAGGCTTGAAATCACATCTACAGTGAGAAACACAAACAGACCAGCTCATGGAAATAAAGACAAGCATGTTATTCAACACTGGAGCTGTGGAAATGCATCTGCTATATATACAGCAGAGTTGAAACAGGCCCAAAAGCATATCATATGGTACTTTCAGGGAGAGATGTGAGAGACGCTAGCTTTGTCTCAAAAGCAAAAGTCAATTCCTCTAGCCCAAGTATGGCATGGAGCTGGCCAGGAGGTCTCAGATCAGAGCCCTGGTGCCCAGGGTGCCAGCACAGGGCAGAGGCCACCTCACTGCAGCTGGACGCGGTAGGGCTTGGTGCTGAAAGGGACTCCAACAGGGATGAGGTCCCACCAGGAGCTTCACTCCATCACGTGAGTTCTGTCCTGAGACTTGTACAGACCACTGTAACATAGAATCATAGAACTGCCCAGGTTGGAAGGGACCTTTCAGATTATTGAGTCCAACCATCAACCCAACACTGACAAAAGCCACCGCTAAACCGTATCTCTAAGCACTGTGTCTACCCGTTTTTTAAATACCTCCAGGGATGGCGACTCCACCACTGCCCTGGGCAGCCTCTTCCAATGCTTAATAGCCCTTGCAGTGTAAAATTTTTTTCCAGTATCCATCCTAAACCTCCCCTGGCGCAACTTGAGGCCGTTTCCTCTTGTCCCATCACCTGTTCCTTGGGAGAAGAGCCTGACCCCCCCTGCCTACCCCCTCCTTTCAGGGAGCTGTAGAGAGCCAGAAGGTCTCCCCTCAGCCCCTTTCTCTCCAGGCTGAACACCCCCAGCTCCCTCAGCCGCTCCTCACCGGACTTGTGCTCCAGACCCCTCACCAGCTCCGTCGCCCTTCTCTGGACAGGCTCCAGCCCCTCAATGTCTTTCCTGGAGTGAGGGGCCCAAAACTGGACACAGCCCCTGAGGTGGGGCCTCGCCAGTGCCCAGTACAGGGGAACAGGGGAATGGTCACTGCCCCAGTCCCACTCACCTACCATGTTTCTGATACAGGCCAGGATGCTGTTGGCCTTCTTGGCCAACATGACCCAATGACTGGGGAAATTCATGGGTCTTATAAATTTCTGTTATCCTCAACAATTTCAAATATATAGACAGTCTCCAAAAATTGAATTTTCTGAAATACTTCTCCAAGTGTGGGTTGCCACTAGGTAGGTCTTTCTTATCGGGTTCTAGAAGCACAATGATCAGAAAGCATAACAAGATGTGGCATATTTTGATAGCTTTGATTTGCCTACAGTATTTTCTGCAGCTCCGAGTAATTAAACCGATCAGTTGTTATTCACCACGCTTGGAAAAAACTCAAATGCTACCCCTCTGACTGGATTGTGCCATATTATTTAACTTACTAAATCCCACCACTGAAGATTATTATGTAATGAAAACAGATCATGTTTTCAAAAAAAATAAGGCGACCATATGATTTACATTTTAAAAAGCAAATGGGTGTCTGTATTTCAATTGCACTGAAGGATAACCAAAAGAAAAAACAGAGCAAAAATTCCTAGTATACCATTTCTGTTCTGTACTGTATTATCTTTAAACTAGATAAGAGGCATAAAGAAAAAAAACAGGCTTAAACCCACTTAGCTGTTGAAAGCTAAATGTGAATTAATTTGGAAAAAAAACCCACTAAAGTCTTAGTTAAGAAAAGACAATAAACATCATATTATAAAAATCGCTTAATTAAAAAGCCAGTGTTCATCAAACAGCAGAGCCAATGACTGTCTATACATCAAGAAACTGGGTTATTTTATACAAATGAGGCATTTGGAGACTGGACACAGCAAGAGCGGCCACGGCAAAGCGTTTAAGGGGTTCGGAGCAGGAAGGGATCAGCTTGACAGATGTTTGAAGGCAACTGCGTTGACGTGTTGGTCATGTACTGTCGTAAGAACTGGATCCCGAGGAAAAGAAAGATTGGGAGCACAGAGCCTTATTTAAAAAATAAAAAACAAAACAAAACAAAACACAAAACAACCAGAAAAACCAAACCCTGAAACCTCCTTTTCCTTTTTCTTTGTGGATAAGATCTGATGCCTGGATATTGGAGAAGACAGGTGACAACAGAGATTTCACCGGCATAATCAGGAGAAAGAAGTTGAAATGTGTTCAGTCATAAAAGAAGGAAAACGCCTAGAAAAGGCAATTAGTTAAAAAAGTAAAGGAGAAGAGCAAGGGAAGACAGAAAACCGCAAATAAGGGGGCACAGAAGAGTGAACAGAAGATTCATCAAGTAACAACATTGGCAATGATGATAAAGGTGGTGAAAGATCACATTCTACCACGCCACTAACCCCAAACTGAGCAAGTTTACTGTTTCTATTCTATTGACGAGGCTATGAAAGTTACAGATTATATGATATCCAAGAGCACGGATTCATTTCCTTGCTTCGTATCGCTGTGTAGTTGGTGTTTCCTGTACATTTACTCCTGAGGTAACTCCGTTGGTACCCAGACACCACCTCCCAGCTCAAGACAAAAGAGCTCCTTACGTAAGTGGCGTTTTTGCTTAGCACAGGTGATGATGTTTTCATGCACTGCACAACAAATTCACAACTAATAAGCAAATTCAGTCCCACAGCTGAAAGTACACCATCTACAACACACGTGCAGCAGCTGTACAGGCATTCTAATGTTGTATCACACTTAAATAGTTTAAATTCCCTCCTGTTTTATAACATGCTGAAGCAAATTGACAATATGTCTGGATTTGCTATGTATTTTGACTGCATTAAACATGTACTCACACTCATACATTCTGGAAACCTGTCCTTGCAAGGGTGATTTCCTTCATTTCTACAATAGTTCACTTCGTATCTAAGGTTAAAACACTTCCACGCAGTTCATAACCACCTGATATTAAAAACTTTAAAAAAGGCAAAGAGTATGAGAACCTTCCATCATTCCATTAAAAAATGAACCTAGAGCAATCCCACCGCCTTTACAAGTTGGTTCAAGCAGAAATTATGAGTTACATCTACAAATATGTGTGTGTGCATATATATTTTTTTATTATTTTTTTCACCAAACAATACAGCTACCCTGTGCCAGGTCTGACCACATTCTGCTCTACCAATTCCCAGCAGTTCCATCTTTCCACAGTATGAATTTCTCCAAACGTGCTACCGGGGGGAAGCCGAGCAGCCCCCCACTGCTCCAATGCTGAGAGATACGACAGATGCTCAAGGGATTTAACGTGTATAAACCTGAACATTCCTGACTACAACAAATTAAAATGCTAGAGGAAGCTCAAGAACACCCTGAAACGCTTACAGCATGTAACCAGTTTGGGTGGCTGTTATTACTGCTTCAATTAAAAATAAATAAATGAATAAATAAATAAATAAAAAGCAGAAAGTCTGCATGATTCGAGAATTCTAATTTGAATTGAATGCTGCCGCACTCCAAAGGCATTTCAGACTGTGTTTAAAAAAGAATTAGAAAGTCAGTTACCCCAATTCTACCCAGAAGATACTCAGCAGATACTCCCTGGTATCAAAGTTTTCAGTTTTTCCTCTTATTTTTCTTACTGTTCAACAGCACAAAACAACTCTAAGAGCTACTAATCCACTCTGAACAAGTAATTAGTAATTCACTTCAGAAGTAAATACAGCTCTAAAATACAGCAGGACTCAAATGAAGCATTTTAAAAAAGCGTTCTATTTTTAAAAGTAGCAGACAAGGATGGGCATTGCAGATACCCCAAAGCAACTGGCTCACGCAGACACAACCGGGATAGTCTCATCCGCCCTCCTCCGACTCAGGCTATGGAATAGGAAGGTAAGGGATACGGCTATGTGTCAGCAGGATTTCAAAATATTCATATAAATGAAAGTTTTCTGGTTTAATTCCCACAGTCACCTATCACATACTTATAGAGACTCTTGGAATTTAAAAGGCAGACCGTAGGAGACCCATATAGAGTCAATTCAGTAAACAAACCAATGAGATACACATAGGTTTTCCTGAATTACATCTTTTGATTACTGTTTATGGCACGGTTTAACCAGGATAAGTGACAGTCAGAGGCAGCTCACAATCAACGGTAATGGCATGCAAATTGACTATTTGGGGTTGGTAATTTGAAGGGAGGGAAAAGAAGACTCTTAGCTGGAGTTTCCTTGAAAAAATGGCTGAAAGAAGGGATACATGTAGCTAGCAAAAACTGCTTAAAAGCCCCTCACAGTGAAGTTAAAGCCCTTTTCCAGCATTTAACTCCAAGAGTGCCCTGCCCAAATCGTCCGGGCTGCGCCGTACCATCATCTGCAGTCGGAGCTGACAGGGGCAAAGAAAAAACACCCGTCTTGAAGGTTCTGAAATGAATTCATGTGTTCGACCTACAGCAACATAACGCCTGGGAAAGTTACCGGCTGCCGCCTTTGTTCGACAGAGATTAACCACGGCACACACGAATAATGGGCTGGAATTATTCTGGAGAACAGAAGCTGAATGGCAATTGTCGAGGCACTGCATTATACATACTTTGGCTGCCTTCTGCTCTATTCATTTAACACTTGCAGGGAGTAGCGTGAATGAATCTCGGCTCGTTTTTTCCCCCCTGTTAAAACCACAGCTACACACACTGTTTTGGAAACCCGCACTGATAGCCCAGCAGATCTTACCATGTATGTGCCACCGTAAAGCGACGACGCTGGCGGATGCTTTTATTGACGAGCAACTTTCTGAAAAAGCACGGAGAGTTCCTCGGTGAACTGCGAGGGGAAATTTTTGGAGACGTAGGTCTGTTCCCAGGCAGCTTGGGAAGCTCGAGCTCTAAATGCATTTGTTCTTTGAAAGTCCTTATGTAAATCTCTGTCTCTGGAGTAGCAAGTTCCCTAGAAGAATCTTTTGCTGTCATAGCTCAGACGTTATGTGAGCTCTCACCATTCAGAAAACGTAACAAAAACACATCACGCAGGCATCGCCGCAGATTTAAAACGCTGATAAATTGGCAGAGCTTACCCCGCTCATTCACAAGGCTGGGCTCCAAATGGAAAGGCTGCCTGAAGCAACGGCAGCATAAATCGAAGGACGATAAGCCAGGGCTGTCAGAAAACCCTTTATCAGCCCAGCTCTCCCTCTGAAAATGCGCCAAAGTGTTTCTGTGTCAGCAGCCTCCGTGCGGATGCAGCTCGCCTGCCAGCTACACACCGACGCGCGCCGGAGCCATTCAGCCCCGCACACCAGCTCATGAAAAATTCATAACAGCCGCCTCCCGATCAATCCCTTTCCTATAGCATTTTGGCTTCACAGACTTCACAGAAAAATGCCGGATTTTTCAGTGTGCACTAATAAAATCAAGGAATTCCCTAGTCTGTCGCAAGCCAAGTAACCCCATTCATTCAGGCCCAGGATGTTTAATAAAAAGGTCTTCATTCAGAATTAGTTTTACCCGTGCTGCAGTAGCTCCACCCATGACATGCTTATTGGCTCGATATTATTTTGACAACTGGACTCTGTTCGGCTCCGTCTTGTGTTATGAGCGTGTCGGATTCTCATGAAATTTTAACGAGCCGTCTAACACCATGACATCGTTCCTGGGCATCGCCGAGTGCACCCCAGGCACTGCCGGAGCGACCCCCGGGACGGCAGCAGCGCTGGCTCGGAGGGAGACGTGCGCCGCGCTCAGGGTGGGCCAGGAAGAAAAGGTCTAATAGGGGAAAAAAAAACAAAAGGAAGCAAGGCATAATTTTGTGCAAGAACAAAGCATGCAAAATGCACGCTGCACAGACGAAGCTGAACGCTGCCTGGGATCTACCCACGGTCAAAGGGCAAAATCACTGCCAGGCACTGGGGACGCTGGCACAGGGTGAGCAAAGAGAGGGGAACACTAAAGGGTGGGGGATCCGCCCCCCCCCGGCAAAGACAAATTAATTTGAATTAATTCATCTAAGCGATGTATGTATTTAGGAACACAAAAAACACAAGATTTGTTCTGGACATAAACAACCTCTACATTTTCCAGGATAAAACTCTAGGGAAGGAAATTAAAGACAAGATTCGATGCTGAACATAATAAATACCACAGGGAGTGGCAGAGCATCTTTTTAACTGCTCAAAAGTAGGTGACTCTTAAATGTAAATACAATAATTCTTTTTAAAGGAGGAGGAGAAGAAAGAAAAGAGCATACCCAGCCAGCCTGCGGTGAAAGTGCTCTGATCTGTGTGCAAGAGGTTGAGCGCGCAGTATAGGCACCGATTACACAACAAACCCCCCCCAGTCCCGACCCATTCCAGTGGTCTTTTCACTCATATATCCCAAAATGCTTCACAAAACCATTAACCAGCCTTCCTTGGCTTTGAGTAAAAGGCTTGCTATAGAGAGCTTCCCTATAGCAGAGACTACAGAGGAGTTACCAGACATTCTACCTGACCTGCTATCTTCTTCACCATTTACGTTTATTTATCACATTTTTATTATTTTTTTTTTAAGTAGAAAGACCTGCCTGAGCCTAACCTAAGGATACTGGAAATCGCAGTGTTATCTGAGCCTGAGAGGTTCACACAGTAGCAGAAGGGGAACATTTAATGCTTTCGGAATTATGATGTCTTAGGCTGTGATCTGTTATTCTACATCTCGACTGTACTGACAGCCAGTGAAAGACAAAGGGAAGCTTGAGAGCTACGCTGAGTGATAAATAAAATCCACACAAATGCTTAGAATCTGGAATTCCAAACGAAAAAAAAGAAAAGAACTTTCTAACTCACCAGGGAAGCAAAATGGGACGTTGGAGGGGGTCTCTGAGAAACCATCTGATATTAAAGAAACAGTATTTCCATGCCTGCTCATGAAGCTATTAAAATTGCAAGAATAAAGGGAAACCCGCCCTCTGAAAGCACTGTGCAATGAAACACACTGAACAAGGGCATGCTCCTCGTGCTGAGCGTGTACTTCCCTTACCTGCATTCAGAGATGTTTCAGAAGCAGTGTCCATTAAGGGAGCGCTTCTCATTATTTGGACATTTGTAAATTAGTAATGAGATGTCAGCCCCACAGCCTGCAGGAGATACCGAGGTAAGATGCGCGAAGGCTGTTGATGGAGTGAAGAAATGCCAGAAAGGCTGAGCTAATACGATGGAAAAAAGAGACTGTGGGGAGCAGCAAGGCTCCACTCTCCCTTCTGGAAGAATAAAGAATGAAAAGCAAAGTGCCACTCTGGCTACTCTGCTTTGAGTAGCCAGAATAATGGAGGTGCTTCTCCAAGCTGAGGTCTAGGACAGTCCTTGCTTGGTAGAGAACCTCAGAGTATTTTGACCATTAGCACAGGATATTTCTTCTGTTAAATGTCTCACAGATCTCAGCGGCAATGGGAGCTAACGGTTACCTGGAGAAGGCTGCAGAGAAGCGCTCTCTCTGTTCCAGCTACCATCCTTCATGCTGCCAGCTTCTGATGTTGCACGTACAGAGGACCGTGCAGCCCAAGTCTGTATCGTCTCTACTGATTTGTAGTATTGGAATTCTGTCAAATCATGCTGCTTTACGCCAGGAGAAGCCAAGAAGAGGTGAGAAGAACAACATCTCAAGAGACTTGAGCTAACTGAGCTTGGTATCAGAGTAAACTTGCCAATAATTCTGAAAAATGAATTTTGTTATATTTGCCGAGGTCACTGTCAGCAACAGGAGGCAATGGCAGACAGAACAGCTAGGGTACCAGAACACCGGGAGAGACTACCAGGCACAAGGACCAGTTTACTGAAGTTCCCCTAATATACAAACAAAAATGGTCAAGAGGCATCTCACTCTTTCCTGAACTTCTGTTATGTCCCAGTAACAGCGTAATGCAATAATTTGTCTATCATTACAGATCATTGTGTGCAACAGCATCAGTAGTCCAAGAGTAACAAGTCATTTCAGCTCATCAGAAAAGAGGCCAGTAATACAAAGGAAGAGCTGAGGAGGGGGAAAAGATGATTAAAGAAAAGGGCCTGGTAGCACTGGCAGGAAAATGAAACTGCTTGGAAGAACAAGCACAATTAAGGAAATTTTCAAAAGTTTAAGTATACTTGTGTGAGTTTTCACACAAGCTTCCTAGCTTACCAAAGTGTCTAGGATTGCAGAAGGTTTTAATATATTTTATTAGAATAACTGATACAGGTGGGAAACAATATTTTCAATCATGCAATTCCTCATCATCGGCTGATCTTCATTGTGTTGAGAGCAATTGCTAAGCAACAAGAATACATACTTTTTCTTTACAGTAGGACTATTATTTACCTGTTTCTAAGCCATAATTGCCAGGATAAAATAAAATGCCAGCAAAGAGGCAACTGTGAAATGTCCTACATGCTTCAGTAGGAAAGGAAGAGTGGGTAGTTGACTTTGAACAGCACTTTCAGTCGGTGGCAGAGTAATTGGATAATTCTTTCGTACAGCACGCTCTGTAGAAGCACATTTAGATAAAAACAGTTAGGAAGCTCCCCTCCGTTACTCAGGTCATTATTCCATCCATACACATTAGCAAGACATCCCAAAAAGATAACGCTAACCTGACAGCAAATTAATTAGAAAAATTACTTCAAGTGATTGTGGTGTGCTGGTACTATTTTTACTTCTTTTTCAAAGGAAGGAAACCTTAGGGAAACATATTTTTAATCAATTAGAGAGTCTCCTTTTCAGAAATCCTGGCTTTTAGTATTCTGTCTTTAAAAGCAAACCAAAGGTATTTGTCAAGCTTTCAAACTATTTGAAAATTAAGACTATTACTTGTGCCAATCATTACAAAGCATAAAACACAGATCCTCCCTGCATATTTTTAATTGTTGTTCAAGCAATTTGCTGCCTAAGTGCATACCTGTAATATGTGCTCCTGAAGCAGTAAAGAGAGTCTGTTCCTCTGTACTTGTTCACCCTGGAAGGACTCTGATGGTCCCTCATACATACCAGTGTCTGCTTGGTTTAAGTCGGGCATCTGTGGAAACACGGGTTTGTAAAGGTCACTCGGCAGAGATGGCCAACTCCAGAACCTCTAGTAATAGTTGAGGATGCACAAGGGAAGGACTCAACCTGAGTCTTAGAAGCCACTATCTTTCTTTTACGCTATAATTTGAACACGCTTGATGTAAAAAAACCTATTGGGCCAGCAACATTATGGAATCTCACAGCACTGTCGCTACTTAACATTTGGATTTCCGCCAGACGTACAGAGTAGAAGATGGGTTGGGAGAGGATCTACCACGGATTTCCAGGAGAGAAACTCTAGAAGCCGATCAGCTCCATTAGCTCGGAGAGAGATGAAAGGACAATACGAACCTAAGTAGGAGGCAGTGAAATCATTGTCCCCCCTCTAACAGGTCAACTAAATCATATTTCCATTATAAAAAAAAAAGGGTTGATGAGAGTAGGAGTCATCATGCAGGAGACTAGAAATTAGAATTAGAATCGGGTCATTGAAGCAAGTGCTGAGTTTAGAGGAACAGAGCAGTTGAGGAACATCTGTGTTTGTGAAAGGACAGACGAACAAGATTTTGAGGAAAAGGGGTAAGTAAACCAAAGTAAAGGAGAAAAAAAAGCTATAAAATTAAAATTTTCTTTTGGGCTAAACTGATAAAGACATGTGAGTAGAGGGAAGCAGAGGCAATAAGAAGGTAGCAGAGAGAGTCAAGAATATGAGAATGGTCACTTGCCCTGGAAAAGAGCTCAGTTAAAAAGACTGCAGTAGAGGAGAGAATAAATTTGCGGTGGAAATGTCACAGGACTGACGTGGATGTGATCTGCAGTTCAAGGCCTAAGGCAGAACTGCTGAGATGAGCCAGCACTGGGAATACATAAGAGCAACCCAGGCAATGGGAGACAGGCAAAGATGCAAGGGGGAGGGAAATGGATCCAACAGAAGAGAAATGTCTAGGAGGAAACTTAGAGCAAGACAAAAAAAATACGTCAATGAACTGGAAGCTGTAGATGGGCCAGGAAAACAGGTGCTAAGGAATAGTGCTTCAACGTGAAAATAGAAGTCACCGTGGATGAAAATGTAAAGATAGGAAACGACAGCCAAGGCTTTAAGTCAGAGCAACAGCTGGTGAGAAAGAGCTAGAAAGGTAACAGGGACGTGAAAAGAAGAGCTGGACACAGCATTGCTAAAACCTGGAAAAGATTCCAAGAAAATACAAAAAAAAGCTGTACAGCCAGTGTTATACATAAGGATGTGTTTGTGGTGGAGAACTTAAATCATGCCAGTGGTGGAGTTAGCTCTCTAGACGCAACAGACGTGGAGAAAAGGGGGAAAGAAGGGTAGAGTATAAACTGAAGAGACTGACATGAGAGGAAACAATAAAATCTGTACTTCACGCCTTCATTTCCGTTCTTCCACGACCAAGAGGCACACAATGTCCATTCCAGCAGTGAGTGCTGCTCATCGCTCTAGAGGCAGAATCAGTATTTGTCAATTCTACCCCATCTGAGTCCCAGTTTTAGCTCCCTCAGAGTAGCAGCAGATCTGATGACAGATCTCTACTTAAATATATACCTACGACTGATGTTTTTAAACAATCATACCAAATTCTGACGCTTTAAAATAAAAATAAAAGTTTTAGCCTGAATAATAAGAATTCACCGTTCTAATTTGAGATGCATTTGACCAGCCACACCTTCCTACGACGCAGTAAGGGAAAACCACAACACAGCACAGAGATCAAACTCCCACAGCATGCGGTGCTAACCTAGTGCTTAACAATAATATAAATATAACGGTAAAGAAATATTATTTAGAAGTTGTGAAGATGTGAAGAGATGCCGATGTAGTAAACTTCTTCAACCCTCCCTTAATAATGTCTTCTTTAACAGAAGGCTGAGCAAAGTCCAATGCGGGAAAAGTCTCCTCAGCTCCGAAGTGGGAGGCTTTTTGGTGTTCAGTTTGTATCTTTTTAAGTAAAAAAATGAAAAGATGCCTGCCTTTGCTCAATCGCAATGCCTGCTGTCTCACAAGCGAGTGCTTCTGAAAGATGGCTTCATGACAGAAAACTTTAAATTACATGTTTTGAGGATTTTTCTTGTACTTCCCTGAAAGTTTCCAGAATCCAGATGCTGAAGGAGAGGCAGAATACATCACTAATTACTGGTTTGCATGACAAATTTCCCACATTTAAGAGGCAAAATAAAAATAACAACAGCAATTCACTGCAATTTATATTACCATTGGAAGACAAGGGTTTTCTCTATTTAACAGTTTAAAATGATATAGTTTGTATCTCTGTTCCCACAGATGTAGGGGCCTCTGAAATTTTCGGAAGGGCAGAGACTAGTAACTCTTGCACAGGCCTTTGAAGCAACGTTTTGGAGCCCTGTAAAATGGTCACAGAGGAGGGAAACACAGCACCTAGCAACCCTTTGGTTGGTACTGTAAGAGCTGAGCCAACTGGAAAAGAAAGAAGCAACTGGAAAAGTCCGTCCTTCTTAATTTGAGAGAGTCAGGACACCAGCACAGAGAAACGACCCACATCTACAAGGTTAGCAAAGGCTGGACAGGACCCATCCTATATAAAAGGCGACCTTTTTAGCTCTTCCCACGTTATTAGCATCCAGTTGCTTTCAAACAGGCTATTCCTCATTCAATAAGCAGCTTGTATATTAGTTTTTGGTTCAGCAGCCAACAATTGCAGCCTCCGTCTATGATTTCGTAAGTTTTTAGGTCTTTAAAACATCCAGTACCTCTAACAAAGTCAAGAAGATCCAGAATTCTTTTCAGATCAGTCACAAATAAATGAACTCCATCTTTAAGATCGATACCTGGCTTGGATGCTCGTCTGTTCACATTGAATTAGTCATCGCCATCCACCAGGTCACTGTACCGTTTGAGTAGAGCACTACAAGGTGTCCTCTGTCACGGAAAAATTCTTTGGATTCAGAACACGGATGAAGAAGTCAGTAGTAACAACAAGCCTGATGCCTTTCACCTGCCATTTAGTCCTTAAAACGGATTTGCTACGCTACTTTTTTTCCACAATAAACCACACCGTAGAAAGACAGAGACAAAATTTATCCGAGTTCCTTGCACTTTTTAGTATCTGAACAAAAAAGTACAATTTCTTACCATGCCACAATGCTGGTTTTTTTTTCTTTCAAGTATTTATGTTTTTATCTCCTAGTAGATACATATGAGGAAATAAATTTATACACTATAAGCCCTCAGGGCATGATGTAATATACTTTATTCATAATGGTAATTTCGTTAGCAACTTTGATTGTGCTTGATTTAGAGTATTTCTCAGAGAACATTTAAACGCCCTCTATATTATCCATAGTGAGTAATCACATATGTTAGACCAATCTGTATTACTTGCGATTATTTTCTCATTTTAGAGCTATAGATTAATATTTTACAAATGAATTCAATAAGCCAACTTATTCTTCACAGGCAGAGACCTCGAGGGCGACTCCAGAGAAAAGAGAAGCCAAATGCAAAAAAGTCTTCCAATTTCACACATCCTTTACATCCCATTTGATGAGAAAAGGCTTTATGCAACTACAGAGATGTCGTATGAAGGATGCAATATCTACAAAGATATTTGCCTGGACCCGCTAGCTCACCTCTCGCCAGGCTGTTGTTTTATTTGTTCGGTGGTGTGTTATCTGACAGCAATCAGCATTACCTGCACCTGACTCTGCCGCGGATTTGCCTGTGACTAAGCACCTCGGCTCGCCTGAGTCACCAGCATTCGACAGCCAGGATCAGGTCTCTGCTCACCACCGTGCGGAGACGCCCCTGCCCCCGTGTCCAGATGCCTCTGTTGATGCCTCTGCGCCCATGCCCAGAGGCAACTATGGGCACCAGAGCTACTGGCCAGGATCACCCATCGTAATTCAGTCACAGGTAACCTCCTTGTTAAACATGAAATGCAAACAAACACCAGTATCTGGAATTTTCACATAACTAGAATGAAAATGACATAATACAATGACAAGTATGAAAAAAAAAAAAAAATCAATATTGCTCTGTAAGAGCAGCGTTCTTACTGATAACAGATAATCCCACGTAGCCAATTTGGGCACCCAGTTTGTCAGGTCATTTGTGCATCCTGCCATACGTTCACCTGGAAAACTCCAGTTTGGGTTGGTTGGCAACATCTCCTCACGTAGGCAATGGAAAGGGTATAAAGGTAAATGCTTAGCCTTGGACAACCCTCCACTTCCTTTCAAAGAAAGGATTTAAATAATTTTCATGAGCAAACATATTTCTCTGTTATTGATCACACCTGTAGTAGTCAAGCAGGAACAGAAAACTTCACCATTAATCTGAGTCTGTTTAAGTTTTGTGTTTCACTCTTCCAGATTCTTAGTTTTGCAGCACTTGACTGAGAAAACATCATTCCAGTTTGCACGCAAGTTATTTTAATCAGCTTGTGTTTCAGATCCTCTACACCTTATCAGCTCTCTCAAATTAAACAGCATCAGGTTTACAATGTGCATTTATTTATAGTTATTTTGCTTTAAAAAACACCCCAACACAGAGAGGTAAAGCTCACTACGTTTACTGCTCAACAGCACGGTTGTAACCTCCAGCTTTGCCAAGTGGCTCATGTTTGGTGCTGGGAAACAACAGAAAATGCAATTGTCATAATTCACATCCAGCTTTGTCCACTACAGCTTAATTAAAAGGAAAGAATTCACAGCCAAAAACCTAGAGACCAGTGCACTGCCAGCGCCGATAAAAAGAGAGGAGGTGGCTGTGGCCTGTCCCAAGCATTTAAGAAGTCTCATGTTTCCCTTAGTGGGAAGGGAGTGTTCAGGGCGGGGTAACGAGCCTCCTGGAGCAGCAGTTGGGGTGAGGACCTGTAGAACACAACTGAGGCCAGCAGCAGAGGACAACGCTGCGTTCTTGGTCCTCTAATTCATTCCAACGTTGCTCTCCATGTTACCAGGGTCTCTGTTCAAAGGACTCAGGAAGGAATTGGTACAAAAAAGTAAGTTCAATAAGATTCCAGTAGGTCACAACGTAGCTACTGAAAACACATGAGAGAGGGTCTAAAGGCACTGGACACCCAGCCGGTGCCAGGTGGAGACAGACATCATGATTTATAAAACTTTGTTGAATTTTGGCTGGGAGATAAGTGCATGGTGCATGGAATCAAACTCCAAGCGTTTAAGCTTCCCAGACACACAGCATCCAGGATGGGATCTGCAGAAGCAAGAGGTCTGTTAAATGGACATGGTGCAATGCTGAGAAGTAGGGCTGCATCCCAGCCCCAGAGGAACCCGAATACACTCTTTTTTTCCATTGCCTAATTCCTCGTCAAATATAATATTAGACTCCACGGCGTACTCCTCTACCGCTTGAGAGCAGAGTAAGACATGAGAGGCCATATGATGGTGCGCGGGCTGCGGTGGCATGGCCAAACTGGTACGCTGGCACCAGGATTCACACTTTCTCTTGCACCATATTCCAGAGATTCAGCTCAGGCATCGCTGAAAAACCATGTAGGGTTGGTCACCGCGCTGCAGGGACACAACTCTGCCTGCCACCAGCAAGCACGCAGGGAGAGAAAGCTGGGAGGGACTGGGAAACACAGGCTGGTTTAATGCACATTTACGTTTATTCTGTGGCGGGCTTTAGAGGCACGCACACCTTCACAGCACAATTTATAACAACTTCTTTGCTTGCACAGCAGCACAAACCAGAGCACCACCAGAACCAGCACGTGTAATACCGAATAAAAATATATGCAATGGCACGGATGGGCTGAGAAGCAGAAGGCAGCTCTCCAGGTAAACAAAGCAAACTGGGTTTGATCTTTGCTTTCAGATGAAGTTACCATTAGTCAGAAGTCTGAAGACAAAAGAAAGTTGTGTCAAATTCTTATCTGATTCAGCTTTTATATCAACCGTATTTCCATAATCTCCATTTATTTCATATTCTTGGGAGGCTGAAGTTTGAACATAATATTTCAGAAGCTTCATTGTCTTTTGCTAATTAACAGTGACTCATTTCTTTCCATTCTAGATACATTTCAAGCTGTCTTATTTCATTCTGCATCGAGGTATATAATTATAATTGAATCATTACAAGCCCGTTTTGTGTGCCTGGAGCTGCCTCTCTTTTGAAGGACTAGTATCTGCAGGCAAATCTCGCAGCACCAAACTTCAGGATCATCTTTAATAAAATTACTGGGCTCACCTTGCAATTCATACAAAAAGGGGACGCTATCATTTTGAGCACATAAACAGACTAAAATCCAACCAATCAAATAACTGTAAACTAAGCAAAAGATTATGTTGCAACAACAAAATATAAATGGTGTACAAAAAGACATTTTTAAAATAATGACATTTTTAATTCAAAACCTATGACTAATCCAACATTATGTTTCTTCTTAAAATTCCTCTATACCAACTACACCACACATAAATCATAGTTATTCTATCTATCCCTTTGTGAAAACATAAAAATAAAAAGATATTCCAACTGAGAAGATCCAAGAGCTTCAAAAACTGACAGCAACAGACAATGCCTAAATATAGGCAGCCAAAACACTTATCTGCTTATTTTTAGCTGAGAAAATAACTTCAGTGAGAACTCGGAGATAGCACAAATTATCTCGGCAGCAATTTCTTTCCAGATAATTTGCACTTGTACCATGTCTAAAACAAGCAAGCAATGACCCCCATCTATTTGGGTTGCCCACCATTTTTTCCTATTATGAAGGATTCTTGCGATTTACTTTTATAAACAGATCTCCAAGATTTATTGCATAATGTCAGATGGGGACAGGGCTCCACCGGTGACTCCCACAAACTAAACATGGTTTGGTTTTGTGTCTTTGATCCTCTACTCTACCCAGCTCCTGGCCAGGAAGAACCACCATCCACGCAACCACATCAAGATGGAATATTCTCTGGCGGAAACATCTTACTAAGGGAGAAAGTAGCAAAATTTTAGAGAAGACCTTTCTCTAAATTATCTCACTATCTAAATTTCCTCCTCCATGCCTTTGCGAGGTGTTAAATGAAGCTGGGAGCGGCAATAATGACAACAAAATCAAGGAATTTCTTCCTCCCATAGCAGGCAGGCAGCCCCTACCTCCCGCCGTGGTGAACCCCAACACATTTAAGCCTTAGTGAACTGCTTTATGTAATGTTTATGACCTACCTGTAGACAACACAAGAACTATCCCGCAACAGAACATTTTCAGCTTTTCAGAAGCTATCTTAAGGGATCCCCAGCACTCCAAGCTCCTACCAATTCCAGTGTTCAGCACCAGGAATGAGCCAGCCCTAAATGTACCACGTTATATTTCTACCTGCTGAAGAACAAGCAAAATCACTGAGCACATGAAATCCTTCAGGACTGTTTCCAGATCTAACGCTCTTCAACACTCTCTACATCTTTCATATTGTTAGGAAACTTAGGACAAATACAGTACTTCTGATTTTCAAAACTAAGCTATTGCTGTACATTTTCCAGAAACAGCACAGTGTAATTAAAAACTATGTCCCTCACAGAACGTATGAGGTGTTACGGAGAATACAGTTGACCTCCTTTTTCAAGGTAAGTAAATGCCCCACGTTTTGTGACACAGGAAGCACGTTCAAACAGAATAATTGATCCTGCTTTATTACAACAAAAACTGATGTGATTTATATAAATCATAAAAAATTTTGGACCAGATGATGTCTAGAGGTCCCTTCCAACTCCAACCATTCTGTGACTTAAGTAATTTAAAATATAGGTATAAAAATCAAAACCATGTTTTTAAGGGGGATTTTTTCCTCCTAGGTTTTTATTTTTCACATCATATGGGAAGACAGCTCATCCATTTTTTTTTTTTTTCCTATTCCAAGCTTGCAGCATACTTCTTCGGTTCTTATCTAATTGAATTTGAAATGATTTAAGAAATAAGACTTCAACTTATTTCACAGGTATTATGCCACAGTCTGAAACAACTTTTAAAAGAACAAAAACTAAACAAAAAAGCCCCGCACTTCTCCAAAACAGCGTTATTCCTTCTGAACTTCTCCTTTTCATCCCACTCTTCCTATTCAATCTCCCTATTACCCTAAATATTTCCTTTCATTCCATGGGATTTACAGATTTCAAATATGTAAAGGAGTGACTGGGACATATTACCTTCTGCTTAGTTTACTAGCCTGACTACAGTTTTATTATCCTTTTTAATCCTCCATGCAAATCTCCATCCCCTTTATCGTTCTACCTTTCCATATCTATCCCTCAATTAATTACTACCAGCCGAACGGCTTCACCATGGCTATGAGCCGGCCCCAGCTGAAGTCAGCGTTTCTGCTGAAGGTTTGGTCTCAGGCTCAGTTCAAAATGCCATATTGATTTTTTTGTTTGTTTTGTTTTTAATGTTGCATCTAATTTGCTGCCCACGATCCCCATCTGGAGAACAACGCGCAGTACTACAAGCATCGATTTGACACTGCATACCCGCACGCTTCCCCACGCGGCAACAAACTCGCACGTCCTTCCGTCCATCCCCCAACCTCAGGAGGTTTTTCAGACGGACATGGAAAATAGGATCAATCCCTTAATATTTTCCTTTTAGATTCTGACCCCCAACCTGCACCATAAAATTCTTGCAGAAGCAAGCAAGCTATAGAGCGGGTCACTGACACACGACTAGCAATATTACAGCAAGCTCACAGGCACACAAAACACTACAGTTTGCTGATTAATTATGAATGCCATAAAAAAAAAAAAGACAGGCTAATTGTTAATTTTTTTTTTAGTAAGTCGCAAGAATATTACTCAAATAGCATCCAGCTTCTGTTAGGAGACAACTTTTTTCAAGCCTAGTGAGTTCTCATTTCGCTCTGGTGGAAGAGCAAGGTAGCTTTTGCAAGGGACAATTAGGAATATAATATATTTCAATACACTACTTAATACCACAGCCCAAATGTTTGACAGAATCTATGTCCTTAAAAAGCGCACTCCTTACTATATTTAATATTAACTACATCAACTCTTAATAGAATTCTTAAGGTCTTTATTTCCTTATGCTTTGGGACTCATCATAGAACTTAATTTTTATTTCAACATATAAACTTGATGCAAAACTGTCAACGGGGCCTACAGCAGAGGTGAGGAGGGACTCTTGGTCAGGGAGGGGAGCCATGGGACGAGGGGAACAGTTTTAAACCAAAAGAGGGGAGACTGAGATGAGATGTGAGGCAGAAATTGTTGGCTGTGAGGGGGGTGAGCCCCTGGCCCAGGTTGCCCAGAGAAGCTGTGGCTGCCCCATCCCTGGAGGGGTTCAAGGCCAGGTTGGCCGGGGCTTGGAGCAACCTGGGCTGGTGGGAGGTGTCCCTGCCCAGGGCAGGGGGTGCCACTGGGTGGCCTTTAAGGTCCCTTCCAACCCAAACCATGCTGTGATTCTATGAAAACATCTTCACGGACCTGAGTCAAATTTGTAGAAACAGTGTAAATCAGAAGCTAGTTGCCAAACCTAACCCAGGAGCTGATAAGTATCAAAAAATAGGGTAAGAGAACTATTTTGGATGCTCTAAGTGTAGCTACAAATATATTCTTCACACCCTTGTTCTTCCCTCTTGCTTGGATTTGTTACCACAAAGCTTTAGTTATAAAATATGGAGCAGGATGTTGGAAAGCATTTTCATAACTTTATGAAAATATGGACAAGATTCGTACAAAAGAAGCTTATAAGATTTCTACATTCAGATTGCCACTTGAAGATGTATATCTGATATATCTCTTCCCTTGCATGACTCATGAAAGCTATTTTGTATGTGTACTGCCTTGCCGCTTTCACACAAAACAGTATTACATCGCAGCTGGCGGAGAATCATTGCTTTGGATTCAGCCTGCCCATTGTTTCTTTGCTGGTTACGGATCTTGTCAGAACAGCACCAGTCTCAAGAAAACACGGTTCCAATAAGAAAAGAAAAACAAAAAAACCCACACAAACCAACAACTTGGGAGCCGCTTTATTTTTTTTAGATTACCCTGTATCTTAAGTTAAAATATTTAAGTCATGGCTCACCCTCTCACGGTTCTCACTTTCATATTACCACTGGAAGTTAATTGGAAGGTGATTTCTGAAAAAATGTGGCAGAAAAACTACTTACAGAAGGAACAGGCTTATTTTCCTCCACCCCTCCCAAATAAGATGTTCTGTATTTGAACTCTGTTATTCTTTTCTTCAAACCACAGGTACCGCAATCCCAGGCACGGCTAAATTTCCACAATTCTTAGCACACAGTCCGTAGCACAGCACTGATGTTGCAGGTTGAATTCTGTACCATTTCAGCGATGACAGAACCAAAATTTCCCCTACCCTATAACGAACAATATCTTTAAAAGGAAACAAAGTACCGAAGCTGCTGTGGTACGATCTGGCCGTGTTCGCCATCGACAGCTAAAGTTTTGCAAAAAGCTCGGTAACGCACAGAGCTGTGCAAGATGCGTGGGTAGCAGAGGGAAGCACTGCATTTCACAGATGTGCCATCTCCTAAATTACCCCAGGAAGAACCACAGATGTATTACTATATGTAAATTTCTTCCAGGATTTCAGTTTAAAAATCTCATTTGATAACAGAAATATTTTCCATTTGGCATTTTCCTCCATACACAGCACAAACACTGAAATGCTTTGGAGCAATGGAGATCAGACCGAGCCTAAACAAAACATCCAGAACAAAGAATTCCAGCTTATTCCAGCACAAGACCAATAAAAAGATAAATAATGATCATATGGCAGAGATTTTGTGCTAACAGGAAATGGAAGAACTGGAAGAACGGCCCAGCGCAATGCACACCCCAAATACACACAGTGAGAGTTTCCCCGGGGATTTAATCAAGTTAACAGGAGAAAAGAGAAGTAACCCCAACAGCGGCAGAGCTTTTGCACCTTACTGTTCACAGCAATCCACGGGGATCGGGTTTTGGTTTATCCGTCCCTCTCCAGAAACTCCGTTATTGTTTTTCTGGTTAAGATGATAAATTTCTACAAAGAGAACAACAGCTTGCACAAAGAGGAAACGAAACCCCAAACTGAAGTGACTTCTTTGTTGAGTATGAAATGTCCATGGAATGCCCTAGTAAAAAAGACAATGTCCCTCACACCAGTTTTGTATGTGTTTCTGAAGATACGCTAAATGTATCAGTATAATGAGGAACTTGTGTATCAGCATGAAAAGTTGACTGTCATCACGATATTGCTAGGAAGCTCTTTCACAATCTTACATTCATTACAAAAGAAAGATGATAGTTCCTCTGCACAGCAGACAAATGAAATAAAGACATTATTTCTAGGAATCATGTTTCATGTCATAATAATGAGGTGTTTCACATCTGTCTTTGGCGTTTCATGCACACAGAAATAGATTACAGGAAGCTTGGGTAAACCTACACGCTTCTGACTGAGTGCTATTGATCTCCTGGAGAAAGCACCTCCAAGCTACAACTCTGTGAATGCTCAGGAAAAAAAAACAACCCACATAATAAATGAATGTTAAACAATTTTTACTGGACGCGTAAGAGTTATGATGGTTTACCTTACCGAAAACCTAAATCTGGACCTTACACTGTTTATGCACTTTAGTTGTGTGGACCTCAAATATCTTAGACCAAGGCCATTCACATTTATATTTCAGTGAAGAGTTTCTTTTTGTGGGATTCGCTAACTCCACTGCTGTTAACAGTATCAGCAAACTTGATCTTGTACAAGGTGTAACGAGACTGTCTACCTTTGGGAACATAAACGGAGCTCAGGAAACCTCTGCATCCTGAAGCTAAACCCAAGGAACAAACTGAGTGAACAACTTCCATAGCCCAGAGACATCATGTCAGGGGCCTAAAGTGGTGCAACCTGACTAGTCAGTGCTGCATTAATGGGGTGGGTTTGTGGACTAATGAAGATACACTGAAAAGATCACCTGAAGATCGACCGAAACACTGGGAAGCACAAGACAACTGGCAGAAGACAAGAGAGATTCTGTCAGACATATTGAGATTTTCTTCTGAGCTGAGGACAGTCACACGCAGAGGATGTGAAGTCTCCATCCTTGGAGGTTTTCAAGACCAGACTTGTTAAAGCTCCCTGAGCAACCTGGTCTGACCTCAAAGCTGACCTCACTGCGAGCAAGGGGTTGGGCTAGAAACCTCCTGAGGTCCCTTCCAGCCTGAAATATCCTATAACCCTAGGAAACTAAGGGTTGGATACTCTTTTCACAAGGAATACCCTCTTTCCTGTCCCAGTCTGAGATCTACACTATTTAAAGGCATTAGGCTCCCTACATGTAAAGCCTTTTTTCCCCTGCAATTGCTTAAAACGTGTTAATTTTCTGCCTGTGGCCTCAACTATTTTTATTAAAGCTCCAAGGAAAGATATGCATAAAGTGAGGTGAAAAAAACCCAGGCTTGAAATGTAAGAATGGCCTTACTGCTCAGGCCAATGGTACATCAAGCCTATAATCTGGACTCCTACAAGAGATTAAAAGCACAGAAAAGAAAGGAACAGAAAGCAAACATATACGATATTTCCCCCCAGATATTTCCCAGTCCTAAACAACTTGCAGCTCATAAGCTGAACAAGAGATGGGGTTTCTGTTTTCAGAAGGAAATCACAGCAGATCACTCCTCCAAGGATCTGCTGAGCTTTCCCTTGAGCCTGCTCAAACTTTTAGCATCTATAGTATCCTACGGCACAAAGTTCCAGAGCATAACTAGAAACTACATAACGAACGACTTCCTTGCATTTGCTTCACGCCTGTCATACCGGTTTATTTGGTGGCCCCTTGTTCTCATACGAGACGGGACAACAAGCAATAGATCATACCACTAGCAAGACCTCAGTCCTATCCCTTTCCACAACTGTCGTTTCCATGCTGAAGAGTTCCAGCCTCCTCAGTCAATCCCAGCGCAGAAGTTGTTCCGTATGTTTGATCATCTTAGAGGCCTTTAACTCTTTTTAGTTCTATTGTACCCTTTTTTGAGAGGAAGGACCAGAACTGTACACCATATGCAACATTTTACCAACTAATGGGTTCCTACTATGGCATCCTGATGTTCTGTTTTACTCACTATTCTTTTCCTTCAAATCTTTAACAATTAATTTTCTTTTTGACCATTAATAAATACTGAACTTGCAACTCTATTGGACTTCTCTCCTATACCCAGGATCTTGCTCTTGAGCAGTTAATATTGCTTTGCAGCTCCAACTCTTTTGTGCTCAGATATATCACTTTGTATTTATCTACACTGAAATTTTCCTATCACTTTATTGCCCACTCACTCAGTTTCTTAATGCTCATACCATTCCAAAGCTGTTTCCACACAACGGCACACGCCGGGCTTACACAAATATAACCTGCCTCTGGGGTATATTTCGTGCCGAACTGAACCACAATATAGAAGCCCAACAGCTTCAGGACGAGATCCCGCTTGCACCGCTCCTACACAAGAAAATCTCGATCATGACTGTGCTCCCTGAAAGCGTGGTCAGGCCCAGGGCAACTGGGAATTGGGTAGGGAAGGAACTGCCTGGCATGGGGTAGAGAACAGGGCTAACCTATTCAAAAGCCCTTGATGACTAGGACTTGAACAGAAAATGGGAAAAATTAGACCAATTTTCTTGCCAGCTGTCAGAGCAGTCAGTCTAACCGGTGCCCAAGTCAGGAAGGTGAGGGGGGTGCAAAGATGCCTGTGCACCGACGTGCTGGAACAGCACTCTGCATCCCAGCCACGCCAACCAGCAGCTCCCAGCTCCCCACAGGGCTGTAAACAGATGTGACAGATTCAAGCAAAACCAAGAAGTCGGAATCTGCCTGCTCACTTATAAGAGATTAACAGCAGTAAAGAAACAGCAGTAACTTGAGCATCAGCTAGGTTTTCTCTTTGAGTGGCACACTGTTCAAGAATGCATGTTGTGCAACACCATATGCATACATCGAGCCTGCTGTAACGGAAGAGAGGAGCAGCAATGCCCCCTTGTGTTACAAGGGAAACTAATGGTAAATCCATTGCAATTCCTTGCGTTTTCCTAAATCGTGTATGAAGGCGTATTCGAAGATCAGAAGTAATTCGTTCTTAACAGCACACCTTATGAATAGGCTCTCAACTGTCTTGCAGTCAAGATTACAAATTGCTGCAGATACACAAAAGGGAACACTCGTAAAATGCTCATAAAGGTAAACCAACCCTTTTATCGTCAAAATTCACAATCCATCTGAAATTAGATAACTCATTTTGTTGAATTTATCCACAGCAATTAAATGCAAAAATTGAACAAAAGCCCCTGCTAATTCCTCTTTGATTTCTGTTATCTCATCTATTCAAGCGCGTAGTTTAAAAATCCTGTCTTCAATAGGAAAACTGTTTTTAAAGGACTCTAACAAACAAATCTATAATTGTTCAAACGCAAACTGAAATGCCAGCTCTGAAGAATGCTGAGTTTAACAGAAGCTAAAATCAGATTCAGACTTGGAAATAACGCTGTGAACATGTTTCCCAGCCGGCAAATGAAATTGAGAGCAGAGCATTTAAAAACTAGAATCCAAAGCACACCTGAAATCTGAAGTTGAGAGTACAGGTTTTAAAGCTGCAGTGCCATTCCAAGATTCAGATGGCAACCTGGGCATCTAATCTCACTTTGCCGTTAAAATCTATCATAGCAATTCCAACGCATGAACACTTGGGGCTTTGTCTTCCTCTCCTTCCTGTAGATGAACTTCCTTGTTTCGGAACGTAACATTCAGTTTCAGTTTTGGAACTCACCTCTTAGCAACCCCCTTTTAATCAGCTCCCTGATAGTTTCTTTGGGACTTTTCTTGAGCTTAACATCAGATACAAATGCTTTTTCAAGCCTTTCTTCTAACACTTGGCCAGAGAGCTAAAGCCGTTTTCCTTATCTGTTGTAGAAGAGCCTACCACCATCCTCAACTCTTCTGTGGGTGGAAAGCTAGTAACACACATCCTCTGGCTGAGATCGGAATTTACGACACAAAAGTTTCATTAAGACGCACAAAAAAGGTGAACAGAAGAGGTTTTAACAGAAGTAGAATTTCAAAAAAAGGCAATTACTTTGTAAACTTGCATCTGTGATACGCTGTCTGATAGACATCAACAATACTGATTAATATAGACAAGATAATTACCCCGTGACTTTCAAAAAAAAAGAAAAAACCCAACAACCCAAAAGTAGAAAACAAAACAAAAAAATCCCAAACTAGAAAAGCCATCTACACGCCAATCATAACAAAGGGAAAGAACCTACCAGTCTTGGTAAGTGGTGATGGCAATACTTGGAGGTGTCAGCAAAGGCAGAGTTGTTGGTCTGGAGACAATGTCTCTGTCAGGTGTCTTTGCCTTTTCTGTCTGTCGTTGGGATAGTGGCGGTAACTGCAAATTACCCGAACAACATCTTCTTCCTCTCCAGAGGTCTATGCCCAGAGCATGGCTGGAAGTACTGTAGGACTTACTCAGCCCGCACTCCAGGTAATCCAGAGCATTCTGCAAAGACAGAAAAGCCACTGAAGTTCCGCAAACAAATGTCTTCCTCCATGAGGATAAAACACATTCAATTGTTATATGGTCATAGCTACTGAGAAAAGATAATTCTATGTTAAAATCCTGGCAGAGCCTGACACTGCTGCATTGTTATTTTATGAATGAAAATTCACTCAAAACTTGCCTAAGCTAAATTCAGCATCTAATTCTCATCTAATTGAAAACACCAATAACCCAGGTCACCTTGTGATACGTTAAACTTTTGATATTTTAAACTTTTTCAGAGAACATTCCGCTCAACATCCATCTTAAGTATCATTCTCTCCACGGCACAAACATCCTGGTTTGACACTTTTTTTTGATGAACGACCAGACAGAGAAAGGTGTCAAGAATACTGGACTTAGACATATCCTTAATTATCCAAGAGCTACTCGGTTAGAAGAGCTCCCAGCTAGGACACCTTACGCCATGTCTGGAGTTCCTAACAGAAACAGTCTCAAAAAAAGGTTTTGATCAGTTAAAGCAGTTTTTCCTCTTCAGTGATCCAAATCCTACAAAATCAGGTCAAAAATACTCCTAGGAACCCCAGAAAGGAAATCCTGCCTTCCATATGACCTAACCTGCCTTTATTTATAAACTTTATAAAACTGTTTAATTTTTTTGTTATTATTTAAGAAGCATACAGCAGAGTTTTCTAGCTTTCCATTAGACTTCAGATGCCTGCTTTCATTACAATCAGCAAGGACTGAGCATCGTGCTCAGCAAAACTGACTATGAAGTAGTGCAACGTGTGGTCTAAGAGTGTAAAAGAAACACTTATTTATTGAAGGAGTGCTATCGGACACATTAACTGTTAGGTTCCACTCCTCCACTGTATTTTCATATACATTCCATGAGGTTTTCCATCTTTGACGAGCCCCAGCTGTGACAAACAAGTCAATTAAAGCTGCGGTTTTCATGCCATCATTACAAACTGAGACAATTCTCCAGAGAATGGGAACTGGAGCTTAATTAATAGGGGATTATGATGATGATTAGCAAGTGCAGTAACGGAACAACACATGCATCACCACATTAGGCGTTCAGCAACTACGGTGGGGAGAGATGCTGAAACACGTATAAGTATATACGTGCTGCACAGGAGCAAAGATGGGATCCAGAATGGAACTTCCATAAGGTATGGAAATGTTCCCGGCTGCCTGCCAGCGTTAACTGACCAAAGAACAGCAAAGTATACGCTCTGCACGAGACTCCTCTGAAATTCTCATGGTGTCAGGGTTGGTTCGTTGGTTTTTAAATGTGCAAGGCTTCTTTGCTGCTTATTACATGAGCTGCAAACAACTCTGAGGAAATAAATGAGTAAGCAAAGCAAAACCTGCTGATAGTTACAAAATAAGACAAAACAAACTTTTAATCTCACTTTCATGAAGTACTGGGAACGATAACACATGCCTTTAGAAGAAACTTACCTCATCTGCAGTTACTGTCATGACACTTCTGCTTTTCTTCATTATTGAGATTAAAGTGCACCCCGTTATAAAAAACTCTTGTTGTTCAATCCGATTTCTTCAGATGGGCAACCTGAAAGAAAAAAAAAATTCTATTTTGGAATAAAAAACTGTCTTGATAGTACACTGTGGAGCTAACTGCTGACATCACAGCTGATTTATAACTTATTGTCCATTTTCATAAGCCTTGGCAACAGATGTTACGCTAGTGGAGCTCTCTATTAGTGAAAGGACAATTCAATATTTAGTAAAATCATGTTAAAAGTAACCAGTATTCACAAGGCTCTGCAATATAAGCAAACCCTGAAACACGTCTAGTGATACGGAACCAAAGGTAAAGGGTTCTCCTTACAGAGAATTTTTCTTTAAGTGAGCCTTTTCCAGAGATACAGTATAGAAGGTCTCCAAGAACGGCTTGAGCTGGCTCTCGCAGAAGAAAAGGAATTGCATTTGTATGCGATTCTAAGATTTAATCATAACTCACAAACATGATTTATTATTGCGCCGGCACGCATGCACCACTTCAGCCACCAAATTACAGCCTTCTGTAGAGGTTGACACTGCGGCCACTTTGAACCACGCAAGAGCGCGAAGGGGAATGAAACAGCCGAGAAGCCGAAGCAGCAGGAGAAACCAGCACATGGGAAAAAAAAACCCTGGGGTGTTCCCAGGCCCCCTACCCTTTCTTGTTCAGGATTTAGTACTCATTAAAAAGCTACATTCAGGATTAGAGAGAGAGAACACTGAGGGTTGTGGGTTTTTTCTTTTCTTTCCCCAAAGAAGTAGAGCTGGAGTGCCATTTTTCGTGCTGACAGATTTCCTCCCCTGCTTGGAAGGATTATCTTTGAGGTAGAAAACTGCTGAAGGGCCACTGCTCATAAATTTCGCTGCTGAAGCCACCACAAAAAGCCGTGCAACGGTTTCAGGCTTGGTGATGTTCGACTTCTAACATGATGCTCACTCTGAGAAATCAGAGATTTTTAACTGGATTCAGATAACCTGTTCATGCCGCGCAAGTTCAGGAGAGCAAGAAGCAACTCAGACTGCCAGCAAAAAAGGGCTGCCAGGCCCTGGTGATCCACCCAGCCAACGAGGAGCAGATGCGGCATCAAAATTAGGCACTGAATTCTCTTCCCTGCCACTACCAGCCGTCAGGGTCCCTGAAAGCTGGCAGCCTGCACCACTGCCTTTTACTGCGAGGTTCAAAGCCCTGGCAGCAGGTACTGAAAGCCATCTGACACAGCAATTGCTGGTTTTACAGACCTGCCCTTTGGTTCCCACCCACAACGAATTTGGAAGTCTGAATGCCCAAGCACGGCAGATCGGCTTGGCTTACAGCCACCACACAACGATGCCATCGAGGGTTCAGATTCAGCTTAAAAACACCATGTCCAGGTTAAATGCTACTTAGCTTGCATCTCTACCTATTTAAAACAAAAAAGCTTTAAGAAAAAAACGCACACTAACTCTCAGGCACAGCATCCCAATACAGAGTGGGGCCTCTGATGGCAGAGGTCTGAGGACATCACAGTCTGCAGGAGCTCATCTGCTCTTCCACGCACAAGAGAAGTTCTGTGATGAACCTGCTTCCCCCTAAACCAGACGGCTCTGGGGAAAAAGGAATGAGAAAGAGAACAAAACAAACTCAAAGGGAACACTAGCACACAATGCCAGCGCTGTAGTGGAGTCTGCCTGCAGCGCTGGCTGTGGCACAGGCACCTCCAGTTGTTTTCATTTCCTTAGGGTTCGTACACCCAACACACATATATCCATCCCTCCACCGCCAGCCAAAGCATTCGGAGCGCTCAGATCCATGCCAGACATAACTCCTGCCATTCCAGCACACATGCCAGCACACAGGGCTGTATGCTTCATCCTCTGTGAGGCAGCATCGGAAAAGAGCTGAGGGATTTGTCTTCTAAAGCACCTACACAGCTTCCCTCCAGAAGAGGATGGACAGGAGCAAAGGACAGAAAACCACTTGGCAATGCCTTCCCCCAGGCTCGCTCTGCTCTCGGCGTCCGCCGCTGGCTGTCACCAGACCCAGGCCAGTGGGAAAAACAGATTTATGGCCTCATCAAGAACCCTCTTCTTATGACAACAGGCCACACACATGCACCAGCCAAAAAATTGGGGTGGATTTAGGCATTACAGCAGTGGAATGGCTATTGAAAACCAGACACTTGGCAGCACGGTTGTGTGGCAACGTTACATCTCTCTGCAAACCTTACCTACCTTTTAGTCCATATTACAATTAGATGAGCAGGCCAGAAGTGAGAAAAGCCATAGAATCAGAGAATGCCAGGTTGGAAGGGACCACAAGGATCATTTGGTCCAACCTTTCTTGGCAAAAGTATGGTCTACACGAGACAGCCCAGCAGGCTGTCCAGCTGGGTCTTGAAAGTGTCCAATGTTGGGGAATCCACCACTTCCCTGGGGAGATTATTCCAATGGATGATTGTTCTCATTATGAAAAATTCTCCTTTTGTGTCCAGGAGTCATACCCTATTAGCAGCATAAAATCATACTACAGTATCAGGATAAAAGCCTAGAATAAGTTCAACAATTTTATCGATCTTCAACAATTAGGAGAAACTAAAAAGCCCCGTTACAAAAAGAATGCAGAACTGAGAGCAGACAGCAAATTAGATGATACTGGCCCAGATACCACGCAGGTAAAGAAGACCACGACAGTGGTATGTATGCAAGGACGAGGAATAATAGGGCATGAATATTTGCTGCCAGAAATAAATACATATTCCACTGTAATATGCAGAAAAAAATTCATAGAAAGAACAAAAGCAGTTGCTGAAGCAGCAGAACTAAGCAGACTACAGATTTGTGCTTAATAAAGTACAGATTTGTGCTTAATAAAGTACAAGTCTGAGACGTTCATTACTGCCCGGCTGTGCAGAGTTTGTGATGCCCAACACAAACACGGCGCATCTGCCAGTGGGACTAACAAATGCATCTCCCTCCTGAATACACGTCAGTTCACAATCTGACATAAATAAATAAGTAAATATGCAATAAAGTAAATAAACACACACATAAATAAGCATCCAGGAAAACACCTTTTGGGGAAAAAAAAATAAATCTAAGTGTAAGAGCATCTCCTAAATTCAGCAGAACTTTAGGATCAGAATCGACAGTCGGCGAGGAGACATGGAGAGACGGGCCAGCCTGACTAGCAGATCATTTCTGTGGAAGCCTGAGTCCTCTTCTACCACAGCTTCCTTTCCTTTATAAATATTTATCAATTCGTCAAAGTAAGTTTAACCAGAACATGAATAATTACAAAAACACATATTCTGTTCAATGTGGACTGCATTTCTGAAGAGCCTAGCAAGAAAATCTGAGACTTCCGTTAGTCATGACTAAATTACTGCTAAAATCTGAGTCATTCTTCTCTTGTGTCTTTACATAAAAGACCTGACACCTGGGACGAACATCTAGGGGAAAAGAAAACCCACCAAAATCACTCCAAAGAGGCTTTCTGGAAAATTTTTCCCATGCACATTTTCTAATTCGTGCAATCTTTTGTTACAAGCAAAGAGCTTCTCTCCGCTACCCGAATTCTCCAAAAAGAAACTATCTCCCAGCGGACTGGTTAAATGCAGGTAACAGGGAATGCCTAAAAGCAGCAAGGCTTTGCGTTTGATATTAGACTACAAATAAAAGTACTCTTTCAGTGCTGCAGCTGGGTCTAATCCATTTTGCTGGACTATATCCTAGGTAGGGTATGAGATTTCTTTTCACACCAAGCTGACATAGTTCCTCCACCTGAAGTTTTTTGCGTGCAATGACCGTGTTTTTCAAAAGTGACAGTAAACACTCCAGCGATTTCAGAGTGATGAAGCTTTATAGCAAAGGTATGAATTAACAGGGTTCAAAACTGGCAATGGACAGTGGTGAGGATAAAACTACATGGATGCGTGTGATAAAGTCTGGTTTTCCTACACACTTCTTTAAAAATAGCTATTCAACTCATCCAGTATGAAATCCACTATTTAAAGAAATTCCTAAAACGCATCTCAACGTGCAAGTTCTGGTATGATTTAGAATCTAAGACACATTTCACCACGTCGCTGTTTTCCCACACGTTTTTGGCTTCTGCAGGGGCAGGTTTAAAGCCACAGGGTAACATGACAAGCAGATTGACCCCCTCACCCCTAAAGATATTTCCCTCCCCGATGAACTGCAGGCAAGGCAGGGCCAGGAGGATTACATTTTTGCTGCCCATGTGGCGCTCGTTCTTTGGATTAACAAAAGGTTTTGGCAAGCAGAGCTATTTATCCGGCTCCTTTCATACTCTAAATTCATTTCCTCCCACTTTTCAAGAAGGCAAGACACAAAGATTGAGAGATAGCGAAAAACAAAACAAAACTCAGTGAAATTCAGATAATACAGGACATTCTGCAGTTTCGTACCTGTTTCTTCCCAATGGCCAGCAGCGCGGCCGGGGCCGTGACGCACATTACTGGGACAGTGTTTTTCCTAGCAACAAAACGCTGCTCCTTACAGGTTCAGCAGAGCCTGAAGGTAGTCAGAAATAAAAACAGAAACCTGAATGACGAATTAATGGAGAAGCTTCACTAAGGAAAGGGCTGGGATGAAGGAGATTATCCGATCGCACAGATAATTTGTGAGCTGGGATTCAAACATCTTGATTCTCCTTAAAGGTCATCAAAACTTCACAGGGTGAAGTACCTGCTCAGACAGGGTGACAGTCACCAAAAAAAAAGAAGAAAAAAAAAGTGATAATCTCAGGTCTAGCTCTCCCAGATGAAACACACGGGCTCTTACTTCAGGCTTGGAAATTGCAGGCGATTCCTTGTAAGAAAAATAAAACCTTCGTGCATTTAACATCAGTCAAAGGCAAGCTGAGGTATCAATGGCAATTGGTACCTGAACAGCGATGGTTTTGTATTTTACCTTAAACAAGACCAGTTCAAAAAGCGAGAGCAATACTTCGTCCTCGGATTGCTAAGAAGGTCAGCTTGCTTACTGGAAAAAAAAGGCAACGGAGGTCATGGCCAACTGGTTGTCCAGCGTGGCAGCAGCACCGCGGGTACCGGAGCTACCCCAGCCATCCACCTACAGCAGCAACAAACCTGCGGGATGTTTGCGAGCTGTACGTACGACAAATAAAACTTCAAAGAAACACCGGTCAAATGTTTCTGCAGAATCACATTCCCCTGAAAAATTACTCTCAGGAATTTTACTATTTTACTTTTGCATCACACGCGCATCTTGAGCCACAGAAGAATTAACTGTACCTTTTTCCCTTTCACCAATTTAGGCACTAGGCACTTTTTTTTCCAGTATTGAGCCCTAAACTTTTCGCTCCGTGACTACCGCTATTATGCCACCTCCTTGGACACAGCCTCCCAGAAACACATACGTAAGAATCTCCCAAACAGCCCTTTTTACTACTTATTTAGAGAGCAAAAAGTTGTTATTTTCAGTGACCTCTTTCCATTTCTTGTGAACAGAAAAAACTCAACTGGTCCGCAGGGCTTCCGGCAGCTCCAAGAAACTCACTCCTCCTCAGAAAACTCAATGCAGTATAATTTTCATAAAATGCTGAGAAGACTTCATAGCACTACACAAAGTAAAAGCAAGGGCATCTATTTGTACGAACGCCTGTAACCTACGAAAACAGGCTCAGCAAAGAAGGATTTGCCCTGAGAGTTAAAACTAGCTTTATTTCTTACCCCTGCGATTCTCACATACACTAAGTTTGCTGTAGAAGCGCCGAGGATCTGCCAATAGTAGCCAAGCAGCGAAGTGACCGCTTCACTTTGTCCTCTTCCAAGGCTGCTTTAAGCTTTCGCACAACTGCCAACCTGTGAATTACAGGCTGGTTGTGCAAACCAAGTCTAAACCACTCTGCTGTTTGTAAGCTAGCAGGCATCTGTGCGATGCGATAAAGTTGCAAATTTATCTACAATATAAATTAAACCGATTCTTTTATTATAAAAAGTGAATGCCAGATGCAGGGTACTCTTTGTACGTATTTGGGAAAGTTCTGTCAAAGTTGCACAGGGTCAAAAAAAACCCTTTAAAAACCCCCTCCCTTCCCACGTTACCACTGGGTAAATTATCCATATTAAAACGGTGTCTTAACTTTCATTAGGAGGTTCCGTACTGAGATATCACCAAGGTTAAGCGGATTGCAAAGACTCATCTTTTCTCTGGCAACCTAATCATTAAAGCTGAGAATAACCAAGTCAGTCTATTCCAGAAATTCCAGTAACTCCTTGATTTCCAGCAGAGGGTACAATCAGATTGTCGTTGCTCTTCACTTATTTCATTTATGATAGGAAAATCAATACTAATTTGAACCTATCATTACATTGCTCGCGGTCATTAGGCCTCTGCAGAACTCCTGTGAAATACAAGCAATATTTTTCACAATTACTGCTGAGAAAACACGACCATATTTTTTTCAGGAAACTTTCAGGCAAATGCTAATAGCCTGGGCAGAAGAAAGAATTGCAGAAAACACTATTTGATTTTCTTTACTATGTTAATGATTTTTAAATCTTATATTTCTATATGTCTACGATTGTGGTCAAATGCAATTAATTTAAAAATCAGTTCTGACAGCAATAAAGAATACAATTTAATAGTGCTACCTACCAGCACATACAGGATTTTCAAGGTAATTACTTAGGAAAGTAAAGCATACTATTAAAAGATGCAATTTATACCTTTCTTGTTCCATGTGCAAATGACTAGCAGAGCCTCCCACTCCTCGGAGTGGAGCTGAACAGCGTTCAGAGAGCAAGGAACAATTATTAATTATGCTTAAAAAAAAATTTAAAAAAAAGGTCAGTTTAAAAATACCACAAAGCCCAGCACCACAGAAAATGCACGGAACGCAAATTTTCCCCCTTTAGATTGGTAAGTTGCTTTTTAAAAAAAGAGACTTCACGTTCCCCATGTGTTTTTATTAGGGAAGGAGCATAATGCACTAAGCCTTGCTGGTCTGCATAGATAACGGAAACGCTGCAGATCAGGCAGGATTAGCATGTGCTGGATGAACTTACTTACTGTGTCACTGCCAGCTAATGCGGTGCTTGCCTCGTGCCACCGATTTATTTCTTACCTTCCTAAACTCCCCCAGATACTGCTCTAGTCCAAGAGGAAAAGTTCTAAAATCTTCAGATCTCTCTTTCTCCTCCAGTTTTTATGGAAAAAAAAAAACAAGTTCAAACAGCTTGCAAGAAGGATTTTTTTTTTTTTTTTTTTTTTTTAAATACTGGAGCCATGCAGCAACCAACACAATGGTCCTAAGCACAGAACTACAGTCGAGCCTACAAATAAAGAGCATACTCAGAACACATCCTTCAGAACTCTTCTAACAGAGGAATATTCCTAACCTTGCCAATTTTTCCCATTGAAAAAAACTGCTAAAGAATAGTGGGGTAAGATGAAATGCAAAAATCAGAACAGCAAGAGGTCCCTAGAGAACCAAAATAAAGGTAGCTGAGACCTGCAAAGGAGGAGACCCACAAAAGGAAGAAGAAATCTTAACTGTATGCTGGTTGCACACCAAGAGGCTGAAGGAGAAAGTCCAAAGCACCTACAAGAAATGTTTGCAGCCCCATGAACAGCAGATCCCTCAAATCCTGCCTGGTAGACAAGAGACAGGCTTAGCTACTGTGTCTTATCACCGCTGCACCCACGCCTTGTACCTGCATCCCGGGGCACAAGCTCCCCGGGGCACAAGCTCCCCGCAGACCGGAGCCAGTGCTGCGGCAGGATCTCTGACCTGCTGCCCAGCTGTGCTTGGCCAACGAGGTCTACAGGCCAGGGGAGAAGTCATAGAATCTTTTCAGTTGGAATAGACCTTTAAGATCATCAAGTCGAACCGTTAACCCAGCACTGCCAAGTTACCACTAAACCACGTCCCTCAGCATGGTGCAGCCGAGGTGAGCTCCTTCTGGCGAGGCCCCATGCAAGAGTCTCGCCACAAACGCTGTTTCCACACTGCTCCAGAAGACTTCCTCCACCCCACGAGGCGCCAGGCACCACCTCAGCCCCTCCTCAGCCCGGCACACGGCCCCCTCTTTTTTTTTTTTTCCCCCCCAATTGTACTGTTTAGGCAGGTAAAAATACCATAAAAATTAACAAGAATCTCCCCTGAGTCTCCCACAACCCTTCTTGCTGTTGTGTCTTATTCGCAGATGGCTTATAAAGCGGGCGATGAGGGGCTGAAGAAGCACAGTCAGATGCCCAGCAGCATCTTCAAACACGAGAATAAGGCCCTACTCACCGGCTGGGGCCAGAGCTCTCCGTGCTGCGGCACGGTGCGTTTCTGTACCAGGTCGTCACACTCGGGCAGGTCCTGCTCAAAAACACAATTCTGTGGGCCATGAAACACCACCTACAGTTTAATTGCCTGAGGCAAAACCTATTCCATGGCCAATTTAGAGTAAACGCTTCCGCAGCGATAACAGCGAGATCAGGTAACTAGCTTTTCTGACCACGGACACATGCAAAAACTAAATTAAAAGGAAAAACGATGCTCCTTGCCAAGGTGAACAGCTGCTGCCGTTTTTCTCCTGCCCCTCTGTGTCCTCTCTTCACCAGGAAGAAGGATTCTGCAGCTGATAAACTGCATTTTCATAAATTGTGCATCCTAGACTGCTCATAAAAGACAATCGTGTAAGGAGACCAAGGAAGGAGAAAGAAGAGCTTGGGAGAGACCTCTCCGTGCTGTTAAATGAGTACAAAATGAGGTTACTTCTAGGGTAACAGCCTCTAGCCACGCACAATATAGTGTTTCTAACAACACTGCCTGTCTGCAGCATCATTTTTATTAGTGAAATAGGAAGGATTTATTTTTTTAGAACACAGATTTTGTGCAGCAGTAGCTGCTATTATTCTGTTAAGTAGTACAGGAATAATCATTTCCTGCTCCAGTGCATTGTCTCAAAAATATTATACGACGTACTGGAACATCCCCATCATCTCTCATAAGAAAAACAGCCACATATCAACAGTAAAACGGTTGTCTCAGCATCTCCTACCTAGGTTTTGGATATATTTAACATCGTTACAACACGTTTCACCCACAGACCTCAAAGCGTTTGGCAAGCGTACTCAGCCTTGCGGTAGTGGACACAAATCCGCAGAGAAAAATAAGCGAGCGACTCAAAAATCACTTATCAGTCAAAGCAGAGCCAGAAATAAGACGAGAACCAGCTACGCTCACCATTGCACAAGAGCACCCAGGAAAGAGTACACAAGCTGTGTAGGCACAGATTAGAAATGAGAACCTATTTTTAACTCACGTTCTTTGCCTAACTCCCCTATTTACTATTTATCAAAAAACAGTTACATTCTGAGGTTTCAAAAAATAACTTAATCGTTCGTTTAGAACTGAGGAAATTCTCTAAATGTAGGATTTGAGGCTTGTCAGGAGAACTCAACTCCATTCCAAAATCCATGCCTAAAAGCATCTGTCATAACACTCTCGCTTCGGAGGACGAACGGTTCATGAAATGGCTCCACTTTTCGGAAAGTCCCATTTTCATACAGAAACAGACAGTAACGAAAAATTAGATTTCGCATCTCATTTGCAAAAGCAGAGCATGGCATTCAGAGTATTAAAGAGGACATGACTGCATTAGCTTAGCGTGGTCAACTACAAACCTGATTTATCCCAGTTTTTCTTCCCCACTAGCAACGTCCAGAATGAAATTTCTGTCTGTCCAGCCCATAAAAATATTTAATAAAAAAATTAAGACTAAAGGAAAAACCTTTGGGATTCTTCAAAAGCACAGATGTTTTCTACCAACCACTAGCTAAGCCCACTTCCATAAAAATATTTCACTTCATACATTTTCAAGAGGCATCTATGACAACATTTTTGTATTCTGAAAAACTAATTTATAACACGAGATTTAGAAAAAGCCTGATTTAGAAGAACATTTAAGCTTCCTTATTCCAGGATTTTTCTTTTAGCCCAAGCAGATGTTACTGTTTCTTTCTACCACTGCGATTTTTTTTCCTTCAGTATCTGACATTTTGCTTGTTGGGAAAATATTTGCCTTGTTCTAGATTTCAGGCTGAAATGATCAGCAATTCTTTTTTTTTTTTTTAAAAATGAAAGAATACTTTAGATCACACTGCAATTTCCTCAGAAATCAAGTGCTATTATGTTAGGTGAAAGTGATAACACCAGCATTTTCCCCAAACTTCTCACTGTAATTTTTTCCCCTAGTTATTTAAAACTCTTCAAACCTCTAATTATGTGGGGTGATACTTCCAACACTCGGTGTCTGCCTCACGCTGCGTACTTTGGAAAGTTTTCATCAAATTCCATCACTTCAAAGAATGCAATTAATGAGGAGCGCGCTCTTCGGTAACCTCTGCTGGCAGAATCTTCAGACTTACCATTTCACAGGGACGAGCTTCGCGTCACGGTTCCTTTGTGCACGTCACCAGGAAAATTGTGGCTCTTCTGCCCAAATTACTCAACTCTGAAGCTGCAAAGGGAATTGCAAAACTGGAAATCGCAAAACACAGGGATGTAAGAGAGTCCCAGGTTGTTCAAAGCATGGTCAGAGGTATCTCAACCTGGTTACACCCAAAGAAAATGACTACTGTTCTGCACACAGTTGGTAATTTTGAGAAATTACAGCAACTGAAAATGGAATCTTGATGTCAGAAGCCAACATTTGTATCTATAGATGCAATACCTGGTGCCGTTTCAATAGTCTCTGCCCTATAAAACAAGAGATACTAAACTACTGCCAAAGACGAGACTGGTAACTGCAAATAATATTGCTCTTCTAATAAGATTTGAAAATTTGGTGGTAAAAGGCAGTTCCTCACATTTGCAGGAATGAAGCCAAAGAACGTATTTGAAATATTTGCGTTCTTTTTAAAACAGGTGATTCTACTGGCCACGGATGATTATGTACCACCTCATGTATCTTTTTTCCAGAAATAAAATATTTAGGTATTACCAGTACCACGTTCTTTCAAACCAACCTTACGCTAGGGAGGAAGAATACGATGGTTTTGCTTGTTCCAATGCAAAAAAGTCCAAACAGCAGCATGATGTAGACACGAAATGACCTTTTTATGCCACAAGACGTCAGCCTACAAAATGCTGTAAGTCACCAGAGTGGCCTAACGTTTCTGCAAGGTTTCCCATTTTGTTCTTATGATGTGCTTTTACTCAGACAAAAAACGCGCTCCTCTCCCTCTGGAAGACTTAGGGCTACTCGCACGTTTCCTTTCATTTCTATAAATTGCTGTACGAAAATAAAGGTAAGGATTTGCAAAGACGGATAGCAGATTAAGAGGCTACACAGCTTACTACGGCCCTACCGAATCATTAAATTACCACCCAGCTACATGAATCCCCAATGCATAAACAGCACAGAGGAGTTTTAAAATTCTCATCTTGCAGGATTACCTTACTGAAAAGCTAAAGGGCACCCGTGTTCCTGTAGTAAAACAGCAGTATTAAATTACTAGATGGATTTTACAGCAGGGATTACTCACCCTGCAACATTTAAAGCAACATATCAATGTCTTTCTTACAGATTGGAGAATAAAATTATGTGTATAAAAAAAGTATCAGCTTTTCACCTTGTTTTCATCACCCCAGTAGTGAGATCAAAGAATCCCACGTTACAAAAGTAATGGAGCATTTCCCTGGGATCTTTAGTGCAACCATGTACTCACCTGCAACTTTTGTACAGTTAAATATACGTGCATTTATCTTCTACAAATATAATAAACATTTCTATTGACTAAACGCAGCCTGATTACTGCTAACCTTAATTGTTGATAGACAAAATATTAAGTTTGGATCAGAAATTAAACACTTAGATACCCTTATACTTCATCAGAAATGAATGTCCACCTACAGCACATGAATCGCACATGAGCCCACGGTAACGGCAGCACTAGGGCAGCTGGTGAATCAGGTCAAACACAGACCGAGAAGCCTACACAGGTTGTCCAACACAGTCAGGCTCTTACAGGTGTATTTTTTTATATTTTTTTTTAAGTAAATCCAAATTCTTACATAAAACTGACAAGCCTTTTTACTAGTCTTTTTTAACTGAACAAGACGCAATAAATCTCTATATATTGCCTAGATACTTTAAGATTGCCATGGACCATTACACTAGTAAATTACTCCGAGGTTTAGAGCTTGTCGTTATGCAATAAATTGCTCACCAAAACCTTCATTGTTCCTAAGGCAGAAATTACACGCAGTCATGGGAATTACAGTATGAAACAACAAGCCTTTGCTATTTCAAAGGTTTATTATCAATTCCGGATGCAGAATTACATACTCAGAACCAACCAGATCACAACGGCAAAAACCATCTTCACACCTTTTTCTGCACTCTGTTCTTCAGACATCCACGCTGTTACCTGACATTAACACTTGCAGAAAAGGCACATAAACGTTTATGTACTGTTCTGGTAGCAGCTGCATCCTGAGAAAACACCGAGTGCAAACAATGGAAGTACACAGATAGGCAAATAAAACAATCCTTTCCCACATTCACTCTACACAAGTATTTTTTAACAAGGGCAACGAAAGTAACGTACTTCCTTTTAAATCCATGAGAAGATCCCAAGTAAGCTACAGAAAACAAATTCCTTTTTTCCTTCTTTTTTTTTTTTTTTTTTTTTTTTTTGAAACCTCCACAGACATCCTGCTTCCAGGGGACCTCCAGAAACAAGGTGGTGCTACTCTGCAGGACACAAGAACTCACAAATTCCTTGTTACCCGTTATGAGAGAGCTACCACTTATTTTGGGCGAGTTTTGCCAATTTTCTTCAAGAATCACCAGACATCCTGCAGAGACAAGCATTAATCGTTACGCAGATATACCGAGGAAAAGCACGTGCTTTTTTTTCGGCAGATAGGGTAGATAGAATAAACTCGTCCTTCCCGCTGACAAATACGCTCAGGATCTGGTGAGAGCCTTAACTGTGCATCGTGCCTCCAGCGGAGCTTCCCGGGGCACGGACAGAGAGGAGACCAGGGAAAAGGATGCTGCTGGCTCCCCATCCGTGGGCTTTCAGATCCCTTCCCCCAGAGCTGAGTCACTCAGATCATACATTTTAAACCTTAGCTTCCCAGTTACTATAACAACTTAATGGATTTCTTCTTGATGTTATTAATTACGTTCAGTTTAATCTGTTCATACAGGATTTGGGGGGAGGCACTGTATGACAGCTTCTCTTCTCCTTTCAAAAAAGGCTTTTACATTCCTAACTTGCTCCAACACTTAGGTGCTCCCCCCATAAATCCCCTTCCACTGAGATAAGGAAACGCTCATATTCCTTCCTTTGAGAACTCAGAATAGAAGGAAATGCTTTTTTCCTGAAACCAAATAAGATGCCCAAAATAAACCTGCGAAAGATGTATCTCAGCTGTTTTTCTACAGTAAACGCGGTGCACAGAACAGCTTGTAACCTGGCTGAAAGTGGCATTTATAATACATCCCAGAAGAGAAAGACTGAGCACTTTGCAAGCAAAACTACTGAGAGCCCAAGCAAAGAAACAGTCAGAATCTAATTTATTAGGTCTACATTTCACAGCCTCAGGGTACGAAGAGGCAGACCTCTGCTGCTGCAAATGGCAGGAAAAGGCAAGGAACTCGAGGCAAATCCCAAGTTCCAGCAGCAACGCAGTGTGCAGAATTAGCCCCCTTCATTCTCACTTGTCTCGGCTTTGAAGCCGGAGATCAGGCGTGCCACTGCTACCCAAGAGCGCAGAAACAGGGGAGAAAAGCAGAGACTTGGCTCCCCTTGGCAGCGCCACGGGACGGGGAGGATGGGCAAGTTTCCTCAGCCTGGCCACACAAGGCGGGCAGGGAAGGAGGACGCTCATGCAGGGATGAAACAGCACTGACCTCCTGCCACTTCAGACCCACACAGCGTTTCGTTAACGTAGAAAACCTCCAAACACCAAATCTCTCCCTCTTCCGAAGGCTGGTGGGACCCTGGCAGGCCACAAGATGACTGCCAGCCCTTTTGAGGGCAACGGGCTGGAAAAGACTGAAAATCAGTAAGTCAAGATCTATAGGGGGGTACCTGCAGCATGTCAGCACTCAATATGTATTCTGTATGTCCATCCAGGGGCAGACATTAGCTGTTGGCTGTTTTCCTTCCTCCAGAGCCTGGAGCCAGGGGAGCCGCCACGCTGCATCCCTGTTGTAGGCAGAGCCATCTCAGCACCCAGCTGAGGGAACCTGGCTCGGGAGACAGCCCGACTGCAGGTCTCTGCGATGGACGTTTTGGCAGATACCCAGAGAGTTAATAAATGAAAATTACAATATCACTTTATACACTTATTTTTGGGGGGGGGGGGGGGGAGAGAAAGAAAAAAAAGAAGTCCTACTTAAAAGGGCCACACCAGAAGTATGGGGACAACTGGGTGCAACGGAGAACCCGAAATTCCTACAGCCTGAATGACTCGGGAATGAAGCGTTCCCACTACTTTCTCCATTTAGATTTATCCATTTTAGCTGTAGAGTGCGGAACCACGCTCATCTGCAGAACCATTGCCACACAGCGCTGAGGATAATTTTAACCCCCCAGACATATGGAGAACACTCCTTTCACCCTCCTCTGCAGAAAAAAGGAAAGATGATCTAAGCCTACAGACTTCCAACAGGGAAAAAAATCTTCTCCAGATATTTCAGATCAAAAAAATTCACGGAAACAATAATAATACTTGTTTATATTTACAGCGTAAGAGCACACACTACATTTTAGTCACCTAATATGCAGTGATAAATACAGGAACACAGGGGGGAATAATTTTATGCTGCTTGCAAAATTTATTTTTTTATTTCAAACGACTAATTTCTATGAATTTAATTACCCTGATTATAAAGTACAGTTGTTAGACACCTACAAGTACCCTTTTAAAACCTATCATTGTAACTATACTTTTTAAAAACCAATAATGGAAGTGTATGTCTGAAGTAAAAAGCAGCACGAAGCCGCTGCGCGTGCCACGCGACTGCACTTCACCGCATTAACCCAGGTGCAGCTGTTTGCTCCCAAAGACACAGTATCAACAACGAAAGCCAAAATAGGTGTTGTTTCCTGAAAAGCATAAGCTTTCTCGAAGAAAACCTGTTTTATACAACCACAAAGTAACGGGTGCAAATGTAGAAATAAAAGGAACGCGCTCTGGATTAAGAGCGCTCTGGCACAACGATGGGAATAATTACCAAATGTGTTATGTTTTTACCCTGAAGTACTGGAGATGGGACTACCGCGTCTCTGGGGAGAAGCAGGGAGACCTTAAGATGGTTTATAACCATCACTTGTGGTTTCCCAAATCCACAGCTAATCTGCAGCCCTGGTGTAGAGGCTTCCATTTCAGTTACCATTTCCTCACTGGTTTTACATGGTTATACTGGAAAGCAAGTGCTGGTGCCTCCCAATATGCAGGTCTCTGATCCATTAGGCAGCCACAAGACCCACCAAATAAAGACGCAATTAGACATCTCTGCAGAGTAAAATGGAAAAAGCAATAATTACTCCAGGGAGTGCACCATACTGCAGTCTGATCATACAGTCAGTTATGGGAAAGGAGAAGGGCACCTTTTCTCGGGGGCCGCTTGCAAAGGCTTTCCCTGATGCATTCAACCCCAGCACAGAAAAGAGGTTTCCGAAAAGATGAGTGCTACAGGAGGAACATCACTGCCACTACCCCAAGGTGAAGCACACGCATAAGCCATTCCATGGAGAGGAGTTTGGAAGATGTCTCCTACTTTTTCCTTGTTTTATAAATAAAACCATGGCGCTTACAAAAAAAACCCCGCAGCCAGCATCAATTCCTCCTGGTAACAAGAGCAACAAGCAAACTCCACACCAGTAATACCTCGGGTCAAAGAAGAGAAGCAATATTTAATCTAGAAAAATCCATCAAAGATTTCTACTGATGTGCGCAAAATCAATAGGAGTTTGCTCAGGGCTAAGTTACTATTTTTTATTGTAAAGCTTCTCTATTTTTACATGAATCTAAACAAATACCTTATCTTTTGCCTACCAAGAACTTCCCAACTTTTACTAAGCGTAACTGAATTGAGGAATTAATTTCATTATAACTATGTTACGTGCCAGGAGACTTGCACCAGAACAGTACTAGTCTTGTAGAGACTACTAGTCTTGTAGACTAGTACTTGTACAAAGTATTTTTTCCACTGATAGCAGATGATTAAGCAACAGGCAAAGATGCTAAAAAAATGTATCTTTCTACTTCCTTCTAGCTAGCTACTTGCCTGTGACCTAATTATTTTTCCTTTTTTAAAAAGGCACGTTTTTCTGTGAATATGGCAACAGGCTCCAGAAGAAAACCAACCATTAGGTAAACAAGTATTTATTTTTATAGTTCTTATGCCTGACTTCATTTGAACACTGCCTTGTTCTCGCCTTTCTGAGAAAAGGCATTTAAAGTCTTCAATTTATATTTGAATTGATTCATCAGTGACCCACAAGCAGCTAGAAAACAAATGGTCCTGTGACTCCTCCAAAAATTACAGAAATGGATAAAAAACGAAATGAAAAATGTGAAAAAGCACCCAGGCTCAATTCACCTACGGAACAGGGGAAACGTTGGACACGTGGCAAGTAACAGATCAAACCTTTAACAGTGTAGGCAGGGGATTTCAGGATACCAAAACTTTATGCTTATGCTGAAAGAAATTAAAAGCTCGGAATGGGGGAAGATCACCAGCTTCATAACAGTGCCAGGCTTCTAATCGTCCTGCTTATCCAAGTATTTGTCTTACGTTAATGGTTTTCAGCCAAAGGTCTGTAAGTTACATATATACATAATTCATTAGGAAAGTGCAGTGAAGGACTATAATAGAAGTTTCTGAATGAATTCTAGAAAGGAAATGCAAAACTGAGACAGAGAAAAGAAAGACAGACAGACAAAAGACAAAAAAACCAACTGAGGCATATTCACGTCTCCCAGCGCTGCCTACCTGTGAAAAAACAGTGGGGAATGGTATCCTAAGACCTATTGCAGCAGAATATTAATTGTTATGATAGCAGTAGACCACTTGCCTAGAGCTTCTTGATGATTTGACTCTTTTGAAGTTGTCTCAAGCAAGAATCCATCATGAAATCCTCGGGGTTAGCAGGCAAGGATGGTGCTACACCCCACCTCACCCTCCAGCTCTGTTCTTCTCGCACTGTGCCTCACCACCGAGGCTCCCTGGAGAAGCTTCCAGGACCTTCAAGGATGACAATGCTGGGACAGGTTTCCTGGTCTCTTTTGAGGATCCCAAGAAATACACCCTGGATGCCCTGAGAGCTTTCTCTAGCGGGAAGAGGAGCACCTCTGGCAGAAGCGGTGACCTGAATCCAAGCTCTCAAAATCCTGCTTCTAAATGCTCTTTGTCTCCCACCCCAGAATGGCCAGTGTTATTACAAACCCCAAACACCATTAGCCATTCTCAGATGAAAAATGGAGAATCCTATGCTATTTCAGTGACTATTTTCCAAGCTGATGCCTACAGCGACTGCAAATGCTATACATGGACGCGTTTTCTTCAAGTGGAATGACCAAAATAGGCAGTAGCGGGTTTAGCTCTTGCACCAGACACAGGCACTGTGAGATTTCTGATTAGTATTCCTGAGCACACTGTGCATCCTGAGAATATGATTTTCTTTGAACAGAATCCCATCAAACAGAGCAGCTTCACCCTGAAGGTTTCCATATGTTTTATACTTATTTTCTTCTCAAGAGCTCTTGTAAGGTTGGATCATTTTCTGTTTCTTATTTGGGCTTCTAGTTTCAGAAACGGTTACTACTGAGGATTAATCATTTCGGATTCCTCTCTTCCTGAAGTTCCCGTTTTCACTGTTTATAAGCACTCTTGAAAGTATCCCTGTTGCAAGGGGCTCCACTCCAGATTTATCTTTCACATTTAAAGAGTACTCTGGCAATTTCAGAAGATTTTTTTGGGTACTGTTTATTCAAGTGGTATGCAATCCATTTCTTCCTTAAGCAATTACTGAATTACAAAAGCATGAATGAAACGAAAATCAATTGCAATAATTTATTCTTCAATCTGAGCATAGTACTCTTCCTTCAACCAATGCTCTGAAGCAGTTTTTCACTCGGTGACCATCTTGCAGGCAGAAAGCGTTCAATCCAACATCAATCTGCGTGACTCAGATGTTAAGCTTTGTTTAGCAACAAGAAGGTTAGAGAAGGTTCTCCCCCATCAAGGGAAATTTCTCCCCTTTTTTCTTTACACTTCATAGTTTACATCCCAAAACTGATTCTTACAGGTCAGTAAGAAAACTCTGAGGCTCCAACAACTCCCAGATTCCTTCTATGCTGCAGACAGTAATTTTATTTGGATTAGTTTCTAGAAGAGACACTGTTGCTCATTTATGTCAGTGGCACCTGAGTTCACTCAGGACCCCAGGCAAAAACAAAAATTAAAATATCATGGTTATCTATTCTAGCAAAGGAAAGGGCCAACTTCTTGTTTACAAGTTTAGAAACATTGTTACAAAAGAAAAACATCTAAAAGAACACCGAGGAGAAAATTCTGGCATTAAGCTCTCTATCTTTTGCAGCTCTCTATCTTTTGCAGCTTCCCTCAGGTGTCTTTGAAAAAAAAAAAAAAAACCAAAACACAAAAACAAAAAACCATAAACGCCTCAGCAGAATATTGTCTCTAAAATGTGGCCAACAGGTTCCTTCTGGGTTTAGGAGAGCAGAGATGACTTACAAAGCCACCCTACGGCATCAGCTTGTTAGCTGCTCCTCACCCTGCCGTTTCCCAGCTCTCTGTAGACTTCAAGACCATATTGTTTCCTTGAATTTATTTTAGATGACCTCTTTTTCCCCGTCTCTCTCTCCCTACCTCTCTACTTGTAGAACAGAGCTCCTGCTCTCTGCGTTCTTCTACAACAGACGCCTTGAATATCTTGTGCAAAATAATTCTTTCATTGCAAACTTCACACCAGCAATCCCTCTCCTAGTTCGTTCAAGTTGAAAAGTATTTGATAAAAAAAAAAGCATTAGCACCTGCTGCCTGGTTACCCTTTTACTCAACCTTTTGTTACCTGTTATGTCTTAACTGTAGTCATTCTAGTTCTGCCGTTGCTCACTAACACTTCATGCTTGGACGGCACACATTTTACCACAAATAGCTGCTGTTCCCTGCAAAATCTGCTGCCTATAATCAGGTCAAAAGTAGGGTATTATCAGCTATGCTGCAAATAATTACAGAGAAAATGAGTATGTGTTAACTGTTTAGCAGCTAAGCCAGGTCAGTTTAATGTTCTCAACAGGCAGCTGTTTGCAAGTGAAGTGCATTTCAGCAACTGACATCCAAAGTTTTTCTCAAAAATGCCATCTAACAGTTCGCATCCTCGTACTCCCATTGAACTGTGGCCGAGACCTTCAACACAACGCGAAACTGCTGAGGAGGTTTTCCATCCTCTTCTAGGCAAGAAACAAAGAGAACATCAGTCACCTCAACTTCTCCCATGCATTGCAAAGGATGCTGGGGGCTTCCGCTGCTTTTCTGCTATCAGAAACTCATTTAAGATATGATGAAGTACATAATACACTGAAATACTGCTATTTCATCAAATTACCTACAGCCCACAGGAAACAGAACCGCTGCAAGACTTCTTGGTCAACCAACAGCAAAATCACAGAGGATTTTGAGGAGGAAAGGTCCTCTGAATTAACCAGCGTTCCAGTTATAAAGAGAAACTTAAAAAGACTCAATCAGCTTAGTGCTTTCATTTTCAGAGAACAGAATGCAAAGAGAGGGAGAAATATCTCCAAAGAGTAGTAATAAGGTTTCAAAGTTTTCAACGATACAAAAATTCATGAAGCTTGCAGCCCTTTTTGGTCAAGTTCACCCTTCCTGTACATGCCCAGACAGGACGTTCCTTGGGCTCTTGCTTCCCCAGGACGGCCTCCACAGCCTGGTTTGAAGGAACCTCTGGTGTCGGGCACAAAAGGCGCTGACACGCTATGTTTAATGTTGGACAGTGAACGTCCCACAGGGGTAGGGCTGTTCTAATTAAACTTTTGATTTGGGTCTCTGAAAGGAACATCTACGTTTATCTCTAGGGCTAAAGCCAGCCAGGCAAGGGACAAATGGCTTGGTTTACTGGAAGGCAGGGTCAGCATGGCTACACCAAGGGTTGGACGGAATCCTTCATGGAGTGAAGGCTCAAAAAACCTTAGAGCTGACTCCAGCTGCTGGGACAGGAAAGCAGTCCCTACATTGCAGGTAGCAAGGGTGACAGCCTAGCAGGAAACATCTAAGCATAGCAAGTTTTAATGGAAACCTGGATCTTAGCTCCAGCTCAGGAAGGCTGCTCATCTTCAGAGCCCATCAAAAGACATTTGCCTACTTGGCTCTGGCTATCACAGTTTAAGGACCACGATTTAGCATATTTCTTAGTGTGTTTGCTGCTCCCATTTCCAAATCCAAGCTCAGAAACTCAACCCTAGCCCTATCTGTGGCTTTAACCACCATCTAGTCAAGACTTACCCTTCAACACATTTCCCCCTGTTAGTATCAGCCCTCAGTGGCGCTACAGAAAGAAAAAGTCATCAGCCCACAGCTTGCCAATCCCTAACACTAATTTTAGTCACACTACTACATGTAGCATTTCTACACGTGGAGAAAAACACCTAAGCTCATGACAGACCTCATCCCTTTTCCAGTGGCTTTTTATGTCATGTTGCACTGAACTCTCAGCTACTTCCACCCCACCAAAATCTACAGTAACTTCACATAAACCAACAGTAACTCCATATCACCCACCCACGTCATCCTCAGCCCAAACGCCAAATCCAATCCAGCCTCATTTCACTGTGCCACAGCCCATCATAAACCATTTGTTTGTGCTAGCACCAACTCTTACCCGTCTCTCAACTCTTATAACGATTTAACAGTAAAGATGTTCAGCCCATAAGGTACCAAGCTTTATAATTCTACCCCAGACAAGCTACCTTTTTTTTTTCTCTATAAAACAACTCAGTCTATACAATACTTTTGGTCTACACTGTCCCAATTCCCAGCCTACATTTTCAGTGCCACCAAGACTGTCCTTAATTCTTCCAGGCCCTGAACCTGCACAGACGCCTCCAGATCCTCCGTCTCGGTTTGTCATAGCTTGGGTTCATGGCTATACCCCACCAGCAATAAGCAACCCTGGTTGCCCTCAGGGAGATTATCAGTGTCCTACCCACACCTGATAACACTTCCCCCATAATGAGACATCTTCCCTCCCCTCTCCCCACCTGCTGGCCACCTGTCTGCGGGTGAAAGAGAAGGCATCTGTTGAAAGAAGCAGTCAAATACCACCACATGCACAAAGCGCTACCCGGCCCAAGACATAGCTTTTGGTTCCACTCGTCTCCTCATTCTCCACTGGCAAAAATATACATAACGCTCCTTGCTTGGCTTCCAAAAGGCGAGAATATTCGGGAAAGAGAGATGGATGGAGGGGAGGAAAAAAAATCTCACAAACCACACACACAAAAAACCCACACAGACAGAAAGAGAAGAAGCAAAGACAACCACAGGGGAATTTTCTGGATCTTCTTCCCTTGACTTATTAATAAAATAAACAAAGTGTATTGGTAAATGCACAAACATGAGGAAGTGCCAAACTCAGAGGGCACACACGCACTTACAGAATTACACTTTATAAGCATCTGAATAGCCCCAGATCTAATCCATCATCATCCGCTAATCTATTTTCTCATCACTGACAGTAACGCCAGATGCTTCAACAGAAAGTGCAAGAAATTCCACTGTAGGCAGACGTAGAATAATCTGCTCTCCTAGAAAGTTTCCTCCAAGCCTTATTTCTCAGAGACTGGCTTAAGCTATGAAGGATAAACATTTACATCTTTTCTGCAGCTCTCCAAAATTGTCTTTTTAGTATTTGCACAGTTTTTCACACTTCTGGATATTTCTGTGATTTACAGAAATTATCTTGGATCTAGCCAAGTTCTGTGCATCAAGAACGCCCTGGCAAATAGTCCCTCAGTCTATTTATACATCTAATGAAAAAAAAAAAATTAACAGTCTTGAATTTTTCAATTTCATTGCATGTGTACTTGTTCTTGTATGTATGATCAGGAAAAAAGTTCTTGATTTACCTTCTCTGTACCATTCATCACACTCTCTTAACATATGTTAACCTGAATCAGGGATATACACTTAAACTATTTGAGATGTAATGGCACGTAGGGCTTCCAGATGAACAGAACCGGTGGCATTTTACACTCACAGAACGGCACTAACCGCAAAGAGAAACAGGCCTTTCATGCATGTTTTTAGCAAGCAACGTGATACTATCAATTTGTCCTTTTATTGTACAAACAAGTTTTTGAAGACGAAAAATATTTTCATAATTAAAGAAATTCAGCTAACATGTTTTACCTAAACCAGCTAAGTAACCATTCCTCTGCATTGCCTGAAACCAAAACATTGCAGCAGCAAGAATCTGAAAGTGAGGCTGACAAATTATTTTAATTCTCTAAACTAAGAGAAATACGATGGGGGGGGGACGACACGGAACACCAGAGCATGAGTAGTAACATCAGATTAATATCCTTTTGCTTCAGAAACAATATTTAATGCCTGTAGACACACATTCATTTGCAATAGCCTTCAGGTTTTGGGGAGTTCTTTCACATCGTCATCCGTTCTACGCCTTTCTAATATTTTTTTCCATCTGCTAAGGCTATATTTATCCTACTGCCATAACTGTACAATTTCATTTACTGATGGAACTGATGTAAAGATTTACATGCTTTATTTCCTACATAATAGACATTTAATTTAAACAAATAAAGGTATCTCTGCACACCATTTTGTCACTATTTCTCTCAACGCACAAGAACTACCCACATCTATACCGGGACAGCTTGGATCACTCCAGGGCAGGGTTGTTTGGGTAAAACAAATCACCCCAACTGGCCCAACCTGTCAGCATTTAAAACTGTCATTTTAGGAAGGATTTTACAAATCTACCCATGGCTACCTATTTCAAATATGGAAATGCAAGGTAGCTGATTGTAATGACTTTTTAAACAAGACTACTGTTCGCAGAGACGATTAGTCAGCTAATCTGTTCTAAGCTTCCCGATAGATAAGTCAGACTCTTGAGCAAGGATTTGAATGGTGAATAAGGAGAGGCCTCCGCGTGAGGTGGGCAGAGCCGGGAAGTACGTACAGGGGTGGTTGGGGAAGACCAGGAAGGTCTGGGACACACAGCTGTCAGCGCTGGGCAAACGGAGTGGCTGGTGAACGCCCGGAAAAGCGAGAGGGAAGACGACGAACAAAGCAGGACAACTCTCTGTAGCACCTTCACGGTACTTCACAGCAGCAAGAGAGGCAGCAGCAGAAGGATCTGATGGGTCCGTTCAGCAAGGTCAGACCAACAGGTGTGGGAAATGGTTTGGACAGTGAGATTTTCATCAAATATACAAAGGCACATACTGGTGCAAAAGTAACTGTGAATAAGGAAACTACAGTAACCAGAAGGCACAAAGATCAATGAAGAGTTTTTGCAACCCAGCTAGGAAGAGGAGAGGCTGTATTTGCAGAAGGTAGCGCGCTGTTTACTACCAGAAAATGAGAAAAGGGTCCTACCTATAAATATGGATCAGGATTTGGTATACCACTTATCTCCATGACACACAGTAGGCTTGGCTTGAATTTTTCCACCTGTATGCAAATTCAACCTGAATATGTTTTTGGAAGAAGCAGCCAACAAGGCTGAATCTTACTTCGGGACCATGTTTAAGCATTACAGTAAAAATGGTTTACTGGAATCTAAAATGTCTAAAGATAAGAATAAAATAAGATATAGGTGTACCTGGAGTACATCAGCAGGCACATGGCAACATATTAAAATAGATGAAATGACAAGAGAAGCAGATAATTACTATGAATAACCTGCTATATGCAGCCAGTTTACTGAACAGCGTACTAGAAAAGCACCCTTTGTACTAAAAAGCTTTAGATTCTAGACGACTTGTAAGTCAGAGATTTGTTTACAATCTGGTCACCATCTCTGGAGCCAACAGTGAGGGATGCAGCACGCAAGTGTCTCTCTCAAAGTGGTATAAAAAAAGTTCTCTGTTTCAGTGGATTTAAAACACGCAAATGCAATTATTCAACTTATTCACTGCTGCTTTGTCTGGACATCAGAATTTCAGAGGAAAAAAACAAAAAGCATTGCACTAATTCTGCTGTTAAGACAACTTACAAATCTATCAGGAATTCTCTCTTTGGTGCAGGTGACCTCTTGGGATATTTTCTACTGCTGAGCACCACAGAAAACAACTCCTTACCTCCGTGGCTACGTTCCACCCTGACAGGCTTCAAGTAAATAGCTGGTTGTCTATCAGAACCGATTTATTGCTCCTCAACCTTCACCTAGGGAGGTGAAGGGAGCACCACTCTCTGCTCTCCTGCCCGGCACCCCTCGGAGCTGACGTGGAGCTCCGCAGAGGAAACACTCAACTTACTTCCAGATCCTCTCTAAACTCCCACCAGGCGCCCAAGTGAGAAAAGGAGAATCAGAAGGAAAAAAAAAAAAAAAAAAACCCCCACCAAACAACTGACTCAAACCACATGTTAACGAACATGATGCATCGCTGTGATGCCTGGAAGAGAAAATGTCACCGAGAAATTCGCGTTGGGAGGGCTGACCCGAGAAGAAGCGGGAAGGATGAGCGGGTGGTCCAGCCGATGGCTGGCCCCTCGCAGAGGCGGTACCACCGCGGGGGGAACACGACTCCCAGGTGTGATGCTGCGACAAGACAGCCTTAACCAGCCCAAAATGAGTAATTCTGACAGAAATTTGGAAAAAAATGGAAGAAAATAATTTAGGGAAAAAAAAACCCACAACATCATTTAAAGTACATCTTCCCTCTTTGGAAAGCCAAACACCCCCCCCTCAAAATTATTTATTTTGTTTTTAAACTATTAGTTCTTAATGCCATGTGATTCACTACGACAAAACTTACTGAAACCACCGAAACAACCCACAAGTGACGAAGATGTTTTCCTCAACCCAACCTGCTGCGCGCAGGTGGCGATGCCGCGCACCCCCTGCCCGGCCCCGGCCACCCAGCGGCTCCCGGCCGCCCCCCGGGACCCCCCGCCGCCCCGGCCCCGCGGCAGGCCGGCTAACGGACCCCCGGGGGATCCCTCCCTCCCTCGCCGGGGGCTGACGGAGACACGGCCCCGGGCGGCGGCCGGGGGCGGCGAGCGGCGGCCAGGCGCAGCCGGTAGCCCAGCGCCGCTGCCGCCCGGCCCGGAGCGGCGGGCAGGGAGCCGGGGAAGCGCTTACCTTCGCCGGCAGCCTCCGGGAGCTGTGCTGCTCTCCCCGCGGCGGCGCGGTTCCCCCCTCAGCCGCCGCTCTTCAGAGCTCCATGGCTCCGCCGGCTCTCCCCAGCCGGCGCCGGCAATGGCAGCGGGGGGCGAGCAGGGAGCGGCGGCGGCTTAGCGCGGCGGAGCTATCGGGGCCACCACCTGCCAGGGCTGCGCCGGCGGCTGGGCTGGGCTGGGCTGAGCTCGGCTGGGCTGGGCTGCACCCCGCTCCCCTCCCTTCCCTTCCCTTCCCCGCGCTGCCGGGCGGGAGCGGCGCCGTCCCCTGTGGGCGCGGGGCGGGCTCGCCTCAGCGCCCCGCTTCCCGTCCGCCGGGCGGGGGCGGCCTGAGGGGAAGCGGCAGCCGGCCGGCCGTCAGGCGGCGGGCGGGGGCTGCGGCCCACCAGACCCGCAGCGGCCGCGGTGAGGGGGGGCGGCAGTGCCGGGGGGGTCCCTGCGGAGCCTTCGGCCCGGCCCTGCCTGGGGAGCCGGGGCCCAGCCGCGCCCGCGGGAGCCAGGAGGGTGTCGTGTCCCCCCCCTCAGCGAGCACCCTTCGGGCCTCGCTCGCGGGGTTTGGCCAACAGCCCTGCTGGGCAAAGGTGAGTTTTGAGGGAAGGTCTGTGGCAAATTGCCCGGGAATAAAGCAGAAAGCCAGTTCCATCGTTGCATCCGTAGCGGCAGAGCAGGCGAGGAAGCAGCTCGTGGCGCTTTGAGGACCTGCCTTCGGAAACATCGCCCGCAGCACCTGTCAGCCGAAGGCACGGGGCAGGGGACACCCCAGCACAGCCACGGCAGAGGCACCACACGTCCCCTGGAAGGTCCGCACCACTGCGCACCCATGGAAAGCCATGCCGGCACAGCCTGGCCAGGCTGGCCAACAAACAGCCTCTTACCTTAAAGCTAACAACAGCAAAATGTCTCATATCCATACGCTAACCCCGCTGGCTGGTCACACCACCCGCAAACCCCCGTGATGTGGGAGATAAGGATAACTGGTTTTATCAGGTTTCGTTACGGTAGGAACCTCTCTTTGATCCTAACAGCGATGCAAGGCCTTTGGGTGTTTGATGTCTTCATCAAAGGCCAAGTTTCTGGAGTAAAGATGTGAAGAACTTGGTTCACATTTTGTAAGAGGAAGTTTCTAGTCTTCACGGTTGAGGAGCAGCATTTAAAAGGCTAAAAGAACCCGCTCCGACTCCCAAAACCTCAGAATCCAGAATACAAAACCCAAGTGTATTCATTATAAAACCTTTTGAATTAAGAGTTAATCTTGCTATTTGTGGATGACACACAGGCCCTTGATTTTTTCCAGGGATGAATGACTACAGCCTCTGAAAGCGGAACAGAAGGCTGCTGTGTTGTCGTTCTTGCTCAAGTACCATCCCATAGCTTCGTATCCCACAGACCCCCAGTACAGACCATACCAGGTCTTGATAAACCAGCCTTTATGCAGTGCAGTGTAAAAGAACAATATTGAATGAAAGTTTTGTACTACATAAAGAGGGAAAAAAGATTGGCTGTATAGCTGGTCAGTTACGTTGTGGTAAAGCTAAGAGTTAATAGCTGCTTAATAGATTTCTATAATATACAGAAGTTGCTTTTTAGCATACACAAAATAAAACTAATTATCAACAAAAGTTCATTTCCCCACCCCAATAAAGGCAAATTTATTTCTGTACATGTACCGTAAAAAAAGTGTAAGACTGCTAACAGTGGTAATTCAAATGACGATTTTGGGTATTTCCTTCATTACTTCATGTTGCAAACAAGGGTACGGAAGAAAAGGCAACTTCCATGAATACACGATGCTGTACTGCCAAAATTTTTAAAGCAACTGGAAAGCATTTCTCTAGAGCGTTTTGCACCATTATCGCTTATCACCTCATCCTTTCCTCTGTCAATAAAATACCGCTTGTAGACATTTACTAGCCTGTCCAGTCTGAAGCCCAAAAAAAGGAAGACGTGCACCACTATATTGGACAACTCTTCCCAGCGTTGTGGTTGGATGTGGAACTGAGGATGCTTCTGTTTGGTCACAGGAGCTGAACTGTGTTGTCTCACACAAAAGCAAGACACCAGGGGCTGGGGCAACAGGGACTCCAGCTGAGTTTTGGCAGAAACGGGAGCCATCCCCTTGCAGAGCAGCCAGCTGGGCTCTTGCCTCCGTGCCCACCTCCCGTTCCTGCAGAGGAAGGCCGCTTGGTGCCATAGCGCGTTACTACTCGGCTGTCCAGGGACGGCTTGCCCCCGTGCAAAGCCACAGTGGCCAAAGCGGCCTGTGTGGCAGTGCGTGCAGGAGCCCTGCTTGAGAGGGAGCTGCCAGCCTCTGCAAGCCCTGGTCGGCGTGGCCCCAAGTGCTGGGGTGGCTGATGGCCCCATGCACTGCCCAACATGGATGGACACCTACCGGTCTGCACCACTACACAGGCGTTGCCTGCCCTAAGCCTCACCCTTAGGGTAAGGATGAGAACACCACCTTCATTTTTGTCATGTGAAGGATGTGGTTTTGGGAAAGAATAAGCCGTGCAGGTCCCAGTTGCCTCCAAAAGAGGCAAGCTAGACCAGCGCTACATCCAGGCTGACCTTCTGTACTTCATGGGCCATTACATTTCGCCAGTTTCCTCCTGCTCAGGACTGTATTTGACTAAAGCTTATCTCCCAAAGTCACCCAGCCTGGGTCAGAAGATAGGACAGAGAGGTCACCACTTAGCAGTCTGTTCCTCTGGTTGCTCACTGACAACAATAAAATATGTACTTAAGACTCCGATTTGAACTTGTCTGACTTCAGCTTTCAAACAGTCGTTCTTACGCCCTCCCCTGCTAACCCAAAAACTTACAGCCTTTTACATGCTAATCAAGTCACTGCTTAATCCACTTTTTGATAAGCCAAGTAGATCAAACTCTTCATTATACGTGGCATTTTCTTTGCTCTTCAAACATCTTTACAATTTTTTTTCTAGGCCTCTCAAAACATGCCAATACCTTTCACAAAATTTGGGCTGCAAAACCATTTGTAGCATTTCGATAGCTTGCAGGAGCAGTAAGTAAGAAGCAAAATGATTTCTCCCCCCTCCACCCCGTGTGCTGCCTTGGTCCGAGAGTCACGTGTAAGAAACCTGATCAAGAGTCCGACATGCAAGAGGGTTAAACCCAGTGAAACTCTACAGCGAGGTCAGGTTCAGCAACCCTCCCCTAGATTCTAGATTCAATCTCTGTGGTTGAGGTTCAGGCGAATCCTTGATTGTTCGGAATGGAGTGTTTAGGAGAGTTGTTTCTTAACTGTAAGCACTGAACAGAAATAAGTTATGGCAGGACACAAAATCCTCAAACGGCTGAAAGAAAACCTTATCTTCTAGACTACAAGGCCAGGAAAATTGAGATCTTGCTCTTAGTCCCCCACAGCCTTCAGGCAGCACATATTATCTTTTAACTCCCTGGCAACAAGAAATATCAGTAATCCTGATTCAGTCAACGATTCAGGAACGCTGACGAAGTTCCAAAACCTAATAGACAGCAGTGCTTCACCCTGATGGGAGGAGGACCTGGTGGTTACTGCTGCATCTTGGCTTGCAGCAGCAGACTCGAATGATCCTCCTCTCTTCACCGCTCTCTGGCTTGCTGACGTCCTATTGGAAACTTCAATACTGATAGCAGAGGCTGATAAAGGGAGGATGAAATTAAGAAACTCCTTAGAGCTCACGCTGTGATCATATCACAGGCTGTGTTATTCTTATCTTCCTCCGCTGAATCTGCCAAGTCAACTCCAAGGAGTCGTCCATGGCATTAAGATATTCCACCGACCCAGAGAGCTCATAATCCACACTAGAGCTGAATACTGAAAGCTGCAAAGCTTACTCTTCTTACACTGCTGTACTAATATTTAGCAAATACCATTCATGAGCCCAAATTTTTCATTTTCAAGAAGCTCTAAACATCCTAAAGGACCTAATACCCATAAATCTGACTGATATCCTGCCAGTCTTGTGAAAAGGCGGTAAGTGACTTACACCGACCAATGCTGTATGATCAATGCCACTGTCACTCCCCACAGATACCTATTTAACTCTCAAATACACAGTAGTCAGGCAAATCCTGAAGATTCCCACTTGTGGCACGTCGGGTTATTGGCCAATACCTCCCCGTTCCTGTGAGAGTCCAGAGAAGCTGCCAAAGGCCACCTCCAAGTCCTTCTCTCTGAATCTAATATTCACAGCTCAGCAAAATTCAGGCCAAGGCACGGAGATGAAAGAGTTTTACTGCAGTGATGAATTGGTCTCCTCCTCCCAGTAGGTAGGAGGGAGGCATCTGTTCTCATTCTCCGGAGTCGCTTCATGCTTAAACTTTTGACCCTGGGATCCCAGTGCCTTCCATACAGGAATTGGCAGGATAATACACTACGAGGCGTTGAGTGCTTTCCGAAGGGGGACGTCTGTTCCCCAGTAGTGGGAGCGTGTTCCTTCACTTACAAGGTCCCACCCCAGTCAGTAAACACTCAGATGCCGACAGCGTGGAGATGATGCACAAGTGATCGGTCCAGGCAGTAACGCGGGAGTGGTTTTGGATGCAGCGTTGACACTGAGCTCTCACCGGTCTGAGTCATGCTTTTCATCATCTCCCAGTGGCTTCTTACCATTTCTGCCCCATTTTGGTGTATGGCTTGACTGCAGTTATTCACGCCTTCGTCACCTCCCAGTTAAGTACTGCGGCGTGATGCAGCTGGGAAGGAAGCTCGCAGCACTTCAGAAACTCCAGTGAGTACACAGGACATTGCAGAGCGTCGCCTCAGCAGTGACCATCCTGGGCTCTACTCAAGTTCCCCATAAAACAAAATCAAGTGCAGGGTTCTCACCTGCCTGATCCTCTGTGTTGCAAGCCCACCGTAGCCCAAAGGCCTCCTAGTAGGGTGAAGAGCATTGCTGACGGCTTCATTACTGCCCGTCGGTGGAGGGATGCTACGGCTTTGTGGCCAGAAAGTAGAACTGTCTCAGGATCAAATCTGAGGATACGGAATGAACCAAGAAGTAAACATCATTAATAAATGCGTCGCCAGTTATTGAAGTGTACGTTTCTCGGGCTTTGTTTTCTCTACTATAAAAAAATAGAGCAATGTATATGTAAAAGAGGACGGGGGAAAAGTCCCGCTTACCAAAATAGGACACCATGGCATCCTTTTTTATTTTTTTTTCCTGAGGAGACCGAGAGGAAAAAATAACCTGGCAGATGTTAGTCATTTTGCTTAATGCACTCAGATACTTTGGCGATAAATGTGGTAGGAGAGCTTGTACAGAATAGAATAAATGGCTTCAGCGAGGTACTGTCAAAACAGTAAAAAGAAGATACGTTTCCTATTAAAATAGAAAGGGAGTAAAAGCAAATGTGTTTTGAATGAGGATGGCTGATATTAGCGACGCTAAAAATAAGGGGAAGCGCAGGAGAACGCAGCCCTTACTCCAGTGCCAAAAGAAAAAGGAAAATTTTTCTCTCTAAGGTGAAATTACTTCCCTCCCCAGTCTCGCCTCTGCTGCTCAGCTAGTTGGTGTTGCACCACGAAGGGCATCCCTGGCGGAAAAGTGTCCTGGTTCCTGCAGTTCCTGTGCCCTCCGCCACTCCCCCCACAGGCAGCGCAGCCCCACAACTTCCACTGCGAAGACACCACCCTTTTGTGGTATTTTGCACGGTCTTCTGGGTTTGATCTCGGTTTGTTACCCCACCCACCGTCCAAAATTCCTCTCTTCAGAGAGGATCAGGAGGAGATTTCTGGGTATGGCCAGTAGCTCCTCCCCCACAATTGTGGTCTTTCCTCTATGCCCTCACTTCATGTAACCCAAATGGCTTTGTCATCTCCTCTCCTCTTCCATAAAGGCCTTGGTACCAGAAAAAGGAATTCAGGTGAAAACCGATGGGAGGCTGCAGACTGCTAGGAGATTAATAGGACAGTATGGAAATAGGGGAAGGAAATAAATACCCTGAATACAGTAAGAGATCAATGAATTAATTCATTGGGCATAATTAATGAACGTTTGTGCTCCCATCTCTGTCCTTCCACTGCAGCTGAAATGGCTGAAGAAGCTCACATAGATCAAACAGAGGGAAGTTAAATGGGGTATAGCAGATGCTGTCTGAGCTCCCGTGGTCAGGCAGTGAAATTTACCCTCCATGTTTAATACCAGAAGTAGGAGAATTGTCGCTTTTGCTTTCAAGAGCTGAGAGAAGGCAGGCTGAGCAGAGGGACAAGGTGCAGGGCAGGCACTCCGCTCCTGCTTGGCTTGCTTGGAGCGTTATCGGAAACCTATTTGTGAGAAGTGCGTGAAACAGTTAGCTGTGCTGAGAAGGACGCGCTTCCTAGCCCTTCTAAAGTTCATTTGGGAGGCTGTTAATAAGTCTTTTCACTCTCACTGCTTGTGAGAGTGCTATTGATTCCCAAATCATGCATGTAAATGGATAAATACAGCAATCCAGGCAGCCCTACCACCCAACAGACCACCTTCCCCAGAAAAGATCAACTAGCTTTCCGTACGAAAAGGGCAGTAGCTCACTAAACCACTGAAGCTCATTTTACTGATTTTAAAATCTTCTAAAATGCAGTGTAGTTTTTAAACATAGCCTGCTTCTCTGCAGCCCTGAAGCAAAGCCGAGGATGGTATGCGACCGCTGGAATTTCTCATTTATAAACCAGCATGCGGGTGTAGCTTGCAGCAGTCGGGATGTCGGGAGATGGGAAGCAGCGATGGCATGAAAGGTTTTGTCATAGTCCAAAGCCAGTGAGGATAATTCCACGGGTGATTTCTCTTTCTGAAATAAGTTTGAAAACCAGAATATTTTGGTTAAAGACAAGAGCGTTTCAGTGCAGAAGTAACACTCCAGCACTTGCTGGGATGGCCCAGACTCCCATTTGTCTCTATAGACTGGGCTGTAAGAAGGAGGCTGGGCATCGGGGGAATTCTTAGCCCTGGGGCAGCATCGCAGACATCAGCTGGGAAGCGCTGGATGCCCTGTAAAATACATGTAACGGAGCAGAAAAATATCAGCAGGAAGGTGTATGATTTTGTGCCCTGTTTTGGAAAAGCGTTCCCATTGATTCGGTTCAAGGTTCAATGTATTTCGTAACAGCCCCGAAAGGGCCCACCTTAACCCCTGCCCCCAAGGGATCGGGTTTAACAGGGAGGGCAGGACGAGACTGTTTCTTTCAAGGAAAATATTGAGAAAGGAAGACGGTTCTGTCCCTTAGCTAGTGTGCTGTAGCTTCTCCCCAGCCTTGCTTGTGTACGGATCGGTACACGCACTTCGCTCCTCTTCCTCCCCCTCAGCCACCCAGCATTGATTGAGAAGGCTGTCAGACACGGAGCTGATTCATTCGACCGAGCCTTTTCTGAATATCTAGATCCCTGAGAGGGTCGAAGTGGAAAGTGGCGGTCGGGGTCACAGCTGACACTTGCAGAGAAACCTGCTGGTGAGTAATTCGAGTCCTCGCGGTGAGGACTCGCTGGCTGGCAGCCTAAAACCCAAGCGTTGATGCATCCAGCCCAGTTTATAAAACTGTAGGAGGGAGGGCTGGTCTGTTGGCTAGATGTTGATGAATTCTGTGAAAAAATAGCTGCTAACAATATTTTTCAGTTCATGTCTTGCATAACAGCTGAGGCTGGAATGTCCTTGTATTTTATGAAGGAACCGGCTAAAGTTCCATCTAATAAACTGATCTGATCACAAGTAATACATGTAACAGATACAAGAAATTAAGTCCTGACATTAAAGCTAGCATTCTGTGTCTGCTGGGAAATGTTTGATTTTGTAAAATGACAGCAATCCAGCCACTTTATTTAACTAAAAATTAATATTTTGCAGGGAACTGAAAAATAGGTTTACTTTGAAACAAGTATTAAAGGCTCAACACTACTACGAAACTCAGGTTTAAGATCATTTATCCTTCACAGATAGTTACAAGCACAAATTTCAGTGAAGTTTCAACCCGTTCTCTCCATGGGCCTTTCTCTTCCCACATCAATTGTGGAAATCCCAAGCGATGATTCTTGCACAACCCCTTCTCCATTATTTTTGCAAATTAACACCTTAAACTTGTTCAGCTATCAAAACCCAACCGGTCACAGTCCTGGGCAGCCTGCCCTGGCTGGCTCTGCTTTGAGCAAGGGGTTGGACTAGACAACCTCCAGAGCCCCTTCTGGAGGAACACCTCCGTTATTCCATGACTCTGTTCATGCACTAGTTTTTTTCTGGCAGGGTATTTGCAAATCAGCAACCCCAACTGGATATATGCTCATCCAATTAATCTGTTCTGCTTATCATTTCCTTACGGCTGCTCAGGAGAAATAATTTTAAGTGATCTAAAAAAACCCCAGCTATTGCACTTTATGAGATTTGTGCCAGTTTTGCTCTAACATGGACCTTACTACCTCATCATTCCTCCAGGCAGATTTCCAAGCTCCGTCCTGAGGCTCTTGGGGCATCCCAGTGGTTGCTGGGCGGGTCCGTAGCGATGAGTCGGACCTGAAGTGAAGCCAGTCCACAGACTGGCATCAACAGGATCCATGGCCATGGCCACGCGCGATGGAGCCACAGACTACGCTCCTCCAGCAGAGCCCAGGTGGGGGATGAAGGCCCACGGCTGAGCTGAAATAGAGCCCCACTTCTCATACGTGCCTTGCAAAGTGATTTGCTCTCTTTTGCTACCAGGAAAAATGACAAGAGCCACATCAGAGTCACTCTACCATAAGCACGAGGCACGTACAGCGGTCTCATCCCATCTACCGCATTGCTGCACGTAACGAAAGAGGTGCTTCTTCCACAGACTTTGGCCTCCTTTTTCTGGTCTTGATCTGCCAGTCTGTAACGTTTACGAATGTCTGTAAACTGGCCTGTGACGCTTTGTCTTGGAAGGTGTCTAGGTGACAGGTTCCTGCCACTTCACACTTCTTGCCTCAGCTCTCGACGTGTTTTGCTCAGCCCTGAAGAATAGATGGCTCCAAACGGCCTGTTAGGAGCTACAATTAGATTTGTACGTTGCAGTGTTTTTCCTGAGAGAAATTCAGCAGCAGGAGGACCGTGTCCCTGCACGCTGGCTGTTAGCGCTCCCGTGCTTCTCATCCCTTTTTCCAGTAGTTCATCTGGACTGAGGACATCATTCTCCTTAGGAATCATCGTCTTTCAAGGATTTGAGCCAGCCTTCTGCTTTTCCTCTCCCAGGTCACTGGATGTCGTAAATAGGGCACAGAGCACTCCGAGCAAGCCGGACCAAGCGCTCCTGGTCTGTCGGTAACACCGGATAAAGAAGACAGCGGCACAATCTGCAGGGTTAATCCAGTAAATGCACAGGGAAGTAATTTTTCTCCACATAAGGAGGCTTACACAGATAAGATCCTATTTAGCTTTCTTGTTTGCATCTAGGTCTTTCACTAGATCTAGAAAATCCTGTCCAAAAACTGTGTCTAATTCAGTCAGGGTACAACTCCACTAACATAACCCATTTTACCAATCAGTTAATTTACTAGGGTCAGCTAATTAACATCAGCTCTCTAAAAACATACCAAAGCAGTAGCCGTTTAGACTTTAGATTCTAACTCTGTGATTTTCAGCAGTGTGAAAAAAGGATCTCAAATTGGCAAGAAAAGTCCCACTGTCTTCTACACACTACATTTTGCCTACAAAAAAAACAGAGCAAATTTTTAAAACAAAAAAAACAACCTTCTGTGTTTTAGCCTGACAGTAACTGATCCAAATAAGTTAGAAGAAAACAAGATAAAATGAACAACAGCTGTTTAGAGCACCGAATGTCAGAATACCTCCGACCGCTTCAATGGCAGGCGAGACCAGCTTCAGGTTGTGATCGGAGCGGTGCGTATTAAACTCAATCCTCATCATTTGTTTTGCCGACGTAATGGCAGCAGCGGAGATATTTGCTCTCTGAAGCCCCCCTGTATTTGCCCGTAGATTGGACGGGAGCAGAGGGGAGTGCTAAACACGGGGCCAGCTGGTTTGTGTCTGCTGGTGATGGAGAAGCAGGATGGAGGGTTTTCAGCAATGGATGCGGAAGGTGCGTGGTCAGCTTAGAAAATGCGGGGCTAAATCTGTACTTCCAAACCCACGGTCTCCAAATCATCATCGAAGCTGAATTTTTCCTTCCTTTGCTCATTTCAGCCGGGTGGGCTGTGAAGAGCTCGTTTCTTGCTGGCTTTTGGCCCTTCTTGTTTGCCTCGAACAATGACACTAACCTGGCTCGTGCTTCTGGTCACTGTCACTGCTTAATGGCTCCGGGCAGCTCCGCGAAGGTGTCACAAAGCGGCACTTGCATTGAAATATTGTCTTCAGATATGCTGAATTCTGAAAAGCTAGTTCAGTTCTAACCTAGCTAATGCAACAACGCCGGAGCGGCTGCCTCAGCTAGAGAGCTCCAAGTGTTTAGAGAGCAATCTATTAAACCCCAGATAGGAAATTGGATGTTAATCGTCGCAGAGTGATAAGGACAGGGCTCCTAATTCAACACCTATTTTCATATCAGAAAAAGAGCAAAAGGGACCCACAGTTTGAGGGCAAGGTGCAAATAAAGTGCTGTCTGTATTTTCAGAGTGCATTTCGAAATCCTATGGCTTGAAAACAAGAAGAAACCCAGCAAACGTCCCTCACGTTAGACGCAGTTGTAGGAAGGAATCTCTCCGTACCATCTTTCCTCCTGCTGCGGCCAGAGGACGTGGCGCGGGGGCGCGGGAGGGTGCAGAAAGGGAGCCGAGGCCCGAGCCCCCCAGCAGGGCGCTCTGCTGGTCCCCGAGCGGAGCAGCCATCGCTCCCCACTTCGGAGCCGCGGCTGCACAGCTCTTCAGCTGGTGTTTTCACGACCACACAACCGAAAGCAGAGGGATGGCAAGCTGTTCTACAAAACAGCATCCGGGCTCTGCAACTCGCTTTTGACGTTAGGCAGGCAGAAGACTAAATAATTATTTCGCTGCCAGGCTCTTCTGGCCCCGCTCTTTAATCATCATTTGAAGCTTGAAATAAGTCTCTGAGTGTTTCTTTCCAGCACAAGTTCCAGCCTGCGCTGCGTCTCCCGCCCGCCTATCTGTAAGTCTCCCAGCATTGTCTTGCCAGCGTTGATTTGGGAGAATTAACAGCGAGTCTGTTCCTTGCCTTTCCCATCACATCCATTCTTCTTCCCAAAGTGACGTCGCTGACAAGCCGTTGGTTTCAATATTGAAACGAGTTTCTCTGCTGAGAAGCAGCTTTGTAAAAGTAGCACCAGAAAGTTTTCGTGTTTGTTATCTGTCCTTAATGCTGTGCTCGGGTTTAAAGACATAAGCGGATGTTTTAAAAGTAATTTCCAGGGATGGGAAATGAGCTTCATTTGCATTCAGAAGGGACCCATCTAGGCCTATGCAAAGAGGTGCTGTGCATCGCTGGTGGCGAGAGAGGCAAGACAAGGCACTCTAATTACAGCTGAAATACGAACAGAAGTGTGCGCTGCCGTGACCTTTATCGTACACAGGCTCCACGCAGCCCAGAGACCTCGCTGTCCGAGGCTTTTCATCAACATTAAAAGCCCCCCCCAGGATCTCCTTTCCTCCATCTCTCTTCATCGTTTGTTTTTCCATTCATTCCCTAACAGCAGGACACCGCATTATTTCATAAGCCATCAAGACTGATTTTCAGATCTCCTAGTGAGAGTTTCTCAGTGCCTTTCCCTGCTTTGCCGATGACAGCTCTTGCGTAAGAAGCTCCTGATGGGTAGTAATTAATTAGAGTCTCACACAGACAATTCACTCTTCTTTTGTTTAGGATAATTAGTGAACAGAATGACACCTGCCAAAACCAAGCGGTTTTCCATCCACGAGGGTGCTGCATGTTTCCAGTTTGGCTCTTCTTGAAAGGAAATTATTTTTGCGGGTCCTTTTGGTCTTCCTGGGGCTGGGTGCCAGCAGCGCAGCGCTCCATTGTGAGAGCCACAATGCTGCCACCGCGTCTTTGTCAACGGCAGCGTCCGGCCACTGGGTCAAATGCTGAAATCTCAGTGGTTTATTGTTGCACGTCGGAGAAATCTCTATGCCCACCAGGGCCTGTGGATTTCATTCAAGCCTTGACGAAATTAATTCTTGTTGCTTTCCCAGCAGAAGGAAGGAAGGAAGGACTGGAGGAATGGGATCATCCTTCTTACAGAAATCCTCACCAGAAACTTGCATTTTAATTACTCTTTCTGCAATAGGGAACACATAAACCGGAATATCCACAGCAAAATCACAGGCTGGGTAACTACTGGAAGCGCATATTGCTCGCTTCTGTATTTTTAAATCACCTCCTGATCGCAGCCCAGGGTGCTGGGGGACTTCCTTGCCCCGGGAGCACATGGTCAACTCGGTGTCCACCAGGGCCCCCAGGTCCTTCTCTGCAGAGCTGCTTTCCAGCCAGTTGGCACCCATCCTGTACTGGTGATGGTGCTGGGGGCTGATTCCTCCCCAGTGTGGGACTTTGCATTTTTCTTGGTTGAACTCCATGAGGTTCCTGTCATTTCTCTGGCCCATCCCGGCGCATCAGGCACTCCTCCATCCCCGGGACGGGAGACCAGGTTGTACAATGGCACTGCTGAACTCCTGCGGAGAAACACGGGCTCTCTCCTGCCCTGCGCAGATCTGGGGGCCAGTAGCTCACAGACAGCCTAAAGGCTCTTGGAGTGTCCTATGAGGCTGGCGATTTTGTTACAGAGAAGTTTTGTGTTATTACCATAAAACACTGAGTTGGCACGCTGAGATTTAACCGGACAGGACAGATCTCACTGGTAGCAGCCACAGAAAGGCCGAGCCCGCGTCCCAGAGGGCTGCAGGGATGCTCGGCGAGGAGGTGGGGGGTCTCCTCTGCCCCCCCCAGCCGGCAGCGACCCACGGAACAGAGAGCAAGTGGTCGACAGCGGGGCTTCGGCCGGGCAGGGAGCGGCTGCAGGCGTGCGGGGGACGTTTCTTCTCGCCTTCACGTCGCCATCTCCCGGCCACCAGCTCCCCCCGCGCAGGCCGGTGGGTGCGTGTGCCGTGGGCCGGATCCTGCACCGCGGGAGGCGAGGGTGACGCGCGGCTCGGTGAAACCGCGTCCCAGCAAAGAGGAATCGAGGAAATGAAGTACAGATTCTGCCCTAATTCTGTGCCGAAAGGAAGGACAGAAATAGCCGTTCGTAGCCGGCAGCTCGGCCCCAGCTGGTGCTCGCGGGATGATTTCCCAAACTTGCCAGGGGATGGAAACCTGCCTGCGGCCAGTGGCTCCCCGCGTCCCCACGCTTCACCTGCAGGGCTTCTAAATATAAACCGCAGGAAGCAAGAAGGTTGTGCACTGCCCGAGGTCGCGCTGCTTACCCCCGGGGAGGCCATACGGCCCCCACAGCCATTGCGCTCCTCCCCAGCCATCGTGCTCCCGCTGTACCCTGTCGCGTCGCCATCTCCCTACGTTCGTCAGTAGGGATCACTGGTGTTACCGACAGCGGGGGTTCACTGCAGTAGAACTAGAATAAAACAGGATGATAAACCCAACTGTATTCTATAGAATATTATTACTCAAAATATTCAGATAACTATAAAACCACGCTCCAGAAGCGCAGCATACTGTAGTATTACAGACAGCCTTGGGAATCTCCAAAAATTAACGCTCCTTCCGCAGCACATGTATTGTTTGGAGGTTTGTTTGATTGGTTTTTTTTTTTTTTTTACAGAGAGACACGTAAAAGGAGCGCGTCCTGTCTCCTCCTGCCCCCCCGTCCCGTCCATCCACTCCCGAGCTCAGAGCCGGCTCCCCGGGCGCTGGCCTGGGCGAGCGCAGAGGAGGGAGGGAGCTGTGGGTTCAGGTCCTCTCCCATGGAGCCGTCAGGGGGACAGTGGCTATAAAAGAAAAAGAGGTAATTTTACCTCTTCTGCGTTTATTTAAAGGCAAAAAGACCACCAGCCTGCAACAAAACAGCTACATATTTCTTAGGAAAAAAACAACTTTCATTGTCTCCGTTGCTTGCCTCCATCAGTCCCTCTTCCCCTCCAGCGCCCAGCTGCAAATCCTGCTTCCATCGCAGGGCTTTTCCTTACATGTCCAGGAAAGCGACCCATTTGATCACTTCGATGCTTCCCGGGGCAGAGAGGTGCCACCCAGGCTGGTCACGCCTGGTGTGCGTCCCTCCCGACTCTGTGGTGCCCGCAGGGACGAGACAGTTCCCGGGTATAGACCCATCCGTAAAGCAGGACTTTGCCACGCAGGGCACTCGCCCGGTCACAGGGCAAAGAAACACCCAGGGGCTCATAAAGCAGAACCACTCGGGGTGCGGACACGACATGGGGGCTCCTTCCCCACACAGCCCCACACCGTGGCTCCTCGGGGAAGGGGAGATGGGGACAACCCAGCTCCCATGGGACTGGGTGGCTTTTCAGGGTGCCCGAGGGCTTCGTGTTGCCATTTCTGCCCCAAATCAGTCTGAAGTCTGTGGCTGCGGGGCAGGGGCTGCTCACAGCAATGCCTGTGTCCGCTTGCTCGAAATAACAACCTGCGGCATCTCGTCACGGAACGTTTCACTAAAAGCCGGGAGGGAAATGCCAAAAAGCAGAGCAGACACCGAGCAGGTGACACGCGCTGTGCCAGCCGCACGAACGAGGGAGGGACTCGGGCAGGGAGAAGGAATCTGCTCTTCCTATCAGTTAGTCCCACACCTGTGAGCGCGGACACGGACGGACCAGGCGTGTGAGCGACCAACGAGCCAGATCGTAGAACCAAGGAATCATTTAAGTTGGAAAAGACCCTTCGGATCCTCCATCCCAGGGGAAGCGGGGACACCTGCCCCTGGTTCCGCTGAGCTCTGCCCTGCGTCTGGCCGCGCAGCGTGGGACACTGCGGGGCAACCGTATGTCACGATTTGAGAGCCAGCCGATAGAAACGGCAGGTGTTACACAGCAACTCTGGCCTCTTCGAGGTTCCAGTAAACTGCAAAGCAAAACTAACGATTTTCCCAATTTAAAAATCTACATCAGTGATGGAGTTCATGAGTGGGAAATCCCGGGGGGGGCTCCCACGCTAGGCAAAGGCTCGCAAACACCTATTCAACATCAACAATAAACAGTTTATTCACAAAATTAATTACAAAATTACTCTGACGCTGTCGGAAAGTGGTGTTTCAAGTTACGCTCTCATCAGCGAGAAATAATTATTACCGTAAATGCTCCAGAAGTAAAAGCCACGTAGAGAGAAGAAATTAATCCGCAGTTTATGCGCGGGGAAAAGAAAAACCCAAACCCCGTTTTGCTGCCGACTTTGAAGCCCAAGGCTGGTTGGGCAGAGCCAGGGCTCAAAGACAGGATAACAATCCACACACGAACAAAATGTGAAAATTCTTGCTGCTTCAAACATCAATCGCATTTTTTTTTAAAAAAAAAAGGGCATTTAACTGTAGCTGCAAGTGACATGAAAAAGGAATAATGACACATTTGATTAATTTGCTTAGATAACTGAGCTATAGTCCTGAGCGCTTTCCAAAATTAACTTGCAAGAGCTTAATATTAGGGCTTAATACGTACGTCGGAAGCTGCACATGGTTCCTCCGAATTGCTTGTCCAGTTTAAACCGAAAAGGCCTTTCCTGGTGCGTGTGGAGCCATGGCAAAAAAAAATTAAAATCTCTGCAAAATGAGGGAATTTACTGTGAATTAACACTGAATTATTTGTAGTAAAGGCATAGGTGTATTTATGGGGAAGAATTAACAGTTTCACTATCAGAAGCAAACAGAAACTGTGCGGAGTTACTCCCGCAGCCAAGCCCGGGTTGATGGTGGCACCAGGACGCTCCAAAATGTGTTTGTGCAGCGTTTCTCCCCGCTCGCTGTGCCCAGGTCTCTCACCAAGGTGGGTCCGGAGCCCAGCACAGGCACCAAGTGTGGGCTCCTGGCTCCGTTCTGCTCCAGTTGGCTTTGAGCGCACAACTCCCGAGTGTGAACCTCTCCCTGCAGCCCTTTGCTGGGCGGAATATCTGTGTCCCTGGGCAGCCGGCTCCGGGGAGACCTTCCAGCCCCTGCCAGGCCCTAAAAGGGCTCCAGGAAAGCTGGGGAGGGACTCTGGAGCAGGGAGGGGAGCCATGGGATGAGGGGGAAGGGTTTTACACTGCAAGAGGGGAGACTGAGATGAGATGTGAGGCAGAAATTGTTGGCTGTGAGGGGGGTGAGCCCCTGGCCCAGGTTGCCCAGAGAAGCTGTGGCTGCCCCATCCCTGGAGGGGTTCAAGGCCAGGTTGGCCGGGGCTTGGAGCAACCTGGGCTGGTGGGAGGTGTCCCTGCCCAGGGCAGGGGGTGCCACTGGGTGGCCTTTAAGGTCCCTTCCAGCCCAAACCATGCTGTGATCCTATGATTCCGCAATGGGGGGGAAGCTCAGTGGTACCTCCTATTCCAGCCACAACAGCTCAGCTGTCAGAAAAAATTTTCCTCGGGAGATTAATACAGAAGCTCAGTTCCCTCTGCAGTTGTTCACCTCTGATGACTTCAATTCTAAATGGGAAACGGCACATTTAAATTTCACTGGCTTTCACAAGAAATGTGCCTGAAAGGGCTCGTGCTTGCCGATACAATTCCTGTACAGCGTTTAGAGTTCCTGCATACTTAAAAATGACGTACCTGCTCTTCAGAATCAACACTCCAACTCACTACAGGCACAAACAAAACTCCGTTGCCGGGCTGGAGCGTGTCTCCAGTGCGTCAGAGGGGAACTGAGCCTCAGGTCTCCAGGGACCAAAAGCCGACCCCAGTAGGAAGCCCAGCTGCTGGCACAGGCAGCCGGGCAGGCAGGAGCCCACCCGCTGCCCCTGCCCTTCTCCTGACACGGCGCCAGGCACGAAGCCACCGAGAGAAGGCAGGAGCGCCGCCTCCTTCCTTAGGGAAAACAACCCTCCAAAATTACCTTAGGAAATGCCTCTGCCCAGGCACCGTACCTGCCCAGCGCTGTCTCACCCAGGATAAGCAGAGGAGATTTTGCTCCTGCATAAAGCTCGTGTAGCGGCTGCCCTGTGAAAGGAGGAGACCACTGTAAACACGGAATAAAACACTTATCCCCCCGGCACGGGAAGTATTCTGAAGTTGTGGGGGGAAAAAGAATGGTGAGAAAAGAACACAGTAACTGACCCCAGCTCTTAATTTCTTCTCCCAAAGGCAGCTGCTGCCCGCGGGAGCGTAACCGGAGACCAGGGCAGAGGCAGACGGCAGCAGATGGCGGATTCAGGATATGCAGATTTTGGCTTTATACAAGAGCGAGGAAAGTTGAAGAGCGGGATTGAATGTCCATTCGACAGGGATGAAAATGCCAGCCTGAGAGCCAGTTTTAGGGAGTATTCACTGACTAAACCCCTACAGCCGTGGTGAGCCCTTCACTGTGGGTCGGGACCTGGGCTTACCTGCACTAGCAGAAACTCGGGGACTGGAGATGTGCATGGAGGTTGCTTCAGAAAAGGCACACCTACAGTAAGGGATTCAATGGCTTGGTTCTACAGTAATCATACTTAAAATATTTTCTTTTTGCTGAAGCAGAAGAGATCAGCTAATATTTACAGTATTTCTTACATTCAGAGCAGGGATTTTTGTAAATACCCCGTCGACCTGTGTTTCTAAGGAGCACCACATGCTGTGGCCATTAGGAAAAGACCACAATTGGGATGGCAGAATCACCCAGGAGGAGCGGGCAGACTCCCAAAGGCAGCGATACCTGGGTATCTCCCAAATCCCACCAAGGGGAGGCGTTCTGCAGTACTTTTTTCACGCAGCAACCCTCGAGCACAGCTGCAGGAATCCCAGCGAGTCCAGGCTGCAAACGCTCTCCCGCCGTCAGCGCTGAGGCACGTCGGGTTCCTGCACGAGGGACAGATGAATAACTCCGGCATTTCCCCATGTTCCCAGGAAAGCCTTCACTGGGTCGCTCAGCTGATCATTCCCAGGGTTAATGGTACTCCTGTCCTTACAGAGCTACTGGATGAGGACTTTGTACGGTAAAATCAACGTGAGCTTTTAATTTCTTGAGAAAGACCATCTCCAAACTCAACTAATTAATTTTTCTGGACACTGTAATTAAAGATATCCAAACCTCATGATGAGCCACGCATTTATTATTCCAGTCTACAGAGAACCGCGCTGCCCTTTCCACTTCCCAAGAGCACGGAGTTTCTGCAGACGGGTATGCTGCGGGGCACCGGGAGGGGAGTCTCTCCTCCGGAGAGAAGGTGACACAATTATACTATGGATCTGGCACAAAACCACGTCTCAATAGGTCACATTACCCCTGCAGACCAGGGTAGCAAGAGGAGAAGGCTGACGTGCAGGAATCCAGCTCTTCCACCCCAAATTTAGGGGACCCCTGTGGCGTTGGCTGGGGGGCCTGGTGGGGCACCCACCTACACTAGCCTTGCCGCATCTTCAGACTCCAGGGAATGTTGGACCTGGTGGACAAACCGTCAGGAGAGGCAGAATCCAGCACCTGAGTCTGTCCTTGGGGCACTTCCAGGGCCCTGGAGGTTGCGCCACATCGAGTTCACGTGCTGGCAGGAGTGAATTTCTTATTTCAGATGAATTCTAAGTTTAGCATTCACCGGGGTGCTAATCACAGCTTTACTCCTGGAACTCTACAGGAACATTTTCAAGACTTCAGGTTTGTCCCTGCAGCCTTCAATCACATTTTCAAGTGACAAGGAGCTTTGGACACTTACACAAAACATGTTTTAATTGCCCCCGCCATACACAGTATTTCTGAAACAAGTACATTACATTTGTGTCATATTCAACATCCAGAAACAGAGACACCCAGCAAGAGCCAGGTTAGCAGCTAGTTTGAGAAAAAGCGGTGGGGTTTTTTGGTAAAGCTTGTCTTAAATTCAAAGTGCAGATAAATGCTTGCTTTGGTCCCTTTTGCTCTATAGGATTTCTTATCACTAATATATTAAAGCGTTTCCACACCTCTCCTACCATCTACTATTGTTGCTGGGGTCTGCCCTTCTGTTTTTAATTGCCTATCTAAGTTTTACAGAAATTTAGCTTTGGAATACACAATATATTCATCTTTCTTAGCTCCTCAAAATAGTTCTTTGAAAAGGCACATATATAAAAATATTTACTAACTATGAAGTAGAAAAAATATATTTCGCTTGCAAATAAGTGTGGTTTTCTTTACCTGCTTATCCCAGAAAATACAGCAGAGATGCAAGATGTAATTTTCCTCCCATCTGCAGGTTTTCAGCCGAGCGGAGCCGGGCTTGTGAAGGCAAACTGACTTCTCCAAGCCTGTACAGACAGCTTAGCTCACCGAAGATCAAAAATACACGATCCTTGGGTCAAATTACTGCCTTTTCTACTGGGGGATCTTAGGAAAGGGCTTTGGAAGAGACGTTAGTTTTATGGCAGTACCATTTGTACTAGAATCTCATTTTCAACAACAAAAATAGGGATATTTTCCTTCCAAGTACGTAATTTTATCCAGATAACCCCCCACACCATGAGAATTTTGATTCTCTTCCTCTTCCTGCAGTACCGTAAGCCTTTAGCTATTGGAACCGCCACTTCTGCAGGGAGTGTTTTATACTCTGATGCACTGTTCAGCACGGCTCTGGCCTCACAGTTTCTCTTAAGCTCTTTGATGCTACTGCTGAATATTTTCAATTTACTTTCTTATAAAAGACACCCCGGAACAGCAGCTACATTTGCTGCCATTGGTCAGGGCCTCCCTTTCAACACCTGAAATACAGCGTTCCGACTGTTTTTTCATGTGGGCCATCTGTGTATTCACAGGCTCAATTTAACGCGGATGTCAGCTAAGCAATAAATACATTAGGATTTTGGAGGAAAAAAAACAACAAAAGACTAACAAATACATCCGGTATTTTTACAGTGCCTCCTTTTACCACCAGTCCAAGTGGACACCGATACACCATAACCTGGTGGTCTTTGTGAGCGTCCAGGGTTCACATGGCGTCCAGGTCGACTCAGTCTGTAGCACACAGTGTCCCAAATCATTCCCAGCGAAATGACCCGTTCAAGCCTTTCCCCCCAAAACCAGCACGTGTACACATTTCAATCTACATATTATGTCACTCCTTTGTGTCTTGCCCTTGGGGTCCCCAGGCAAACCCTAAAACAAGAACAAGCTCTTTCAACACACAGTTTGCTGACGTGTTTGAAGAGAAGAGATACTTTACTCCTGACCAGAGAGAAGAAACGTGTGTCTGGGTCTGTAGTGCCAACAGACACACTGTGCTCACCCCTGTGGAAAACATGGTCGTGTTGGACAACGATAAATTGGAAGAAGCCCACTGCTACAGAACTGGGTGCAATCCACATCGGGACTGCGAAGGGACACTTTGTAAATGCACGAAAAAGGAGCTTTTGTGTGTGTTGCTCAAATCCTTCCCAGCCCTTGAGGAGCGTTTGGGAATCTCCACAGCAAGGCCTGCAAAAGCCCCGACTTCCTCCACCTCCCCCCAGCTGGAGGAAGAGTCTCTTATCTCCACTGGAAGGTGGTGCTGTGCTCTGCCTGCAGATCAGCAATGTGGTGGCCGTGTAGGTTCGTGGTAGCCAGCTGGGGCTACAGACCTGTGGATGGCTCTGCCCTGGGGACAGACCACAGCCCAGCATGGAGCCTGCGGACCGAGCGTCAGCAGAGGCAGCATCCGGATCACATCCCATCCTCTCACCTCGACGGGTACGGCACGGAGTCCAATTTCAAGTGCAGTTCTTCACCGGGGTGCTCAGACATACACCTAACAGGCACCAACAACAGATAATTTGGCAGCAATCAAATCTCTAAAGGAAGGCCTCACATTTGACAATTAGGTCAAGAAATAGAATTTCTTTCTACTGAAATCCTGGCACTCAAATATAGAACCAGTAACCCAGCTTCAAAACAGGAGAGCTCCCGAAAGAAGTCAGGAGAGGGAAAAACAGGGGAACGTAGCAACACCTAAAAACCCAAACATAAAGAGTATCAAATTACGGTACGGTGACTTAAGAGTTCTTCTTTGTGGTCTCTTGCACCTTGGCAGCAGTCATCTGAAATTGCGGCATGTAGGGCACAATGGCTTTATACTTAAGGCTACTTTGGATAAACGCATTTAAATTAGGAGGCGTTAGCTGAAGAAACCCCGCATCTTTCAGTAGATCAGTTGTATGGAACTGACACATCACCCCGGAACCTTCTGTTAAAAAAACCTCATTTTCTCTTTTTTCCAGTGATGTTATCCCTAGGTAGTACAGGCTCCGCTCAGGACTGTCTCCATCTGTGAAAGTGTCATCCTGATCTGAAGGCTCTGAGAATCCCTCTGAAGAAATAAGGGAAAGGGAAAGAGTCTTGCTGGGCTGCCGGCCAGGCGGATCAGGTAATATGAGGAATGCCCCGTTTCCCACCTCCCAAGAACTGCTTGAGAAGGTGCCTGTAACTAAGGAATCCTCAGCTAGGAAGCATCTATCAAAACAACTTCTTAGATTCACTTTCTGTTCATAAAGCCCACTTGATCCGGAGTTACTGATAATTGTAGCATATTTAATATTGGACTGCCTTGTAATTTCTCCACTGATTTGGTCATCGTGGGAGCTCTCGGAGAAGCTGCTACTATTGAAATGGCTGCTAGAGCAAGCAGAGTCACGTTCAGAGTCTTGAATTTTTGTAAACATGGAGTCAATTACTAAAAAATCTTGTGTGTCTTCTTTTTTCAACGCTTTAGTAACACTGATGTTCTCCAGCACTATTTCTGGTTCCAGAAGAAGAGGCTCAAATGACATTGCTTCGCGGTGCTTGATAAAAAGATGCTCAAAAGTTTCAGGCTAGAAGAAAAGATATATTTTAATGCTCATCTATTACTTAATAGCCTTATTTCAGTATGAAGCTACTGATTTTAAGAATCACAAACAACACCCCCATAGTTTTAGTAAGAGTATACAGTTGAAAAATCCTCTAAAACATATTTCCTCTTTTCTTTATGTCTCCATGTAGATGAAGATTGAGGGACAAGAGAAAAAAGTCAAGTGCTGCAAAGCAAGCGCTCTGTGAAGTGCTCAGTGCTGCAGCCAAGCCCGCGCATCCTTTAAGTTGAAAGTGCAGCAGCTGAATGGTCCCATTCATTTCAACATTCATAAACATGCACATATTGTTAAAGAACACACAAGTGTTTTGCCAGACAAAGGTTTTATACCCTTAGATTTCCTTGGCTTTTTATTTAGTTTGTATAAACAATAGTCTTAATCATTTACACGTCAACTAAAGTAACTTTCCCTGCTAGGATTGTATTATTTAGCATCAAATTTGGCCTTTCCATAGTATTTTTAGAGCACTCCCATCTGAAAGCAGCTGTATGTTTGAACTGCATGAAGAGAAACACACATTTATTTTGGAGAAATGTATGCTTTACTACTACCTAATGTATGCACATAAAATATACAACAGCATGAACTGACAGCAAAACAGGAACTCCTAGCTACGAAGGAAAATGCACTTGAAAAACATGTATTTCCTGATGAATTCAAGACAAAACAAATAGATAAAAACAGATTTTGTGTATATTAGCAAACCATATTTTACGGCAGGAAAGCTGCCAAAACAACTAGGAACATGTCAAAATACTGAGACTAGTATACAATTATAGAAAAGAGTAAACTGACTTGCATATCTTAGGCTGGTACTTTAGTCCAGACCAGCTACAGTAATGCCTATGCCCTCGCCTGGCAGAGCTGGTTTCCAACTGCTTTGGTACTTGCCCCACACAACTCCATCACCTTCCCACACTGAGACCAACCTGCACGCTGGAATCTCTCCTAGCCTTCAAAATGATGTCGTAAACCACATACAAAATTAACCAGCTATTGAAATGAGCCGTAGGCTGCTGCTATACTGGATACATCAAGCCATAATAATAACTTCTGTTGCCCGGTGAAAGCTGTCTATGCTGGAATGACAGAGGAAGGCAGGCCCTGCTGTGCCAAAGCAGACTAACCATCCGCCCAGCGTGCATTGCCCACAGCGGCATTTTCAAACGGGAGACACGTATTATGAGGAATCTTTTGAACAACCAAGAAACCATGCTTCCTCCTGATACACCTGCCCTCCTGCAACCGGCAGCTGGCTTATCCCGAGCGGAGATGGCTTATGTTCCTTCCAAACTCTGCATAAGGGTACACAGAAAGCATACAGATAATATTGCCTGCAAAGATTAAATACATCACATGCAGACAGGTATGTCGTTTGGCAAAGGCCACCATCTGTCAACTCAGACACATCACTTATTAAAACATGTCAGGTATTTAATCAAATACAATGCATAATCCAACGTCCCGAGAAAATGTAAAACCACAGAACATCAGCAACGCCAGAGCAAGCTGGGCGAATGGTGCTGTATTTCCACAGTATAAGCAGGTATGGTATAATTTGGGCACAAACCGTGTTAAACAAGAAGTAGTTCCATAAACCTCAAGAGCAATGCCATAATCTCAGGTCAGCAGCTCCCAAACTCTGCTGACCAGATGAAACGACGTCCAAACAAATAAGGAATTTCAAACAATGTTGTATTTTGCTCTCCTGTTCAGTCTAGGGTTTGAGTTGTATTTGTCTCATACATGAGTCCTTGCAAGATTGACATTAATTTCCCTGTAAAATATTTGTAGTTTGCCTAAGTAATTTCTTCAACATTAGGTCCTAAAGCTTCTTTGTTTTTCTTTACTATTTTATTGAGCAAATAAGAGGAATTTTTATGATTTTGACATTATACATATAAAGGCTTGCAAGAAAAGTCTAGATGCAGGACTTGCCTTTTTTAGATTATGATTTTAACCTCTTGCTGCTGTGACCAATAAAATCAGGATAAAATAATGCTCTCTAAATGCAGTTCTGGAGTACCAAATACCAAATGTGTTACACTGAACATACAAAGTAATGATCAGATGCGGACTCAAGGATTTAATATTGATATGCACCAGGAACAAGACAGGAGTTCTACATCAAGTGCCCTCAGAAATACATCAGAACTTCCCAGTAGTGGTATTTCGCCTATTTATACGATCAATGCTTATTACAACTAAGGAAAAATACCAGACACGTACTGCACACTGCTTTTTCTACTGGAAATTCCATGCACAGTGCAAAACAGGATCTGGCCCTCAACACATGGTGCCAAAGAACCTGTTCTGGCCCCGGACACCCATGAGGTGAGCGAGAGATGATGATGCTAATCTGAGGACAGGCACTGTGCCTTCAGTGCCGTTAGCGTTAAGCAACATTTCCTAGTAAGATTAGTACAATGTACCGAAGAGGCATGCTTTCTACTGCATAACAAGCTGTCAAAAATCATGTCAGACTTCAATTTCTTTCATACTTGCATGCATCATTTCTTTGCCGTTAATTATGGAACAAGGCACATGAATCTGGAGCAGTTTCAGCAGGGTGTCAGCTTTACCCTCCTTTCCTAGTTAAGGCTTCATCAACTTTAATACGCTCAGCTCTACCAGTTGGTGAGGAGAATCATTTCCAACGTGTTAAATCTAACATGCAAACTCCACGCACCTCTGCAATTGGGGACAGCGGGGATTGTCATGAGCTCCTTTTGCTATAGATGAGAAGATTAAATAGACAAATAGGGGTGCACCCGATGCAACTGATACTCCTGCAACTAACAGCTATTCCAAGAGCCCAGCCCTTCCCAGGATGCAGCCATGGAAGCAGACACGTCAGACTGGTCTGGGATTTAATAACCTGCGCAAGTAAGACGCACTTATATTTCCAGAGCAGGCCAGAGGCTCCACTAACGCCAGCCGATGAGGCTGGAGAACACCCACTCTTCCCTCCACCCGACTGCAACTGCATCTTCCCCAACAGAAGGATTCCCGGGAGCTCATTTAACATTAAAACACACAGCATGATGCATCAGAGAAGTACTTCAGCACATTAAAAAGCCACCAAAAAAATTATAAGTACAAAAATATGCAGAAACTGCCCTAACACCACTGAAATCAGATTTTCCTTGAGGAGTTCTGGCTTGTTTGTTGTTTTTTTTTTTTCAAACACAGATCTAATGTTAGCGATTATTGCATTAATGTCTGAATATTTAAATAACAAATGAAGAAGCCATAAGTAACATGCATGTTGGTATTTTCAGGAAAAAGCAAGCAAGCAAACAAACAAACAAAAAAACAGTAAGGCCAAACAGACGCACAGTTTCTGCATTCTCCGAGCTGCTGCTGCACCCAAATGCATGTAAAAAGTTCAAAAGAACCGTAATGGGACAAACCAAGTACTTGTGCAAGTAAGAGATGCGATCACTTTGATGTGCCCGGAGTCAGTGGAAACTCCCAAACTAGGTCTCAATTAGAACAAATACTCAATTAGTATTAAAAAAAAAAAACCAAACACTTTCAAGTGAAGTCAGTAACTGGGCAGACCTTGCACTCAAGCTGGATAAATCCCAAACCAGTCTGATGTCTCTGCTTCCACGGCTGTATCCTGGGAAGGGCTGGGCTCTTTCAAGTCCCTTTGAAAGCCAGGACTTGAAAGGATTCAGCCCTTTGCCAGTCACAGCCTCAGTCAGGCGGGCAGTAAACAAGAGTTAAAAACCACCAAATCAAGAGTAAGTGCTTCTGCCTGAGCAAGTGACAAACCCTGTTTTGGTCTGTAATATGGCACTTGCTCCTAATTTTCGCGAGGGCATTTTAGTTTTTTGACAGAGCTACTTCCAGGATTCGCTATATTTAAACAAATCAGCATTGTATTGTATCTGTGCTTCCTGTCTTCTGAATATTAACAGAAAAACCTTCTAAGAATTCTGTATAGGAAGCCTGGGAGTTGCCCCAGTGGTTCAGCAGGCAGTGACCATGATTAGACTTCAAACAATGTCCATTCTCTGTTTAAATGACATGAAATAAAATAAAAGATGAGAAAAGAAACCTTCACTGGGAACACAAATTAAATACATGACAAATCTTTTGCCATTAGATGCTTCTTCTTTTAGAAATAACAGGCCTGAAGATTATTAGATTATAGATTATTGTCTCAATGATTACACACTGTCTCGGGACCACGAGAAGCTTTGTCTGCTGGTGGAAACTGGCTAAGGCCACGTAAAGACTCTTACTTGTCACAGCTCATCACCTCGCGGCTCCCGATTCCCATGCCGAAGGGAGAGGCAGTTTACCCCAGCAAAAAATTTGGCCTTTGATAAACACATGGCACTCACTGAGGCGCATAAGCATCACACCTATGGGATTCTGCAACTGGTTTACTAATTGCCTGGAAATTTAAACACCCCCTACATTCCAAAGAGATGCTGGTCTCTGGTCCTGGCCCATTTCCAGATATTAGCTTTTTCCAGCCGAGAGAACCGCTGTATCGCTAGCTTCAGAGGCTCCGCGGTGCTTGTTTCAGTAATTCAGGTGGGGCCTGATCCAACCAACAGGCAGAGCTCAGCACTGAGCAAACAGCAGCCAGACCCATTGGGTGGGGGAAGGAGCAACACCAGGGACATACACACCTTCTGAAAATTAACTCCTTGTGCCCAGGAGCAATTCTTGGGGTTTGGAACATCTTCCCAAAACAGTTTCTTCATTCTGAAATATTAAGGAAATTCTGCAGTGTTAAGGAGATTCTGGAGTTGGTACTGTTCTCATAGATTCTGTACTGCTGTCCTTCACCTTTGCTACGTCAGAAAAGGAATCTGTGCAATTTTATTTATCCAGTACACTATGACAATGAAAAAATCATTTTAGATATTATAGATGGCCAAAATTTAATAGAAAAAAAATAAATAAAGAAGTGGCATAGCAGGTGGCAGTTTTGCAAAATATAAAAGGTAACAGGCAGTCTTTGCTGAATATGACCCAACCCACCTTCCACAAAACTCAGAGGGTTTTTTTTTCAATTGGCTTTTACTTCAAACCTTAGCTTGTGATAACAACTAAATATGGAATTCATAGCACTTTACAAATTCAAAGCACGTGACACTCGTTAACTTGCCCACAAATCACTCTGCAAAAGTAAGGAGTACATGCTACAGGCTGAAGTGATACTGTGATTTCACAGTGATACTGTGAAAACAAACAGCACTGATCATCATCTCACTGCAAGGGCACCAGACCCGAAAGGGCAATGAACTGACTTGTACAAGGTAACAAGCCCGTGCACTCAAGACACTTTATTCTTCGTGCCGTATTCCAGAGTCCACTGCCTTTCGGTACAGTACATCAAATATACGATAAAAATAATTCCTAACTTTCCCCAGAAAGACCCTGCCCACCAGTTCAGCAGACAGGCACCATCGAAGCTGCGGCACCTTCTTCTAAAGGCCACCTGGGACTTCCATATGACAATGACCAACTTACCTTTGGTGCGAAACCAGCAATGCTCCAAGCAACAAAACTGAGGTTGAAATAATTATTGGCAGAACCACATAGAGGCTGGCATTATTCTCATTTTCATATCCACCTGGAAATCAAAAGAATTCAGATAATAACACAGTAAAATAATTTGTCTGTGAACAAATAGTTTGCAATGGGGAAATAACAAACAGAAACAACAGCTTAAACACACTTGATAAACAGTTTTATTGCACATCAACAAACCCTTACCTGGAGAACAATTAGAGCAAAGGGAAGGAATTATTTTAAATACTGAGGTGACTCCTCCCTCCATCCCCGTGGGAGGTGCCCACAGCTCCCTTGCTATTAAGAAATGAAATCAGAGCACAGGAAATGAGAGAATATTCCACAAATGGAGAATGAAGAATCACAGGGACCTGGGATCTCAGCTGTTAAGTTAGATGTATGGGAATTCAGGTCCCTCACTCAACTAATCCCACAAAGTTTTCAAATTAAAGTAACTGAAGTCTAGATCACTGTCTATAGTTATATTACAATTACTTTATTATTGACTTTTTTTTTTTCTCAGAAGATACAGACTTCGCCTGCATTTGAAGTTTACTTTTACAAGCTCCTATTTCATAAACAACATGGAGAAAGATCCCATAGGTCACCTTTGGTAAACTGATCCGTTGCTCTGGATTTGCCAACCCCTCCAGCAAACACAGGGTACAGGCTGAACTGGTACTTCTCAATCAGAATAAAGTGATCTGGAAAGAGGAAATCAGCCTTTTGAATCAAAACTATTATCCTCCTTTTAAACAATTACCTCCACAGAGGGTCTGGTCACATATCAGAGTTCAGATCAGCCCAGAGAGGGGAATAATGAAAGCAATTTTTTATAGATACATACTTTAATATCAGAAGATTAAAACTATTAATCTATACTGGATGATCTAACATTATTCTGTTATGGAATTAACACCTTTATGGAGCTATTGGAAAAATCTCTACGGTTAAAGCCAAAATGCAAATGGCATTCACATATTAACTGAGATAATTAGCTGGTGTACTCAATACTCCAGAACTAATTTTATTGCATTGCCAAAAAATGAACATGCTCCTGAGCTTCATTCTGTGTTAACCTGATTATTAATGCAACAGTCAATCCTTTACAGTCAGTCCTCTAGTGATAATCAAGAATTGCTCTACTGGTCCTCACCATAAAAGCCATCAGAGACAGACAGGGGGAAGGAGGCGGGGGGATGAATCCGACAAGTCAGCAATGCTACGTTTTTCTGTTCCATAACAATTACCATAATGTATTACATTTTCAAGTGCACACTCACCATAAATATAATATTTACTAATATTTGGAGGAACTCGCACCCATTTCATCTCCTCCTCTTTGTTAAGGTTCTTCCACTCAATAATAAAAGATGTTATCACGTATATATGAGGTGAAAGCGTCCAAATCAATATCACACAAGTGCTGTTCACTGGGTAAGCGCTAAGCGACTCCACAATGCTCACTGGCAGAACAAGGAGAAAACAGTTGTGAATTACATGAGCTCAGAGGGGAGATGAGAGCTGGGTCAGCAGGAGAGGTGTATACTATAAACGACACGCACATGAATAACTGTTATGGTTTCGGCACCTTATCGTTTACTTGTTTAATTATCTTCTAGACAATAAAGCCTGTTCTTTAGTTCACACAGGCAAACGTGTCTCCTGAAGTCAGCAAAGCTTGGTTTACACCAACTAGTCCCAAACACTAAATAGATCAAGTTTCTTACCAGACATCAAACAAATATCCTGATTCTCATGTGCACCTCCCTTATTAGCTCTCCTTAACTAAAAAATATCAACAACTACTGAACTGTCAACATTTAGCTAGTAAAGCACGCACTGAGAGCCTTGTAAGCTAAATCCTAGCGAATCTCTCTAAGTAATATACCAAGATAACAATCCAGTCGGACAAACACTTCCCATTACATCTGCTTCCAACCATACGGTTTGCAGAGCATGCTTATACACAACATCAGAAAGATTTTTATCCATAAAAATGCTTTAAAAATTGCATCACAGCAGTAAAGTTCCAAGAATAGACAGCACTAACGTTTCCACCGCATGTATTTGCATATGAATGTTAAACAACTGAAGTATTCAAAAGCAATAGGCTTTATTTTATTAATAAAGCGGAGTGCAGCCGAATCAATGAAGAGGCTGCTTAGGAAGTAAAGCCAAACCTCTGTAAACTATGTACTCTGGCAGCCCGTCAGGTGAGCAGCCAGAGAAACAAGACCATATTTCATTTTGGAAAAAACAAAACATTCCCTAGCAGGAATGTTGGGTGTTTCCAAGACAAAATAGATGAAAGATCAGTTCTACAGTAAGGTTTTATTTTTCTCTGATTACTTACTTTATATTCCGTCAGCGGAGGGAAGAAAGCCCAGTTAAAGACAACTCTTTTCCCAACCAAAAGATCATTAAGATTTTCATAAGATAGAATTCTCATTTTTCAAATAGCTCTGTTGGTGAGATATAGAATCTGTTTCCCATATAGAGCTGAACATATCATCATAAAACATTTTTTATTCTAACAAAGGGAATTTTATCACAAAGAAGGCTTTGTCCAAAAGCATCACAAGGATTCCTAGCATTTTCCACATCTTGAAGTGGTTACTAATCGGTGTTCTTACCTGTGCTCATTTGCTGTGATAGAGTTAAATTAAAATTAATTGAAGAAACTCCAATTGAATTCATGGCTAAAAGCGTAATGGTATGTGTGTCTTCAGTCCATGGAAATGAACAGGTAGTGCCATTGTCAACATATTCTGACCATGTGGTGTTTCCTGATGTCTGATGCTTTATAATGTATCGGCTCACACTGCAGAGTGAGTGATTCTTCATCAGTGGCTGCAGCAAACATTGGCATTAATTAAGTTCACGGTCTTTGATTTCAAAAGCAAATGTTATTTGGGCAGAAGACATTGTTCCCCAATATTAAGAAAACATGACCCAATAAAGATCTATGGATTGGCTACTGTCCTTTTAGCAAAGGCACTGTAGTCCATTTAAAGCCTTAAATTCTTCTGTCTCCGAGAGCTGCCACACTTACTTGCCAAGGGAGGGCAGGGCAGGGACAAGGAAATACAAACTTTCAGACTCCTGTAGTAACTCACCGTTTTATGTTAGTATTTTTCAGGACTGAAAAATCAGAACAGATGACTTTGCATACTAAGTGTGGGCATACAGGAGTGGGCAGTCACTGATGTACTTTCTTTCTCTGTCCTGCATTAACCTTTTAACATAGCTTTGCCCAGTTTACATGCAGCTCCAGTGGTGTTTACACAGGCTGCTGCCTAGGAGCCAGTGGCACATTCTGCTCAGAGATCTTGGTCAGCAGAACTTGGCAGCTGAAGAATGCATCTCATTATAACTCACCGTCCTTGATTCCATGTTAATCTTTTTCCTGAGTATTAGAAGAAATGGCATTTTCAGTCTCTGTTTCAAAGCATTTGTATAACTAATACGGAAAGTGTAGGCTGACACGAACATGTCATAGAGCACTTGAGACTTCAGCTGCGTTAGTGTTACCAAAGCATATCCCTGAACTGATATTAGTAACTAGTGTTGAAAGGCCTTATGTGTATTCTCACGAATAATGAGGATTCTATCCTTGAATTTATCAATCATGAGCTAAATGAAAAGAACTCCTCATCAAGGTAGGCAAGTATTGTATCATTCTCGAGGAAGCACATCGCGCATAAGGACCTTGAGGATGGTACTAATCTACATGTTTTGAGAAGTTTAGCCAACTTGGCAGGAAAGTGAAATTCTTACTGTCCTAAGCTGAACTACCTTCATTATAATACTAAAAATCACAGCCATAGGTCAAGACGACCCTTGCCCAGGTGAAGACCTTTCCCTTGAGTATGTGTGGGAGCTAGAACTTGATGGTGTAATCGTATGGAAATTACTAATCAATCAAATATTGGTAGGAGGTACTAATATTACAATAATGTTGTAAAACGTGTATAAAAATCACACAGAGAGTTCTGATGGGTGTGCATGATAGGAGGAGAGATCGCCCATGCACCCAGTGCCGTAAATAAACTAATGTCGGCTTTCTAAACTACAAACCTGGTTTAGAGAGTGACAGTTTCATTATGGATTTTGGCAACATCACTGCAAGTCAGGCAGCAGGTCTGGTCTCTGCACAAAGGCAAGGAAGCTTGCACCTGCTGACTGAGCAAAGAAGGCAGAACCATCCCACCTGGTGTCACAGTATTACAATCAATATTCACCAGCAACCTCTACTTGCCTCTAGTATGAGCCAAGCAAGAGGCAATAACACAAAAGAAGTCACATCCCAAGTGCCTTGCCTACAGAGTCCCAGAAACACGGACTGCTTCTGCTTATCACACTCCCTTCTTGGCAATTCTACCAATGGTTTTTGGATCAAAGCGGAAGACCAAATCGTAATTGCTCTCACCTTCCACAGGAGCGTAACATTCTTCAGCCTCCTTGCTGGATCTTCAATAATAATTCTCCAAAAATCAGGGCCTTGTAAGGGAGCTGCACGATTACAAAGTTTTGAAAGAGCAGTGTCACACCTCAGTCTGCAACTGGACAGACCATTAGAGCGCACTCTGAAAGTTCACGTACCTTTGATATCTTTTACAAGCGTATAGGCTGATCTGCTCCAGTTGCTCCAGTAACCTGATCCATCCAGTTCTCTGCACCGGACCTGAACAACATATTCAACGCAAAGTTTCTGAACTTTTATCACAGCTGATCTGGGTGCATTCGAAACTTCATAAAGCTGTAACAGAAGTCAAAACATTTAGAGTAAGAACAAAAGGCTGTTTAGGCATCTGTTAAAGCCAAAATTCCTAAAAACGAATCCAATGAGGAAGTGGCCTAATCAGTAATATTCCTTTAGATAATGCAAATGCTTACAACCATGATTCATTGCATGCCACAAATTCCTCAAAAATCAGCCAACACATTAAATGACGACACTGCAATAATTCATGCTTCAGTCTAAATTCAAAAAGACAGTACCTCCCATGTAATTTCTTTCCTGTTCACAGCATACCGAATCTGAAATTTAAGATCATTGTTTGTAAATACTGGGTTTGTCCAGCTCACGTTGAGCAGCCCAACATCCCTGGTGATTTCTACTTTAACGTTGGAAGGAGGAAGCGGCTTCACTAGAAAATTGAAAGAAAAGAAAAAAAAAAACCCGACTGTAAGGTCTGCACTGACATTTCTCATTAAATCCAGTCATCATGGTTTACTTTCTTCTGTCCTGAAGGTGGCAGGTAACACACTGTGGCCTCTGCTACTCCAAGGAAAGCTGGACTATAACACAAACATAACAATTCCCCGGTCCAGGCTGGGCCTTTCACTGCAGACAAAAGCTCTGCTGACTGAGAAGGGCAATGTTTGTCTAATGGAAAATTCATTCAAATTTTGACCAGAACTAAAATCACCAAAAAAAAGTTGAAATATCAAAATCAAAGTTCCTTACAGAATAAACAATTTATTTAAAAAAAAAAAAGCAAGCCATGGGCAAGTTCCAGTACATCTCATTTTAATTTAAACCACAACAGCTTATATTGGTGCTACATCTGGTACCTCCCCTGGTACAAACTGCAAATGATGTATCCTGGCAGCAATGGGGTGCACCACTGTGGAAAGCAGCGGCACACATGGCCCAGAAAGGCAGCTCCTACAAAGGATGACGACAGACATTATGCAATGATTAATGGAAATACTACGTTACATTTTTATTGTACTAATATAAAATTCCACCAAAATTGAGCCTCTTCAGCAGTCTGAACCCTAATGTCATAAAGCCCTAGTTTGTTAACAAAGCAAAGTTAGAATAAGCTTGTTTTGACTAAACAGATGGTGAGTGAGGGGATAACAAAACCAAAAATTGAAATAAGCTTTAAATTTTGGGGTGCTAGAATGGTATGTTTTGTTTTACTATGATACAGAGCACCTTTCATCCAGAGTACGTCAATTCTATTCATTGCTTTTTATTTAAAGCGATGACTTGAATAAACGAGACTTCTAAAGTTCTGCTGGAATTCCTCGTTGGGCAGCATCGTGTAAAGCCACCACCTTTCCCCAGAAGAGCAGAGCCAACTGCGAGCAGAGCCGTGCCCGACACAGACTGACGCTACAGCTGCCATGCTGACAAGGTGCCAGGATCTCTTGGCAAACTGTCTAAGCAGCAGAAGTGCAGGATCCCTACCCGCCATCCCTCCCACCACCCTCCCTTCTGACGCCCAAGGCTCCCAACACTTCTCTGATAATCAGCAAACTTGCTTGTCAAAAAGGCACGAACAGCTCTCTTTGAATTATACAAGAGCAACCTCGAAAAACACAAGGCCACCAAATTAATATTAATAACAGTAATAATAATTCCCATACTCCACTTAGTTATAATGCACTGAACTTTGCTTTTGCTTGCCGGGATATTCATTTTTGCTTACTCTATTTAAACTTTGAAATGCAAAGGATAGTTTGGTTTCATTTATGTTCTCTGTATGCATGCTTCCCCACACACGTAATAGATGTATTTTTATTATGCTGCCTTATTTCATGTAGCACTTCCGAAGTCTAGCTGCCATGTTTTCTCTCTACATATGTTCACATTTGTGTCCAAAAAATACACAGTCCAACAAACGCTGAGTCATAGACCAGATAATAAGATGTGCTTTGCACATTTTGCAGTGTTCGAAAACACACAAACACTCTTCTTGCCTCTTGCTTTTATGCAAATTTAAGTGCTCTGTGTCACAAAAGAAACTTCGCAAAAGCATGAACAGTCACTATGATTTTAAACAAATATATAACTGTGTAAGTAATACGTATAGTGCTATACTGTAATACATAGAGTCCTACACTGTATCAAGTATAAGCTTAACAACTAATCAAAAACTTCAGGAAAATTAGATAACCAAAAACCTTAAAAATGCCTTTTTAAATATAATACTTGCATTTTCCGTAGATGTCTTTGCAAAACATCCGAGAGGTTAAATATGCAAAACTGCATGTTTAATTTTATAAGTATTAGCTGCAGTTACAATGTGCTCCTGTGCCGAGCAAAATGTATGGAAATAACATTTAATCCAATGTCTTTTAGAAGATAATATTGAAACTCTTATGTTGTTACGTTCTTTCCACAATTTAATTTATTTAAAATGCTATGAAGAAGTACTTTACCTACAGCATATAAGGAATGAAATCCAAGGTCACAAGTGAAGAAAGACGTGCACGAATCTTGACCTACCCACATCTGCTGGAACGACACAAGTTGGTGAGGATTCAAGTGTTCCTAGTAAGTGCTTAAACTCTATCCACATGGTATATCCAGATAAAAGAAAAATAGGCTGAAACATGCACTCATAAGAATGATTCTTCTGTAAATGGCATTCCTTCACCTCTGATTTTGGAGAAGTACTTGGAAAGTCAGAACAATAAATTCTGCTCCTTAAAAGAGGAAAAAAAACCATTCAGTTAATACATTGCAACTATAAGCTGCTCATGGCATCAGTAAGATTTTAGATTTCTGAAGGAGATTTCTGAAGGAGATTAAAACAAATGGTGTCACTGGAACCATCTGGCGTTTTCTGGTGGTTGTTTGGGCAGATCTTGAACTTGAGTCTGCACTAAATGGACAAATTACACCATGGCGTTACTCCTCAAAGCTTTGGCTCTTAACCTTAAGAAGCAGGACCATGGAAGGCTCTCCCTAGTGCAAAATGTCTTGATAACACCTTAACCACAGGAAGAAACAGGTACGACAAGAGCAGGCATCTCCAAATACTCATAAATCATGTTACTTGAGTGGTACGTATTAGCAATTAAGACAGCAAGGTAGATGTCCAGCCAAGAGTTTCCTCCAGCCAGGAATATGACTTTCAAAATATCAACTGCTGTCCAGGGGAAAGCTGCCACGTGGACCAATGGGACACGTACAGTGAACTCTCCAGGAGATGGAAATCCCATAAAAATATCAGTTCTGGAGGTGGTATTAAAATCCCACATACAGTTAGTATCGCATCTGGCAACAGAAGAGAGGAGACGTGGACTCTGGGTAAAACGGCACTGGACATCTTATGGGTGATGGAAAGTTTTCCAACTTCTCGTAATTTCTGCTAGGCTTGTGCACAGCTCAGACTTGTGGTGCGAGTAGCCAGATAGGGCACTAGTTATTCAACCGAACCACAAAAGTTACGCTTAGTTGAATCTCTCCTCTTCCTGTCAACATCAAAAATACCGATTAAACTGGTGCCTTGTGCTTTGAAGGTTTAGCTTAGCATTCTCTGTTTTTCCAGCATGATAATTCCTGTGCTGTTTCTGCTGGCAGCGCTGACTCTAGAGGAAGACAAAGTAACAACCCAACCAAAACAAAACACCAACAGCAAAGCTATCACACTGCATTCCTGGAGAGCGTTGAATTTCGTCTGTAAAATGTAACTGCATCAGTAACTAAGGAGAATAGCTGCGTGCTCCTGGAAAACCCGACGTGCCTGATGTCAATGCAACACACAACTTACAACTTTCATCCTTAAGACTTGTCTATGTCTAAGCAACTCCAATGTATATATGGTGCCTCTTACAATTAAGCTTGGGCAATTAAAAAAAACACGACCATTTCATTTGGTTTCAAGCTTGTTAACATTCAAGTTCTTTTTGTATTTTTGTTCCCTATATGCAATAGAATGTTATGCAAACGATACGGATGTTTTCAAGACTATAAATTTTTAAACGTCTTATACTTCAACTTTTTGATAGTCACTGCATTCATGTGGTCCCCCATGATTTATTTTTTTAATCTTTTTTATTTTCCTCTTTCAGATCTTTCTATTAACTAACACACACACACACAAAAAAAAGAACAAAAAAGAAAGATCACAATAAATACTAGCATCTGGGAAGCATTTTCAGTCTGTATTAATGTTCACTGCTTGATCTAGCAGGGGTGCTGTAACAAAAGTACAGATTATCACCTCCTATTAGAAAATAAAATTTTTAGCTAAACCTCAACAGTAAAAAAGTGGGAATAAAAATCATGGCAAGAGCAGCATGGTTTTTATTTCAAGCTCCCTGCCCAGCAGCACACTTATTATGTACGTATTTGTGAAGACAGTTGAACCAAAACCTGCCTTAGCAGTCAGCAGGTCACTAATTCTGCCCTAAAAGCCTCCATTTGAAATCTCAACCATTCCAGTTATTACTTTAGTCCACAAAATCCTAAGAAATATTCACCTGGGTACAACAATAGTTCAAAACTTCAGTCCACCTCCAAGAGAAAAGACAGTCCAGCTCTCCAAAGAGGATTAAGGCCTCAGGGCTGATTTAAGCTTCTTTGCCAAAACTTTCACATATCCAGTCCAGCAGAGCAGCAAAACTAAAGGTTTTTTCTCAGGAAAGGTTGTCTGTCTGTCTGTCTGTCTATCTAGTTTATATAAAGAATAACACGCTTCGAGGAAACTCTCAAGCTCAATACATTTGTAACTCAAATGGGTTTTTTAGCTTCATACTTAAACAATACTATCACAAGCAATATTTGTGCACATGAATGAAGACACGGCTGATCATATCACTGATTTAATAATCAGTTTTGTATTTCACAAACAATGATGTGTTTGCCCCACACCACACCCCAGTTCTCCTGCTCTGTCCAAAAGACAGACAAAATTAAACCAACTATCTGAAAACAAGCTAGGCCAAAACACCTGTCCAAACCCAAGAAAACTACAAATTGCTTTAGACACCAAAGATGCTACCTTCGTAAGCAAGGTTTTTTCCATCTGGAATGAATTAAATTCCATCCCTGTATTTTTATCTACTGTTTGTATATATAAAAAAAGATACAGAATTATAGAAAAATCAAAGACTGAATGGAGACCTAAAGAGGTCTCAAGTCCTACCTCCCATTCAAAGTAGGGTTAAATTCAAAGTCAGATGAAGTTGCCCAGGGTCCTGCCCAGTCGAGATCTGAAAGCCTCCAAGGACAGAAATTCTACAGCCTCTCTGGGCCACTGCTCCAGTGCTCAGTCACTCTCACTGTGAATGCTTTTTTTCCCATATTTCCTTACAATTTGTAGATACGAGCAACTAGAAGAATAAGTTTTATAACTGATACAGGCAAACACACCTAATTTAAGAAAACTGGCTTCCAAATTGCACCTACATGTTTTATAAATGCTGAAAAACGGGGAAATAGAATCCCTGTTACACACTCAGGTATCTATGGTCCCCTTTCTGCATGCATATTTAATACCCCTAGAGTTCCAATTGGGAAAAAATCCAGCTTACAGAAACTGAGCATATTTTATAATTACATCTCTTCGGAATTCTTTGCTGTAATAGTATTTCCAGAGCAACGCTTTCCAAACAGGAAGACTGCATTAAAAGTTCTACATACCTGTAGTATCTTAACTGCAAGGAACTCCCCAGGAGCAATGTGTTTGGGTTTGCAGACCATCTGCAAGTCATTTTAGTTAAGTACCCATCCGTTTCACATGTGATATTAGTATTCACATCTAATTAAAACACATTGAAAGTTTATTAATAAAGATATGATTGTTTATACAAAAACATGCATTACAAGTCATAACTGCTCAATAAAAGCCAGCTGGAGTTTAAAATGGAAATATTCTGACCTTACAAAATTATAATTTAAAATCATCTGGAATCTTACCTACTACATATAATTCAGCGTATCTATGATGACATTCCCTATTTTGATGACAACAGTATAATGCGTTATAGAAGAAACTTCCTCTAGGTTTTGTTGCTTTCAAGTTGAAAAGAGTAACTTTGCTTACGCGATCATTCACAAGCGTATACTGACTTTCTGGGATTTCTTCTGCTAAATTCAACCACCAAACAATCTTCTTGGACACTACAATCTTGGTTTTGTTTTTATAGATGCAATGAAAGGAAACGTTAGAACCAACACTGGTCAGTATCTTAGGAGGGAAGTACAGAACTTCAGCTATACAGAAGGGAAAAAAAAGGAAAAATATATCAATTGATATTAGAATCTCATCAAAAAAACATAAAAGCATACGTCAACGGAAAAATATTATTATCATCATCATCATCCAGTTGTATTTCTAAGTTTCCTACTTCTTAATTCCTAACTATAGGGGAGAGGAGCAGAAACGAGCCTTTGACTGTTTCCCTTCATAACTGATATTTGTAAATTCTGATTAAAATAATCTTTAATATCCCCAGGCAAACAGGGATTAAATAAGCAGAAAATCACTGGAGGGTACAATGAAAGCAATACACAGCAGCACAAGGGAAACAGGGAATCATACACGCTCCTGTAAATTAAATCTTGGGAAACTAATTAACACTGCTGCTTTCTACTCAGCCCACTTTTTTTAAGGTATCAGGTCAGCTTATTTAAATACTGCAACAAGCACTTGCAACTTAGAAAGGGTCAGCTTCTGTAACTTGTCTCACAAACATATACACCACAGATTTTAAAATCGTAAAATTGTCCTCAGGTGAAAGTGAGAGAAAATCCAAGTAAGAGAAGAACTATGTTAGGGTTTGTAAAAACAAAATAATAAAAATCTAACTCTTTGAACCCTGCAAGGACGTTGAAATCATATACTACTCTAATAATGGAACATAGATTTTGAGAGAATTGCTATTCAGAACTGAAGGAGAAGGGACTGAAAAAAAAAAAATAAATAAATAAAATAATCAAGCTTTCCAGTAGTTACTAATCCTGCTCCTATTAAAGTCAGCAGGAGACTAATGTCTCAAAAACTTGTTTTACAATCTCAGCAGTGTAGCTAATACCAAACAGTAGCAGTGATACAGTAATTAATTCACCTAGGCATAAAGACACTGGATTTGCAAAGCATGTAAACATGCTCTGCCTCAATCAGTCAGGTACTTAGGCAAGCTACACGTGTTGTACACCTGCTGAAAAGGAACAGCTGTCCAAAGACCAACCCAAAGCCAGCATGAAAATCCTTAAAAGGCCAGGTTTGCTTTCCATAGTTGAGGAACCATGTCAGATATTTTTAGGATTTTTCCAAACTACAGGCCTTCTCAGGTAGTAGAGCAGACTCACAATATTGTCATTGTCAAAGACTTGTTAAATATAAATCAGAACATGACACTAGTCAGCTGTACAAAAACATAACTGCCTGATTTCAGCATTTACTCTCACGCTGTTAACGTGCCTCCATGAATGCGAGGCGGTGCTCCTGCATCTGCTGTGGTGCTGCTCCCAGCTGTGCCGCACACTCCACTCTGCCTCCACTGGCTCATCCTAACACTGGCCCTTCGGAGCACATGCCAATTTGAGCTTCCTGCAGTGAAGAAATTAATCCCTCTGTGCTGCTCTCAGGTTTGTCACAACGGGATTAGTTTGCTGATGAGATGTATCTTTAATACAATTACACATCCCATAACAGGATTAATAAAAAATAATCTAACAGTATCTACTCTACCTCTTTTACATCCGTATTTCTCAATACATTCATAAACCGTGTCTGAAAATATCAGTATATGCATATGTGAGTGAGAAAACGTGTATTTACCCCCCCAAAATTCTCAAAGCTATATAGCTATATGCACACATACTTTTTAAAAAAAAAATTATCTATAGATAGATATGAATCCAAAAGAGTAAGGGCCAGTTAGAACTCTAGTCATTTAAACAGGCATCCTGTGTTTCACGCTTGATCGCCACAAGGGTCTGGGTATTTTCAGCTTTCTTGGAAGAGAGCTCCTTCTGCAAAGTTTAGTTATTTCCTTGGTACTTAATTTAAACACATACACTACACTATTTAGCATACAGTATGCAGGCGTACACATAAGCGCCTAGGTAAAGCACTAGTACTGTCATGTAACAGTTCAGAGGATACCTGTGACACCACAGACCAAAACATTTCCAGTTAATCATAAGCAGACCACGGAAAAATACGATGCAAAAAATCCTGAAATCTTTAGGCTGACCCAAAACAGTTCAATCTGCAAAGCAAATCAGCAATCCTGATAACTGACCAAGGAATTGCCCAACAATATTTCTTTCCCTTCGTATATACTCTGACTGTGAATAAAGAGCTGTTACGACCTGTCATTTTAGCAGGATGTTGATATAAGGGAACTCATTAAATCCTAAGAGCCCTTTACTCATTCTAGGAGAGCTCTTACCATGTGCAACATGTCAGGAACTTACCCTATTTGGGCAGCAAATTGATTACAATATATAAGATTATATGCTTAACACTAAAGCCACATGCATTGAAACTGACTGACTGGGGCTATTATGCAGATGGGGGCTCAGCATTACAAACCAAGATGAATGACGTTAAATCTACAAACCCAAAACTGTGTTCTGCACTTTTAGTTCAGCTACAAAGCCTCATACTAAACTAAAAGTTAGAGAGCGCGTTAGGAGAAAAATCTTGTACTGAGTAGAGGTTAAATGCTGCCAACCATCTTTTGAAATGGAAAAACTCTTAGAAAAAGAGCTTTTTCTGCGCGTGAACAGGTGGTTGGTGAGCAAGCAACAGGGCCAGACAAGGAGGTGTCACGGAGGTGACTGTGCAGGACTCTCTGAATGCAAGTCTTGTATAAAGGAAGGAGCAGAATCTCAGGCAAAGCCATGCAGAAAGAGAAGCAGAAGGGGAAAGAACTTCCACAGGATTTTTCAGCCCAACCCATGCATACTGGATAACACCCCTGGATAACACACACTCTCAACTACTCATTCCACAAACCAAACCAAACTGGGAAATCTGTTCTATTCCAAAGACTACTTTCTGCACATAAGTGACTGCACATGACCTACCTCCCAAGTTATACGGTGTGCTCCAGTCACTCCAGAACCCTGGACCATGATGATTCCTGCACCGCACTTGAACTAAGTGTGAAGAATCAAGTAGCATGTTGTCTATGGCCAGTGAGGTTTCTAGAGCAACTTGAACCATCTGTGGGATTTATCAGAAGCCATTATTGTTGTATAATGAAACAGGAAAAAGAAAGAGACAGAGGGAACCAAAACAAATAGTCTACAATGTAGTTTTTAGGTAAACAAAAGCTTTCTTCTTTAAATTTACTGTAAATATGAACATGGTAGAGGTTGCATACCTCTGTGGAAAACATGTTATTTCATTCTAGACTGCTAATTAACTGCTTTTTATTCTAGAGCCAGTTGCATGGTAGCAACAGAAAAAGCAATTCAGTAATAAAAGCTATAAATATTAAACATATACGCATGTATCATGGAATTTGGGATTTGCTGAGGGTAGAGAGCTTTGCCTTTAGACTTCACAGAACCTAGCATTTCATCCAAAAAGAAAGATGCGAGGTTTTTTTGTAAGACCTAACAGGAGACGTGTCTTTCATCAATGTGTAATGGCTCTCCCAGTGTAACAGATGTACAGTCCAGCTTGCCAGCTTAACCACACTCTGTTGATGTTTACCAGGGTCTACTGGACACACCAGCTCAGGAGAAACCAGTGTGCCATGCCCAGCTCCACCAGACCAGCCACGTTGCTCAGCCCACCAGCGCCACTGCCCAAGGAGAAGGAGGGTGGTAAGAAACCCTGGGCTCTGGAAGGGACCCATCGACGTGCATTGCTCCATTGTAAAACAAAGCGAGCAGAGTTGACTCACCTGCCAACCGTTTTGACCTGAACTTGCAGAGATCTTCACTTCATACTGGAGTGGGTATGGCATCAGCACAGGGTCGGACCAGCAGATCTTCAGTTGACCTTTCCCTGTCATTTCTAGATGCAGGTTCAAAGGAGGTTCAGGCCTTACTGCAGACAAATTAATTAACAAGGTTACCACTAACCTTATTGCCTGTAACTGCTGGTGGTAATGGGTTCTTACTGATTCAGAAGTCTCTTTCACACCTTTCCTTTCAACTTTAAACATTAAAAGACGTTGTGTAATATCACCGGAAAAGTGCACCCTGGCAGTGTTATATAGTTAGTTACCAGAACATGCTGTTTGACCTAACGTTTGCCTTAAGACTACATGAATTTCTTGACTTGGTCCATGATTCTCCCCACTAACCAAGCACTAACTTACCTGTTTTTCTGAAAAGAGGAGAGAGGGATGGGAGTGCTGAGCGGAGCAATTAGCTCAGCTCCTCAAGAGATAGGCGATAATGTCCTCATATTGTACATAATTTCTATATATGCCCATCCCTTCCACAGTGATTATGGCTATGAAAGAAGGTCTCCAGGAGAGCTACATTAGGGCAAAGTAATAATGGAGGGTTTCAGAACTTTCCCACAAGGATGAAGAGAACTCTCTGGAGAGGGAAATGGATGGGCAATTTAGAATGATACACCCACTCTTCCTCAGAAAATAGCATAGCTTTTAAAACACAAGTCAGTAACTTCTACATTACACTTTCATCACTCTCACAATACAAATTATGTTTGTTCTTCTGATGCTACCTGTTCTACTGATACCATCTATAAGCGAGTACAACTCTATATTTCACAAGTATTCACAGCTTTACTTTCAAAATAATTTTTAATTGAGCTAAATCTTGGCAGAACATATACTAATATTATGCATATTTAAAATATACTTCACTAAGCAGAACAAACTAATTATGTCATTTCAAACACTGGCAGCAGCTCTGAATTTTTAATTTTTTCCTGTAGCATAATTTAAAAGCAGCATGATGAAAAATGCAACCTCTCATCTTCAGAACTAGCCCACCCAGAGACTTTTAACTTATTCTGCCTGCAAAGCACATCAGTTAGGAAGAAATTTATAAAACCTCTATTTTTTTCCCCACAGCTGACAGAGTCCCCGCCTTTTTGAAATTTGCCAAGATCTGCAATAACTCTGCATATTGGATAGCACCACATATCAAATTCATAATGTCAGTATTGCTTCAACTTGATTTACAGAGGAATGTTTTCCAACTTGGAAAAAGCTGGTATTATATGTGTAAGGAGGCAAGCATCAGGGCAACAGAGCTGCTTGAGAAAAGAGGTGTTTTTATTTGCTAGGTAACTTCAGGAACAGCTTATTCCCCCCCTCGCTTTTTAATTTGAGTCCTCAGCCACACAGACAGGTAAGCGCCAGCACTGCCCCAGACTCAGGCACAGAGAGGTCCTGATTAGAAATGAAAGCTCAAGTACGTTGACAGCCTGGCCTTTGCTCAGTATGGTTTTGTACTAGAGCCCAGACAGGCATTAGGCAGCTAAGAAACATGTACAGCACCACCCTGTGCAAGTGAGACAGCACCAGGAAGCCTTTTCCTGTTCTGTCTGTGTCCTCCTTCTCCAGAAGAGACATCCTGCTGCTGTTCTCCATTAAAAAAGCTTTAAAATATACTTCATATTTACCTATGTCTATGGGCTTGACTGACATCAAAGGTGACCACAGAGGTGTTACGCCAATCATCATCTTCATCCACATAATGTAAGTGTAGTTGAGTCTCGGAGAAGGCAGCCAGCACTCACACTCGTCATACTCACTACAGTCACACTGAGCAACCATGACAGTCCCCTTTAGAGAGCTTGTAGATACATCTCCCAGTGACAGCTCTGATCTACATGGGAAAAAACAACCATAAAACAAAACAAACCAGTATTTCTTTCTATACGCTATCTCAATTGAGGAGGTTTATCCATCTGGCTAAGGTTTATTTACAACAAAATAAAAAAAAAAGTAATGCAAAAAGTCAAAAAGGCAGTAATTGTAACCAATTGCTTTTACTTTGCTGCTTCTCTCTTTTTAAATGCTTTCCAAGTCAAGTAGTTAAGATGATTTCATGAAAAGTATTCCTAAGGCTTGACTTTAAAACAAAAGTTTTACAATACTAGTTTCACGTGTAGTTTACTCAGACTAGTTCCTGATTCCTGCTGGTAATTATTACTAGATACTTCTCAGGCACACAAAGTTAGTCTACCTTACAGTGGACTAATTGGCAACTCTCTGTCACCCCAGTGGAGATTATGTTCTAATTCCTATTCATGAGGCACTGAAATATAAACTAAACAATTTAACATTCCTTCCAGCTTCTGCTACAATTAAGTATTACAAGTAATATAATAATCACAATAACTATTCAAGTGAAAAACAAGTTTTGGAATAACAAAAGGCTAAAGAACTCCACCCTTCCAAACATGTTTTAGTAGTCATTTAGAAGAACCTACAGTATTTGGAAAAAAAAAAAAAAATGGACACCTGCATCCTCCAAAAATCTTAACATTGTACAGTTAATTCCAAGATAAGGCTTTGATTATTTTCATGCACAGCACAGCATTGCCTACTAGATAGTCTGGTGTTTCCTAGGAAAGCAAATTATTTACTCACATGCATTACTATTGTCTTGGACAGGCTCACGGAAAGGATTTAGTAAGTAACTTACCACATTTTGCTTTTATTGCTTCTCGGAGTAAAGCTCATGGGACTATTTTTGATTGAACATTCAGATTTAGTTTCAAGGGGGGGTTTGCCTTTTTTCTTTTTATTTTTTTCTATTAACACTCCTTCCTTGAGAGTTTAACACACACAGTTTTTGATTACATAATCCAATGCAAAAATTGTATGGTCTAAGGTGAACTTTTGAAGTTTTAAACAACTAATAGCTGCATGGGCATAATATGTGTTTCATAAACAGTTTAATCAGATTTTCTAATAGTATGATTTCAATACATTTTAAATGAAATAAATGACAAAGTAGCATATACTGACAGAAGCAGTCAGGCATTATGTCTCCTGAAGGTAGCAAATGTTTTATTGGATACAAAAAGAACATACACACTCATACTGAAATATGGGCCATCACATTTGGTTTCTATCTCTAAAACACATACAATTTTCCTTGGGTCAACCTCAAAAAGCAGCATGAAGATGACCCATACTACTTCCCATGTACACATTAGTACACAGATGCTTTTCAAGTATGTTTTACAGGCATTTCTAGAGCAATCCTCGTGTGTACGATTACTTTTATACTTGTTTTCAATCTCCATTGACACCAGTCAAACTATTATTGATTTATGAAATAAATACCACACAAGTGGGCACAAAGCTGCTTCTATTCTGAGAGCAACCAGCAGTTCCCAGAGTATTCTTCATTCTCACTTCTATTCCACAGATATTCTTTAGGCTCTTTCAAACACAAATAGATGTTTATGGTGTACTGCAGGTATTCACTGACACAGGCCTTCTTAAGGTACTGAACTGAATAGTGTGAATGCTTTGTGGCCAAACTTCTCACAGCAGCAAAGCCAAGATAAATCCTGACAGTTAAGCCATCCTGGATTCTTTCCTGCTTTTGACATTTTATCCTTACCAAAAAAAGATTATGTTTTGAATTGTTCTGAAGTCATTTTGGAATTATTTCTGTATAGTAAGGGTTTTGTTTTACTAATTCAGAGAACGCAATTGAAGTTAATAGAATAAGAACCTTTCTGTAAAGGTTTTAAATAGTTTTGTAGTTGGTGTGATTCATTGTAATACTTGAATTCCAGGAGGACAGAGAACTCTACACTAGAGGAGGGGAACAGACAAGATTTTCTGCTTTTTTTTTGGTTTTAGTCAATTTGGTATGTAGTACATATAATTGACTGTAGAGCACAGGGGGAATGGGCATGATTCACTGATCCCGTTACCATAATCTGCCCAACTTAAAAAAGAAAAGGTCAAAAACTGAGGAGTGGTTGGGAGCAACCAAAGGGCTGATGAATTATGGGGAAAAGCGTGTGTGAATCATGCTGTCTGGGACTGCAAGGGAACCCACGATGTACACACATGGATCTGCCTGAACCAGGTCCCCACTCCCCTCATTGTTCGCTCATCAACACACACTTACTGAGCATCCGCCTTGTTTTTAGGATACTCTTAGAAGCTGGTAACACAAGGATTTTCAATAACACCAAGTCTTCATAGCACCTGTACTCTGCAGGAATGACCCCGTAAGCCATGCAGGTTCATATGAATACGTAGTTTACATTTATTGGTGATGCAGTCCGTCCATACTGACATTCCTAAAATAATTTTTACCAGGACTCACAGACTTTAGGACACGAGAATTATGGAACCTTATGCTAATAGTATCTGGCATCAGTACACAGGATACAGCTTTTAAATTACTTGGAATATTTTTGTTTTTATAGTTGTGGCTTCCCTCCTTTTCCTGAATTTCCTTTCAAAGACTTTGCAGAATTTTCTTTTAAGTTTTTCTGCCTCCTATTGTTGCTCACAGATTTTATTAGTCTCAAAAAACCCACAATCAATGCCTAAGAACGCAGTCTTTTCATCAAACCGCGTCTTTAATCTGATCTACCTGGAAAGCAGTTACCACCACGCCCCCCATCTTTCTCCTAATCATTCCTAATAACTGTTTCAATTTTTAACTAAGCTTGTTTGAACCCAGAAGACCACCTGTGTACAGGAGGAAAAAATGCTAACAAGCTCCTACCCATCTTGTGTTGTGCCAGTATTGTGTTTCAAAGGCCACTTATTCGGGAGTAAATGGGCATGGGTTGTTATTGCTCCCTGCTCCCACCGCACAAATCTTTCTGTTTCTTTACTGTATAATACGCTGTGTGTAGGAACGCAAGCGTACCTGCAGGAAAACCCTGCGGCTCCATGCCAGGCAGGTCACCAACCCCCTGTGACAGAGAATTACCAGTATCTCACTTGTATGCTGTAGACTTCTTTTTACAGCTCACTACCTCTGCAGGCAACAAGGGCAAAGCAAGGGGAAAGACCAAGCTATGGTGTCAGATGCCCAGGTCCACTCCTGGAGGAAGATATCCAGAGACTAAGGAACAGGGTAATGAGCTTTGCATTTCCACGAACTGGGACACAGGAAGACACAGAGACTATCTCACAAAACTGAGTTTGGGATAAGACAATAGATCACTGGAGGACATGATCATGAGGGGCCCCCACATCAACTTATTCCAAATTGCCATGCCTGGGCTAAATGTATGAGACCTGATTACAAGAAAAATAACAGAAAGCCAAAGTATTCTGGAGAACTGCGGCAGCCTGGTATTGCGCGAGCAGCCTGTCATCTTCAGTTTGGCTGCAGATGGATCCAGTCACAGAATTACCACTCTTCCTGGACTGTAGATACTGACTCTAGAGGAGCTTAGATTTATAAAGCCCTCACAAGTCAGGAGATGTCAGTGCCTTCACTCAGTAGAATAAAAGGAGAAATTTTGGGTAAACTTAAAACCTGGAGTTTTACATCAGAACTGCAGCACACTGAGAGAAGCTATAAATCCTGCTTCAAAAAGCACTTTACATCATGCAACAGCGATCAGATCTAAGCCAGATCTAAATTTGGGGCGGGGGGGGGAGGGCGCGGAGGAAAGACAGAGGGCTTATAAAATATATACTATGTCCCCATTTGGTTTTATAGTCCTGGCTGCTGGAATTGGAGAGATTTGTCTTGGCACAGAGAGGTAAGCAAAGACCAGCTTGGTACTAAGCAGATGAACTTCTGTGAGCGGATTACTGGAGCCCACCTCGTGAGATTCACCAGAAAACTGGTGAACTGGACTTAAGTTTTAATGGCTGGCAGAGAAGGGAGGGACAATGCCTAAAGGCAACATGACTTCAAGCTGGAAACATGGGGCTAAAGCATAAGACACTGCAGAAGAGGAAAAAAAAATAATAAATACTGCATGCCCTGAACCACAGAGGTAATTAACATTGCAAGAAGGGCACATGTCCAAGGCTTGCTTTTCTTTTCCACCCCAAACACTGCACTTTTCAGTTGCACGCAGATAGTTCTTTTAGTCAACACCTCAAGTAACACCTCCTAAATGTTTTGTACTTTGGAGCACAATTCAACCATACTTCAGAATGTGTTGTTACTTATGCTAAATTAATCTCCGGCCCCGTGGTGAACTGTTAGACTTTAAATTAGACACTGCAGCATGTCTTACCTGAATTTCAATCAATTTCTTGCAATTGGAACACCTAACTGGAAACAAAATGTCAAAATTGTTTCAGGAAGAAATACATTAACTTCTACAATTCCTCTAAATTCAGGAAAGGTACATCACCACATTTCAGTAGTTATGTTGAGGCATATCAGAAATAAGGTTGCCATTGTAACTCTGCTTCCAGTATTTCTCCATACTGCGTTTGTGCAAGTGCTACCTTTATTAGGAATTGACAGGAGCAAAGCTCTCTCGGGTCCTAAGGACTTTCAATAATTATATCTCAATGAATTTGATATGTAGTAGCTCTAGGACAATGCTTATTTGAACAAGCTGCCCCGTTAAACTGCAGAACATCTGATGGCTGCCTAGCTCATGAAAGGGTAAGTCTCTAATGAAAGGTTAATGATGTCCACCTGAAGAAGGCTCAATGTATAACTGATGCATTTGACTAAGCCACAAGTCTTGAGGCAAACTGCACGATTTATCCTTAAAAACATGTGAGCATAGGCCCAGAACTAAAGGAGAGCCTCACAGGTGCTTCAAATAGGTGAAAAATATGAGTACAGCCTATACATCACCATCTGCTGAAAGGGCAAATTATAATCAGTGCTCAAAATTAAACTCGGAGCATTCATCTGTGTCACTACAAAGGGATCCCTAAGGCTAAGTGATTTCAGTTAATGTAATTAACCATCAGGGTATACAGCATTCCTAGAATACATACAACTGGAAACATCATTCACTTTTGGTAGACAATTAACCTAATTTGTCTAATTAAGTTTCAGAATAATCTTTCTCTTCCCAAAGAAGTGCTGCTAGGGAAGGTAAAAGCCCTATCACTACCCTTGCTTGAGCCTCTTACAGAATACTGTCATAGCACTGTTTTGGAAAGAACATTTTCTGTTCAAAGTAACTTGATATCGTTTACAAGCAGGCAAACTGTGGATGTGTAAAATAAGAGGATACTTCTTTAATGCTGAAAAAATTAAAAGCTGTAGAGGACCCAGGCTTTTTTCTTGTAGATTCTTCTAGGTCATTATTTTTGTACATTGCCTGTCCTATATGTGAGAATTCTGGCTTGATCTCCAGACTCCCTAGGAGTAACACATGCCAGGAATGCATATTTTTAAAACTGGGAATGTTTTCAAGGTATTTTGGCTCATGTGAATAAAATGTTAAGGTATCAGCAAGCCAACAGGGAAAGCTGTCACCTTACCAAAATCTGAAATGCTTTTCTAGCTGTTCCCCCAGCACAGGGAACCTAAAAGAAAAATATTAATATGAAATCTGGGGAGTGAAACAAGTTCTCCAATGTCAGGGACTGCACTGCATCTTGCCTTTGCAGCAAAAAGTAATCAAACACAGAAATGCCACAAGGATTCCAGTGAGTCCATAGGGCCTGCTCTCATAAACTGCATGACACTTACTGAATTCCCTTCATAATACAAAGAACCTCTTCATCCCAGCTGGGACTCAAATCTGTTGTTCCACGGATGTTAGGCATACCAAAAAAAAAAATTCAGTACAGAGATTATTACACTAGGATTACTGGCAAAGATTTTTCTTTCGCAGTTGAGACTGGATGGAACAGAGGCAAAGTCAGATCTATTTCTCCCACAAACACATATATAATGGTATTTCAGAAATCAAAGCAATGAGGAACACTGGAAACTGGAACCCACTCAAAATCTGATTTCAGCTTTAATCATAGAACGGTTAGAATTGCAAGGAACCTTAAAGATTATCTAGTTTCAACCCCCCTGCCCTGGGCAGGGACACCTCCCACCAGCCCAGGTTGCTCCAAGCCCCGTCCAACCTGGCCTTGAACCCCTCCAGGGATGGGGCAGCCACAGATTCTCTGGGCAACCTGGGCCAGGGGCTCACCGCCCTCACAGCCAACAATTTCTGCCTCACATCTCATCTCAATCTCCCCTCTTCCAGTTTAAAGCCATTGCCCCTCATCCCATCACTACATGCCCTTGTAAAAAGTCCCTCCCCAGCATTCCTGGAGCGCCTCTAGGACTGGAAGGGGCTCTGAGGTCTAAGGTCTGTGCACCTTCTGGTTTCTCAGATGGTCTCAAACCTGATCATCTCCTACAGTGGGAGGTACGTCATTCTCCCAGTCCCTGCCTTTGCCTTCTGCCACTTGGATGGTGTGGCTAGAGCACTTGCCAGTGAAGACTGAGGCAAAAAAGTTGTTGAGTACCTCAGCCTTTTCCATATCCCGGGTAAAAAGGTCTCCTGTTTCCTTCTGGAGAGGTCCCACATTTTTCCTAGTCTTCCTTTTAGCACTGATGTTTAAAGTATTATATCAACTAAACAACCATATTTATTACTAGTCAATACACTTGCTTTCTACCCTGACTACAGAGATAATTTGTGGCAAGCCATATCTGGCTTTTTAAGTAAAGTCATCACCTGTAAATTCAGCTAATTAGACTATTTATGTTTAGCCTGTTTCCTAAGGAAATATGGTGAAAAGCATAAGAAAGAACCAAGATCACAGCTTTAAAATTACACAATTTTAACAGCAAAGATATTTTAGCAAGTCAGCATTGGTTTCATTAAAGCATTTTAAGAAACATGGAAAGGACGGAGAAGGGCAACCCTCCATTCCAACCATTTCTCATTCAAAGACAGAAAGGTAAACTTTCCATACTATCTGAGATTACTTTTAGATAGGACAAAGTTACATAAAATATCATCTGCTTACAAAGCTAATGCTACCTCTGTGCTGCAAGCTTGAGAAGCCAATGTTGATGTTTTAGAAAATGCTTTCAGATTTCTAATGCTAATAGTGACAAATTTAACAGAGACTGTACTTACACAGCATATAAAAGATTAACCTTCAAGTCGGCTCCCAAGTACAACTTCAAAAACCGCAGGCTACAAACTAACAGGTCCAGCTTGCCTTTAATCCAACATTCAATGTTCCAATTTGAATCTGAACGAAAGAAAGGGATTAAACATTTCTGAACTATATTAAAACAAAAAGCCCCAAACCAACTCAAGAGCCAAGGTAAAATTCACTCACAAAGAGAGGACAAGTAACAGACACTCATGAAGGTGAGGCAAGTGTGCAGACGTTTATGGATAATCCTTGCTGAACTGGGTGCTAGTATCTGCCCTTTAACACTTCAAAGGCTAAAAACCTAAGTGATATTGCTGCATTCTTATTATTAGAGAAGGAATATATTTTATCTGGCTTTACGGACCAAGGCCACAAGGGGAAGAAAGAAATTAAGCTGCTCCTGCTGGTTGAAGGTTTTGCTACTGTTAACTGGTACAGCCTCTGTGTGGCTGTACCGCATACGCCTTGTGCACACATATGCAGCTCTACTGCATATACAACAGCAACAAATTAGCGTGGCAGTTTTCAACAAAAATTTATTTGTTCCATTGGACAGTTCTTGTAAAATGAAATTCTACTCTACTGAGGTCAATGAGATTCCTGCCACTGATAGCACCATGCCAACAGGCCAGCATGCTGCTCAGAGACTGCTTTAAAGGAAGAGAAAAACAGCCCAGGAAAAAATAATTCAATCTAATCCATGTACAGATATTTGCTAAGGCATCACAATCCAGGCAGAAAAGATGGCACTTTCTCTCCATCTCCTCCACCTGCTGACGGAGTTTAAAGCCCATATCCATAAAAATATTTAAAATATTTCTCATAGTGTCTAAATTCCTTTGAAGATCTGGGCTTATGTCCTTATATGCAGTGCTACATATTTTATTCAGAATTTCCCAAGAAAGACAGCCAGCTTTCCCCCCCCCGCCCTTTTAAACTTTGCTATACAATTTCCTTCAGCTTCACTACAGACTTCTGTGAGGAAGGATCTTACCATACTACATTGTCTGCCCTGCATAAAACTGAATCGCCATTAACACAACCCACCCCCCCCACCCCCCAAACAACAAAAACCCCAACCATTTTTTGAAGAAGTATCTTCTTATGCCCTTGAATGGAAAACCTACCTATTTCCTGAGAAGCAGAGATACTTATATCTGAAGAAATAAACTTCCTTGCTCGCATGCTTGCTCTGTACAAAGAACAATCAATGTTGTTATCACTCCAAAGGCAACACAGAAAACTTTCTTCATTCGTTAGCAAGGGAGGCTTGGTTTCAGATGCTCCATGCTCCCTCCTCAAACCAGACCAACTCTCTACAGCTTCACCAGAGAAAGGCCGCAAAAATGTCTCATTTAGCACCATACAGGGTAACGTAAAGTTCCTGGGAGGAATCTGATGGACCATACAACGGGCAACTGCCATTTGAAGAAAGTCTGCAAATATAAAGGCAAAGGTATCTGAAATAGAAAAAAAAGTTCATATTACTTGACAACAAAAAGGGAGCAGCTGGTGTCATACAGAAATTCATTCATTACTTAAAAATCAGGCTATTTCCACAGGCTATTCTCTGAGTTGCAGACAAAATTACTAACAACTTCCCCTCTGAACTGGTGTCACAACTGACAGGTGCCAGCCTTCTCCCCCAGAGTCACTACACCTAACTCTTTGTTTTCTCAACCTCGTGAAATAGAACAAGGACAAGACTGTAGGGGAAGCATCTCTTTGGGGTAAATTGGCTTATATTAATTCAAAATACAGTGAATCCTAAATCTAAGTCCACACACTGTACAGGTATGAGTCTTATCTCCTCCTGCAGTGCTGGGAGACTTCCAATCGAGCTCTTATAACATGCCTCCATTACTGTAGAAAAAACAATCCCATTGTAAATATAACACATGGTCAGATTGTAACTGTTAAATACCAAAGAACAGTATTACAAGAATACATGACTGGATGTAACCATGCAACCCCAGGGCATTATCTGGGAAATGAGATGTAGGAAAAGAATAATCTTTTCCATCAGACTTAGAGTCTTCAAAATAAAATCACTCTGACCACATTTGCAGCTCTTGTTGGTAAGTCATAGCTTGAATTACACTACCAATGATTTTTGGAAATGATGAGCATGTCAGTTTTGGAAACAGCTTACTGTAAAACACTGCGTGAATTTCAAAGATTAAAGCTCTAGTTACAGAAAGGCATGTGGGTCATTTCTGCACTTTGTGTTCAGCTTTTTGCTCAGTAAGGTCATAAATATTTTAAGCAGTTCATTAGATAGAAATTAATTCATGCTCTATGCCTTGTGATAGCCAAAATAAGAAAAACAGAATTTCTCTATCACTGTTTAATAGCATGTAAGCATAAGCGTAAGCTAAATAATATAAAAAACACAAAATGAAAGCTTTTAAGAAAAGTAGGTGCATGCTACCTTAAAAGCAGACACCATGTTACTGTGCAGTGTGTTAAAACGTTTCGTTTTCTCTTCACACAGATTTTGTATTGCCAGACTCCTGAAGGGTTCTGCTCTTTCCTCCGCTCTCATTTAACAAGAGTTTGTGCCTCTGTAAATATCAGATTCATTAGGCCTCCTGCCTGCATGTGGAGTTGACCGAACAGACTATTAGTCGTCCATACGTGATTAAAAAAGGACAAATGAATAAGTGAGATGACTGCCTATGAAGCAGGACAGATAACTACCATACTACCCAATTCACAGAGGCAACTGCAGGGTGGGAAGAGATTCCTGCCAGTCATCTATTTTTCTAAAAAACAGACAATCTCATAGGATTAATTAAATAAAAAGTCAAAATGTGTGCATCTACTTACCACTTCTGCAGAAGTGTTTAAAAAATAATAATAATGCATTACAATACAGAACGTTTAGCATAGGATTGCTATAGCCCGTTAATAAACTGCAGCATGCATTTGGAATGTTTTCCTGCTACAGGTGCACCAGTTTGTCTGTGGCACAGACGCACAGGAGGCCATCACTGACAGTTCTGTCCCTCAACTAGCGGCTTATTTCATGTCTGGGTTAACAGGGCTACAAAGATGCCAGACACGGTTATTTGGTTATTCGGAATCAGAGAGAGATGGTCACTCAATAGATACACCGACTTTCAGTCATTACAGGCCATGGGATGATGACAAACTGCTCTGAAGCCTAATAAAAACTCCCTGAGGCATCCAAGTTTTCTAATTAAAAGGTACACAATATGTTTAGATTACATAAGGTATTTAAAATAAGAATGTCAACAAACGCAATGTTTGATACTAAGTGGATAAAGGTACATATATAGCAAGGTAAAGAAAGATGTATATGTATATAGAAAAGAGAGATATATACAAAAAGATGTACGTTTATGTAGAAAAGATACAGAAATCTAATGATTTATTCATCTTTTGTGAAAACACAAGATGAAAAAAAATTTTGAAACTAACTTCATTGGATTACAGCATCTGCTTTCTTCCTAAGCATCATCACCAAGAGTCTTTAAATAGTTCTGATTTTAATCAAAAAAATGAAAGGCAAATACCAGCTGCCCCTGAACAGCATACACCAATATTGTTACAGACAATTAAAACTTCCCAATTAGCAAACAAGTTTATTATATCCAACATTTGCAGTTTATTGAGCTCCTTTTTACAGCACTGTGCACACAAAAGCAAGAAGTTTGAGCAGAGCTCAAACTCAATGTGACACCCTGGCTACACCGAACTAAACCGAAACTTTGCAGTTCTGATTTTCCCTTCTGCTTTTGGACCTATTAGGGAAACAAAACAAATTGCCCATGAGCTTCTATCTCACCAAATTTTGACTGGGACATTTATTTGAATACGTCTTGACCCACCACATACTTTCTACTGATACTTCCTGATCTTAAAAGTCAGTTGCAGGGCTTTTTGGGATAAAATACATAAGCACAACCCCAAGAGTGTCAGCGTTTCAATTTCACACAATGATAACATCAGGTCTTTTCTATATTCTGGTTGCATGTTGTGGTAAGATACTAATCCAGTAACATGACTTGAAACAGCACTGTAAAACAGAAATGGTGATTATTCTTCATTCTGCATAATTTCCAACTGACTTATTTTTTTAGTAACTTACCCAATAGCACAAACATGGTCAGAATGATTTGCCAATACATCTTGCTTTACAGAGCTGATCTGAAAAACATATAGAAAATTAACTGAGAGCTGATTGTTATCAGTCTATTATTTCATTAGGGTTTCATTTTGGTGCACTGCAGTTAATTTGATGCTCACACCTTTGTAAGCAGAAAGGAAGAACAAAATCAGAATGTCGTTTGAGGGAAAAAAAGCCATTGCTTACAATATCAATTAAATATCAATACAGCTCTTCTTTCATCATTAGAGATACATAGTACCTCATTTCTCCAGGCTTTTGCTGATCATTGTTCAGCTTCTGTGTTTGGTCATATGAAAGGCACTACAAATCCAAACAATCAAAATGCCCAAGGGACACTAAATTTTCAAAGTACAGCATACACAAAAACACTCGGGCACCCATTTCAGCAGTGAAGACCTCACTAAACTTTACAGTAATATTTCAATAATGTCATTTCAGGTACTTTGTCCTTCTTTATTTTCATCCCATAGTTATATAAATTCTGTTAAAACCCAAATATAAGCATTTTTATACTATAAAAAAAGCTCAACAGAGGATATCAGAGTAAAGCATACAGAGTTTGGTTGCCATTGTAGTTAACCTGAGCTGAATGATTAGTAAAATTTACAGCTCAAGTCAGACAGAGAATGCTGGGGCAAGAAATAAGATTTAGGGAGTCCCTCTAAAGTATTCTTCAATATTTCAGAGAACAATTTCCTTGAGAACATCTATGTTGCCAAAGGAACTGGCGCCAACACTCTGCAATCCAGTGGCCTTTCAGTTTGGGGGTGCATGTACTGTACTATAGATACACACAGAATGTACGATACATACAGATTACCGCAGTGGGAGCGTTTCCATACTGGCTACACAGCAGTTGGCTTTGCAGCCTGGAAGGAAAGCGTATGTGGACGCAGAAGACCAGAAGGAGAGAAAAAGTGTGATTCCTTCCTGGTTTTTACCACTCCTCAGTGTATAGTCTGAGTACACCCCTGTCGTCTCACCCAGGGCAACACCTCAACAAGCCAGCGCAGAGTGGAGGGTCAGCCCCATGGAGGAACCAGTGGCTGCTAAAAAAACCGAAAAAAATTTGGTTACAACAACGAAAGCCACCCTCTGCCCAGAGCTATCCCTCCTCTCTCAACAGAGACTTTGATAAGATCACCCAGTGACCCTGACACTGAGGTGATTCAATAGGCATTGCTGTCTACCTGAAGCAGCAGACAACTGACCAGCAAAGGAACAGTATTTCAGTATTCTTGTCCCCCTGCAAGCTCACCCACAAGGAAAGCTCTTGCAAATTTACCTGGGGCTGGAGTCGGAGCCAAGCCATTTCTTCAGCACACACCACCTTCACTTTGGTCTGCAAGATGAGTCAGTCCCATCCACTTTTCTCCCCCTTCACCCAGGTTATAATCAGAGTACATTTTGAGCAATTAACGAGGAAAGCTCAAAATTTCAAAAGCCGTGCTTCACAACCCCTGCTTCAGAGGAAAATCTGCCTCTCAGCACAGCTGTTAGGAGGCCAACCTTACCTGTACCTCTTCCATTAGTCTGTTTCCTAATAGGTGAGCCATGAAGGCCAGAGGAATTATCTAGCTACAACCTTCTGTTAAGTCTGTCATTTCACAAAGATACATTCGGGGATTATTTCCGAAAGCCTATGATCAAAGTTAACTAGTTTTTTCCCAAGTTTATGACTGAAGAAAAAAAAACTTTTAAAATAATACACTTGACATAAACGTACCCTTTTCATACTATTAAATGTATGGTTTATGGAAAAACAGTCCATGTTCCTCTTTTACAGCTGCAACTGTAAATTTGCTGTTCATAGCTCAACCATTTCTCAGCAAGAAACTGGCAGAGATGACTTCCATATGTTGTACAAGATGTATATTTCAAAGGCTTTTAAAGTCATCGATATGTCATGGAAGTTATTGCAAATGCTTTTAAAGTTCTCATTTCAAAACAATTAAAAAATGTCCACCATCAAGAGTTCTAAATAAGCCATGGAGTCCATCACTTGCTCTCCCATCATAGGCACTGCAAGAAGCAAAAGCTATCACCCAGATATCTTTGTACTACTGCTCCTAGGTGTTTGAAGAAAAGAACCACTATTTTGGTAACTACACATACTTCATTGTACTATTTCAAAGCAGAACATGAAACACCAATGAAACACCATCCCTCGTTCATTCCTGGAAGTAAGGCGATAAACGGTTAATTGCTTTAACAGCAACTACTGTGTTAGTTTCACCCATGCAATACCTACTGTAGACTGAAAAGAAAGCAACCACAGATCCCCAGAACTGGTATCAGCACTAATTTAACCATAATTAACAATATTTGTGCCAGAAGGCAAAAATACAGTTCAGATCAGCTTGAGACATCTTCTCCTCCTATTCTGTTGCATCTACCTAGGCTTATAACATCATCTAGGTGTTATTTTTCAATTCTGGTTCCAACAACACTCATGAACAAAAAATAGTGCGCTGTACATGATCAAAAAAGCAACATGAGCTACATGTCACCAGCGTTAGCTCCTCTCCTGTTCAAAGTTCAATGTCACTTGTGTAAACTTTACACAGGAATTGGGTAAAAAGATACATCAACAGATAACTCCCAGGACAAGATGAATGTACTACTCGACCAGACAGAACTACCCGATATATTTTCTAGTGAGAATATTGAGCTTGCCAGAATTCCTACCTTCATTGTAAGAAAGAATACAAGTTTTACAAGAACAGTTACAGGGAACAGGAAGTTAAATAAAGAAGAATTATTAAAACTTGTAACTACAGCTCTATCCCGGAGAGAGTAAGTTAACACAGCACAGACAAATGGTTTTACGCTTGGCTGGGAGGTATCTCTACAAATGGAAGGAATCAGGGCCCATTTTAATACATCTGTCTTAAGATACTGCATTCTGAAACCACCAACTTTGCTGCTGCTGCGTACAAGAAATTTTCCAATTCCATACGTAAATAGTATGTTCCTCTCCATGCTAATCACTGTACAAAAAACTTCAGCAAGTAGAGTCCCTGCCTTGACAAAAACATCTGATTAAAAACAAAACACAGCAGATAAGACATGCAAGAAGGACAACAATGAAAGTAAGACCATTTTTCTTTACAGGCCGGCTGAGAAATCATACAATCCATTGACATATAAGCATGGTAAACATTTTCAGCACAGCCTGAAACAAGCATGGCTGGTGATCCACAAACACCTGCTCACTGGGCACAGAAAACATACTAAATGTTTTCCTTTTCCTTCTGGAGCTGCCTTTTTTTTCTTTTCCAGTTTCTTGTCTTGACAACTTATATTTCTGCATGTCTCCTTTCTGAACTACAAAAAAAAAGGGCTGAAAAGAGGACTGCAGTATGAGGCAGGTCTACCTGTCCAGTCTGAACACCAGTGAACAGAGGGTGGCACTGGTGACTAAGAGTGCCAAGCCTCCACAACCCATCCTGGATGCAGCAGAGTAGCACAACCCTGACACCACTAAACTCAACTGCAAAATTCTCACCAACTTTTACAGGGACAAAAAGACTAGATGAGCAAATGCTGCAAGATCAAAGCCTTACAAATCAGTGGTTTCCAATGAGCAACTTCAAAGCCTACAGAAATTTATAGAAACTCAGTTGCCAGAACCTCCTATTTTTCCTCAAATAATGTACACACACATACAGGGTCTGGAGCTCTTTTTTAATCTTCCTCCCAAAGAAACAGCAACAGCTGCTAGTTAATGGGAAACAGGAACATAATACTCCAAGCACACAAACTGTCCCCGACTTTTGCAAGCACTCCATTACAGCTTTTTTTAAATATTTAAAAGATCTCTATGAAGCATAAAAATATTTTAGTAATAATGCCTACGCACAGCGCCTTCTGGCCTGCTCTTTAAGGGTGCTGAGGGCTTTCCAGTCCTGTTGGTTTTGGCAAGACCAGTGGTTCTCAGTCAGCCCTCCTGGGCATGGAATTTCATTGCATTTGTTTGTCATTTAGTATATTAGTAAACATTATTAATAGAGAGTTCAGAGTAAACGGAACATACAAAATAGCAATGAACGTGACTTGCATTGAATAATTTTGCTTTCGAATACTAAAGCTTTAACCGAGGCAACCCAAGCTGCATGCCTCCCCACGCAGTGAGGACGGCGAACCCAGCAGCAGAGCTACCCTTATCTCTCCCGTGCGCAGCAGCACAGCCACAAAAACAGGCTCCAAGTCTGCTGGGGGAGCCTCTCCGATGAAACTCAACAGCAAAACGTCTCAACGTTTCTACAGACTGTACAATTCTCCTTGATTGTACTGAAACCACCCCCTCATTTCACGAACGCCCCCGCCGCTCGGACAGGTTCCCTTCACCAGAGGGAAGGCAGGGATCCAGCAGCACAGAAGTTCCATTTGTTCCTGCATCGCCAACACCACAGCACTGAAGTTTGTGCACGCTCACGACACGCTGTTTGAGAGACTTAAGTTTAATAAATATTACCGATTTTAAGTCAGAGATACAGAAAAGCACTTTTAATGCACACTTTCTCTCAGTGTTTTTCACTGATGAACATCCATGGGTTTTCCCTTACGTGCAGCTGTAAAGCAGAGCTCCTGCAGTTACCTGGCACTTAAAGCTTCTTCGTATTATAGCCATGCTTGGTAGTTAAGGGCTCTCCGTGTTTCCATTATAAACTCTATTTATAAATGCTGTGTCAATAATCAACATTATATTTCCAAAGCGCTCTCCTATCAGAATGGACTGTAATGGCTTCCGCAGCATCAGCGACTCACAACCCACATTCAAAGAGATTTTCTTTTTTCTTTTACTTCAGAAACTAAGCCTCAAGAGGAGGGGGAAAGAAGAAAAAAAAAAAAAAAAAAAAAGGTCTGGATTGGGTACACCATGCCAACCTTTGGAGAGCTGATCGGTGAGGGAACAGACCACGCTCACGCGCCAGCTGCGTTCCGTTCTCAGCGTGTTATTTCGGCAAAAACCAGCCGGTTTTTACCTCAAGGTGCCCCCCCTTCCCACTGCCCGGCTGGAGGGAGCCGACCCCCACGGACAGAGCGCGGCTGGGAAGAAGCCGGGAGGGAGGGAGGGAAGAGGGCAGGAGCCCCAAACTCCGCCGCTGTCACTCGGGAAAAGCCGCAAATTAGAGAAACAAGCGGAAGAAAGAAAGAAAAAAAAAAGGAAAAAAACAAAGTAAATTCACCCACCTGCTTCGTTTCATTCCCGGGATCTTCACCGACAGCCGAAGTTACGCCGCGGCGGACATGCCTCGCTGCTCCGCCGGCCGCCGGCGCCCGCTGGAACGGCCCGGCCGGGGAGCAGGAGGGTCCCCGCCGCCGCCGCCCGCTCCCCTCAGCAGCCCCGGCGGCCCCGCCTCGTCCTCCCGCTGGCCGGGGCGGCGCGGCCCGCCCTGCCCGGCCCCCCTCAGGGCCGGCCGGAGGCGGGGAGGGGCCGCTTCGCCGCTTCCCCCTCACCGCTCCCCTCACACACAAGATGGCGGGGGGGGCGTCCTTCAGAACGCCGGTCCCCCTCAGAGCGCGGCCCGAGCCCCCTCACAACGCAGAGTGGTGTTTCCCTCTGTGTATTTTAATTTCATTTCATACAAATAGCGCGCCACTGAAGACAATAAAGTTTAAACCTTCGAAGAGGTCACAGCCCGTGAGGTGGGACGCGTGTGAAGTTCCTCACTGCCGCCAGCACGGCTGCCAGGGGGTTTACCTGTCAGTGCTTCTACCCGAGAAGTAAGCTGAGCCACACGGCATCGCTTCTCCCTTCTGTAAAACGTGCAAATAAAAGCACTTTCACATAAAAGTTTCCAGGCGTCCTTGCACATGAAACCTTGTGCTTCCCTGCCCGGCCGTCCTGTCCTGTCACCGCTGCCTGGCATGGCAGGCCTTGAGGGAGTTTGTCCAGGGTAAATTCAGGGAGAACCGAGAGAGAATATTCAAAGTTTTCCTCTTCTAATAGCCTAACACATTATGATTATAATAGAAAGAAATTTAATGACAGTTCTTATCTTTTGGTTTGGGTTTTGTTTTTTTTTTTTGAATGCAGAATGGGACTGCTTTACCTAAATAGAGAACCTTCAGGGAACAATCATCGCTGCCTGGATCCACCAAACATTTGTTAAGAATTTAATTAACATTCAGTTTAAATGTTCCAGTTAGTGGTTTTAGCAGTGGAGGCTGTACAAAATAGCCAACTGTTAATGTAAAAAGTGACATAAATCAGAAGTACAGGGAATGCTTTCTGGCTATTAAGCTTATTCATTGTACTTCCCAAGGATCTCCGAATTTTCAGAAAACACTAAACATAAATGTTGTAAATTACTATTCATAACACAAACTTGCCTACTTGTCAGTAGAAGGACAAAAATTAGTGTTTTAAAAAAGAAATGATTCAGATACACTGCTTTTAAATGGTGCATTAAGCAGTGCTATGCAATTCGGTTGTGATGATTTGTTGAATTACATACTGGAAAATGAGTATCAGAATTTGGTCCTGAAAATCCCATTCTTTACAGTTGTGAAAATGTTAATATTAGTAGCTTGCCAGGGACATCCAAGGTGTATTAAGAATGTGAACATACAGCATAAACAATTTGTTATCTATAACTATTTTAATCCAAAAGTGTGAACAACAACTTAGTGTTCAGAAGTAATGGAAGGATACAATTTTGATCAAGAAAAGCAGTTTCACAATCTCAAACAACACAGATACAGGAAATTTACAAAATAACCCAAAAGCATATGATTGCTTTAAAAGGTCAGTTATTTATAAACTATCTCATATTTAAAAAAAAACTTGTTTATATAAGACAGAATGTAATGTTGGGTAAACTACTAAAAGTTTTGCCATCATCTTTGCTGCAGTGATGATTTCACCTGTAGTATTATATATAATTCTAATTTTTATTTTGATTAGTTTTTAAATGGTAATTTGTCCTCAGATTGTTTAAGGATAAAAATCAGAGCTTTATTTTAAAAGTAACTCGTTATCCTGTGTCTTCTGTTTTTTCTAAAGATATTGAAAAGCAAGATAGCTTACTCCATCATCTTCATTGAAGCAGCGTTGGTTATACACACACAACTGTACACAGAGTTCTAAGTAAAGGATACACGCGTAGTTCTAAAGTAAGAGCTTTACAGTGGTCCATGCCAGGTGTCATTAAAGATACGACACGAAACCCAACCAAAGGAAGGCTTGGAAAAAATACTAAAACAAACAGCAAAAGCAGAGATTAAGTTACAGATTAGAGATAAACCCCTTAAAAGAAACAGCAAAAACAGAGATTACAGATTTGCTACAACCCCACATGAGATATAGAATCTCCTCGGTTTGCCGTAAAGATAACAATGTTGACTGTAGCATTAGGAGCAGGAGGGATAACAAGATAACGAGGAAAGTAAACTTAGTATAGCCACAGTAGGGAGAACACCGAAAGAGTTTAATACACGAAAATAGTTATGAAAAATTAGCACATGAAATTGCAAGATCAGGGCACTAGTATTTTAAACAAAACTGTTTAGTAGTACAATAAGAGTTAAAAAAATTTACAAGGTGTAATAATATCTGATTTCTAAAACATACAAGACTTTAGAACATATCGGGTGTGGGGAGGTTGAGCAGTTGGGGAGTAAACCCCAAGGAGAAGGAATTAGGAACTATTTAAAGCAAAGGACAGTACTGGCAGTAAATTGGATGGTTATAAACCTGCCACAGAAACATTTAGGCCTATTATTAAAATATGAGTCTTGGCCAATAGAAGACTTATTTCTGGAACAATCTTTAATGGGAATAACAGGACAAAAAAGAAACAGTTTAAGCCAGAGTTTAATGAGTTTTTGAAACGAATGATGGTAGAGGTTGGTGTCTCTAATAAAAAGAAAACTCAATAAAATAATCTAGACAGGCATATCTAGCCTCATGTTTCTTTGCTACCAATGAGAGTTCCTTGAGTTACAACCAATTTCACACACAGTTCAGACCACTCGGTACCACTCCCCTTTCCACTTTCCACACACGCAGATTTAAAATTTTATTGACAGTCAATTATCTCACCCTCTCTCTGAATATACCTTTCCTCACGCTGCTGCTTGAAATGCAGCTATGCTTTATTTACCACTTCCTCACTTCCCCAGTTGTTTTCAAGGCTCACATGGTATCCCCTCATGTGGGTTATTTTCTCTTAATGAGATCCATTCTTTCAAATCTCTCTTAAAGACCTGCTTCTGCTATAACGTATGTCTCCGTTACCTGCTGGCTCTTTTAATTTAAGACTAGTGGATAAAAACCACATTTTACTCCACAAGTAGTGGTGTAAATCACATTTTGACCCTCTTGCACTTCAGCATTTGTCCTTGTGAATGAAGAGCTCTTTGAGAGAAGAGCTGACACATATGTAAAGCAACACCACATATTTAACAGGAACTTCCAATTAAAAAACCAAACCCCAGAAACTATGCCAAGGAACTTAAAGTGAGGACTGAGCCCTGGTGGAAAAGGTGCATCTTTATTCTTGCTCGTGTTCATCCTTTTTCTTGGAAAAGGCAGGGAGGGTTCAGAACCAGAGACTGATACGTCCCAGATATACGCAACTGCGTTTTTTTACAATGTTTTTTTCTTTTCAGCAATATTATTTTAAAATAAATGCAAAACCAGTACCTCTGTTTCATAAGGCATGGAGAAAAATATTTTTATTTACCTGCTGCAAGCTCTTCTCAGTAAACAGACTTGAACGTGGTACAGTACTATCTGTTATATTGTGTGAATAGTGCAACCATGGCTGCATAAACAAACCTAATGATTGGCTTTTATTTATTTATTGACTTTCTGTAATTCATGATCCATTTCCTCAAAGTAGCATCAGGCAGTTTCGTTCCTCATTAAAATAACCACCACTTCTAATTGACAAATTCTATTTTTAAAATATTTCTCTGTTCTAATACAACAGTTTGGGAAATGTGACTACATACAGTTTGTGTCTGAGGTTAGGAAGCCATTGAATTTTTTTGTATCCCAGACTTTCATGGCATAAGCAAAAGCTGTCACAAGCTGTCCAGTCTGCCATGTCTCTGCTAGGCGAGATCCAAAGAGAGACCACTAGAAAATCATTTCCTATTTTGGTTAGAACATCTTGAGACAAACGTTTAACAGAGTAAGTTTTCTTTCACTTCCCCCATGTAGCACTGGTGTTCAGGGAACCAGAAAAAAACGTACACTAGTACATATTTATTTTTTCTCTTTTTAAAGATTTTTTTTCCTCCCTTAATATCTAAACTAAATATTCCGGAAGTTTAACCCTCTTACTTTTTCATATACTTAAGAAAGACAGAAGACAGGTAACGCCTTCTTTCAGAAGTCCTTTGCTGTATGTTACATTGTCTTACTGTGTGAGCCGATGCCAGCAGGACATAGGAACACCCACAAACCACGGACAGAAAGCAAAGAACAAGTTTAATCTTGATACCTCGCAGACCAGGGAATCTCCGAAGCAACACCCGGGCAGAGGCACGCAAGCAGGGACCGCGGGCACCATAGTGCAAGAGAGAGTTCTTGTTAGCGAGAGTCCTTGGCAGTGAGAGCGGGTGCGGACTCCCTGTTCTTGCTGGTATTTAAAGGGTTCAAACAGCCGTAGTTTTCCCACTGTGCTTTGATCTTGTTCAGCAACAGGCCAGGATTCTCAAGCGGCTGGATAAGGTGTCCCTGAGTCCATCACAGACGTACGTTATCTAAGTGCAAGTGTTTTTCTTGCAAGCACCCGAGACTGAGTAACAATTACTGTGATAGATGTGTTTTCCAGCACCCCAGCAGCGAGTCACTTAAGCATATTTGCAATCCTCCTTGCTGATCTTCCATTGCTTTCCCACACTTACACAGATCATCCTTTGTGTAAACTAAAGTTCCATTTCTTTCAGTCTTTCTTTATAGATCATCTTTTCTGGAGCCCTGCGAATGCTAACTGATCTCCTTTGGACTTACTCCTGGTGCTGTCTCTCTCTTCTGAAGAGCAATGCCCAAAATATTCCAACCAAAGTCTTGGTAGTGCTATTTAGGGGGAAGAAATCTCTCACTTTTTACATGAGACAACCCTGTTGACACATCCCATAAGGATGTTTGCTTTTTTATCTCCCGACAGTGCGCCTGTGTTGACTCAGGCTCGCTTTGCGCATCTCCCTAACCCTCAGATCCTTCCTGCAGAACTTTCATTTGTGCACTTGATTATTTCTCAGTTAAGTGCCTTGCACTTGTCTTTATTGAATTACAGCCTATTTATCTCAGACCACTTCAGCAGTTTGTCACGTTGAATTCTAATCTTGTTCTCTAAAGTGTTTGCACCTGTTGCTAGCATTTTATCCAAAGAATTAATATAACGTGCACTTTTCAACTATTCAAGGATTTACTGAAAATATCAAATAGACTTCAAGTGTACCCCTGAATAACCACAGCACATATGGTCTTCCAATCTGTGACTTCTTTACTGCTCTTTTGGTTTGGGTTTGTTTTTTGGTTTGGTTTTTTTTTTTTTTGGGGGGGGGGGAGGGGAAGTTCCTTTCTGTCCAACTGAACACTTTTCAGTCACTTAATGTAGACTAGGCTTCCCTAACTTGCTTAGGAGAAAGTCACAAGACACATCAAAAACATCACCAAAGATAATATGCTATGATGTTATTAGTTTGCCATATCTGCAGGAATTCCCCTCACTACCAAAAACATTTTTTGGTCACCCCAAGGGACCCTTTTGTTTCCATCTGTCCTTTGTCTCTCGGATTTACCCCTACATGCTTGTGTTATTCTTTTACAAGTCCTCTTCAATCACTTAACCTAGCTTTCAACTCCAACTAAAGGTTCACATTACTGAGGAAAATGCTATTTGCTCCTCTACTAACTTTCCTAACTTTAATTCACACTGGAGTAGGTGCTTTCCTGCCTTTCATGCATATTATTTCCAAGGAAATGCCAACTCTTCTGGACAACTCTTCTCTTTAGACTTACTTTCCATTTGATATTCACCCTGAGTTTATTGAAGTCTTCTTTCTCAAATACTTTTGTCTCTGTTCCACATTTCACCTCAGATTTTCTCTCTTGAAGCATTATAAAGATAACCAAGGTCCAGAAACCTTTCAGAGTTACATATTGAAGAACAACAACAAAATGCCATAAAATACCAAGTCCCAAGTGTTTTTGCAAAGCACGTGAGAAGACCTCAGTGACCTACTGCATGCTTTGCAATTGACTGAGAGCAAGTAACACATAACTGCAGATGAAGTTTCACTGACAGAACAAAAGTACTTAATGTTATTTAGCCTTGAAGGTTTGTTTGTTTGTTTATTTTAAAAATGCAACATTAAAACAATTCCTTCCCTTCCACCAATGGTGCTGGATGCAGTCGTACAGCCACTGTGCTGGCAGATAATGATAGTACCCTGACCTCTTACAAACAAAAACGTGTATAATGTCCTACGCAGCTTTACATCCATATAGATATCTATTGAGATGCTAATCTTGCTGCCAGGTAGTACCGCAACCCCGTCTCTTCTAGGCTTGCAAAAAGAACTACAAACTTCCTGCTCAAGAGCAAAAAAATAAAAAAACCCAAAACATTAAAAAACAAGTTATTTTCTTCCTGTAGTGAGGAAAAACGCTACAGCCATCTGCCCCAACAGTGACAGGTTAGTGACAACATAACAAGTCTGAACTGAAGCACTTTTCCTGAAGTTTCCAGTTCCAGAATAAAAATGCAAAAATCTGAAGCATACTAACCTTAGCTACTTGGTGCAACTGAGCGATTATGCATCTGAAAGAGCTAGAAAAAGTGTTAGAAATTCAGCTTCAGTTCTACCAGGTTAAATTCGTCATTCCTGAGCACAGCTGAGCTCCTTCTGGGTTTTTAGCATGGGTTTCAACATTTTCCTTGGGTTTTTTCCCTTCTAATCTATCCGATTTGATTCATGCCAAGTTAACCAGTTTATATTTAAAGAGGTGAAAGAGACTAACTACAGAACTGCTACAGAAAAATCAAATACTGTTATTCTATATAAAAACTAATCACATGTATATATGTATCAGAATTTTTTCTAAATCATTTAATGACCAGAAGTTTGTCTGTTTTCATTATGAAGTTAATGCAAAGACGGGCTCTGCCTCCACAAGGGGATGTTTTCAGTAATTCATTTTTGCTCCTGCAAGAATGTTTTTGCACTTAATCTCTCTTTACCTCTTTACGAACATCCAAGCTTAATCAGCCAACCAAAAGCTTGCTAATGTTTTAAGACCACCAACAAAATTAAACTTTAGTTTTTGTGCACCCACAGAAACGCTGTCTGCAATCCGCATTGCAAAATAAAAATAGCAGAGGTGGGGATTAAATGTATTCTGTGCAAAAAATATGAATTTTTCAGGAGAAAACCCATGTTTCCCATAGCTGTACACATATCACAGTCCTGTACTTTGACTGATACAATAAATTGGCATTAAATACACTCACAAACTAAACTTTTAGTCACAGAATAAAAAAAAAATAGAGTCATAACAAGAAAGAACAATTGAATAGATATTAAAACTTATTGGACATACCATTATCAAGTACAACCAGGTGATTACATATATGTTCCTCCTTTGCTGGAAACCCCTAGCAGCTGCACGCTCGGATTTCCTCTCCAGACTTATGCAAGGGTAACTATTTAATTTAATAAAGATAATCCAAGAGACACATCTGTCTAATTTAGAGCAGGATAATTCCTATTATTCAGAAGGTCCCCATTGATTTATGTTTTACAGGACAAAAAGTTGAAGTGCTGCTTTGGACTGGAGAAACAATTGCAGCTCTGGGAGTGCACACATTTACCTTCCAGAACAGAATAATTCATCGTTAGGTGTCTAAACCTCATTGACAGCGATTCACCTTGGAGGCACAGAGGAATGAATCACATCTGTTAACAGCAGAGATGCCAGCAGCAAAATAGGGATCTTAAAACATTGACTCATTCACAGACATTTTATGCCACCATCAGAGAAACTTTTGAACCAGGTGAAGCATGAACAGACCTTCTCTTTTTTGAAGATCTGCAAAACTCGTATCTTTTCTCACATGATGGCAGGATAAGACCAGTTTGTCTGTGAATAGCGGAACAGCTGAACCATCCTGTCTGCAGAGCAGTTATTGCAGAGTGCCCTGGTAACCTGCTAGTAAGGTGCCCACTGGGAAAAAGAGAAGTGGGATTCCAAATCCGTGTCTTTATATGAAAGAATAAAATTAATCTCTCTCTCTCTCTCTCTCTGACACACTGGACAAGCACCTAAAAGGGAGTAGATCCTTCTCCTGTGAGAAACAAATCCACGTGAAATTATTGACAAATAGTTAACAAGTTCTGTCTTTGGGGTTAAATTTAATATTAAATTCTGCCTCACTGCAGAGTTATATTAACCTTAAACCTTTTTTTTTTCCCAAGGAACTTTGTGCTTCAGATATTCTACCATTGCACTATAAGAAGATGCTCCCTGTCCTGAAAAGAACACAGGAAACAACAGAAGGATACCAAGAGAAATATTAAAACCTTAAGAAATAATAGGCTGATTCCTGCACTGGCCGAAGGAGGTGAGTGCCCCACGATGGATGTGGCAGTCATATACTGAATCTAGTGGCGTGTTGCTAAACACCTGATGGAAACACACAGAAGTGAAGGGAAGAAATCCCTGCCAGACTAATGTAAGAAGTGTTGTCCTCAGAATATTTATGCTCAGCTGCATATTCTAGATGCTCAGAAACATGTACATTCAAATATCCCATTCCTAGTACATAGAGAAAAAACTGGAGAGAGACTTAAATATGTGTAGATTGTGATATAAACTACTATTGCCATCTTAAATGGAAGTTTTTGAGGCAAGAAAATAGTTGCAGAGGATGAAGTAATTCAGTGAGTCAGATAGAGAGAAATTACACAGAGATGGTAAGTCTCTGAGGATAATAAAGACTTTGAAAATTATTCATGAGAGAAGTGTAAAAAGTTTGATTCATATGCGAGAAATTGCCCACTTTGGCATCATGCTTTTTTTCCCCACACATTAATAATTCAAGTCGGTAGACACATCAGGTTTCTAGATTTTTATGTTTCCTTATGCTTTTAAGCTTCTGTGTTACTTCCGTAAACCATCTCGGAGTTCTCCGAATAAGTTTGTCTGAAGCATCTATACAAACAATACTAAAATACTAAAAATACTTATGGACTGCAGGCATTTTTGCAGGAAAAACATGTCATCTTCTGGATGCATCAGTGCCAAACTTGTTCACAAATTGGTAAGTAGTGCACAAATTCCTATGGGAAGGTTATCAAGATGACAGAACCAGGCTCTTCAGTGTGGTGCATGGTCAGAAAACAAGAGATAACAGGCATAAATTGAAATGAGAGGGTTCAGAAATGACAGCAATAAAAACTTCTTCCCCATGAGGACAGTCAAGCAGTGGAACAGGAAGAGCTGTCTCCATCCTTGGAGGTTTTCAAGACCAGATGGATAAAGGCCTGAGCCACCTGGTCTCATCTCACAGCTGGCTCTGCTTGAGCAGAAGGTTGTTTTAGAGAATTCCTGAGGTCTCTTCTAACCTTAAATACCCAGTAAGCCCCGTCATCCTGTGGGAGCTGTATCTCATCATCAAGAAAAATTAATGACAACTTTGTCAATATATGCTTTAAAAAAAAAATAACTGGAAAAGCAATTAAAACCAAAAAACTAAACATTTTTCTCCCTTATGAATGCATTCCTCTATCTGTACACAGGCAGAGATGCATTTGATGTTCTGCGTTACCCTGAAGAAAGGTTTTTCCCAAGGCAGCCAAGCTTACAAAGTTTAAGTTGAGTTTGTAGCTGTGATGGCTCACTGGCAGAACAGCCTGAGCATAGCCCAAAAGGCCAGCGCTGGCCATGCTAACTGGTCTCATAAGCACTGGAGAGCAAGTCACTGCAGGTCTGCAAGCTGAGCCTACTGCCTTGAGTGCAGCCCCAGGAGAACAGGTCTGTGGTGGTCCTGGACCTACACTGTAAACGTGCATGGTGTCTTGCTGGCCATACGGACTTGTCAGCCAAGGCCAACGCTACTTGCACCGTGTTTGTGCAGATTTGATTAGTTTGATCATGAGTCACTGGAACTGGTCTCAGCCCATTGGTAATACTGGCAATTCTTGTCTGTTAAAGTATAATCTCCTCAGGGCAAGTGATTTCCTTTGGAAACACTCATTCATTGCCCATCACAGTGAGTCCTGATCTCAGCTCATCAGCGGTATCACAACAGAGCTTTAACTAACAGCTTCAGAAAGACGACTACTGACAGCAAGCGAGCCTTACGTTGCACCTACATCATAACCCATCACACTGTTGCACAGTAACATTGGTTTTTCTATGGGCTAGGTCAGATTACAGATACTATGCATACAATTTTTCTCATTGCCATAGCTGGGAATCTAACCAGACAGCACAGTGCTCTGTTCCTATGCAGAGAAGCATCTCAGCCTCCCTCCATCCTGTCACAAGCTGCATAAGAGTCTTTCCTTCTCTGTTCTGGCCAGGTGAGGTGCATCCAGATCCTCCAGTTTTCTGTTTGCTACTGCCCTCTCTCCCTTACAATGGATTTCAGCCCCCTTCCCTAGCTTCAAGCTGCTTCTTTCCATTTGCAAACTGGCTTTGCACCCATTTGCTCCTCCCTCTTGGCTCTCAATCTTTCCAGTCCTTTGTGAGGACTTTTCCTTCAGCCTCCCTGGGAACTCAGACGCCATTGGCAACCATTCTAAAAGCTTATCCAGGAGGCTTGTTCCCTTCACATCTCCTTCCCCAAATCCCATCCTTCCCAGAAGACAGGAGCCCTGCAGGACGTACCTCACGTGTTTAAAGCCTGAAGGGTGTCAAAACCCCTCTGAGAACTTGCAGCTGGCAGATACGAAGGTTGTAGCCCAACCCCTTTGCAAGAACCCAATAAGCTTGTGATGTTCCCAAATGCTTCTGTGCGTGATCTTTTAGGAAACAAACTATGTCAAATATAGCACAATGTGGGTTTCCTCCTGGCAATCAAACGCATCAATGGTCTAGTCACAAAAGCCAACACAAAATATGTAATACCAACAGGTTAAACAGCAAGGACCCGCTCTTACTCATCTTTTAGGGAAACAACTAACATGAGCATATGCAAGCAAGCACGGGGAAGTTTTCAAAATGGAAAGATGAGCACAAAACCCACATATCCTTGATGTTCACAAGATATGACTCTTCATTTATGCAAATCTGTAATTACTTTGTAATCAAAGGATACAATGCAAATTTGAGACAGCAGAGGTGACACCTCAGGGGACAGTCAGCTCTGATGGCAGCCCTGGCTGTGGCCAGCATGGGGTCAGGAGTGGCACAGAGTCACTTCTGCTGCTCAGATGGAGAGAGAGGGAGGGAGGAAGAGAGGAAAACAGAGCAACACTAAACACACTCGGGTCCCCAAGCGACACCTCTCTCCTGTTCAGCTGAATCCGTGGAACAGGAGGGAGGAATATATAATATTTCATAATGTATTCTTAATTCTTTTTATAGTTAGGTAGCTCTAGCTGCTAGGAATAAGCTTTCGAGGGAGGCAGAAGGGAATGGTCTACAGAAAATTCACTAGAAGGAATTTTCCTCCGTTTTTAAGCCTTCACGTGTCTGCATGAGGGGTCCCAGGTAATTAGTTCTGTCACCATTAGTGAAGACCATTTCCTGAGTGCCAAAATGCAATTTGGCAAGAAGAAAATACTGAGTGCATTTGGGGGGGAAATTGCATCAAAAATATAAGTTTGGCAAAAAAAAGTGTTCCTTTAACTAGCAGGCTCTGCAGTTTAACTTACATTTTGACAATTTATATGGGTTTGATATGTCTATTTACTGGGCTTTTAAATAAAAACACTAGTTACTATAGTAACATTTACATCATAGGTTGTACTGATGCTGCCTCTGAGATACAGAAAACCAATCTGCTGTGTTAACCTTTGTACTTCACTTCTCCAATATTTTAAATGACAAACCTGTTTTCTAATAAATTCTCTTTTTCTCTAATTATTTTACTTCTCAGATTATAAAGTAAAATACGATTGATCTAATTTTCTTTTCAATGACTAAGCCCTATGTGTGGGAACATAAAACCTGGTTCCAGGGAGAACAAGGAGAATGTATGTAGAAAGAGAACTGCAGTATGGGGAAATAAGACAAATCTTGCTTTTCTAGTCCTCCTCTTGTAGGAATCACAGTAAAATGACAGATTATTATTTCTGTGGATGAAGGGTCTTCTCCTCTGTGGCTTTTATTTTAGCCTGTTAGAACAGCAAAGCAGCACGGCCCATTCTGAGCTCTGCCTGTACTGTTCTTTCCACTATTTTCCCAGCCTCTTATCAGTTGATTTATCGTTTTCAAGTGCTTCTGTACATCTGCTATATTTGCACCCCTGCATACCTATTGGCTTACTTTATGAAAATCACAGGATTAATCACAAGATGCAGAACACAGACAACCCTGCTCAGCCAACTTTGTTCTCTGGGATCCCCTCCACTGACAGAACGCTCCTAAGCTTGCAGTGTCCTGATTTAGAGCTGGAAGATCTCTTAGGCTCTCCATGAGGTCTTATTGCTGCAAGCTGGCATGGTTAACCTCTGTTCTAACTCTACAGAAGCAAGATATTTAGATAGCTAAATGCAACCCTCTTTGGCAGATGAGGAAATGAAACAAGGACATACACGAAACAAGTGCCTATAGCTGCCTCTTCCCATAGCTCGTATCTTTACAGGCAGGAATCAAGACAAAATACAAAGGCATGATTAAGTTACAATAAAAGCAACTGTTGAAGGCTTCCTCTCATGTGTCCCTACGGTGGGGAAAACAGAAACAAGCCCTCCACGTGTTCTTATGTGTTGATTTCCTTCCCTGAACTCTTCATCTTACTGCATTTAACACATTTCCAGCTTACAGTAGCAGAATGAGATCCTCCATTTCTCCCTTCTGCAAAGACGTGCTTAAACATTTACTAGGGAAACGTGTTGGGGGGGGGGGGGGGGCGGGGAAGGCAGTAGATCAAATAAAGGGAATTTTAAAAAATGCAGCTTGACAGAGTAAAAGATCATTGGTGCTTTAGCTGAGGTTCTTGATTCCAGTAAAAAACTTCCCGATCATGCATTTACCTAACAGGAATTAGCAGCTAGAAAATACAGAGAGCAGAGGATAATGCAAAGAGTGAAGGTAACTTACACAGAGCTATCAGACACCTCTCCAATGGGCTGACTTGCTTTTTCCTTCTATTTTTCTTTCTGATGTACATATACCCAATTCAGACTGTAGTGAAAACGTGCATAAATGGGACTGTAGCACAGCCAGAACACTGCTGGTCACCTAAAGTTACTCTTTGCTGATGTCATAACCATGGAAAGAAAACATGATTTGCTTTTGGTTCAGAAGAGAAGCATTGTTTAGTCTATTATCCCCATAATCCCTGCCAGGATGAGAGCTCCACTCAACTACATTTCAGTGAAAAGAAAGTAAACACCACTACTTTTTTCCTAAGGGGGTGGTGGTAGTAATATATCTCCAGAAGCGCTTTATAAAACCTGGCACCAATCTGAGTTTCTCAAGTGTGTCATCTAGCACAGAGGACAGGAATTCACAGAATAGAACTGGCAAGAAAGATAAACGGTGGAGAAAATGAGAAGGTTTTTTGAAAAACTTAATGAAAAAAAAAATCTAGACCTTTTAGCAAATTAAACATTTCTAAACCTGGCAGAAGTATAGCACATTGCCCAGTGTGACATTCACGCGTTCTATACTACAGAGGAAAAAATGCAGAATGGAATAGTGGCCTAATTCAAATTGAGGCTGCTTTTGTGGTTTTGCCTGTGGAAACAGCATTTTACTTCAAATATTTATGTATCAGTGATGAGTTTCATCCAACATAACATAGAAATCCCATCTACTTCATGCCCACAATAAATGAAAATGCCACTATGCTTTTCTTGAAAGCAGGGGAAGTTAGAGAACGGGTACAAGGATCCTCACCCACCTTGTCCCATTATCCCAAAAGGGAAAAAAAAATTCCTAAATAGGAGAGAATGTCACACGGGTCTTTCACAGCTCTTTTCAGATGCATTATTCTTCTTTAAAAAGGAAAGGCTCATATGTCCATCCACTATAGCTTAAGAGGCCTTTCATCAGGAGAACAAAAAAGGTAGCCCAGAAAAGAAACAAATCCACCAACGTTCTTTGACAAATGTAACTGGAGCAGAGATTCTGGACATGCCACTAAGAGTACCAGAGCTCCAGAGACTGAAGACACCTTCACATTCATGCATGGGAAGATTGAAAGGATCTGACCATTGTTTCAGTTTTACATTCTATTTGTAGTTAGAATCCCTTTGTTAATATTTCCTATACTTTAGGATTAGCCAGTGCTTTCAGGAACTGCATATCAGGCTTTATCCTGCAAAACAGGAGCCACGCAACTACAGTTCCTAACCAGAACAATTCCTAATCCATCCAGACATATTTCATGTCATTGGTCTCAGATGACTCCGGTCAGTCCCATTGCTCATCTCCTGTCCTCTAAGTGCCTGCAAAGCCACAGTGCCTCTGCCCACGAGGTCAGCCTTAATTCTGCCTCTTCTCCTACTCCCTACATGTTACCCTCTCCCAAGATGTGCTGTGTACAGCTTTTTTCTAGCCCGCTAGCTGTGATGCCCACCTGCTTAGTCAAAGACTGCCTCAATGTTTGTTTTCTCCAAAATAAATTTCTACCTCTCATGTAGCACCAATAAATTGATATCAGACATAAGTATTTTAAAACAAAGACGGAGGAAGCAATTAACTGGATTTTCGAGTGTTCGGATGGACTGTCACACCGTGTAGTCTTTGAAACTCTAAATTCCTCCGGGTGGAATCCATCCGGTTTCTGTGACTTGGACAATATTGAGTCAATGCCATGTAAATGCAGTGATTAAACTGCAAACTGCCTGGGGACTCTGTGAATATCCCTCCATGACTAGAACACACTGTACACGGAAAGGATTTCATTGCTATGCATCTGGAACGGGAGCATTGCTTCCGAGTGTCAGGGTCAAAAGGAAATGAAGATCATCACCATATATGAACTGCTGGCAGGAACACTGCACGCATTCATGACTTATCAGTAATACCTACTTCTGATCATAATTGCCTCTAGAATATTGTTGAAATCCTACGAATAGCCACAGAGCATTTTATGATGCCAAGATGAATACTCTGTATTTGGAGGGCAGGCAGAACTCGCCTTCAACACACCAGCCAGCGCGATGTGCTGTGCAGCCCAACGTACCGCGTTCCTCTTGTTGCATACGACTCAGTGCACACGGCAATTCAACTCGCTGAAGACACCAGGTGTCTTAAAAGCACCATCCCATGTTTGCCGCTCCAGTTTAGCAACAATTGCTATTTTGAATGGTTTGTCAAGCAACTATTAATTAATTTCATGGTGTTTTTTGGCAAGCAGCCCTTTGCTGAGCTATCTCAGCCTTAGAATCTTCTTCAGTGTAGTGTATCATATCCGGATCTGTTTCAGAATTGAGTGCCTACTGAGAACATGCATTTTTCTCTTAACTTCTAGGAAATTGTGTAATTTGCCCCAAAGTAGCTGCAACAACGAAAAATCTAAGAATCAGATTATTTTACCGAAATATCGAGCAAAGTCCTAACATACTGTGTCCAGTTTTCAGCTACTAAATTTTCAGTGTTGCTCCAAACCACATCTTTAGGCACTAATTTTAAGGGGAATTTGGCATCTACCTTTGAGGTTCTGGGTCTCAGTCTCCAAGACCTGGCAGTATTTCATCCATATTAAGATGCAATGTGATCAAGACCTACTAGAAAGCACATCTTACACGCATCTCAAAACCAGATGTATTGGATTGCCGAGACATTACGTGCAGCAGTGAAGACACTTCTGTCTCAGTAAGTTCTCAGAGCCAGATCTGACAACTTCAAAACATCAGGGAATATTCCAGCAGAAGTGACCAATAGTTTTGGAAGGAAATCAGAAAAAAGGAGAGGAAAAAAAAACATGGGGAATGGTTGGACCCCTTTCTATGCAGAGATGTTGATATTCTGCATGACTTATTTTCTAGACAAATAATAATGGGTAATGTCCTGGTTTGACAGGAAAGCACAGCATGGGAAAACAGCATGAGAAAAAAAAAGAATACAAGGGTATAGAAAAAGTGTAGTGGGAAGACAGGGAAAAATGGACTAGGAAGGGCCAGATATGGGAAGAAGCAAGAACAAGAAGCAGATGGGCCCTGCTGGGGCGGAAATGATGTGTATAGATAGCCCTGGCACAGAGGAGGTGTGACCGGAGAGAAGACCACGAGATTCTGATATGATGGAAAGAGGGAGACAGAGTCCCAACAAAAGGCCGGGGGTGAAGTCCTTGTGAAGGGGCTCATGCTACCAGCAGGAACCTTCTACCTACCACCAGCAGGAAGCTTGCTGCGCCTCGTACTTAGGGGCTGCTGAGAGCATTTCTGGCTGCGACAACGGATTTTGAAAATGTTGCCCTCCCTACTCGGCAGCAGCAATCGGAGCAGTATGACATGGGCATCAAGCCAACAAGCACTGACTGGGACAGCTGTTTCCTATTGTAGCAACCCCAGTTTTCAGTGCCATGTGGACCGGGCTCAGAGTACACTGACGCATGGAGCGCGGCTTGTGGGGAGGGAGGTGATCCGTATGGCATGTTTCGTTCCCACATGAACTCCACACGGGAAACGTTCCCTCGGACAGTACTACCCTCCCTTTGCCAAGGGCTCTTGCTTCTGCACGAGGAGGTAAAGGCTAAGCCACCGCTGGTGCTGGAGAAGACAAGAATGGGCAGGGAAGGAGCCAGCCCTCTCACACCGGTTTCTGTTGGCAAGGACCCCCACAAACACCAGTGAACCTTGACACCTGGATCACACGGAGAGCAGACATGAATTTCAGTCCTTCCACACAAACAAAAATGCTGTGTTGTATAAAGACCAGAGCTGTTCATACAAGACTAGATTAGAGCAGGAGAGAAGATTCAGGTACAGAATGCATGCTAGTCTTTCACTTGTATCCCACACCTTGCATCCTGTTTAAAATGTCACAGTCCTTTGATTTGCACATAGAGGCACTCTGCATCCCCAAACATCAAAATTCTCCCTTATTGATTAGGTATTTTAGCCAAAAGGTCTCCACTTGAAGTGTGTCAAACATAAATCTAATTTGATTATTCAGTTTAGTCAGGTTTTCCTTTCTGAAAGGTCATATTTAATGCAGCATTATTCCATGACGGGTCTGACTGTGGGACATCTGAATGGCTGCTGATATTGTGGCACCCACGGATAGCCCCAGTTCAGCATCAGTTGCCTTTCCCTCCACCTTGCCACTTTTCATTTCCACCACTCCAGTTTCTTTGTACATGGGTTAGAGGGACATAAAATTGACTATTGAACATGAGTAATAAAACTAACGTCAAAAGGTTTCATTTTGGGGAGCAAGTTTTGATGCTTAAATGGGAACAAAACAGCCTAAATCCTGTTCCCACACTCAGTCTCCAAATAAAAATACAGTAATAACGAATGGCCTATTACTGCAATTTAAAAGTTTTCAGAAGGCCAGGGAAATGCTATCAAGTTAACGTGATTACTGAAAGCGCTACAGGAAAACACATATTGATTGACCCTCATAATGAGTTTACCTACAGACTTCCTCATTACCTGCACATTGCAGATGAGATTTAGCAAAGAGAATACAATTAGCTTCAGTAACTTATAATACCTTACACCATAACTGAGAAGAGTTGTGTACAATAAAAACGGGCACTTAAACGTCAGACAAACAGATGGAAGAATGATGGTTTTACCCTTTGATTTACGTACACACAGCCTCTTACAAAGAATCAGGAAGTTCAGGAGCTATTTGTAAATGATCCACCAAAATTGACTTTATGTTTATTTCTGTCTATCAGTATAATTATTCTTGTCACTAAAGAAAAAGGAGTATGCACAGACATCAGTGCTGTCATCAACTATGACTTTCATCACTTGTCAGAAGCATTCACTGTAAACAGAAGATGAAACTAAAATTAATTGGGCCATTTTCCATACCAAATCAGAGGTATATATTTTAAAAATACCTTACAGCCCACAAAGTTTGAGAAACCATTTTTGAACAAGCTTCACACAGTGGAAGACAATAAATCATAACCACTGCCGGAGCATATTCTTTTAAGAATTATAAAACAGACATTAGGTTTTTATATTTAATAAAAATTCTTCCATTCTGTACAGAGCTTAGGACATGAGTAAGAGTTTATATTTAAAACAGAACATTAAAAAACATCCAAATATGCCAAATCAGAGCTAGTGAAAAAGTTTATCTTTTAAAAATCTTTTAAAAATTATTAATAAAGCCTTTAAGGTTTAGTACAAGGAATTTCCTGTATTTCTCACCACTAAAGACAGGTAGTAAATTACAGCCCAATTACAATCATCTGTGACTTTTTTAAAAAAAAAATACAGAAATATCACCATTGCATCTTAAGAAAAACTGTAGACTTTAACCTGCCTGTAGGTACCACTGTAGCATCACAGCTCCTGATGGTCTCACGTGGAGCTGCCCCCTGAGGAACCGCTCCCTTTTCATTTGCACTGCACACCATCACATTTTGCCTTCTCAAAAGCCACCACAGGTGACATTAATCTACTTCAGCTACAGTCTTTCTTTTAAATTGAATGGGAATATTTCCACTGAAATTACATTGGACTATGGAGGCACCAAACTCTGTACTGCTAACTAAGGGAATGGAAAATTCAGGCCTAACCTGACAGCCAGTGATTTCAACAGGAGCTGAATCAAGCTCTGAGAAGAGCAGGAGTGACTTATTCATGCTGGGATCCTCTCACTTGTTAATCATCAATCTATCACCATCATTTAGTCCAATTCAATCCCCAGACAATTCTCTGACTTGCAAGAGAAAAGTTCTTCCATAAGATTTTTTTTTTGTCTTTCAGGTGACTTACTGCAGGGAAAGCAGATTTTTCTTTTTAATGCACACACTACGGTTTTATTTTTCAGTCAGATATTTTGTTCCCTGTTCAAATCTGAGTTTTGTCATAGTGAAAGAGTGGACTCTTTCCTCATCCTGGAGTCATTATGCACAGTATTCTATGTTTTAGAAAGAAATTATACCTACAAAAGTCTGCATGGGAGTATATATAAACGAGTATGTATGTACTTATCTTTCTGTTAAAAAAAGTTTTAAGTAATTAGAAATGGGAAGTCAGACCCTTCAATGCACATCCAGAACCAATTAGTATTTTATGACATCGTTCTTTCTAAATTGTCACTTGCCTGCCCGTCTTTCCATCTTGTTCATACTATCCATAAACCACTGTTTGTTAAGTTGTTTTGAACGTGTGACTTGCTTTTGGCTCAGCTTCTTGTGACACCCGGAGCTGACAATAGCTGAGTCCCATCAGGGCAGGGAAGCAAGGACTGGTTGCAATTACTGACTGTGGGAGTTTAACATTCACTCTCTCATTCCGGAGAACCTGGAGCTGCCAGCAGTTGGGGGAGGGCTGGTTTGGGTTGGTTTTTAATGGAACTGTAGCTAAAGGCACACATGAGCAGGGAGGGGATGTCCTAGGTGGCCAGGGTTAGGTAAGGGACCTTCTGAGCAAGCCAAGAGTTAGGATGAGAGCTGGAGCAAGGACAGAGCTGCAGCTCAACGCCTACTTGGAGCTGGGATCTTCTGTGCTCTCCTTGCAGGGCTGGGGGAAAAGGACTAAAGCAAGGTGAAGAAACCAGAGTAACAACGGGGTGCAACCACTGCAAAAGAGGAGAGGGACAAAGAGACACCTCCATCAATCGTTAGGTGTCTAAAAGGGTTTGAATAATCTGAATCCTAACTGAGGATATTTGCTGAATCCTAATTAAATTTACACATTGCTCACTTATGAGACAACCAGAAAGACATTGCATTTTGAAATTGTTTCTAATGAGGATCTGTCTAGCCATTAAAAGATCATTGGAAACTAATATATTTTCTGCTGTAGATTTTAAACAAACAGCAAAATATTTGTTAAGAATGCAATCTTCTTGGAAGGAAGGAACAAAAGAAATAGCATGCTCTGGACTGCGTAAAGTATGTTATTTTGTATTATCTGATTCAAAAGCTAAAACTTACTTAGCTTACTTAGCAGAATATTTATGAGAAATATTCTACATTTCTTAATATTTTAAAATTAAACTAAGAGCAGTTCTCTTTCAAGACTTATAGGGGAAATTGTTTTATCATCATGGAGTTGTTTAAAACATCCTAATGTCTCATGGCAGTCATTAGCATTTATTTAGTTAGAAAAAAAGAAACAGAATATCAAAGAAAGATTGGCCATGCAGGGTGACGCTGAGCCATGTTACTAGAAACAAGCACAAGCTGTTAAATCCTCTCCTGGAATAAAGTGCCCTCTGTTAAAATCCAGGCATATGGATCTTTGTAGCCAACATCCCCCCCATATCCTGTGTAGTGAAGCCAGAAGAAACAGACACTCGGAGAAGATGGGCAGTCTGTTCTACAGAAGTGACTCATAAACACGCTCACAGATTGCCCTCAGACATGAAGGGATTCAACATCTAACAGGATTAGGCCTCCTTCATCCCTCCTTCCCCGCCCCACTGACCCCAACAGCAAAGTCCCACCAGCTTCAAAAGGGGAGGGCTTGATCAGTAGCCAGTAAACTACAACTATTGCAGCTTTTGTTTCTATGTTGTGTAAAGGCTTTTTTTTTTTTTTTTAAGACAGAAGACTGGTAACAAAGCCTCCTATTATATTATGAAATACCCATCTTAGGCAGGAATTAAATGAATAACAAAATCACAAGCCCAGATCAAACAGTCACAACAAAGGGTAAGCAAAACATATAAATGTCATGATGAATCCTCTTATTCCAAGCATATGCTTTGTAAAGCACGATAAATACTGTTTAACTTCTCCCCAGATCCTCAAGCAAACAAAAACATCCAAGCAGCATCTGTCATTTATTCATATTGACCAAGAAAATGAAAGTAACTTAGCCAGTATGATGGAAAATGAAGCTCAAAGCAGGTGATAAAAACAAAATTCACAGCCATCGGTAGCCCTACCTGACCTCCTGGACCTACTAGGAGACATCAACATCCCTTTTTGCCTCCAGCTCTGTTTGAGCCTCAGCACTCTATTCTCCACTTGAGGGTTTCAAATGAACTACATACAACTTGCACTTGAATGCAATTTTGGTCATCTTTTATGTGCATGTTTGTTTTGGTGTTTTTTTTAAACTCCACAAAAGTGAGCAGTTAATTTTACAAGCATTCCCCGGGAAAACATGCGATTAAAAATACAGTATAACACAGGCAACTTCCACCACTGAATGCCAGTTCAGCTGCTAGCAAGCAAAGCTAACAAAGAAAATATCAGGGTTTCAGATCACACCACCTGTGAGGACTGCTGTAACTACATACTTTAAATTCTTCATTTTGATAGGCAACAATGTTATAAGCATGTTTCACAGGAATAAGTCTTCCTTACATGCAAAGACTCCAAAGCAAGACTGTATCACAAGCAGTTTTGCACAATTATGTTCATTATACATAAATGACTTTAATAAACAAAGCCATAGGTTTAGTCTCACTTTGAAAACAATCTCCCCCCCCCCCCCCCCCCCATCATCTAAGTTTCTTCCGGGGGGAAATAGCCTGTTTTTATAATCCCTGAGCTCTCCCCAGCAATATCTGCCTCATAGATGGCCGTAAGGACCTCAAAGTGTTGAGGGCCAGCAGGAAGCAAGCCATCTGCACAGGCAGGCGAGGGATGATCACCCTCACAGGAGGGGAAGCAGGGAACAATCAACCAGTTCATTTAAAATGAGCCATTAGAAAGAAGCAGCACGCAGAATATTTGTTAAAATCTAGAGCCAGTCTATGGGAAGCAGTAATTCCAAAAAAATAGCGAAGTACCTCCAGCTGAAGTGCTAGTCATGAGGCATAAACAACTGTAACCAATTTTTGAAAATAGCAGAGACACAGCTGAAATAAACCTCAACATAAAGAGCAAAAGCAAAACAATAAAACAAGGGATAAATAAAGGAACAGAAGATTGGAGAAAACATTTCTCTGAGAGTGTCCAGCTGATCTTTAAAGTTTAATCACAATTCACCAGTCAACACTTCCTTACATGTTTTATCAAGCGACGCTTTCTTGTAAAGCCCTCTAGTACATACTGGTCATGTATTTGCAGGGATCACTTAAACAAATCAATTAGTTGTTAGTACCTGGTGTGCATCCAGCTTAATGAAATAGTCTTTTCATCCATTATCATAGATGAGAAACAATCCCTGCAGAGTAAACAATGCAGTATCTTAAAAGTCATGCTGTGTTAACAACTGAGATCAGGGTTAGAGAGATCATTTTAGAGCTTTACATAATTCAGTTTAACTATAAAAATCTACATGTGGCTTACTAGGACAAGTTTGTTTGGTTAACTTCCAGGTATTAATGAGCTTACGTTCATTTTATGGGATTAAAGTCTGTTTCAAGCTTTTAGAAAGTTACCCAAGGTCATAACTAGTTAGGAAGGTTACTGGCTTTCTTAAAGGACTGCACAGACTACAAAACCAGTGCAAGACTCCTGCGCGTATTTAATTTTTTTCCTCCAGCTAAGTATAAGTTGACAGGGACCAGCTCTTCTCTTCCATTTTATAAATAACGGTTATAACATACAGATAACATTAGCAAACCAGAACCAGGTTAAATAAGGGAGCTGAGGAACCAAGCCTAAAGCCTGAAGCTACTCTATTTGCAAGGCATGAGCTGGGATGGGCAGCACAGAACAGCAATCCCAAACATACTTTTTGCAAAACAAGGCAAAGGCAGCAGTTAACTGATTGAAAGCGCAAGTATACTCACCTTCTCCAAAGCTCAGATGCTCACATCATTGCTGTAAACAGAAAGCATCAGCTATTCAGGACCCAGACGCTACAGCTGCCTTCTCCTGATGGTGGGTGCTTTCACAAATTGATTAAAATAACTGAGCAGATTTCATTTTCACAAGCACTGGTGGGACCAAAATCACCCACTTAATATATTCACCAACTTAACTACCAGAGTCCTGACCTAGAAAAGAAAGAGCTTTGATGCCCTCTGCATCCCTGCCCATCAGTGCTGACAGAGCAGATGTATCTTACTCTGAACTCTTTTGAAGCAAGGAAAGTGGAAAAGGTGAAGTACTACCTTACATACCATTTTTTTTTAATGCCTTTAAAAAACTCACAGATTTACCATGTACATAAGAGATACGTGATGATAATTTACCCACATATTTGAACACGGCCTCTACAATTCATTCTTCTAATGCATGCCATAACAGCAATTCCACATATTGCAATTAGATCATGGCTTCTGAAATATGTTCATTGTATTATTGATACCATTACGAAAGCACCACTGAATATGTTTTATCTTTCCTCTCACATAAAAGTCTATTGTTGCCTCTTGAAATTTAAGACAGACAAATACTTAAGCATCAGATATGTTTATTAGACAATTCAAAAAGTCAGTTGTATTAGACTATTCAGAAAGAAAAATTGAGTATGTTTTAATTTCCGTGTATTAATACTTCATCACCTCAAGAACCTGGCAATCACAGAAAATAAAAATAGTGTTTACAAAAGTTACAAAAGCTGCACTGCATTCCGAATTACAGAAAACATGATTAGTTGACAAGGAAGCTTTATAAAAATGCAGTAACAGATTTTCACCTGATTATGAAACATAGTGATATTGCCATGTATATGCATTCACAAAATCAGCACAGTATCGAAACTAAGGCACTTTGGATACATAGTATTCACTTCCATATAGGAAAACAATTTCAGAGAAACCACAGTAAATTACAACTGGTAGATGGTGACAGTATGCCCAGTACTGGCCATCAAAGCACCAGGTTTGTGTGAATGAGTGAAGCTCTTGATAAAAAAAGCACTGAATTTTTTAATTATTTTTTTTTTTACCCTGACTATTTGATATCAAAGACTCCTTCAAGCAAATTTACTTTTAAAGAGGTCAAGGAAGATTTCCGTTATTTAAATGCTGTTAAACACAATTTTTAAAGTTAAACATTTTAAAATAAAAGCCCATGGTGAAAACTGCATGAAGTTCACGTTAAGGATTACTGCATGTTGCCGCTTTAAAAGAAGGAAACAAAAAAAATGCATTGACTTTCTCCATTCAACATTTACCTGCCATTTCATGAGGTACCCACCAACCACAGTAATATCAAAGGAAATGCAGCACGACAGATTAATCTGTCAAAGCAGCAACCTCTCTTCAAGACTGTACTTTCTAGTCCTCCTTCTCATTTTAGATTGTCCTATGTTTACTGCCTGTATCCCAATCTGCCACAAGCACGTTATTTACCAATAGATCTAGAACAGATTCTACAAATAATGATTCTCTAATTTAAAGAAAAATTAATTTCAGTTTTTCACACGCCAGTGTCTTGAAAGCAAAATTTCATCAGTATTTGAGTAGTTTTGTAGACTTCTATTGCAGCCTTCGGCACACATATTCTAAGGAGTAAAAATACTCAAGAACCCAACCCTGCAAGCACACGAGTACTTTAGCAGGAATTAAATAGACTTGTTAGCAATGACTTTAGGCATTTACAGGATCAGGCACTTAAGTTGTATGTTACTGTTGCTGTTTTACTTCACCAATTTGAATGAAAAATGCCATGGTATAGGAAAAAAAGCAACTTCTTCAAAAATCAAAGCAAGACTTATACATGGAAACTATGATTACTCTAAACAACCTGGCTCATAATTATACCAAATAATTTCCACGGTAGTCCTTTACAAATCAGTAGGCTCCAACAGCTTTCACCTAAAGTCAGGAAGGAGACACCGTAAGAAAACTTGTTTAAGCACAGCATCTTTACAAGTATATTCCTGCTATGTTCTTGAGGAAGCATTAACATCCAGAAAAAACTATCATTTAACTTTAATTCTTCTTTTACAAGAATGCCAGCCTAGACACACTTCAGTATAAAATACAGCTAACTCAGCATTCCTCAGCACTGAACTGTTCACTTTACACACATCTGAAGTTTAAATTTAAATTTAATTAACCTTTCTGAAACATGATATTCCATTCCTAAGTAAGTGATATGACATTACTTGGACCACAGAATGATTTCCATACCCTTCTTCTAGGGCACTGAGAATGAACAAAAGACCCAGTATTGGAGCGCTCATGTAACATTCATTAATTTGTGAACCTTTGCTCTGCACAGCAATCCACAGGACACCATTTTTGCAGTACACGAGTATTGAGAGAGTTTGGAGAGGAACATAAGTAGTTCCACACAACTGAGGGGGCAAAAAACACTGCATTGGTGAAGCTGCCACATCTTGTAGGGTGGATTCTATTACGTCCTTATACAATGTCCCTCATAGCTATACAGGGTTATAGCAGTCAGCTGTCACCTAACTCACACAACTATAAAATACTCATTTGCAATCTGCTAGTCTAAAGAACTTGCAGTAGTAAAACGTATCCTATGCAGGAATTCAGCTTTTTACTTCACAGATCAGAAGCCTCTTTTATGTCCATTTTTCTATGAAAGAATAATCTAAGGTGTCTCCTCCTTCACCTCTTTGCAGATTACTGAGATGTCATCTAGAGTTAGGGTTGTTTACAAAACTACACACCTCCACAATTTGCAGGATTCAACAAGTTAAAACAATAATAAAGTTTCCTTTTATAATTGTGATTATGTGAATGTTTACTAGGATAATGCCATTTAAAAATATAAGTGTTTTAATATAACAATCTCTTCTTACAGATAAAAAAATAGTAGTTGAATAAGTATGTTTTAAAAGCAATGAGAATTGAGGAGGTAAGAAGTCCTACCCAGCAGAACACTCACTTCTTTGCAATTCAGGCATTTCACACATTAGAGTTGTATCCTACATTGTGATTGTAAGTGTCCTGAGTGTAGTTTCTTCTTTTGTTTCTTCATAAGAAATGTAATGTCAGCTCTAAGCATTAAAGAGGCATTAAAGTATATTATTTCCAACATATATCCACAGTTGTTAAGTTGAACAGGGACAAAGCCTGAGTATCTTGAGGGGGGAGAGGAATTAGTTTTTAAATGAACGTCATAAGCAGAAGGATTTTTAACCAGGGTTATTTTCTTTTTCTTTCATTAGGTAGTAAAAGAGTTGGCATAACCCACGTTTGTTTTTATGTTATCAAGAAAATACACTAAAATTACAATTATTCAAATGAAAAGCAGACAGATCAATCAAGTTGAACAATATCAAGTCGGATAATCTTTATATTGACCCCTTTTGACTACATGCTTAAAAAAAGCCAACAGGCATGCTGACCAATATCACATGTATCAATGATGCTACTGTGATTAAAACAAAAGTTAATGCATATATAGTGAAAAAATGAGTAAAACAGCTTATGTTTTGTAAACTTATTTGTGGACAAATTTGCAAGAGTGATTCCAGCTTTTACTGAACACGTTAAGATGGCTGTCACAAGGGCCTTTTCCCTTTGGCTGAAATGCATTTTTAAAAAGCAAGTTATGATCTGATAATGTAAAACTACATGCATATGCACATACATACATCTCAGCGGGCACACACACATATGTTATAATATATACACATATACACACACAGAGTATACATATAGTGACACATGCTGTAAAATATTACCAGCTTCAGAGCAATGTCCTACCACTGTTCCCAGCTAAAGTCATCTCCTCTACCAAACACAAGAAAAAAGCCTAAAATAGTAAGGAAAATGACTGCATTGCCAGCCAGCACCAGACCACAGGCTCCCCATTTGATCTGAAAGGCAAGGAAATGAAACAATCAAAGCAGTTCTTATAAGACAGGTTCAGGCCAGTTATTTATATGCATTAGATAAACTAAACTAAATACTACAGAAAGGTGCTAAAAGCGTAAAGAAAAAAGACAAACAATAAATAATTCCATTTATGTGACTAATTATTCAATTAGCAACGACTCCTATTACTACTACAGCACCTCAACAGATAGGCTAATAATGCTGTGTTTTAGAACAAAATAATTTACCTTGCCATACAAATCAGTAAAACATACCTAAGTCGTAGAAAAAATCTGGTGAAACTAGTGCTCACCTTTAATTGCTATGCAACAAAATAAAAGGTCGTCTTTCAAATAAATGCCAGTAACAAGCATGGAAAACGGTACGTGGTCTTAAAAGTAAACAGCTTGCTTCAACGATCTGCTCGACTAAGTTTACTGAAATAAGTGACAAGTAAGATATAGCTATGAATTGGAGTTCCCCCTCGCGGCCACTTCTGGTTCTGCCTACTGTGAGGTCCACAACTGCAAAAGTAAACTGCAGTGTCAGGGAAATTGCGCATTACAAAAAAATTAAAACTAAGCACACAAGTTTTAAGCAAAACTGAAAGACTGATGGGGAAAAACTATGCAACACACAAAAACGTCGTCGGGTAGTTCGGGAGACAGGACAAAAGAATTCTTTGCCTTGCAAACGAATGTGACAAAATCTCACCACAGAAGAGCAGTTCAGAAAGCAAAGAGAAAAGAAGCTAGCAGCATTTCCTCAGACTTTGAGGGGACAAAGCATGAGCTTGGGAAATGCTCTGAAAACCAGAAGTGTGGCTCTGGAAGTTTGGCTTTTTATCTTTTAACTGATAATCCACTCCAGTCACCGAGTTTTCAGCATCCTAAATGGCGAAAGCAGACATTCTGAGATAAAAATAAGGAAGGTGGTGCAAGGAACGGTGCAGAAGGTGATGAGACAGAGAGGCATGAGATGAAAGAGGAGATAATATCTTGTATTGGACCAAAACAAAGCTGGAAAAAAACACCCCAGATAAAACTTTCAGTCATGCAAGTCCTTTGTTCGGGTCAAAATGCAGCACAGGCAGACAAAATTTCAGCAAAGTGATTAATTTCATCAGAATCTAGAAACATCACAATAATGAAATTAAAGACAGGATTTACAAACAGCAACAGTGCACTTAAAGATTATACTCAGTAACTGGTGTCTTACAATATAAATTAGCAAACAGAACTTACTGCTTCAACCCGAGCGAGGATTACAGGAAATCCAAAGGCAGAAACAACAATTCCAGTTGTGAAGAAATACGCCAGTTCCCTGCAGGCACTGCTGGCTGCATCACTGTCATCACTTACTCTTTTTGCAATGAAGTGGGGAATGGGGCAAATGAAGTAAAATATTAAGACAAACAGAGGCCAGTACACACTGGGGAAGGGGAAAAAAGAAAACACAAGATCGGTTCAGTTGGATGCTTCAAAAAAAAAAAATCTCAGTTTAGAAAAAGTAATTGCAATAGCTGTAGTCCTACTTTATGGTTTGAAAAGTGGATTATGTGATTTAACCACAAGCTTTCACCCAAAGGGACAATCCTACCTCGCTTTCCCTGCATACTGGCACAAACACCCATACAGCCTCATGTAGCGCAGGATCCACTCTCTCACATGACCAAGCGTTAATTTATTTTACATTTGCATCAGCTTGCTGATTCAACTCACACCACTGCCTCACAAAAATGACAGTCACCACACAGGGAACAGGAAAAGCACGCAAGCAGGAAGGGAACTGAGAGCTTTCCCAAATTAGAGGGATCTTGGAGTATAAAGCCGATTTGAAGGCACACCTTTGCATGCTCATACCTCTGCGACAGCTGTTATTAGCCTCACCCAGATTTTTAAGTGTAATAGAGATGCCAATTGGAGTCTTGTGGTTGGAGAGTTGTTTAAAGAAACAGGGAAGTAAGAGAAAGAATTGTATGAGGTTAAAAATTACTGTTTAGCAAGATGGCACCGCTTTTCCTGAGAAAGGATGGAGCTGTTTTCAGTCACTTTTTTAATGGAAATGCAAGTACTGGCAAAGGAGGTGGAATTTATTCACAACAAACTGCCATGTGTCAAGAACCAGAAAGCGGGCGACTGCTGGAAGATAACTCGAGCCACGCAGCTCAATCAAACGAGATTAACACATCAGTTAACAGATATAAAGAAGGGGAAGTTTTGGAAGCAAAGCCGGCCCGCTCACCCGTAGTACTCCAGGGCGCAGCCCAGCATGAGGAACGTCAGCCCGATGGCTCCACTGAAGGAGAGCGCCACGAGAGCTGCAACGGCACAAGGCAAGGCGGTGAGGCGGCAGCCGCCTCACCGGCTACCGCTCACCCCCTCCCCGCTCCCCCGCTGAGGCGACGCCGGGGGAAAGCGGAAGCGCAACCCGGTCGCTCGGCTCCCTCAAGAGGGCCCCGGCCCGCGGGCGGGAGAGCGGGCTCGGAGCTGCCGCACGGCAGCTCCGAGCCCGCTCTCCCGCCCGCGGGCCGGGAGCTCTCGGTACCTTTGATACCCGCCATGTTCGGAGCTCTGAGAGACGCCGAGCTGAGGTGGCGGCGGGCGCGCGACTTCCGCCTCCCCGCCGCTTAACCCCGCCCTCTTTTCCCGCACCACGTGAGCGGCCGCCAATGAGGAGAGACTCCCGGCGGCCCCGCCCTCATTCGGTCGCCATGGTTACAGGGCAGGGCCTCGCGGCCTCTAGTCAGGCCTCGGGGTGGGTGTTTAACATATATAGCCACAAACATACATATACATCGTTATATATAATGTATACGTGTGCACATACCTGTCTATACGTGCGCACAGGCATGATTTTAATACATAAGCACCCTTTTAAAGAGCCCCCGCCCATCAGTGGCAGCCAGTTTGCAGGCTGCTTCTGAAAACCCCTGTTTTCACCCCAAAAAATGGGCCCAGGCGCCTGTTTGTCTCATACAGTGCCATCTCAGCATGTGCATCAGCCACCCTTCTGCTAATCCGCACTGAGAAGGGCACGTCTTTTTTTAGAGGAGTATTTTTCAAACCTTAGATTTTTTGGGGGGGGACCCCATTTTTGTCCCAAGAATAGACTTTTTGGGGGCAATTTTGCAAAACACTTCAGATACACCTTCCCTAGGAAGATTTTCTTTAGATCTCTCCCAGCTCAGCCTATCAGCCCTTCTTGTTATTTCATACCTCGTCTAATACAGATTATTTTTTTTAATTTCATGATTAATTTTAATTACTTTAGAGCTGACAGACGACAGGCCAGGATGGCCTCCTAATTAAAACAGGAGTCTTAGGTAAATAAATGCTCCAAGTGAAAATTTTGTTTGGTGCCATGTTTGCCATCTTGCTCTGCTCTGGGTCTCTGAAACGCAATAACACGAGAACAGCAAGTGACAAACTGCTTTCAAAATGTCTCCATTTGGGAAAACCGACAACCTGTGAATTACCACATGACATTAATGACTGCTTTAAAGAGGCAATATTGATACCGGCCTAGTATCATGTGAGCTGGTGTATGATGTTAACCTTGTGGTCTGGTCACAATTTGTGAGCAGCAACGGAGCTCAGCATTTCTGGGCTTATTTTGAGGCCCCATGAACAGAAAATGAGATGGAGACACTTTCACTGTACGATCTCACACTGCAAAACCTTTGGCTGTCATCAACAAGCAAAAACCCCCTAGGAGTTTTAATACAAGCTTACATCTCTGACAGCAGGACCAAGCATACCCTCAGCAAGTTTGCTGATGACACCAAGTTGTGTGGAGCACTCAACACGCTGGAGGGAAGGGATGCCATCCAGAGGAACCTGGACAGGCTGGAGAAGTGGGCCCATACCAACATCATGAAGTCCAGCAAGGCCAAGTGCAAGGTCCTGCGTGTGGGTCAGGGCAATCCCAAGCACAAATCCAGGCTGGGTGGAGAATGGATGGAGAGCAGCCCTGAGGAGAAGGGCTTGGGGGTGTTGGTGGGTGAGAAGCTCAACACGAGTGGGCAACATGCGTTGGCAGCCCAGAAACCCCCTGCAGCCTGGGCTGCATCCCCAGCAGCGTGGGCAGCAGGGTCAGGGGGGGATTCTGCCCCTCTGCTCCGCTCTGGGAGACCCCCCTGCAGCGCTGCCTCCAGCCCTGGGGCACCAACAGCAGAAGGACACGGAGCTGTTGGAGCGGGGCCAGAGGAGGCCCCGGAGATGCTGGGAGGGCTGGAGCCTCTCTGCTGTAAGGACAGGCTGAGAGAGTTGGTGTTGTCCAGCATGGAGAAGAGAAGGCTTCAGGGAGACCTTTAGGTACTCGAAGGGTCTATAAGGTGGCCTACAAAAAAAGATGGGGAGGGACTTTTTTTACAAGAGCATATAGCAATAGAACACTTTAAACTGAAAGAGGGGAGACTGAGATGAGATGTGAGGCAAAAATTCTTTTCTGTGAGGGGGGTGAGCCCCTGGCCCAGGTTGCCCAGAGAAGCTGTGGCTGCCCCATCCCTGGAGGGGTTCAAGGCCAGGTTGGACGGGGCTTGGAGCAACCTGGGCTGGTGGGAGGTGTCCCTGCCCAGGGCAGGGGGGGTGGAACGAGATGATCTAGCCATTCTATGATCTTGGTACAGCTGCTGCTAATGTAAAGAGCTTTGTATCTCCAATACTGACTTAACTTGCTTCTACCTTTTGATTGTTTAGACAAGTTACCATCTTCTGTTTCAGCTGAAGGGCTTTTCTCTTAAGCATGAAAGGCTGCACCTTCTCCCATTACAAGTGTTGTATAAATGAAGCCCTTACTGTTCTTATAATCTGCTTGCAGTAATGGGAACTTGCTTTTTCATGTAGCTTGTTCACTCTTGAGGAAATAAGAGCTCTAGAAAAAAAAAAAAAAGTTGCCTCTAGAGCATGTCATTTATGGTTACCTTATGGTAACCTTATGATCCCACCCAACCCTGCACTAGAGCAACAGAGGTGTTAGTCATACATGTAAGACAGCGTAGACAAAAGAAGTTTCCATTAGAATACATGGATATGTTGTTTATGCAGCATTTGCAAACACATTACTCTGAACTGTATTTAAAGTAAGAAGGTAGAGGTTTTTTTCCCCCCACAAGCACAAAAGATACCTGAATACGTTAATTTGAGCTTTTTAATGTATATACAAATGTTTCAGACCAGTCACAATTTCATTGAGTATATACTGTATTTACAAAAATTACAGTAATTTAGTCAAACAGTAAACCTGAACATGGATAACCTCTGTCACTACCAGATATGACAAGAAAATTTTTTAGTTAACTATTTTGATATACATACATCCTAATACTTTCATGCATCCATAAAAACTTTAGGGATGGAAGTAGTCAAAGCTTAAGTGGGGTAGGGTTTCTTTTGGTAGATAAAGTTTAATAATGGATTTGTATTTTGTGAACATACGAGTATCCAGAGTTATGTGCCATGACAAACTCAATACAAAGCTAATGTAGTTTTCATTATTAAAAAAGTACATTATAGTAATGAGATCCTTTTTATTATATAGGCATAGGTCACAATATCTACAACTGTGAATGAGAAACAATAAACCAACAAACCACAGGAACATGATTCACATTCCAGTTATCTCTTTAAATAAGACAAGCACATACTGGATCAAAACATTAATAAATAACATCCAGTTTGTTACTATTATCTCAAGGTCTTTTATATAAAAGGAGACCTATGTGTTGGTTTCACATTTTCAATTAACGGTAGTAAATAATGGACCAATACAACAAAAGGATGACTTTTATACAGAAAGCAATGTACTTTGACACACTCTCTCTGCAGTAAAGGTTTTGCCACTTGAAAATGTAAGTGCAACAACAAGTGGATTGTCTTTAAAAACCACCAGCTTTAAAGACTTGCATCAGATAGCAACCTGTTCCTTAAGCAGTAAATACAAATGATTTCCTGCCCATCTTCTGAATATACCTGCCCCTTCAGAGCTCAAATACAGATACAACATGTTGGTAAATAAACGACTAGTTTTAGTTATTCTACAAAAGGAGAATGCCAGAATTCGGGGTGAAGAGCATAACTTGCTTTTTAACTAGGAAAGATGATTCGGCTTTAGCATCAGAGATACTTCCTTGTGATATTATTGCTTTGGTCCAATATAAACTTTTAAGATAATTGATTTGCACTGTGTTTACCTCAAAAATCAGACCTGGTCCACAGATGTCTACATGACAGCTTGTACACCCTGGTCTGAAAAGGTTGCATTCTGCCAAGAGCATTTGCCAAGTGCTCTGGAGCTGATAAAGGCATAGAGGTGATACAAGTGGGCTGGAAAAAGTCTTCGGAGGGGAAGTGTTACCTACAGACTGGGAAGTTTCTAAAACTTTGCAGCAGAGTTTTAGTTTGTTGATATTTCTTTCGCCCGATGGTTTCAAGCTATTGATGAGAACTTCATGGGAAACACAGGACATGCTCATTCTTCACTTCTACAAACATGAATTCACCCTTCCCCCCAATTCCCCATTCCCCCAGAACTGCTGTTTAACAAACAAACAAGGTGCTGTTTAACATCAATTACTTGTTGTTTGCTTTAAAAGACACTTGCTCCATAATGCTGAGGAATTTCTTCTGCACATTTCACTGCTGGACTGTGAGGTGAAGTACAGTATTAATGCGTAAAGCAGCAGTCAGCTGCCACACTCATCTAACCCAGGATGCAGCTTTGTCTCTACTCAGGCATACTAGACTATATGAGCAATTAAGCAGCAAATGGTGACTGTTAGAAGTGTGCCTAAACCACATCTGAGCACTTAGATTTGATAAAGTTTGATCCAAACCTAGGAAGAAAGCACATCGAAGTCTGGGCTTCACCACCAGTTATTGAACCCAACTGAAGTGTTGCCAGATCACACATCACAAAAAAAAAAGGAGGAAATTCACCAGCTACACCGTGTTGGAGACAGAACAATTCCACCTTTTCCCAGAGCGTGTTCTCTCTCACCCCACTTGAATCCAAAGAAGAATATAAAAGTTACAAGAAACTGTAACCCCATGGCTCTCATTTGGCAAGCCAAGTGGCTAGAGTTCCTCTGAGCTCAGGATTCTTGATACAAGTATAAGGAAACCTTTCTCTTGTTCGTGATAATTATTAAGCTCTTAGTTTTCTGGAACTTCTGAATTTCCAGCCAGAGTTTGGTTGATCTGTGACATTTGTGACAAGAGACTATATAAGCACTAGCACAGGTCTGGAGTGGAGACTGAGAAAATACCTAATACAAGGGTTTTTGTCCTTGGTTTTCAAATTCTGACCAGGCATCATTTAGCTCCATAAATATCATCTTTGCATATTGTTCATATGGCTGCCCAGTAGCCTGGAATAAAAACAGAAAGAGGGATATCACATCTACCAAATCAGACTACAAAGAGTGACATTTGAGCAGCTAGATTCTCAAGCAGTTGTCATTCACTTTCCACAAATGCTTTTCCCTTATTCTTTGACAAGAATAAGCTACTGTTGAGGGCTGCTTACCTTGCTTACAGGTAAAGAATTTCTTGTCTCTTTAACTCCTCTGCTTCTCAGGCTGCTAACTGCCCAAGTGTGATAAAGCACTGCAGTCCCATGGGCAAAAAGTTCTAACCTAGGCTTTGCAAGAGGCATTTTACCTGCACTGAACGGAAAAAAGTCTGCCACCTAACACAGTTCCTCAATAAAAGCAGCATTCCCTCAAGCCTCTGGGCAGCCCACATTTTCTCAAGCCCTGCCCACTGCCCCGAAAACCCTCAGGGCCTCCATTTCCTTAAAAGTGGAGGCCTCATCACCATCAGGTTTCCCAGATGGCATCATTGCACTCTGGTTGGCAAGTGTAAGCAGAAAGACCACAAGCCACAAGTTGGATATTCAGATAAAAATCAAACATCTAAAAATGAAAGAATCAGGTTAAGACCCTTGTCCTTTCATATGCCTTTACCACACCCTCAACTCCTTTAGCAGGCACAATATTCTGGATTGTTGTTCACCACCAGTATGGCTTAGAGTCAGAGCAAGGGTGACAAAAGCTGAAGATCTGAGTCTCTCTTGCTTGGAGCAGCGCGTACCAAGCACAGTCTTGGGGCTGGGAGTGGTTAGAGTTCTTTCTCACCTTTCAGAAACTGTCAAAATCTCAAACTACCACTTTTCTACAAAGCTGTTTGCACCAATAAATTAAGCAACTGCATGTAACACGTGATAATTAAGAAAACAGTGACAGTGCCTCAACGATTTGAAACTAGGAAAACCTTACCTTGTCAGGATGAACAACAAGCACTGCCCGCCGGTAGACCTTCTTCACTTGCTCTGGTGTGACAAGATCTGCCATACTAACAGGTTTCCACTTGGTCTCCCCTGCCCATAAGACTGTATGCATTGTGGACAGCAGGGCTCTTATATTTCTCTCCTTCCCTTCAATCCACTCCAGGACCTGGAGAGAATAATGCGAATCTCAACTTATGCCTTTACATTAGATATTCCAGTAGGAAAAAGTTTCTTCATTTGAATATCAATGACTCCAAGGAGCATCTTACGTTTCTTTCCAAGCTTTAGAAAACCTTCGGAAGATATTTCCCAGTCTCTTCTTTGCCTGTAATTTTTATACTACTGCTTGAAAGTTAAGCTCGAGCAACATCCCTGCTAAAAATACCAAGTCGGTAATGCTTATGAACAGTCATTAGATGGAATAGCCAAAAGATAAATGAAATGTTTAACTGCGTGGCTCTTTAGCAAGCTTAATGTCATGCCTAAAATAAGCTCAACTGGAACTTTGCTGTGGATGTCTCTTTTGTGCATGTCTAGAGTTACGTCTTCTGAATGTTGGCTTCAATACAAATCCTTTTAAGCTCTGAAGTCAGAAGCCTCAGTTCTCTCCATACGTCTACTTACTACCTGCAATCTAGTAGTCAAAGAAAGCAATAAGCAGCCCACTTTCCTAGATGTCATCCCCCTTAGTGGTTGCCATGCCAGTCGACAGCTGGGGAAGGGGCAGAGGAAAGGGAAGTAAACATGAAAACCAAAGCATAAATAGGTTTAACTGTTCCAGGCTGAAGAAGTCACTCAATGAAATTAAATGCATTGGAGCGAAGGGAATTGTATTGGGAAGGGAGAATCAGCTGGGTGCTTTGGGGTGGGGGAGAAATATTGTACATATTAAGTGGTACCACGTGAATTGCTGAGTTGTATGGCTTATGAATTGGGAAAAGTCTTGCCCGCTTCATGGCCCGACAGGTGTCCAGCTTGGTTACAAGCAGCTGACATTCGTGTCCAGCGTGGTTGCTGGCACACACTTTCCAAAGGTTAAAACCTTTCCACAAGATTAAAAAAAAAAAAAATTCACTTATTTTATTCTCTAGAAGTTTGCTTGGCTTTTGCTTGGGCTTTTCCTCTCAGCTCTGTATCCTTCTGTAATTGTAATTTGTGGCTTCATATTTCAAATGTAGAGTGGGACAGACTGAATTTCCTTCCCTTCATAATAGACCTGTAGTTCGTCAATTTATTGAGGGGAGATGAGAGAATTCCACAGCAGGCAAGATTAATGAGACAGAGGATTACTTCAATTAGCTGTGCCTGCTAATCAGGACTGGAGTGATGTAGGAGACCAGTAGCCCTGACAGTAACACTGAGCAAGCTGCGTCATTTGCCACAGTCTGGTTTAGGACAGAAATGTAATGTTGGAGTTTTAAATCTGTTCCAGCAGATGTTCACATCTCCAGGGAAGGCATGAGAATTTATTATATGATCAGACAGCAGGAAGTTCTCACTTTCTGTCCCAAGGCAATCTCATAATGAGGAGAGCATCCCTCATTTCACCAAAACCTGGGTTTGGCAGAAGGACTGGCAGAGATAGTCACTGCTCTTTTATCTGGTTTATTTGTAAGAAGCTATTTTGGAAGAGACATTTTACAAGCTTGCTACTTTTTCCAAGTAGTATCTCTCATTCTGACAAGATAGTGGAGATTCTTCCAGGTATTTCCCAACACCTGCAGTTTATGACTTCGTCTCCCTGCTGACACTAGCTCACTGCTGTCTGGGACGTGAATGGGGAGCACAGCAGTTTATGATGCTATCAAGTTTGGACACCAACTTTATGGAAAGCAAGCAGGAGAGACAGCACATGGTCCTTGGGATCCAGTGATGCTGTGGAGGATGCGCACCAGAGTAAGTGCCAGAACAGGGGGATAGCTTCTGGCACTAAATAGTCTGAAAGGTTTGCGCAGCTGCCTCTCACATGCAGAGGAGCTGGTGGCTTTCTGGGCGTTGTGGTTTTGGCCGGATTGGCCAATCAGAACAACAGATGGCCCTCACCCTCCTCTCTCCTCAGAGAGGAGAGGAAAAAATAAGGAGATTTACGAGTTTAGAAAAAGAACTAAACTACTTTAATGAAAATAATAATAAATAAGAAAATGTAAATAATAATAGAATAATAAAAGTTAAAGGAAAAAAGAATACAATATATACAAAACCGTATCCAGCTCCCAGGATGACGATCACGTCACCAGCAGACACAGGGAGAGTCCCAGACTGGAGTCAGCAATGGACAGGAGCTGAATTCTGGAACTAGAGTCAGGAATGCTCGGATGGGGATCAAAGGCAGACAAACAGACAGGGTCCTCCTCAGACATTGGCCATTGAAGAAAGAGTGAGCCAGAGCCCCCTTTGCCCCTTTGATCCCTCAGCTTTTATACTGAGCGTGATGCAGATGGGATGGAATACCCTGTTCAGCAGTTTTGGATGACCTGTCCTGTCCGCTCCTCCCTGCAGGTGGGACCCCTCTACGCTTCTCCGCTTCCAACCCTCTAACGGGGCAAGCAGCGCAGTTAGCTGGCCTTGGTTGTTACAGCAATAAGTCTAAGCAAGAGCCTCTGCGCATACCATTGCTTGGTATAATCAGGTCTTATCACTCAGAGTGAACAGTTTCTGAACAATATGCTGTTAATTTCAGACTTTAGTCAGTTAGAAGAGGCCCGGCTAAAAAGTAAAACTACAAATCAGAACATTGGTTCTGTTTTACCTCAAACCAGGACACGGCCAGCGTTTCAAGCAGCCTCCAGCATAATGAGAACAAAAGACACGTGGAATAGTTGTAAGAGCATAAACAAGAACATTGCTTACTTTTAGTTTTTCAGGGTCCATCTCCTTGGCCATTTCTTCTTTTCTCATCTCAGCTATTGTTTTGGGGCCCTTCTTGTCCTTGTGAGCATTAAAACCTTGACCAGATAATAGATCTTCGAAATCTGCAGACACTTTTGGTTTTGAATCTTGAAAAACCAAAATATTTGAAGTTGTTATCACAATACCGGTTTATTTAACAATGCTTTTCTACCCAAGCCACCCCCCGACACTTATCACTATAACAATCTCCCAGTGCTAATGAGCTTGTAGGTTCTCACAGAAGAGATGTAGGCTCATGCTGCCTTTGAATTATTATGATTGAAGTCCATTTGGAAATCCAGGATTTCCTAAATGCTAGCATGCTTTAGAGCCTAGGACAGGACAACTAGTGTTGAACTTTATATATCATCAAGCAATTAGCATGACTTACTAAGACCCTAACCTGATAGGGTGTTTGAGCATCAAAGCAATATTAGAAAGAGGCAACTTTTTGGATGCTGAACTCTGAAAAGCTTACCAACGTTAGCTGGTCCTTTTCCACGTTCGTTTTGTGCTCCTGGCATGGCTGAAAAACTCACGTTGTAGTTGGGCTTGTTCTGGGGAGAAGCATGAGGCATGCTTGGCTGGGCTTTAGGTTGTGCCTGCTGCCAGCCATAGCCAGCTCCTTGCTGCCAACTGCTGCCGCCCATGGGCTGGGGAGAGGGTTTCTGCGGTGAGGGGGGGAATCCTCCACCCATGCCAGTCGGCGTAGTCGGTTTACTGGCAAACGAAGGGCCACCTACAGAGTACAGGGACAGGAGTGACAGTGGGCATTAGCAAACAGGATACTGACATGCATTCTGAAAAGAGAACCTAAACAGAATCCCCCAGGCAGCTGGCTTCTATTTTCAGCCCTATTTTTGCAACATCAAGCAAAGCCCTTCAACTTTCCTGTCACTGCTCCGTAAGCTGCTTAGAAGACAGCGCTTGCTTTTGAAGATTGCACAGGCATTGGACTAGCAGCTCATTGGGGAAATGCAAGGAAAGCTATGTGCAGGTAACTGGGAACCACAGCTGGCACGTGCTATGGTGGCAACATCAGGTTAACGTATGTTGAAACAGCATCTCCTTGTGCCATGCTGATGTAATACTATCCCACAGAGTTGTGTGTTTCAGCACCTTATTACTGTAGGGGATGCTCCTCTGGCTTAGTTTGTGGCAGGAGATACGCAGCGTTAATGTTTTATTATTTGAGTCTAACCTCCACACTCAGCTTTGAGCTGAAGTGTGTCATGGAAACTGGATCAAGTGCTTTTGACTTAATCATGATCAACAAAGATGTGGTTAAATATCCTGTGGATGCCAAGTCATTTGTTTTTAAGCTCCGTAACTTTGCTACAGAATACATGTTTTAACAGCACCTCTGACATGAGTCTTGGCATACTTTTTATTTTGCTCCTGCAGAGCAGCCAGTGATCCAGCAGAGGGAACTGGGAAACTTAATTCCAGAACCATGCTGCTACTGACGCAAAGGAGAAAACAAACATCAGATAAAACCACAATGGCTTGCAAAGAGCTGAGGGCAGTGACAAAGGGAAGAAAAATCTATTTACCAGACTCAGAGAAGCCAACATGCTGGGCTTTAAGAAAAGCTTAAATAATTTGTCAGATCTGCCTTTTTAACACTGGGGTCAAGGGTTTGCCGATCAAATTCTGGAATTAAAAAAGGAGAGAAAATGCTTGTCTAAGCAGTCAAGCAAACAGTCCTTCGCAGCCAGGTGCGAATGAAAATGGGTTCAGACTCCACCTTTAGATAGTACTGTGAATTAGAGGCAGATTAGTGAGGTCACACAGGTTTCCTCACAAAGGACAAAGATGAATCACGGCTAGAAGGCAACAATTCCTCAAGGACCACAGTAGCTCTGAAGAGCCAAAGGCTGCTCCCAGGCACTGCTCCAAGGTCTGTAGCAACAGTTCTCCAATCGGAGTGAAACACAGAGCATCCTTAGCCAGGGACTGTTTAGACTTACGACATAGCGGTTACACTTTGCAATCCATATAGCCTACGAGGTCCGAACAAGTTGTTAGCAGTTTTCTTGATGGAGGATCAGTAAAAGCACAGATTTGTGAGAGCTTACAGAAAATCAGGCAGAAGAGAAAGCTTGAAAGCAGCACTGGCATGCAGGTAGGCTGAGAGGACCCAGAAGCTCTTTGTCACATATCAGGCTGTTCACCCTATCTCTCTAGAACAGAGCTGGTATTTTTTTATTTGGTTATTTTTAAATAAAGATACAAACCTGCTAAACTTGCTCCAAGAGTCCCCAGATCAGCAAATGGATCCAGTGTTTGGGGTTTAGCTTGATGAGTGGGAGTGCTATGGAGGGATCCTGTAGGACTGGTGGCAGCTGACTTACTTCCCACACCCAGGCCCCCTGAAAGCAGAAAAAAAGAAAAGAAAAAAAGGGATAAAAACTGAGGGGTTTTCTATTTTACATGAGCACAGCTCTTACCCAGTGCTCAGTCACATGATGCTAGAAGACTGCTGTTAAAATTAAGTGTACTATTGTCAGGTTCCTAAGCAGTCTCAGCTCAGCGTTGTCCCAGACTAGTTGCACACCCACTCACAATTAGACTCAGCAACAAGAATGTTCCCTAGACTGTCTGCGGTGACAGAATAATTATGACAAACAGATATATTTTAAGAACTAGAAGCCTTCAGGAAGCAACTTTTGGTAGGACATACATACTCTCCCAAGATGAAAAAGAATCATGCTATTATTTAGTGGCATCACAGGAACGCATAGCACTTCCCAGGTCCTTCTCATGGCTCTACACTGGAATGAAACACAACTATGTCCACCGTCACCGAGCACTTGTCTCACTTCAGGCCCTTCAGTTTGTCATGGAAAGAAACTCAGATTTTTTTTTTTTTTTTTTTTTTTAACAGAAAGTTTGGTAGCCTTTAGCCAGATCCTCACCTAGATGACTGGGAGACCAGGACAACAGGTACAGCATACCTGCTGCAGGTCAGATGAGACTAACTAAAATCCCGATTGAAGTTTTGTTGGATTAGCCAGAGTGCTAAGCAGCAGAAAGAGGGAACCTGTTCTCTGTAGCCCTTGGTAGCATTTTTCCTCTGCCTCTCCTCTCTTAAGAGTTTTTTGTTAAGCACCTTGAATTTTTATGATACATACCTGGTTTGCTGGGCCAGTCCCAACCACCGGAAACATCTGGTTGTATGGAAACCGTTGGCGTGCTAGAAGCTAAGCAGAATGATTACCTATAAATATCTCAAAGTAGTAGAGCAAGAACAACATAATCCAGCATCTAGGAAGAGCAGGGGGCAAGGAACAGGAGAGACAGTGTTGTTTTCACCTACCACTTGCCATTTAGAAGTGAACTTCTCCCCCACAAAGGACATTACAAATTTAACATTTCTGATCCCATACTATACAGAGGTAAGTGGGGAAGCGCACAGGTTTACAGTGTTCATTTGATGGTCGGCTTTTTATAAAAACCTTACCCACCAGAATAACACATGGGGTTTAATGTTTCTGAATATATCTCAACCTAAGGAAATATTCTACATGCAGAGGGTAAAGATGGAGCAAACACATACAGCAAAGAAACCCACACAGATGTAAACCAGAAAGGATACACACAATCCTTCCTTTAACCCTGTATCAAATAAAGTCTGTACATCTATGCAGTTCACCCTGCCAGCATTTCATTATCCACAGACACTAGCATTGTAATATAATACCTCATCATGCTGGGATACCATTTAAATTCCTTTCATTAGTGCAGCCAGCTCCAAGTGTGACCCAACCGTCTTATTCACAGAGTTAATATCCAATACCCGAGCTTGGCAAAGCAAGGACGCAAGCAGTGCCAGCAGCACACTAGTTCCCTCCTTTGTCATTCTGGCTTTCCAGTGAGACTGTTGCACCCACGGGACACGTGGTAGATGATCAGACACAAACAAATTCATATCTGAATGCGTTTCAGACAAGGTTACAATATTAATTTTTGGCACGGGGGTAGAAGAGGACAACTAATGAACCTTTCAAACAAAAAAAAAAAACCCAAACAGTCCAATAATAAAAAAGAAATCTTTCTCTTCAAATAAGAGTCAAATTCAACTGTGAATTTGGCCAGGATTACCATCAGATCTAAAGAAAGCAGATGCCTGTAACTAAAATCACCAAAGGACATGTGTTTTCTCTAGCAGGCTTAATATGCCATGCTCTATTTAGCTCAATTAGTGGTAGTTTGGTTCAAATGAGACCTCATAACCACAGGAATATGCAGGCAGACATTCTTCATGGTCTCTTTTTTTCAATGTATACAAATAGCTTATTAATTAAGTATAAGACTTGAGCAAAACTAGTCTCATCCTACCACATTTCAAATTATGAATATGCTTTAAGTCTAGAGACAAAGAGCTCTTTCCTGTTTAGTGGGGTTTCTGTGGTTTAGAGTCACTTCTTGGTAAGCACCAGTTTGTACTTAATGGCTCCATCACTATTTAAAAGCAGCATTTCATGTTTGCTTAAATACACTGGAAAAGCCTCATTTTCTTACCCATGTGAAAGGGATCGCTATGCACAGTTGGTGAAGGACTTCTTGTCGCTTGAAGGAAAGGATCACCAGGGACAGTCGATGAACCAAGGAAGGAACCCAGGAGGTCTGGACCAGTTTGCTTAGGGCTACTTCCAAATGGATCAAAGGCAGTGGCTGTAAAAACATATTTGAGAAAACTGAATCATTAACTCGTACAGTGAATGTGCTTCAGGGAAAAGACACTGGTGTGTGGAGAAGAAAACCTAATACCTGCAGCTACCAATTAGGAGTCGGTATGCGAGTGTGGGAGAGCAACTGGAAAGTATCAGTACCCCAGCCAAATTCTAGGGGACCCAGAGATCCACATCACTTGGTCATGGCAAAAACAGTTGTTGATCCCATCTATCTTTTCCAAAGAGAGGGGCTGAATTTAGGAGCAGTCAAAGTGAGTATTTAGATACTTAAACACTTCAGATGAAGTTTCAACTTGCACATGCCACCAATACATAAGTGGATGGTGAGGGACAGCCTGGAGCTTGGAGGTACCGCCCTGGTGCAATTCCTGCCTCCTCTCAAGAGCTGAATGCAGTCCAAGATGATTTTAGGCTGTCAAAGGTTACATATATGGAGGGTAAAAGGACAGTCTTTTAGAAATAGCTTTAGAAAATAACCAGTATCTTTCCTATATAGCATAACTTGTTACAAAAATCCAGTTCACTCTCAAACTCCATTTTTGATCAATTTGTTTAGCCTACTATCTCTCATGTGAAAAAAAAAAAAAAAAAAATCAACAACGAAACCCCTATGAAGTCACTCAAATTCCTACTTGCCAACAAGTTTAAGGTAAAGAGCATCCTGAACAAAGATGCAATATATACTCCTGTAAGGAAGATACAGTCCTGAGAATCTGTGCAGTGTGTTAATGATGCCACTCATTACTTGTGTTACTCATTGTTTAGGATACTTAATAAATTACTATCTTCGCTTATCTCGCAAGCTCTTATTCCTGCTTTCCTGGCTTGGGACAATTTAACTGAGAGATACTTTTTCTTTCTCTTTCAAGCACCAAGCTGGCTCTGCAAAGTTCGACAACAATATCCAAAGATCTTTTCCTGATACTGTTGCTGCACTTCCGCCTTGTGAGGTGCGTGCCCACACAACCTTCCCACCCCAGGTGAAAGCTCTCAGACTGAGCATACAGCAGCCACAGCAAGATGAACCTTCTCCAGATACAAGCGGCCCAATTTCTTCCACTGAAACTTGTGTTCTTCTCCCCTCTCCTGCCTCCGGTCCTCAGTCTCCTCCTCTTCCCTCTCTTTGCAAGTCTTGGTACAAGGAGATTGTAACTGCCCCTGTCCCTTTTGCTTCAAAAAACACCAAATGGCAAATCTGGTGTTTGAGCGTACTAGCAGACAGACCTCCCCAAGCCTGCAGGTTTTTATATTCTATCTGAGAAAGGAGGACTCAAGAAGAGTCTTCAGAAATTTGCTCCATGGCCATCCCATGGTAGGTGCTACTGGTGGCAGCCCCAGCCTCGCCCGAGCCTGTGCCTCCTTAACAAAGTGAGGAAATACCATTTCTGTACAAGAAAGTTGGCAGGTGTTGCACATGCTTTAAGTTACTAGCTGCTGAGGAAGAGCTAACTAACCATACTGTGCTCTTTGAATCAGGTACGTGTTGACAATGTCAGCTCTTAAACTGTGACATAAAGGATTAGGCCAGACACAGGGAGGCTGTTCAGCTTGGGGCGGTGCAGAGACCTGCTGTCAGATCCGGCCACTTGTTCTCATCTTGCCTTTGGCAAAACTGACCATCTATTCCAGAGGCCCTCAGTGAATCTCAGCAACTTGGATTGGGCTCTTCACCTGTTCACTTACAACTGATTCTCACTTGCCCTCCTCCATTCACTTAACCCTCCAGAAGATCCCTCTTTATAACGTCTATTCAGCCACTCCTTCTGCCAGCCTGATCTTTGAAGAGAGAAAGGATCTTCTCATCTGTGGAAGAGCCAGAAACAGCAAAACTGCGTAGCCACATTTCATAATCCAGGACCAGCATCACAGCTCCAAAGCCCCTAAAGTTAAAAATTAAGTTCAATTCAAACTGCTATGGGTCTACCCAAAACCTTATGAGGCTTTTTTTTTTTTTAATATATAAATTAATACTTATTCTCTTCATATGCATTACTGGACACACAGAGCAAAACTGGTGATCTCCAGTGGCTGTCAGTGTAAGGATCCAGGCAAACACCTGGGTGAGCTCCAGCAGACACTTTAGGAAACAAACTAGATAATCTGGCTTAATGTTCTTGACCATGAAGATGCACCAACTCCTACCTCAGAGCAGAGGAGCTGGCTGGCCTCTTGGTATCCCTCACAGCTCTTAATTTTCATGAAATGAGCGTACCCAAGAGGAACCCAACAGCCCAAAGCAAATCTCCCAGGGATTCTCAATGCATGTACCCCACCAAGTCATGCACTAGGCATAGCCACTATTACCTTCTCCTACCCTTGGGGACAGGGATGGAGATGCCGAAGCTGCAGAACGCCGAGGAGTTGACTGCACAGATCCAGGTCCTCCCACATGGAAGGCCTCCTCAGCAGCAGGCTGTCCACTTTGACTCTGGGAACCTGGCCCGCCAACCCCAAACAAATCATTCAGCAAGTCTGAGTTGGAGGGGGCAGCAGTGGGCTGTGAGGGAAAACTCTTGCTCATAGGGCTACCGTCCAGGCCCAGCAGGTCCACATCTTCTGGTGGAGGTGGTGCTGGAGGCTCTTGCTGCTTTTTGCTGTGTTTTGGTGTCCCGTGAGGCTTGTCACCGCTGGCATTACTGTGCTGACTGGAAAGGGACAAGAGTTCGTCATCTGACTGTTCGCTTTCCTCATGCACCAACGCTGCTCGATCCTCTGAGGTGGGGTGAGAGCTACTTTTGTCAGATTTCTGATCTAAATGATGATTAAAAATAAAATTAGGTAGCCGTTAGTTTTGTCATCACAAAAGTCCGATAAAAAAAATATATATCAGCTTACATGCAGAACAAAAGGCTACTGAGAAAACCGCAGCAGCATTTTGCTGGACTTTGAGAGTTCTTTGCAAAGATTAAGTACGCTGTATGGTAAGAAGGCAGCTTTATTGGTCAGGAAACACAGGCAAAGGTTCATTGACTCTCCTCAAGCCCAAAGAGCCAGCAAGCGTAAGGGCTACAGAGGCAAACTGAACTAGTTTCTGGGTCAGGGCCAAGCATCCAGGAGGATCTCCAGCCATGCCTCAAAATCCAGGCAAAACAAGGCTGGCTGTAAAGGAGTAGGGACACAACCCACCCCCCCAGGTGGACCACAAGGATCTCTTGCGCTGGGCTCCTGCCTAGCATGGTGCTGATGCCAGAGGAGGAGCGCTGCATTCGGCAGCGCCGTGAGATTTTCAAAGGTGTCTGGCACCGTTAAACGGCCTCTCGGACAAACACTCTCAGTGCTACGTCCTCATAGCACTTTATATAAAAAGTGCAATATTAAAAACAAATTTAAGCTGTTTTTTCCTAGAATTGAGGAGGCCTAGGGCAAAGCTTCACTCTGGAACGATGTCAAAAGTTGTCCTATACAGCACAAGCAGGCGATGTTCGAAGAGGACATTGTAGGAAGTTGATTCCCACTCAATTGCAACATAAAGGTGTGACCAGCAATACACTGTGATCTAACGGGAAAGGCACGTTACAATCGGATCCTTCAGCCTGACTCTCTGCCCCGGGGAGCGGGGGGGGGGGGAGAAAGTTGTCGTCTTTGAAGCAGATTTTACTTTGAAGCCCAAGCCTGCGTACCTTGCCAGCTGAGAGATGAGAAGAATGCACTCTGTCCAACATTTCTTATGTTATCCTGGGGTGAATCAGTGGGACCTCTACCTGCAGCATAGAGCACCAAATAAATAAAATCAAGCAAAACAGAGTTCAGCATGCAGGTAAGCGTGTAAATTGAATAAATCTATGCAGCTCTCACCTGCCAAAGCAAGAGTGTCCTGATGCTCCTGATGAGAGGAGAAGAGAATGGTTGGATTGATGTCTTTTGTCGTGAAGTTCTCCCATGGGGGAGTTAATTCGGTTTGCCTATCTGTAGATTGTATTTCTATCTCCAGTATAACATGAAAGAGCTGAGGATATTTGTCTGGAGAGTCACAGGCATCCAGTTCAGGCCTAAATGGGGACAAGAGTTGTACAGTTAAAAAGGGAAAGGATATTTCTGCAAAGCTATATAAAGCTCTCAATATATGCATGCACACAGAATTTTCATCTGTGAATATTCTCCTTCTGCCTTCCTAAGGCTTTTATGCTTCAGGTTTGATTAACGTTCAGCTTAAAATACTCACTTGGTGAATTTTAGTGTGGTTGTTCCCAGGGCTATGAATCCAGTATGAAACTGAATTTGGAATATTTGTGTGTTGGTCATCTGAAAAAAAAACAGAGAGCATCAGACTGAATTAGTGCTTAAATTTTAAAATATTTGCTTATAGCACATGCAGACAGTTAGTTAAGTCTACCTTACTACCAGTTACTATGTAGACTAATTATAACTGCTATATAAGCTAATTCATTCTGCTTGTTCTACGGAAAGCAGAGCTTTTTCCTTCTCAAACCCAAATATTTCCATCTGCCTTAAATTCTGCTCTCGCTGCCTCCACACAGTAGAGTGCCTTCACAGCATTCAGGAATATGTCTTCACCCCCTACTTGTCTTCATTTCTGGGATCTACTTGACGTTTTAGTTTTTAAATGAAACGGATGTCTGTTTCCACTGAATATACCAGACCATTTCACTTTGCAGCAGATGCTTCAGTAAAGCAAATCAAGAGAAAAACATTCATTGGTCACTCTGCAACTTGAACACTAAGGTATGGAACATGTCATCAGGAAAGTTATCAAGATCTCAGACTCAAGTATCGGTGGATAAAGTGACCTTTGGAGAAGGCAGCCACCGCACCCAGCTGGTTGTGGGAGTCCAGGAACTGTTTTGCCTGACCAGCCGTGCAGCACCCATCTGCCGGGAGCAAACGAGGTGGCACTCAAAGCAGGTGGGACAAGACTTGGTTCTTCCCTCACTTTTTGTGCTTTCAGTCACTGCCACTGAAACAGGTTATTTCACCGAGTGAGCCAATCAACCCACATCGCTATAAAGGTTACTGGAGCAACTTAGTGTATGACAACTACTGATTCAGTTTTTGCAGATCCAAGTTTTCTAGGCTGAACAGACTGCATTTCCAAACCCCTCTTCCACAATTACAAGACCATTTTTAAAATTAGTCTCAAAGCCTAGAGCAGCACAGATCAATACCTATTTTCACTTCCAGCACTGCTACTATGTTATGGGAAGGAGACACCAAGATGTGCTCACTCCGGCACCCCTCTATTCTCTCTCCCTGGTTTCCACTGTCTCCCATTTCTTTGATCTACTAGTATTAAGAGGCTTTTTGGCCGTGAAGAGGGTGTCTGACCAGCCTGCAGCTCAAATAGTCTTTCCTATCCCCATGACTGACTAACACACCCAAATTGCCTTTTTGGCCTAATGACCAAAAAAGGTGAAGGCTGCTCTAGAGCAAGCGAGACAGACAGCATGTAGGAGCGATGGTTCGGTAAGTCATTCTAATCTGAGCAGAAGAAAAATCTTCTTCCATCTTCTTAGAGTGCATAGGTAGAGGCTTTGGTGGTGGTTTCCCCTGAGCTGGTTACTGATGTCTTCTACATCAGCCAGAAGGATCCTACACCCCATCAGTAGACATCATCTCCACAGAGACACCAGAGGCACCATGAACTTCTCCAAATGCAGCTCTTTGTTTTCCCTCGGCACTGCTCAAATTTGTGTTATATCTAGTGTGGAATAAGGACACTTCCTACACCACAAGATGGGTTCCACGTGCATTCTTAGACCCCACGTTTAGCCATCTCTTAGCTACATTGCCTCTACCATGCAAGAAAAATTAAACTCCTACTTTTGCTTGAAGGCGTCCCCCAATGGTTGATCTCATATGGTAGACAGAAACAACAACGTCTCCATGGACAGTGGCTCCCAGTGGAATTAGGACTTTCCCTTCTTGCACGCGGTATTCTCTTTGAGAAGAAGAGAAGGAAATCCACAGTTAAGCTCCCTTCCACAGTGTCATTACCACCCACCAACAGTATCAACATAAAAGCTATCATCTCGTTCAGGCCAAGCGAACGGAAGGTGCATTCAGCGCTCTGCTTAACCTTAGGCTTAATGGAAACACCAACATTTCACAGGGGAAACCAACACAGCACTGAACTATTGCTATGAAGGCATCCCACCACATGACAACTTTCAAGACTAGGCACCATCTTTCAGTTAATAAGTGCCCTCCGTCGTTTATCAGGCAGTCTGGCAATGACCGCAGCACAGCTATTAGCCACATTATAGCAAAACGAAAGCCTCCTAAGGACGGTAGGAGATCACAGCAACTCACTTCATTCTTTCGTACTCCTGGGAAGTTGTAAGGATTCTGGTTTCTCCGCTGAGAATGTCGCAGAAGGGCCGGCACCCATTGCGTTGCTTGTTGAAACAGGGGACTGGACTGAGGGTGACTGACTTGATAGTAAGTGGTTTGCAGTGAGGAATGACGGGCTTGTCTGCTATTAGATCACAAATGTATCCTATGTATCTGCAGACAGAGAAAGCCGTTACTGAAATCTCCATCCCAGGTGACTAAATTTACGTTCTGAACTTGGAGTCTGCCTTGAAATCCAGTGAAAGTGCAATTCTTTCACAGCTCCAGGACTGGATTTTCCATGTACTCCAGCATCCTCACAGCTGGCACAAAATCTATGCTTCTATTTCTGATTAATTACAAGAACGAGAGCTCAGGAGGGAAGAAGTTGGCCTTTAGCTCCGAGCTGGAGATCATTTCTCCTCACCTTTTAGGAGAGAAGGTGCTGGGCAATGGTTTTTCTGGTTTACCACTAGAATTTTGCTTTCTATTTTACATGCACGTAGCAGATGAATTACTTTGTTAGTTCAAGTACTGTAGGATCATTATTATTATTATTACATACATAACACTAGGTCTTTGGTTTGCTCTAAGAGGCAGTTTTTCCTCTGCTTAATAGAACTTGTAAAAAAGACGTGTAAACAATGTAAACTCCCGCATGGATGAAGCTGACGCAGGGAGAGGGATTCACCCAGGCCCTGCCAACTACAGGTTTGTCAGCTTTCCTGAACTGGTGAGCAAAGCTATTGTAATATTTTATTTTGTTCTGCCATGACTGTTATATCAACGTGGATAAAATGGAAGTGGCCATAAACATCAGTTACGGCCTGTCAAAGCTAAGTGCCATGGCTAATGCACGAGTACTGCTTGGGCGGTTTCTAGTGTGAGGAATATAGCATGCTCGCGTAGCATTTAGGTAGCGTACTCTACCTCCTGTGAGACGGCCAGAGTACAATTCCAGGTCTCTTTGTGTTCAGCAACTGCACTGCAGGGCCTGGATTAGAGAAGAGGTGACAGAAACAGAACATCGCACTGACCAGAACGGCTGAGGCTGCACGGCCATCCTGTTAAGGAAAGAGGTGGAGGGAGAACAATGTATAAGTATCAGAGACATCCTTTATATTTCAGCAGAACACTCCCCACTCTTCCTTAAATCACATAAAATAATTTCTCCAGAAAGATGAGGAATGAGACCGCATGAGAATGAGGAATTTCCAGTGCGGTGTCACGTGTTTAATACCTAGGACTGCAGTGAGCATCACGGGCCTGGATTAAAGCTAAGATAATATCCAGTAAGCAGCCAAAGCTGAGGATGGTTTAGAGCTGTTTTGAAAGCCCAGAAGTACATTTTTTTTTTTTTTTTTTTTTTTTTTCTACAAATGGCATTTCATGGCTGCTCCCGAGCTGTAATGTTACAATTATTTCAAACATAGGCCTGGAACAGGGGTCAGAGTACACCCATCCCACAGCTGCAGGCAGTCACCTCATACAATTTTAACCTTGAAGATTTCGCAAACAAAAAACCCAGCCCAAAGTTCCCTCACCCAAACAGCTGCACAGCCCTCAACCTACAGGTTGCTCCTGAACAGGTCTACCTTTTATTTAGGTTGATGATGAAGGGAAGTGTGTTTGCCAAGTCAGACTGATAGAAAAAGACCAAAAATACAGAAAGAGCAGGAGAGAGTCAAATTATCCCCAGTGCCCCAGGTCCTTGCTATACTCAGGAACACACAAGGTGATGAGCTATATGGACCATACCTCAACTCTGGCGAGAAAAAGCCCTTCCACCAGCTTCCACCAAAATCTAGGTCTGATGCCTGCTTAATTTTGGATGCATGTTCATGGCATAACGATGAGACCCTGCTCAGTGCTACCAGAGTGCCATGCCACCCAACTCATCTCCCGCTTGCCAGAGGGACACAGAAGAGGCCAGAAGTCAAGGCTCATTTACAAGGAAGGGGTGGGAACCCTACCGCCCCATCAGGCAGGCTGTCACCCCCAGTCTGAAACACAAGTTACACAGGCTCCTTGTAATTATTTATTTCAGGCAGCTTTTAGGCACTCCAGCCATGCTGTAGGATTTGCCATACTAGAGCTGAGCCAGACCCCAATAACCCGCTGAGCCTGAGCACATGCTCAAGGATAACAGGCTATTTGCTTTTTTTAAGGTTTAGCCCCTGCCAGTTGCTGTGAAAAGATCTCTCAGGTTCAGAAGTGGGCTTCTGCAGACTCCTTAGAAAGCGTTAAAAAGGACTCCCTGCCCTTTACAGCATTATTCTGATACTCATTGCTCAAAGGACAGCAAAGGAATTTGATTCTTGAGATAGATTTCCAGGACTGGAGGCAGCAAGTGCGTCTTCATCTCTGTTTGAACAGAATTTATGTCCCGTAGCCCCTGGCTGTGCTACGCAAGGCAGAAATGCCAGACTCGTATGTAAGGTCTATGCAGCTTGGGATCAGTCATTTCCCCCATTCCTTCCAGTTTATACTGATCAGGGCTGACAGCCTCCTGGATTTAATTTAGGCTCCAGGAGGAAACCAGAACTCTCCCTTTGGGGCATTGCCGTCAATATTAAAGGTTGTATGGGGTAAATCACAAGTCAGTCACACAGAATCACACCACTCTCATGCATCCTATCTACACGTTGCCTGGTACTAACCCTTACGGGGGTTTAGCACCTTGTCAGCTGTGGTGCGCAAAGAGGAGCGGAAGGCAACTGGACTTCTTCAGCCAGCCCTGACAATTAATGACCGCAAGAGACTTTACCAATCTCAGTTCCATATTTCGACAGAATTCCCAACTATGTATTTTCTCCCCAACATCCATCAGTAGCCTTCAGTCTGGAGGCTGCGTTTTGCCCTGTAACTACTTACAATAAACGCAAAGCCATAGCAGGCTGACAACCCTTACGGTCAGTTCTCGGGTGAAGTCTAAACCTGTTTGCTACTCATCACCTCTAGTAGTTCACTACTAGAACAACGGTGACCTCTCTTGCTTTTCATTCCTGCTTCTCAGTGTCAGGTCTTCCAGCTTAGCTATGTAGCTGCACGCGGCAGATGATGTCCCTTTCTATGGGGGTCCATTTTATTTCACATCTTTTTCCTTTTAGAAATTGTCACCATCCTTGTACACAGACTCCAGCCACATGACGTGCAATATGACTCATAGGTCTAAAAGTGTGGCTACTTTCTGGTGTACTTACCATGCAGTGGATGACACAGACGTTTTTGGGGTTCTGCTGTAGCCAGTTGTGCATGTTCTTACAGACGGCGTAGAGGTTGTGCAGACTGGGCGCTTGCCGTACGGGCCAGCTACATTCAGATACCTACAGAAATCACACAGTGAGCAAAAGGCAGCTTCCCAAGAGCATTAAGCAAGGCATGCTTTTACAAATGCATTCTGCCAAGAAACATACTTCTCTTTTACAACCTAGAGTTATGCACTTGAAACCTACTCCATCTCTTCTCGTGCATAATTCTGCTCTGTGACTTTCATGAATTATGAGGTGGCAAACAAAAAGGCATTCTCAATTAAATAACGTAATACTGATGTATTGTCACTGACTATACTATTTTATAAAATTTACATTCCAAATCAGATTATCATGTGTGGCCTTTCCTAACACGCCCGTCTCGCCGCAGCGCATTGGTTTCTGCTCTAAAGCCTTTGTACAACTTGTCCCTAAAAGCTACGGCTCTGATTTTGAAAGGATATTAAACATCTGTTGTTCTCAGCTATTTTATGTCATAGATTTTCAAGCCCTATTTGACAGATATTAGGCTGATGAAAGGGAAACTTCTGTTAAAAAAAAAGTCATATCTGAGTATAGTTAAGATATGAGCCAGAAAAATGAATGACTTCTTAGAGCTGGAAAAAAAAAAAAAAAAAAAAAAAATCACAAATCCTAAAGTATGTCTTGTTACTATTCATTGATGTACTAGTTCTGAGTCATAACACTTATCTCCAGAACAGTCCTTGCAGTCTCAAACAGCACATCAAATAGCCTTCTACAGACATCTCCATTTCATCTGGGTTTAACTGAAATGTACTTTTTTTTTAAGGGCATTTCTGGCTAGAAGAAATTTAAAGGAGAAACATTACGAGGCTTGTCCTCAGACAAAGAACTGGTTCTCTCTCTCTCTCGGCTGAGATTTGGATCCTGGCTAGTGAGAACTGGGGGCAGGAAGGAGCTGGTTTGCCCAGATGTTCTTACATAGCCATATGATTTCCATACCCGACCGTTTCATCTCCGAGAGGAAGGAAGTGCTCCAGGTTTCATAAAACTTGTATTTAAGGTTGTCTGACATATACCTGCACAACATCGTATAGCAGAAACAGGAATGCTGACCCAAACCAGAGAGCTACCAAGCTGCGTTTTGTCTCAAAGCACGGCTCCAAGGACACCCAGAGGATACAGGGACAGAGCAAGCAGGCAGCAGTGCCTGACCCAGCGCATCCGACCCGCTGCCAGCCTTCCTGAGCTGGCGGACCTCTGCTTAACATTTGGGAGGGTTTTGTCTAATCCAATACCTAATTTGATATTTGTCCAATCACTTTTTAGACTCATGAAAGTTTTCGGTCTCCATAATATCCTGAAATTCAGCCGTGTATTTGGTGAGCAAGTGCAGGTTTTGCACTGTAGAAGCTACCCAACGAGTCAAACCACCCTCAAGCTTTGGAAGGCAGCAAACGACCGTTCATTCACTACAGCATTATATTCATCCCCCTTCTCCTGTCTTGAGAGCTATATTTTATCTCATTCCTTCTGTTGAATACACTTGATTTCCCCTTGCCTCTACCATTTTTTGTGCATTTTTAGGAAGGGCTGAGGGGGCACAAAACACCCAAAAGTTCGCTACATGGTAACCCCCAGCATAGCCTTAGCTTTCTGTTCGGTGGACGTGGCAGGGAATGCACGGCTGCAGTTAGGGGACCATTGTAAAACCTGAATTACAGAAGGATCATAAACTTGTATTCAATTCTGTAACAGAGCCAGAGTACTGATGCCATAATTTATGTATATTATTTTATATTATCACACCAGTTATTTTATATCAAGAAAGAGTCTTCTCCTTTCAACCCCAGCTGCATTTGCAGCAGGCTTCTGGAGGCACAAGATCCACTTGCAATTAGATCACTAAAACGCAATTCAGATTCCAAGCGGCTGTTAGAATTAATACAACCAGCGACCCTTCCACTGACTGTCTTCTGAACAGGCCTCACGACAACACACTGTCAAGCATCTGGAAAAGCCATTATCACTTCCCAAGTAAATAATGTACATTTCCCAACAGTCCATAATTATATGTTTACTTTGCCTATAATTACCCATCTGCCTGCTGGTTCGCAATTAGGAAATTAAATACGCACTATGTGGCATGGCATTTGTTTCAAACATAACCTTGCCACCACTCACGAAAGACAACCTTACAGAAAAGTAACAGGAATTCTTCTAGAGCTTTGGAAATAAGGAGCCAACGCTTGTTTTACTTTAGCAGTAGGGCAGCAACAGCCAGGAATGTGACCCATCAGGGACTTTTGAAGTTTGGGTTTGTTTAGTGTTATATTTGAGTTATATGTTTTCAAACTGCTCACGCTTCCTCGAGCGGCCATGAGCTCTCCTCTCCTGCCGGGGAGGCGAGGCGGGGAGGAGAAGAGAGGACAACCACATTTCAGCAGCAGGTTTTAGTGTTCATAGTCCCCTCTTCTCCTCAGCAGACTGGGCATTCGGGGCTTCGTGACCCACAGAGCCACGTCAGGGCAGGAAAATAGCCCAGCAGGACATTAACTGTCATCTCCCTCCTGTACCACTACGCAGCAAAGTGACCTACTTTGATCTTAGGAACAAAAAGTTTTAAAGAAGATAGGAATTAAACAGCCTTTCACTTCAAAGAGCAAGTGTGTATCTCAGAACTTCAGCTGGCATCCTCATCCAAAGCAGAAAATACTCTTAGCGTGATTTCACCTCCTCGACAACCCATTAGTATTTTTCCCAATATATGTGAAGTTCAACCTCGTATTTGTAATTGTTTCATGCTTCATCTGATTTCATGTATTCTGTTCTGCGCATTTCATTTTCTTGAAAAATACCTGGACTCAGTATTTCCTAGCCCATAACCTGAAAGTACAATGTTTTATTGAGAGATACATCATTTTCTTCCTGTGTATGTCAAGGAAATAGCTTACGAAGCACCTAGTCGTGCTTCAAGAGCGACACACAAAGTCATTTGTTAAGGTGCTGGGGAGGGTAGGAGATAAAACACAGGGAATGGAGGAGTTATGGCCAGGTCAAGCAATACACCAACAGATGTTTAATGCCGGGCTTTCAAAAGTAGATCTGTCTTTCCCCTTCCACCAACAGCAATAGTGATGCACCAGAACCAAGCAAGACCGAAGATTCAGAGCCCCTGATATCTTTAATTAGTCTTTCCCATTCGTTTACTCGTATTTGAAGTCCTGGCTGGTTACTGATTGCCACTGAGAAATTTGCGACAAGCGTGAGTGAGGGATTTCTGGTGATCAAAGCAATCGCTGAAGACAGATTCAGCTATACCTCAAATTAAAATGAGATGAGGCTTATGCAGCATGAGATTTGCTTACCCTGACCAAGGGTTAAGCCTGACAACTGCTGTTGTCTTTTTTGTTGAAGGCAACGAAAAATTAGAAGTTTAAAAATAAATAAAAAAATCACCACTCTTGTGGGAGAGGGAAAGAACAGGAAGTTTTCTGAAAGTTTAGATCTAATCTTGCATTTCAGCAGCAGTATTTCATAGAGATTTCCTCTAAAAGCCATTAATGAACCAGAGCCTTGCAGTGCTCCCGTATGCTGTTCTGGTTTTAGTGACAGAAACTGGGGCAGCGAGTGGAGGTGGGTTTTTAAAGTCATACGCTAGCGCAAGAGCCAAAGTGCCCCTTAGATCCCGTTTCCAGTCCTGTGCTTTGCCTGCTAAGGGCTCCTGCTTGAATAAAGCACAACTGAAGGACTGTTCACCATGAAAATAATCTGCCTTCTTTGTTGGTAATTTCTTGCAAAGTGCTTCCATTTTAGTCACAATTTCTCTGCAGCAGCTTCCAACAGCTATGTAGGAGCCAAGAGCAGCACAGGCTCAACTTAGTGCAATGCCGTGTACTCTCCCCAGCGCCCAGCACAAGCATTATGCCCTGAACTTTCCAGCTCTTTAATCCCCACGGTCCCAAGCATCAGCTAAAACCCAGAAACGGCCACAGCGGCTTAGAAACACCTATAATTCCGTTTTCATCTTCTTACATTCTGCCACTCAGAATAGACAGAAACAACCTGGTGCCCCTTTTTCCCCCCAAGAAGCTCCCCCCCTGCTCTTGTTAAACCTCTCGAAGACACTCACCCGGTTGTGAAACTTGGCACTGCGATAATACTTGGGTGACAAGTTGAAGACGGTGTAGTGGTCAGGATGTCTGGAATCCAAAAACGTCCGTACATCTTCAATGTGGTTCCTGAATCCCAGCTCAACGCCCTCAGCCGGAAAAGACATCACTAGGAACACAAGGAGAAGCCAGGCTGAGCGTGCACCAACACATGCTTATGGACTTCTGAACCCTGGGATACGACAGGTTTTATTTATCCCATAAGCAGCACTTACCTATGATTCTTGAGGTAATGTATGAAATATCTAGCTCCCCCTTGGTGTAACTAAAAGAAGACAAAGGAGGAGACAGACATTATGCACATGTTTTACAGAAGACAGCCCATTAGAGGAGCCAGAAGAGTGTTTTCCCCACAAAGGTCTGCTTTTGACACGAGGAAAGAATGATCTTAAAATGGATTCTTTGTACTTTTATCATTATGCCCTAAGAAGAGGGTACAAATAGCTTCCTGCAGACAGTGACCCAGCCTTCCCTTCTACACATGCAATTAACTGGATGCAGAAGCTTGCAAAAAAGGTCCCTTTTCCCTTTTGTCATTAATTTTCAGTGCCAGTTTTCAGGAGAAATCTCTACTAGTTTGGCACTTTGCCGATCACTCAAAGCCTCTGAGGTCTTGCCTGCATTAAGTTTCTTTAATTTATCGTAGCCCCATATCACCCAGAGGCAGGTAGAGTGCCAAGCGCCGGGGACAACACCAGCAGAGGTAACCAAAGCAAAGTCACCTCAGCTCTTTCTTCAACTCAAAGAGTGGCTTCAGCAAAGGGAACAGTTAAATCAGCAACAAGAGTCTCCTTGCACAGCAAAGGGAAGGGATAAAACATGAGCCAATTTTCAGTGACAAAATGGTTTAGCGGTGGCTGAGTAGAAGGACCGCACAGAGGTCAATGAAGCAATCGGAAACCAAGTGCTCCACTTTCACTGGGAGGGGAACCTTTTCCAGACCTCAGGATGTTGATGGTCACTCTACTATGAAGCTTAGGGTTGTTTTTTTTTCCACTTTGTTTTTCCTGCTTCCTTGAGGCCAAATACCAATTAATTATGGGACAGAATCAAAGAAGTCACTTGTGATTTTCACCTCCTTCCTTCACTAGGTTAGCTGGAAGTTGTGCTGTGCTAGTAGAGACAGCAACTCAGACCGGCACTTTACCGCTGGTGATTTTACCTGCGTTAGGCAGCCTCAGCTGTACTGTACCTGGCAACAGATTGCATGACCTTTGAAGACGTATCTTTCAGGGTATCCTTCAGGTTATCCTTCAAATTGCTGAAGAGTCTCCCTGCTCCTCCTTTCACCATATCTAGCAAGCCTCCCCCATAGCTGGACTCCATGTCTGGTGATGAGGCACCTTCAAGTACAACAAAACCAAAGCCAACATCACTTATTTGGAACAAATCCACAGAGCAAACACACCCACTGCTCCATTCAGACCAAACGCATTCACGTGAGCTGCTGCGTGGCAAGTACAGGGCAAAAGTAGTTTTAAAGTCATGATTTTCCAGAGGTGAGGGTGCACATTCTTGCCGGCTGGGCTCAGAAGCCATCACTGACTCTCAGCATTGTATGTAGGTTGACTGTTTAGTATCAGTACAGTATGGACAACCACCACCCAAGCCCCCTCACCTCAACCCAACCCAAAACAAGACCGGCTCTTCACCAGGCAGCTAATTTGCTGATCATAACCAAGACCAAACCAACAACTACCTCCACAGGGGTAAGAAAAAGGCACTAGTACATACAAGAGCTCTTCAGCTTAACGGTCACAGCTGCCAGTTTGACTGCAACTAGATGACTGAAGGTCATCTTGGGACTATCCATTTCAGTGAATATAGGAGAAGTCAGAGTGATTTTAAGTCATTTAAGAGTCCAGTTAGATTTGCCCCAGTGGAAGAAGATAACAGTTTGGGTTTTGGCAAGAAGAGCAGGAAGTTCAGGAATTAAACTTTCCAGCTGAGAATGAAAACCGTTTTGGATATTTGGATGTTTGCAGCGTTAGTGCTGGACTCAGCAAATCGCTGAGGCTAAAGCGGAGCGGGGCTGACCCCCTCGGTAAGATTTTTTCCTTCACAGCTTGAAATCGCACAAAGCTGCAGAGTCAGTAGGAGACTAACACAGAGCAAAAGCCATTTAAAGTGTTATTTTGATGGACTGTGATATGGCCTTATACCTCAAGTGTTTGCATTTGGCAATTATAATAGAATAACTATTCCAATGTCTCAACCAAGAACTCATTTGCTGCAGCTTTCCTCATTATAGCAATGCTGTGTTAATAGCATCGGTCATTCTCAGAAAAGTTCAGTATAATAAATTGGATATAGACTTGAGTAAAGGTGGTTTTGTGTTATTGCAGAATTGACTTGTTCGACACAAACTTAGTAAAATGATATTTTATCTGCTTATTAGCTATAAATGAAGCTCTTGACTACTTAAGTTGCTTTCTGTTTACTAGGCCTCAATTATTTTGTTCTTAGCAAGTTTTAACTACATTTCTGTAATCATACATTTGTTACCTCCTTATGTCAGATTATTCAGAAAGCCTAGAGCCTCTAGCATAGCAAATTAAGCAACAAGCAACCTATGTAAATGCATGCCACGTTCTCAGCTAGTCTCATAATCGAGATGGCATCTGCTAAGAGTTGCCTTTCCCAGAGCACCCGGAAAGTCTGAGAACATTTGTCCTGTTGTAGAGCCATGGGACAGCTGATTTGTAAAATGAACGTGCTGGTCATTATTAATTACTCCGGCACCCAGAAATGGGAAAGATTTATCATGGTTAAGGCAGGCCAGTGGCATCGGCAGTGCTCGTTATGTATTTTACAAATAGACCTTACAGCTGTCACTTCTCTGGTTCTGTAGCACGTCTGCGAGTAGTGTTAGATGCACACTGCGGAAATATTGCTCACATAATCATCATTACCGAAAGAAGTATTCTACATGCATTCAGACTATTAAGAAACATGAAAAAAACCTGTATCTAGAAAAGTTCCTACTGATTTACCGTGTAGATTTCCAAACCTGTGTAAATGGCATCCACTCTTTCAGACCTGGAGTGAGCTATCAACAGATACAGTATGTATCTTTAAGCTGGAGACTCCATTGGTAAAACGATGCTATTAATTCCCCTACGCACAGAGGGTGCTTAATGCACTCTGATGTGGTCATGATCCACATGCACATGATCCATGTGCTTGACCAGTAAAATCAGAGGCCGTCTCTTCTCCCCTGGCCTCTGCCAGCTTCAGACAGAAGATGCCTTCTTAAGGCACAGGAATATTTCTTTTGCCAAACCACTTGCAAGTATCTACTTCAAGTATGATTAAAAAAAAAAAACAAGACACAAACAAGAGAGGCGGGAAAAAAAATAAAATCAAAGTAGCTTGTTGCCTTCCACGTATGGAATCAGTGTTTGATCTCTCTTCAAAAACTTTACTTTCATATTACTCCGTGCTAGCAGAGCTGGGGTGGAAGGAGGAGGTAAATGTTCAAAAGGTACTTTCAGTTCTGCAGGTCAACTTTTAAAAGAAAGGAAGGCAGAAAGGTGGTCACTTGGAACAAGGAAGAGGGGGCAAAGGGATCAGAGGACCAATGGTACTGGACAAACTTTGTTGTTGGAAATGCTGTAGGAGAGCAACAGAAAGACTTCAAGAGTATGGAAAGCCTAGAATCTTTAGAAATCAACCCGAGGCAGGAGGGGAAGGAGGAACAAAGAGAATTTCGCTACATTTCTGAAAGAAGCAGCAGCAATTAATTCCAAGTTTACAACATATGCTGAACCGGAGAGACAGAAAGGATGGCTAATGAAGACATGCAAGCTGGTGCTACTTAACCAAGAGCACAAAACTAGTATTTAACACGAGGCAAGTGTTACTTAGCTATTGTGAAGCTATTGAGGAAGCTTACAACGCAGCAGCACTTGGTGCTATACCGGGTGCAGTAATTTGCTCGGGTATCTTTTAGTCACTGGATCAGAGCAGCATCCTCGGTGCTGACAGAGACGGGCTTTCGCAGTTACTAGGAACGACACAGTCTGCACAGACTGCTCATAGAAGAGCAAAATAAACACATTCAAAGGCTCCTCTGCTAGGCAGCGTCTCCTGCAAAGCATAAAGATACACAGAGGAGCAGAAAGGGTTAATGCATTAACACGCAAACCTGACAATATCTACAGAAACCCACAAGAACAGCCAAAACAATTTGATTAAAAAAAAAAAAAAAAAGAGGTAGCCTGCTCCTGCATTTTTTGCTGAACAAAACGTTTCTGTGCTAAGTCCCTCTTGTAAATAGGGACCTTCAGAGCTACCGCAGATGTTCGCAAAGGACGGCTGCAGTTCCCTGGGCCACGTGCAACAGCCGCTGGATCGGGGCACCAGGACAGGGAGGGCTGAGCCCCACGTCCCACACGTCTCCTGTGGAAATCACCACCTGGCCCAGCGTCACCTACTGTGACCGTCGCACGTCCTTGAACAATGCTCAGAGGCGGTTGTCTTCATAGGTTTGCTTTTCCTGAACATTTAAGCCCCGAGAAAAGAGCAGTTGAGTTTTCTCTCAAGCACATCAGCAGAGGACTGCGACCTATTCCTGTGGCAGAAGAAGGACCAAGGACACTCACCAAGTCTGAAGGGATGAGCCCATCGTTGCTCCCTCTCTGAGCCCGGCAGGAAGGAGGTTTAGGTTTCAGCATGCAGATAAGGTGATCACCTCTAGCTTGGGCAGGATATTGAGTTAGCGGTGTAATGGCATTTCCCCGCTCAGACAGATCTTCACACCAGAGTTGGGTGGTAAACCCAGGAGAGGGAAACAGTTCTCTCCCTTAGCGCAACAGCAAAAGGCACATTTTGTATTAAAATTAAATGCCTGGGGCACACGACACTCCCTCCATCCCACCAGGAACTGCATCCTGTGCGCACATTTGCTGCGGCCAAAGCCAAAATTCACACTCACGGACGTCACACAAGCCCAAGAAGCATCCTCTGGTACAGCAGGAGCTCGTAAGCTTGTCTGTGTAGAAATAGTTAGCTGCAAGTGAGCAACGCAGGAGCCTGCCAGGCGGCTTGGATCCCAGTTTTTGGCATGTTGTCACACAGCAGCTCAGGCGATGTTGACCGTGGGTTGGAGTTACTGTCTATAAGTCTCATTACGGAGAATTAGCCTCTATGTATATGAGATGCATCTTGTTCCTTACATGGCATCTTTCTTAACCCAGTTATTGGATATTCCCCAAAAGGCTTAGTGCGCTTCAGAGACATGCTTCTGACCTGTGTTTGTAGCACAGGTTTCAGAGGGATCGCTTGCTCACGGCAGCCTTTTCATCTCCTAATAAAGGAACTTTTAATGTAGTGGTTTTACTGCTGTGCGGGTGCTGCAAAGCATGCCCGAGATGCATGGCATGGCTCTTCTTGAATAGCTCTGTTAGGTGACGGCAACGATGATCTCCTCAGTGAAGCGCTTCGAGTCAACAGAGCAGCGTGGAAGAGACAACTTCATCCATTCGGTTGACAAGGTGAAGTCTGTATTTGTTCTGGCTGAAGGTGCTTGCCCCGCGTTAACGCCTGCTCTGAGAAGAGACTATTCTGTGTTCAGAACAAACCTCCAGCGGTCACCAAACACAGCGACAACCCACTGCATCTCCTTACCAAACTAAAATATCTTGTACAGTAGCCTTTCTATCACAGTCCTTTCTCATCATCAGCCAAAGGTTGGGATTTCTCTGGACAGATTACAACTGAAGGAGCTTCTGCTGACAGCACCGGCCTTATGCTGTACGGGATAGAAGCTGGAGAGTGTAGAAGTCTTAATTAAATCACTTAAGCTTTCTTCTTGCTCTCTAGTTAATTTCACAAAATACCAGGAAAAGGATGTGTCGTGCAGGAGAACTTCTCCCACAGCAGAGACTGCCGAGACAGCGCGGTCCCTAGAGACACGTCCCACGGCAGCGGGTGCACAGCTTCGGAGAACGCTGTGATCACCAGAGAAGTTCAGAAGGATGCACTCCTGTGCAGGAAGGGCTGCGCAGGGCTCTGCCTGCTGTCCCACCATGACCTGCTCACCAAAGGCACAGGTGTAATGCCAGAGCAACATAAAATGCTTTAAGACAGCTTTTGGGTGTTGGGAGCTTGCAGAGAGACTGATACTCATTGATCCTGTCAAGAGAAACCTGCTGTCATCTGTCTTCCCTTAGTAGAACAAACCCATCAAAGCATATGCATTAGCCAAACTCAGAAACTCATCTTCTGCACATGGACTGAGAAAGAAACCACAGGGTATCCAGAAGGGAAATATGTCCCGTACCCCCACAAAGGACCACTCGCCTCGACTCCTCTTGCTGCAGTGCCACAAGCAGTCTTTATGCCTAGTCTCAAAAGCAAAGACGCTTAAACCAGCCCAGCTTGAAAGACTGGGTTTTGGGGCCAGAAATGGGTGAATGAGGCGGGTGTGAGCCTGCGTGACGGGGGATGTTTCGGCACCAGCCACCATCACCTGCAGCCGGAGGTTTCGCAGGGGACCACAGAGGGACCAGCAACAGAGGGTTCCACACTACCACCATCTGGTGGAGATGCTCACTGGTTGGGACAAGCGAGAAATGCCCAATTTGGAAGCTTTTCCTGCAAGATCTGCACACCATGGCCCTCGTCTGCCTCGGGGGTCCCTGAGCATCAGCCTCCCCAGGCAACCCACAAACCCTGCAAACCACAGGGCATGAATTCCAGCTCTCCAGAGAATTAAGGGGGAAATAAGCCGACATTTCAAAGGCATTTAAGACTCTGTCAGTCTGAATATTTATGCTGATGAAGCAATACTTAGCTTGAGAGCAGGGAGGTGAACGCGAGACGTCTAGAAACTGCAGATCGGGCAGGCAAGTGCCACGTTTTGTAGGTTACTTAGCAAGAGTAAACAGACCCTTTTTGCCTGCAAAGGGCAGACAAAAGCAGACACGAAACCACAGGAAAGGAAGCAGGTTTACCTCAGTCTGCCCAGACTATACGTAATAGCATCTTCAATGTCAAACTGCTATTTTATTTCTTTTTTGCTTGGAGCACTGCCTGTGCTTTCTTTAGAGATGGAGTAAGGAAAGAGCAAAGCCTTCCCTGTTCCTCACCACGGTTCTTCTCCAGAAACGCATTAAAGCCTTCTCTCCCACCCTCCCAAAACAAGGGGTTAGTTCGGGAGTATTACATATCCCTCTGCATTCTCTTTCTGTGGTACCGCGAGGGCCTGACGCTATGATGAAAAAAAAAAAAAAAAAAAACAAAAACTTGTTAGCTGCTTCATAGATGTCCCAGATTACACATTTCTGGAAGTTTTTAGCCACTTGCTATGGCCTTTTCCCTCCCCACAAAGTATTTGGGGGGGTTTGCTTCTCTTCTACCCCTAGAGTATTACGAAGGCACGGCATGAAAGGGGAGCGAGGGCCGTGGTGGAGGCTGCCCTGTGCCTTGGCAGAAAGGGCCCTTTTAAAGGTCCCTGAACTGAAAGAAGTTGAGACGCTGTTGTTGTGGCTTCAGCAACAAAGCCTGAATTGTTTTTAAGGAACACTCAGCAAAAAATGATACTATTTGTGCTTCTGCCTCCCCCCAGCAGCCCCGCCAGCTCACGTTCTCCCACACGCGGCTCTCCCAGCAAAGCCTGTGTAACGCGGGACGCGATTTCACGCCAGCATTAAGGGCTATAAAGCCAGGCTGCTGTGGCCCCATCACCGTATTGACGGGCTTCACCTCAGCATCTCGCACGAGAGCCCGCGCAGCCCACAGAGGGGAGGAGGAGCAGCCCTGGCGCAGGCATCCCTACCACAACATTATCAGAGCATCCTCGTATAGATACATCACAAACGGAGCGGTACAGGGGTGCAAAAAACAGATGGACAGCCAAACCGACCCAGGCAGAGCACTGTCCCCGCATGCCTGGGTACCCTCAGCATCCCCAGCTCCTGCCGTTCCCCGCACTGAGTCCATCTTCCCTGCTCAGCACTCCATCTTTCAAGGGATTGCAAATCAATTTGCAGACATTACTGGAAGAGTTTAAACTCCCATTTCGAGGGGGAGGGTGGCAGGAACTTCTAAATGGAAGTCTCTGGGCAGGTGGCTCGTTTGCATCCAGCGATAATCGATAGTGTTTAGATCCAAGCGCTTTGTTTGTCAACTACATTTAAGAGCACAATCTCAGCACCCTGAAGCCCAGTCCTCCCTAACCGTTCCTTCCAGCTCATAGCCCTCTTCTGGACAGCTGAGCTTTATCACATTTAAGGAAAGATTCTATAACATCTATTCCATTATATGCGATTACATCCTCTCTTCAATCAGACATAGCCCAAGTGTCATAATTACATCAACTTTTTTAATAGGCACTGAGTGGTGGTTGGCAAAGGGAGAGAAATCAGCAGCAACAGGGGCATCTAAAACTGCGGTAAAGGGGCATTTGCAGGAAAGGAGAGCGCTTCTACCTGCAGAAATTACTCAGGAAGTTTCCTCAGACTCACAGACCCTGAAGACTGATGATTCCCCCCCCCCCCTTTGTTTTTTTTTTTTGCTACCAGTCTCATCTGTCCCCTCCTCCACGGCTGTCCCAGATTCCTGGTAGAGTTGGATTCCCTACAATGCTGAGCACAGACATCTTAAAGCGTTATTCTGTAAAAATAAACAGCAAACTATGTGCAGGGTAGAACTGCAGGACAACAGCAGCAGGTCAAGCCCCTACCATTTGATAAGACCATTGCCGAGATCCCCAAACCCAAGTTTCACTCATCCTGATGCTTTAAAGCACGTCATGGAGGCATCCAGGCAGAACGCTGCTTTAGCAAGCGTTATCCCCAAGAAAAGAGGCTAAAGCCCATGGCAGCAACTTCAGCGTGGCCAAAGAGAAGTTCAAGATCAGTCTATAAGGATGTTTGGACACACTAAGGGCACAGGGAAGCAGGAGATGCACTAGGAGCCAAGGAGCCTAATGCAAGATAAAGGCTCATCAGATCACAAATCACATGAGATTATAAACCAACATTATCCCCCGCTCCAAAACCTGCACAGTTTGTCTATTTTGCAATAAGCGTATTAACGATGAGACTGCTCAAGACAAAACCCAGCAGTTCTTGAGCAGGAGGGGAAAGCTGGATTCACCCGGGGTGAGCTGGGGCCTGACTACCCAGAGAGGAGATGTGGTTGTAGGGAGCTCCCCCAGAGCACGGCCAGCTCTGAAACACGGGGGGAAAGCCAGAATATTTCTTTCCTAAGAGGCATAAGACGCAGGCAGAGGCAGTAATAGGAACTGCAATGGTAGACGCAATCCTAGGCGAGGTTGGGAGAGGATGGGCTACAGGAGGTGAGCACAGAAAGAGCTTCCAGCTTTTAGGAGGCAAGGACAGGCAGCTGCCAAAGCCCCTGCTCCCCAGGCAATAGCTCCCGTTCCATCGTAGCACCAGTTCAGTGCACAGCGGGTTCAGCACAGACCCATCTTGCGGTGCAGACATCCCGAGCATTAAGACATCTTCAATAATTTATTCAAGTGAGGGAGTAGTTGGGTGGGTTTTTTGTTTTTCAGGGGGTGTTTGTTTATTTGGGGTTGTTTCTTTTTTACTGCAACTTTCCAGCAATTAACCAGCACTGCCCTAACCAGGCCTTTTGCCTGGAATAGATAGAAACTGCTTCAAGACCCAAGTTGCATTACTGCCTGCCCAAGAACTTCCCGACAGCTCAGAAGGGTCAACTCTGTGTTGTTCTGCCCTTCTCACTCCCAAAAGCTGTGAGCATCCTCTTCAGATGAAGTTAGGCTGGGAAAATAAAGCCATTATACGCTTACAAGGGGCTCATGTACTAAAGAGTATAGTATGTGAGGAAGGAGAGGAGATAGGAGGAACCGAGAAGCTCCTAAAAGAGATGCTTTGGATAGGAACAGGTTTGGGTTCACACCTTAAGGAATCGCGGCTACAGGGAGATTTCTGTGCGTTTCTGCTGCTGTTGGGTAACGCGCGTCCAGGCAGGCAGTGTCACCTCCCTCCGAGAGCTGCTCCGACTACAGGAAGAGCTGTATTCCCCCTACCACAAGAAGTCACTTTTCTGTGTGTGGGCTGGGACAGGGTCCCCGATCTCCCCCGGGAAGCACTCGGAGCCGCTGGCAGCACGTAGCGCACTGTAGGGTAGAGAAGCTCAAGAACTTCTTCTTGTGCTTTTCTACGATAAGGTGCTAGAACTAATATTGTATGAGCCCAAGGCTTTTTATTTGAAGGTTCATTTGAGACTACCTAAATGTAAACTTCATGGAAATCTGAAGAATTAAGATATTTCTGCTTTTGCTTGAGAAATAGTAACTAAAGAGTGCTGCTTACCCCATCAACTAAGCAATATGTAGGATTTCCACAAAGAGGGGGTTTTGTCTCCTTTTTTAGAAGAGTAGTGACGTCGGGGGGGCACAGTACTGTGCCAAACTTGTTTCATTTGTTACATATCTTCCCTTATGAAGCCCGTACTACAGTGAAAAAAGCGCGTGTAAGGCTGGAATGCTGAACTACTGGCACAAACCATGAAACTGGTCATTAAAGTTGATTGACATTCTCCCTGCTTCTCCTCCCTGTCAAAACAACAACAAAAAAAAGGCACTACTGCCAACCCCAAACTGTTCAAGTGTCCAAAAAACACTAACAAAACAAAGGAGTTATTAAACCCAACCTCCCCGTTTGAAAACGCAGCTAGAAGAGAATACAAGACAACATTGTCAGCGATGGTCTTTGTCCCTGTGCCAGTGACACGGAGATGTCTCTCTTCTGACTCAGTGAAACGGAATCACCAGAGTACAAGCGATTATATTTGCGAGTGTAAAACAGTTCAAGAAATCTCAACTTCAACACTTGCAATTTATGTAAAAAGCTTTTCTTTTGCGGTTAACTCTGCCCGAGGAAGCACGTAGCACAAGCAAGTCTATCCCCTGAGTGTTTAAAAGCTATTTTGTTGATTAGCTAGTTTATAAACACTACAGAGGAGCATGGAAAGAGGTTTTTTCCTTTCATAACACGTATCCTTGCTGTTACTTTATCTTATTTCCTAGAACAACTTCTTTCAATGCTCAGCCAGCTGCTAAGAAAGCATTATTGAATGCCACAGCAAAAACCTAAATAAATTGCTTCTTCGCTGCCTGCTCCTCATCTTGTTGAGCACTTTCAGCGACTTAAAAATAAAGAGACAAAAGGAGCACTATACTGGTGCTCTTCTTGGATTTTGTTTTCCAAATTCGCAATGTTTTGCATCCTGCCACCTTCAGCTCAAGTCTCCCCTTATCTCCCCTTCCCTCCCTCCCTCAAACTTCCAACCTCCAGCACAATTTTGGGAGGAACTGGCGGTTAGCGGTAACGTATAGCTCCCATTAGGAGTTATGCACTAGGCTCATGTTACAATATGGCATCCAGCCTATTCCATAGGAGCTGCTTAAATAATTACACCCAGAACTGAACATTCAGCAATTAAGGGCATGTGCTAAAGTTGCCCGGAGCTTTAATGCCCACCCAAGGTGTTGCAGGACTTAAGCAGAACCCTGTACAAACAGGGCACACTGTGAGATTTAAATATCTGAGAATTAAACCACACACTGACCAATGTTTCGTTCTGACTGGTTTAAGTCTGGCAAAGTTTAAAGCAACCAATGACACGAGCATCATCAGATACCAGCAGTAACTGATACAGCCGCCCGACCTGAAATAAAGTTTCTGCTCTGGGCTCCTTTGAGCTAAACCGAAGTCCAGTGTGGAGGCACCCAACACCGCTGCGGGCAGGAGTCTCCATTTATGCTGCCTGTGAGCACACGCGTACCCCGAGCTATACATTGAGCAACTTGGAATGGCCACCACTTCCGTTAAACAGTCACCTCAGCGCTCCTCTGCGTGGCATGGGCGATGGTGGCAGTAGAATTTTTAACGATGGGAACCAAGAAGTGTCTACCAGTCCCAGAAACTTTGAAAATCTTATTTCCCCAGGCACTGGACACAGCCTGGCCAGACCCTCTCTCCCAGTGCTCGCACCCCCAGCGTGCCGGCACAGGGGCACGGTTGGGTCCACGTTGGAGCCCCTCCGTACCAGCTCCCTTTCCAGCCATGGTCAGATCCTGCCTTCCAACAGCAGCCCCCTCCCACGCACACGGTGCTCTTGGTTCCTGGCTTTTTTTTCTTTTTCTTTTGACACTAAGCAATACCGGTCCAAAAAATATTAAGCCAATAATCGTAAGTACTGGGAAGTTACAGCAAAGCTGAAACCAGTGATGATTTTCATTACAAGAAGCTGTTTATGAGATTGCAAGCCCACATTGAGAGATGATACTTTTAAGATCTAATGCTCTGAATTAATTTAAAAAAATTAATAGAAAAACCCAACAGGGGCCCAATTTCAACTCATGAGAGTTAGTGTCATTGCGGCAATAGCAAACAGAGCCACACTAGCTAAACCAACGGCAATTTGCCCCAGAATTGTCAGCACTCAGCCTTCAGCACAAATCCTCACCCGTCTAACTTCCGTAATTGCCGAATATTAATCTACACACGCATCTCCCAGAGAGAAAGGCTGGTTTTCTGTGCCCAGAGTGCACTGCCCCGGGGCAGGCGGAGCTCAATACGCGGGGAGAGAAGAGGGAGGTTTGATCCTTCAACTGTTTAACTTCACCGAAGGTGCTGCTTCACTGCGCCCAGAGGTGCTGGGGTCCAGCGCCGCAATAACCCTGCCAGAGAGACACCAGCCTGCCGCACCGCATCCCACCGTGCCTGGTGACACGGAGTTGTACCTCGGGACTGTTTCACTCCTCAACTGCAAACAGCCATTTTGATAACTCGGGGAGCAGCTGTTCTGCCACACATGAAACCATTATTTAAAACCAGAAAAAAAAAAAAAAAAAGAAAAACTGAAACACGAGGGAGGTCAGGTGTGGGGGAGGCACGTAACAAGCTCCGATGTGGCCAGGGCACCTCAAGGATTTCACCATCAGGGTCTGACACCTACTTAGGCAGAAGAGAGGCTCCCCTGACCCACCGAAACCCAGCAGCACACCTCCCTCGCACCGTAACCTCTCACCAATTTATCTCACCCTCCTCCTTACCGAGGAATTCAGGTCTCTTTTCCCAACTGAAACACGCTCTACTACTGCCCGTCTTGGGAATTTAGACTTTAGCATCATTAGTGGGAGGAGTCTCCAGTATTTATAATATGAGTATATTCTCTATTTTATAAAACAAAACACAGAAGGTGGGTGGTGGTTTTTTCCTTGCTCCTATTAAGCCAAAGCTCCAGCCACCTTATTTTCCTGTCTTTCTCTTAAACTGCCCCCTAATCCACCCCCCTGCCCCCAACTATCCATCTTCACGCTGCATTAAAGATAAATCACGTCCCACAATTCATGAGCAGCTTCAATTACCAAATCACTAGAAATCACAAGCACACCTGAGGGGTGGATATGGTTCTTTAAGCTTTTATAATTTCATATCTGGCAGAGAAAAATGTCTTTGCAATGAACTGATAAAAACTAGGCATTTGTCAGCAGAAAGTGTTCAAATGAGCAAGGCAGAGACAAGCATGGACTTCAGGTTTAGAGCAGAGCATCACACTCAATGCAGCTTTCTTTTCATTTCATGCAAAGGTTTAGAACCAGCCACCAAACCCCCCTTATTAAACAGATAAGGTATTAAAAAAATAATAAACCTATAAACTCAATTCAAGAGCCATATTAAGGCCTGAGGTTTGTTGCTGCTTAAGTGTCAGCTGTGTCATCTATAGTGTCTGTAAAATTCAGGTAGTGAGAGTACCAGAATGGACTAAAGGAAGCAAACTCAGGTTAAGACAGAGCTCTCGACCATTAGCTTCCAAATCCCAGAGACAGCCCTTGATCAAGCCCATGTGTTTAAGGGGAGAACATCCTAGAACCTGACAGACGGCATTAATGCAATTACTGCTCTGGGATGTCTTCAGAGTTAGTAGCCGAATCGTTGAACCAGCTGAATATTGCACAAAACCTGTAAATAAAGGCATTGTCTAGCTATCTTGAGTGCTTTCCCCCCCTCCCCGCTCGGCAGGGAGCAGAATGGCTTGAAGAAACAGCAACACTCAAATAATACAGTGAGCTGACACTAGACAAAAGCCATGACTTGACACGAGCTGCAGCAAACTCCCACACCTGGCTGGAGGCGAATACCACCTTCCACAACACTAACGCCTTTGGTTCTTCAAGTTCTGGGAAACTCATTCAGAAGATTGCTTTAACAATAGATATTCAACTGACCGCAATATCTAGCCATCTCAGCAGATGCCAATGTAAGAATCCAAATAACTGTAACACAGCAGCTTGCTGTGAGTAAGAATCTACTGACACATACTATGATTACAAGCAACTGTAAGCAGAGATATCATAGCAGCAAATTCAAATACATTTCTAAAGTCCAGGAGTAACAAAAGTTAAAAAACAACTCTTGAAAGCAAGTTCAAGTGGTGGGGGGGGGGGGGAAGAGGAAAGCATGACTTTTACTATACCAAAGAAAATATGAAAAAAAAAAATAATCAAGGTAAGACTCTCCCCACCCAAGTCCAGATATGGCTCATTAGGGGTTTTTCTCCCCATCCAAGTCCAGACTTGGCTCATTAGGGGTTCCCCCACCACCACCTTGAGAAGAGGTTACCACATTAAAACAAAGGCAATGTATTTTAAGTACTTGCTGAGTGCCTTGGGCCCAGCCCTTTCTTTCATGGAACAGTACAGGTATTGCTGCAGGATCACCCTGCTATAACGGGTAGGCATCAAATTTGGTCCCCCACAACAAAACAGGGTATTTCCCTGCACAAGTTTGAGCTCGAGAAGTTCCCTGCAAAGGCTGTAGATGTTCATTGAGGTGGGCACATCTAACCAACCAGAACCAGAGCCAGTTCGTTTTGAGAGATCACTTAAAAGCCATCGGATGAGAACTCTCGATTACTGGTGATCCAGGCAAATTTGAACCTGTGATTTAGAGGCGAAGAGCTCTCTATCCCCTTACCAGTCATAAAGACCATCTGGTCCCCTACTCCCTGATTAAACAAACAAACAAAAAAAAAAAGCACAACAGACAAATGGTGCATCACCTATCAGAATTAATCCAACTCAGTTTGATGAGTGCTTTTGGGGGGGGGGGGGGAGGGGGGCGGGAATTAAAAAGAAAAAGTAATGATGATTCTGGAAATTAAGTCAGCTGGGGAAAGATCCCAAAACACTTCATCCATTTTAGCTTCGGAACAACCTTTCCCTCCCCGGGGCTGAAGACAGGAGCCGAGCGTGAAGACTTATTAGCCGGCTGATTTCCTCGGTGCTCCCAGCCGCGGGTGGATTTCCTTCATCCCACCGCCCTCCCCTTTGGACAAAGGGCCGCTATTGTCCCCGGCTTCCCACACACACACACACGCAAGCCACACCACCGTCATTGCGCAGCGGCCCCTCCGCGACACGGGGACATCCCACCGTCCCCCGAAAACGCCACCGGGCCCGTGGCCGGCGACCCCCGCGGAGGCGGCGGGCCCTACCTGAGCTGTCCATGGTGCTGCCGCCCTCGCCGCGGGGCTGATGCTGCTGCTGCTGTTGCCTCGCCGGGCTCCGGCTACTCGCCCCCACGGCCGCCGCGCTAGCCCCGGGCTTGTCCCCGCCGCCTTCAGCGTTGCCGTTGTCCACCAGCTGTAAAGATTCATAGCCGTCACTGCACGGTTTTTTCCGGTAGCTCCCGAGAAGGCTCATGGGTGAGGGCGGGAGGAGAATTCTCCTCTGGACGCCGCGGGCAGGGAGGGGAAGGCAAGTGCTCCGGCCGCCCCGAGGAGGGGAGGGGAAGGGCGGGACGGGGACGAACGTCCCCGTCCCGCCCTTCCCCTCCCCTCCCGCCCTTCCCCTCCCCTCCCCGGCCCGGAAGCAATCGCGGGCTGGCTGGATATCAGGCCGCGGGTGGAAGCATCTTCAAGTTAATTAGGTGACGAGACGCTGGGAAAGGCTGCAGCAGAGCTATAGCGGTCCACGCAGTTTCAGTCCATCCCCCCCTCTCCCCCCACCGCAACCCTCAGCTGCTGCGAGCCGTTAGTTAGCAAAAAAAGTGCTGGATCTACACCATTTCCTTCTCCAGGGCTTATTATTCACGCGTTCTGGCAAACGCATGCCCCTCCCAAGAGGGGTCCGCTGTACAGCTGGTGTGAAGAAGTTCTTGAAATAGCAATCGGCCTCAAGATCTTTCCATTGCACCAGGGAAAGGTGCAGTTCTTGGGAACAGGCCAAGGTCACCGAGTTATGGGCCGGCAGAGCCAGTTCTGCAGTCTAAAGGAGAGGGGATGGCACAGCAGCTCTGCACCGAGCCTCCAAATAACCTAAAGAGCATCTCTGGTTCAGCGTAACACCATGCCTGTCTGCAAGCAAGTAACCAGAGAGGCTCCCGAACCCTGGGTCATGGCAGGCACTATGGGATGCATCAGTTCAATTGGCTTCAGTGATCTTAAAGGTCTTCTCTAACCTAAACGATTCTATGATGATTATCCCAAACCCCTGCCTGTGCGACTGCTGGCTTAGAACTGTTGTCACCAGCTGAAGAAGCACCACCACCGATTGCTAAGCCATGCCGGTCTGTTTTTAGCTGTTTGCAAGTAAACAGACTTTAGACCAACACAAAGTGTGTCCTTGAACAACTGATGAGCCATACCTCGCTCGATGCGTTTTGCAGCCACAGCTACTAGATCATAATTTCATTGTACACAGAGCAGAGGAACTGAAGGATGCTCCAGAGGAAATGACCACTATTAAACTCTCCTAAATGGATTTCTTTTTAATTTAAGGAAAAACAAAGGCAAAAAGAAGCCATAGCATCCAGACACAAGTACGCCTTCAATCTCTTACCGAAAGGACGGAAGGTACTCTGCTTAGAAAAATAGTGTGGGTTTGCTTCTAAAGCAACAGTATCAATAAGCACTTCTGTAGCAATAACCATAACTTGAAATATTACTGACACTTGGCTTAAACTTTCCAGGGCACTGGACCTTAAACAACTTAAACCTTCCAGGGCAGTGGGCATCTGGTGCAACCATACCTCGTCATGTGCTATTGTTTATATAACTCCTGCAATTTCATATTACAGTGCAGACAAGGTACATCTGTGACCCAGAATTTTCTCAGAAAAACCCAAGCAGATTTACAAGCAGCAAACTAAAATGAACTAACCTGACGTAAATGGTTCGCAGTTAGCGGCGGTAACAGCATGAACTCAAGGTTAGAAACGTGTATTTTCTACCCCCTCGTTACTGGGCTCTTCATACATGGGTCTGTACGGAGCAATACACAGATTGCAACACTCACCAGTAGGAATGGGTCACCCTCCCTCTTGGTACCCGTATGCAGCAATTTAATAAAGAAAAAAAAAATGCAGGTATTTTTACTAGGGATCACATCTGTTACTCTCTTCTAATCAAGCTAGGCTACAACAATCCCTGTGCTCTAGGATAAAAATGGGAAATCTGGGGGGGGCCAAGGTGGGTTTTCATATATTTTGCTTGCTCAGGGAACAGCCTGAGCATGAAAACCCAGGCTGTAAGGTGAAGGGGGCACATTAAGGCTATGTAACATTTCCACGAGCACTCAAGCACGCTCGCACTGGAGGCAACTGCAGCCTGTTAGAGGGAACAAGCTGGGGAACCTGGCACAACACAACACCCTACACAACCTCTCCCCCATCTTAAACTGCCACCTACGGTCTCTAGCCTGCTCTGCTGCCTTTATCCCTCAATTCAAGGAGTTCAGCTTCGATAACTCCGTATCCTAAACGCAGAAGCCATGTCTCTAAGCAGCGAGCAGCAAGGGTCTGTCTGCATTAGGCAGCAAAAGGAAAGTCCTACTGAAAATGTTCCCATGGAAAAAGGGTACAAGTAAGAGGAGAGGTTCACTCCAGCAGGAATTATAGCTCGCCCTTCTCCAAGTACCGGAGCAGGTCCAGAACTTCCCCAGCAGTTGTCACTGCCCGCTGGAGCCTCACAGCATGACTTTGGCTCAACATTTCCTACCCAATGTTGATGCCACTGTTATCTCTGCAGCAGCAGAGTACAGTCATACTCAGAAAGAAAAAAAAAAAATTGCTTCTCCTTGTGGAAAGAAATGAATTAATAAAGGAACCAATATCTTTCCCAGGATTTTGGTGAATCGTAGCTTGCTTCCCCTCCAAGGAGTCCCAAAGGAGAATCTCCACCATACCCCAAAGCTCCACCCTGGAGAAAGAAGGTTCTGCAAAGCATCAGTGCGGGCACCAAGTGGGGACAGTGCAGCCTCTCCAGGGGGTCTCAGGGCAGAGGAGGGAGGAGGCAACAGACTTCAAAATCCCATCCTTGCTCATAATTGCCACAAAGACAAACACAAAGAGATGGGATTAGGGGAGCATGTTGTGTGGGATTCGGTTGAAGCTGCACTTATCCATGCATTTTCCAGCCCTATGGAACGTTCAGCTGAAGAAAACATGTAAAGTGATATTCCCCTCTCCCCCGACGCTTCCTTTGGGTTGGGCTAATGAAGGGCCACATGGTTTCTCTCTTTCGGAGGTCTACAGTATAAAGAATGCTATATACAAAAAAATCCGAAATCAAGTAACATGTTAAAGTGCACAACCTTTAAAAAAAATGAGAGTTAAGAAAGAAGAGCTTGGGAATCAGCTACTTAGAAAAATTCATTGACATCCTTGCACATTTATTGAGCGGTGGCTAATGATACTACAGAATATAGAGGGATTCTGTTGGGATGGTAAGGCTGGCAGGTGCCATTAGGGCGGTGGGAGATGTTAACGACATGCTAAGGAGGATTGTGTGTTGCTCAGGACTCAAGAGACACAAACTCTCTCCCTGTTACTGACCTTGGAAGAGTCAATTGATTTGCCAGCCTCTAACTCTCTGTTTTTCTCTGTCTGGGTTGCAGCCTCTCCTGGGTAAAGTCTCTTTCCGTAGCTGTAATCAAGCGCCACCTCTACTGAAGTGCAATTTCATTTTTTCCACCTCTCCTCCAACTAGATGAACAGTTAAGGTGAAATATTATACTCTTAATTCTTCATGAACACATTCAAACTGTGGAGTGCTGTGAGGATTACAAATATAGCTTGAAAATTAATTTAATACCTGGAGCAACACTTTTAAAACTTCAATATACTAAACATTTTTTCCAAAATTACTCCACTGTGAACAGTGAACTCTCCCTGCACAAAGAGTACATACTCTAGAGAATTAACATTTTTGCCTTTTCCCTTGTCAAGGCACTCAAATCCTAATCAAATAGCCTTAATTCACAGACTCTCGAATTCAACATTCCAATACCTTCAACATTCCGATGGCAACTACTCTATAAAACGGGCTTTCAAAAAAAAAAAAAAAAAAAGCAGCACAAGCTCTTTAGCTCTGCTCTTACCTTCCTTGAAACCTTGCAAGGAGCATCTATGGCATTCAGCCACGGTGATGTTCTGGAGAACCCTTTAGCAGCCCAGCACCCCCCTCCCCATCACACATTGCCACCTCGTCGAGGGTCTGAGCTGGGCTATGAGCCACCCTGCCAGCAGAACGGGGCTTAAACACCTGTATAAATTGAAGCAGTTTGAGAAACTTCTGATGGTCTGGAAAAAAAAAAAGACAGCCACCACCTTTCTGTGTTTGTTTAGTACCCAGACCTACAGCAAAGCCATCGCCATACATGTTAGGTAGCAGGGTATTGCTTGAGATTTTGACACTTCATCTAGCCAGTCATCAAAAATTTGGCGCAGCAAAGGCATCTTTCCTGACCTAAAAACTAATTTGGTATAGAATCATAAGGTTGGAAGGGACCTCTGGAGATCATCTAGTCCAACCCCCTGCCAGAGCAGGGTCATCCAGAACAGGTGGCACAGGAACGCGTCCAGGCAGGTTTGGAATATCTCCAGAGTTGGAGTCTCCACACCTCTCTGGGCAGCCTGTGCCAGGGCTCTGCCACCCTCACAGGAAAGAAGTTCCTCCTGAACTGACAACTGTGTCTATCTCAGCATCACACTTACCCCCCCAGAAGCCCCATGTCCTTGCAAAAACACAGAATAAACTGAAATCCCAGCCCTTCCCCAGCCACCACACTGAGCCACAACACTGCCTATAGCAGCTCAGCCCCACCAGGCAGGGAAGAGCATGCTCCATGGGGGTCAGCCCTGACCCTAGTGCCTACAGCACTTCTCCAGCAGGAAAGAAAGCGCATCACCACATTTTTCTGCCAGGTCTTTCCTCCTGGACCCACCCCATTGCAATTTTATTCTGGCAAGCGCCCATTCCCATGCTCTTAGAAAAGTCCGTCCCACCACCTACCTCCCCAGGCAGCACTGACACCAGCATCTCCATCCCTGTGACATTCAAGGCCTCCACAGCTGCCAGCACTTTAAATAAGAGCCAGGTGCCTAACCCTGGTTAAGCAAACCTGACTGAATGGTTTACAGCCAGCAAGCTCCTTGTCTGGGCTAGGACCACCCCGGGCACCATCAGCGAGCAGCGCAGATGGGCTGTAAGAAATAATGCCACTGCATCGTGGGTCATTACTGCCACAGATAAAGAATATCTTAATTTTTCCATTTAATTTTTGGCCTGGTGTGTGCAAACATAAAGCAAAGATCTTAAAAACCTTAAGCCACATAGCATCATTTGAATTAGCTTCGAGAAAGTGTTATGTCTTGATCGCATCCGCTGCTCTCCATTCAACTCACCTGGTTCTTGTCACCTTAGAGGAGTATTGCGTTTCCCTCCTGAGGAAGGCTTAGTGTAGCGAGGAACAAAAGCAAAGCTGTGGTGAGAGCCAAAACAATTCCACCTCAGAAGAGGGTCATAGGTTTTTTGTTGGTTTTTTTTTTAAAGGCACCCATTCAGAAATCACAACAGCTTACTAAGGTCATCAGGAGGTTACACGATATCACCCTTCTTGCTTTACTTCTTGTCCTAAGAAAACCGGAACCAAAATACCTCCTCCAGCCTTCCCAGCAAAACAGCAGCTGTCAAATCAGTCTCAGCCTTTACAAGAGGCAATGAATAAACTTCCACGTGTACAGCCAAGGGATTTACCTTACAACTCACCTCTGAGGCCAGCTTAGAAAAACCAGTGTCTTTTAAACAATCATTTTCTCTAAAAATAGCCAGACCTTCAGTCTGGGACTGCCTTGAACTTGGGTTGAGTCCTACCCTGTCGCAGCGTTAGCCAGACCCAACATCCCTCTAGCCGGAGCCTTTGCGTCACTCTTCTATTTTATCCATAGGCACCAGCCTCCCCTCTCGCAGGCTCTGAATGCGTTGAGGCAATCGGGGAGGATGCGTAGGGCTCTTTCCTGGCAGTTCATTGTCGTAGCAGTGGCGATAGCTGGCAAAATAAAACCCAGGAGCCATCCCGTCTCAATTCCTACTCCTGTAGAATAAGCAATTCCATGCTCTTCGCATTTCCGTGTTCAGCCAAAATGTGGGTCAAGCACAAATGACCTGTGACCTGTACAGCAAGGATCACACTTCTTGCCCTCTCATCTGGAGGCTCCATTCATTACTTGGGCAGTGCCGTGGGCTGGCCAGGAGCATCGATTCCTGTGCGCTACTCCGGGAACGGGCACGTGATAGCAAATTGGGTACAGGCTCTCGGTACGGAGCCAGAAATACAATTGGAAAGCAGTACCCGGACTTGTCCTGAGGGTAAATAAGCAGCATTTGGCCTGGAGTCAAGGATGGCCATGCGGTTCCTTTCTCTGTACGTGGGAATAGCGTGGCCGTGCCTGGGGTTGCTGGGGGAGTAAGGAGCTCTCACGCCTGCCTGTGAGCGCTGGCTACGCAGGGCAGTGTCGTGTACGTCCCCGGTGTGGGATGTGGTGTGTTGCCACGGGCAAACAGGGCTGGTTTATGGGCATCCAGGTGAAGAGAGCGGGGTCAAATGATCTAATCCTTTGTTAACCCCCCCTTGATATTCAGGAACTTCCAAACTGACCGTTCCTGTCTTCTTCACCTCTAGTGAAAAGCAGACATGGTCCTGAGAAAGTTTCAGAGTTGTTTTTAGGTGTTAGACTCAATTAAACCTGCGCTTTTCTTCCTCAGAGGAAGCCGTGAGCCTTTGCTGTGGTGAAACCTTCCTGCGACACTCAGCACCTCGCTGACAGGCGGAGCTCCGGTGAATGTGTTCTCCAGTGATGGACACTGGAGGATGAACCTTATGAGGAACGGCTGAGGGAGCTGGGATTGTTTAGCCTGGAGAAGAGGAGGCTGAGGGGAGACCTTATTACCCTCTACAACTACCTGAAAGGAGGGTGCAGAGAGATGGGGGCTGACCTCTTCTCCCTGGTGACAAGTGATAGGACAAGAGGAAACGGGTTTAAGTTACGTCAGCAGAGGTTTAGATTGGATAGTAGGAAACATTTTTTCACTGAAAGGGTTATTAAACATTGGAATAGGCTGCCCAGGGAGGTGGTGGATTCACCATCCCTGGAGGCGTTTAAAAAAAGGGTAGATGTGGTACTTAGGGACACGGTTTAGAAGTGGTTTTTGTCAGGGTAGGTTAATGATTGGACTCGATGATCTTAAAGGTCCCTCCCAACCTCAGCATTCTATGATTCTATGATTCTATTCCCGAGCATTTGTCAAGCAACAGCCATAATTTCATTTCAGAGGTGTTCGTGGTCCTCATGCAAGCATTTCTAGACGGAAACCCTTGTTGGCAGGACGAGTGATGGCAGAGAAAGCACCGCAACCGCTCCCACAAAGGTGTTCCTCCTTGCACCAAAACTTGAGTATAATTACCCTGGGAGCATCTGGGGAGTTTGAGCGGGACAGTTTCACCGCGTGCTATCAGGAACCTCGGCAAGGCTGCGCCTGCTTTGCTTACTCCCCAAATCAGTTTGGGCACACCAGTGAGCCTGCACAGCTCCTTAGTATTATTTTGTTTTCCAGGGACGCTTGGATGTGACTAGTGTTTGACTCCGTTATCATCTTCTTTCCCATCCTTTCCTCTCCGTGACGGCGCACACCAGTAAATGTATTCCTGTGTCTGGATATTTGCTATTTCTTGCCTTTCAGCCTTGTTAAAGTGCTGTCAGGGATGATATGCAACTTACTCACTCCAGCCCAAGACTTTGTTTCGCGGGATTTAAGGATTTGACTGGCTCCTCAGCAGCGCCGAGCTGTGGAGCTGTTGCCAAAGGCTGTTGTAGATGCTAAAAATGTACGTGCCACACAAAGAGGGTGGAGAAATGGTCGGGAAAACCAAATCTATAAGGGGCCATTAAACAGGAGTGTATCACTGTTAGCTCAGGAAGTCCCCAGCCTGTAAACTTAGAAAATTGGAGGCTGTACAGCCATTCATACAATTCCTCAGGCCAAAATCAGATATTCAGGTAAAAACCAGGTATTTTGCTGCCTAACTAGTGTTCATTCATCATTCCCCGTTCTCTGTAAGTGGTAAATACCAAGAAAAATGTGGGCATAGCCCTCCTGAAGCCTGTCTGCAAGCCTGCAAAATGTGTCCATGTGTAATCCCCGTTAGAAGGAAAGGCACGAGTTCAGAAACACACGAACCTTTCCGTTAGCAACAAGAGAAGCTCTGCATTCATTAACCAAGACAGAGGTGGGCGGGCCCATAGTTGGAAAAATCTCAGCTTTGTGTTAAACCTGGCTAATTGCAACCCGCGACGAGTTAAAAAGCTGAATTACTCAGCTCGTGCACTTACAAGGCATAGCCGCAGCTTGCATTAGCAGGGGCATTTAAAACAACACGATGCCCGGATCTTTGCTTTTTCAAACACATAGAAAAAGCCCAAAGTGCAATTTCACGTTTCTTTTCAGCAGGTTGTTGTTTGCCTTGGAAAATGGCCGGTGGTAAAAACGAGGAGAAAAATTACACAAGCCAGTGAGTCATCACGGGGCAACTTCAGCTCCTGCTGCTGCGCCCGGGGTCGGACCCAGCAGCACATCGTAGAACGAAAATAGTCAGGTCATTGCTCGCAGGTAGCTCTGACCAAAGACCCCTCGATGCAGTGAGTCTTTCCCTGAAAACAGAAGGAAAATTACAGCCGGCACTGCCAGCCCGTGCCAATGGCTGTTGCCCGTCTCACTCCCATCACTACTTCATTTTAGGACGCGTGGGATGGGGGTTTCCTTTGGGAGAACGGGCCGGGGGGGATGAGTGTCTTCAGTCCAAGCTTCAAAGTGGTGGTTTCTCTTGGCTGGACATGTAACTGAGGTCTGGCTGACGAAGGGGTAGGAAGACACGGGTGAGTCTGCTGGCACAGGAAGGTTTGCCAGAAACCCAACACATCCCCACTGAAGTGGTTCTACCTTCTTACAGATTTTGGTAGCGCTTTTTTTTTTTATCCAATGCTAAAAGGAAAAATTATATTATTAGAGCTTTGTTGTTCCGGCTGCTATATAAAACATTAAAAAGTGGCACCTGGCTCAGCTCACGGTATCTACTGGCAGGTCCTGCATCACACCTAACCTACCTCACACCTGGCTGCCGCATTCGGGTTCAGAGCCGTAACTGCTCATCATTCCAAAGTAATACTCAAGCAGACGCCCCAGGGCTGCGTATACTCCCTCCCACGATCTGTTTTCAATCCACAGGGCGCTCTGCAGCTTTGGAAGAATAGCTTGGACGTAATTCAAGGGGAGAGACACCCAGTTGCATCGGCGTGGGAATAGCTTCCAGCGGATCATCACGACTTTGGATGCAGGCTGTAAATTCAGTGGTGCGGGAGCAGAAGTCTGGTCCTCAGTGACATTCCAGCCCCTTTAAGCAAGGCAGGGAGCCGGGCTGGGAATGGAAAACCCTCAGCCTTCTCCTGGTGACCCATTTACACCACGCAAGGTAACAGACCCCACTTTGGTATTCCTGCAACACCGAATCAGCCTTTTGTGGATCCCCCAGCTTGGCCGCTTGTCTGGGAATGCGTCGCTGGGATGCCTTCGAGGTGCCAGGCAATAGAAAAGCTCCATGAACGTCCAGATGAAGCCTGCTTGACTCAGCAGAAAGGATTCAAAGCAATCTTCCTCTGCCGGCGATGCCTCTGCGCTGCTGTAAGAGCTCAGCGAGAGCTGCTCCACGCTGGGGGATGCTCTCCCCGAGGCTGCCAACAGCCCTGAGCCAGGGGCAGGGGATGGAGCTGGGGGAAATTCACGGCTCTACCCTGACCCACCTGGGGTTTTCAATGCCATTTGGGGCAGGAAAGGGTTTATCATCGTGTATGTTAACTCAGAAAGTAATATTGCAGGAGGCTAGTCCGTACCACGTGGCTTTAAAATAATTATGCCATGTGGCTCCCGGGCTGGGAGTTTTACGTGGAAGTGTTTCAGCTTAAATACCTTGAAAAAAAAATCCGACGGGGTGGAAAATTAATGCCGGGAGTAAACGTGTGCGGAGTCGGAGAGCCTGCCCATATCCTACCCCACGGTGCCTTCACAAGCGCCCCCGCGCCGGGGCAGAGACCCGCGCACAGACATCGTACCGCGGAGAAACCTTCGCTAACTGGAAAGCAAATTGCTCCTTCTGTGAAGTTTTCCACGAAACCTATTACTTGGAAAAGAAATTCAAGTGTTTGGGTAATTTCTTCTTTGCTCCCACGGTCTGGGGAAGGGAATAAACTTCATAAGTTTCCTGCACGGCAAAAAAAAACCCATTTCAGAGGATTTGGAGAAAATCCCGGCCCTTCGCCTCAGTCTGCCTGCAGGATTTCATTCCGCACACCCAGTTTCTCCCTCTCTCTGCCTCCCAGTCACGACTCAGGGATGTAAGAGATACCATTTCCCATCCTTATTATTTCTGGTTACTGAAGACAAGAACTTATTCAGGAGAAAGAAACCTCTACACCATTTATGGTGCCTATCAAAACAGGGCCTCATACACTATTGCAATGTAAGCTACTGTATAAAAGTTCATAAAATATTATTTATAATTTAGTATAAATAATAAAAAGTAATATTTATAGCATTTTAACGTTGAGAGCTTCCCACAGCTGCTTTATCCACCCCTGAAAAAAGCATCTACAATCTAATTGTTACGGCGGATGGAAATTACAGTATCTCAGTCCGGCCCGGTCGCAGCTGGGATTTCCAGCCCGCGTTCCCAGCAGCCAGAGGTTTTTCTTCTCCAGATCTGGGTGCTGCGGGACACCACGCACCCAGCAAAGACCGGACCCCCATGAGCAGCTGCGCAGCGGTTTCAGACATCTCCCCGTCCCCGGAGCATCCCGGGAGAGGAGCAGCCGCCCCTTTGGGTCTGTCCGTTCATCACGGACGCTGGGGTTATATCCCCTGCTACATCCCCCGCGCGCTGGTGATGCTAATTCCCTTCGCAAGGCGAATTTCAGCCACCCGAGCAGAGCTGGGGGTACGGCAAAATACAACCTTGTGTTGTTGGCACCGAGCCCCCGAGCCTCGATAGCCCAATTTTAATCCCAAAACCCAAGCGGCACATGTGGGTACCAAACTCTCCACCACTACAGTCCAGCGATTCCCTTTTTCCACACGGACCCAGGGGCTGCCACCATATTTTTGCAGCGAAGCGGGACGGATTTTAGCAAATCCTGCCCAAAAATCCAGCCTGGAGGGGTCGCGGAGAGCGAGGCGGCGGGTGCAGCGGGAGGCCCCGGGATTAATCTGCAGCGGGGCAAAGCCGTCCGCGCGGGGGATTAGTCGGGTCAGCAATTAAACGTTGGCGCTCACGCTGCCGGCGGCGCGCAGGAAAAACCCGGCGCTCAAGGACAAAAATGCGGTTCCTCCTTAAAGGCTGCGGCTGCTCCGAAATCCTGCATCTATCGGCTGGGAGCGTTTCTGGGACCATAAACAAGCCGGCTGTGTCACGGCTGGCTAAATATAGTGCAGCCCAGCTCGTCTCCATGCTGCCTGTGCCATCTGAATTACTTGATACGCCGATTTGATTTTTTAATTTATTTATTTATTTTTCTCAGGGAAGGCTATGACTAAGAGAAATCCACGGTTGGAGGGATATCAGAAGATGGAGGCCCCCGTCTAAACGCCGAAGGTGAATGAAGTCTGTAGTTTGCAGTCCTGGGGGCCTGTCCAAAATATTCCTCCCCCTCTTCCTCCTCCCCCTCCTCCTCCTCCTCCTCTCCTTGTCAGTCCCCAAAATAAGACTGTAATAACGACAGCCACAAATGCATCAGCAAACCATTAAATATTTCCTGATATTCCCAAGGTGATGCCGAGGGGGCTACACACCTACCTGAAGCAGTGGGACAGTGGGGAGCAGCAGCCCCGTCCCTGCTGTCCCCCCCCCCCGAGGCACCTGCCAGGGGCTGCCCCAGCAGGGCTGAAGCAAATGCAATGACGGATGCATTTAGCTATATATATTTTTATTTTTCTTCTCTTTTCTGGCCTGAAGTTGGTTTTTAAAGGGAATGCGGCTCTGTATTTGCCTCGGCATAAGAAAATGGGGGGGGGGGGGCTTGAAGGTCAGCTTCCCAGTGGGTGCGCTGCAAAAGGCTGGATTTCAGTATTTCATAGCAGCATTTATATACGCAAATATACACCCAGTTACCCTTCGTGTAGGAAGTACAGCCACGCTCAGACATAAGCCGCGATTGTTGTTTAAAGCCTGAAAATCACTCTTTTTTTTTTTTTTTTTTTTTTTTTTTCCTTTCCTCATTGAAGGCGATATGCCCGAAGAGCTTTCGCAGCCCTAAAACTGACAAACACCCATTTCGGGGTGCCAGAGGAGACGCTCGTGTGCTGCGCGGAGCTACTGAGGCGTGCGGAGCAGGCGGCGGCTCGAGGCGATTAATCGCGATTCATCGCGATATACCCGGGCAGACGCTGACGAATTCCAGCGCCTCGGCTTGCCGTCGGGCAGCAGCAATCCCTGCGGCCGCTGCCCGGAGAAGCGGTTTTCCGTGCAATTCCTTCCCTCAAACCCATTACATAACAAGGCTTTAAAGCAGGAATTATTATTATTATTTTTGGGGGGGGGGTGGGGAGGCTTTTTCCCGAGCTGCCGGCTCCCGCCGCGCCTTCCCGATGGTTACTCAGCACAAACCGGCCGTAACAACAACCTCCCGCGTTCGGCGGGACGCCGCTCTCGCCCTCCCGCCGCCGCGCAGCCCGTCCTTACCTCGCTTCTCACACCCGCGCATCCTCCGCTCCCGGCTCCTGCGGCAGGGCGGCGGGGGGCCCGGCTGCGCTCCCGCACGCCGCCTTCCCCCGCCTCATTCGGCGGCCGGTGCCGGGTCACGGGGCGGCGGCGGCCGCGGGCTGGGACGCCGCTGCCTGGGAACTGCGCTGCCGGGTTATATTTGGGATCACCGACACGGAGGGAAGGATGAGGATGGAGGCAGACATATCACATCTTCCAAAATGTGGCATGGAGTGGGATCGGGAGCCTGCAGGGCTGATCCAGCAAGCGCAAACCTAAGCAAGCTGCTTTTTTTTTTTTTTTTTTCCCCTGATTTATTTTTTTTTCCCCTGATTTTTTTTTTCTTTTTGGAGGAGGTTAAATCCTTCGGATGTGGCATGTCAAAGATTTGCAGAGCCGGGAACAGGGCGGCGTGCCGGTCCAGGCACTTTCCCTGGGTACCCAGGAAGGCTAGAGCTAGCTGATGCTACAAACACGCTATTAATTGCCCCAAAACCTTTATGACAGCATAACTGCAGATGCGATGGGGTTACGAGCTGTCAGTGCCATTTATTCCAAGCAGTCGTCAGTAATTCCCGTTTTCTTCCTTGGGTATCCCCCATCCCCACCGTATCGGAGCATCCCAGCAACTTTAATCTCTCGGCACAGCGCCTGGGGGAAGCGGAGGGGTGTAATGGCTGATGGGGAAACCACAGAGGAGTTCAAGGCACAGGTCCCCGGGGGCAGATACGCCAAAGGACAACTTAAAACAGCGGGGCTGTAAATAGGCAGCGTGGAGTGCAGAAATAATAATATACTGCAAACCTTACGGGAAGGGATCGATCTTGCACAGCATATGCAAGTATAAGAGAAAGGTGGGAATTCCAATGCTCTCAGCGTTGTTCTGAAATTCAAAGAAATATTGAGCAGCCCCGCAGGGACATGCCACTTTGCGGGTGCTGGGGTGCTTCGTCTGTGTCCCCGGGTTTGGGTGTGTGTCCCTGGCAGCACCCCGGCGCGGGCTGCAGCTGTAGGGATGGGGACACCAACCCTTGGGCCACCCCAGGTCCCCTGATGGCGCCTCGGGAAAGCCAAGGCTTTGGTCTCAGCTTGATTTTGGCACTGCTCACATATTCCTCTGCTTTTTGACCTCCAAACTTTTGTTTTTGAACTGAGTTCATTTTCTGGCTTACGTAGCTCTTTTTCCTCCCGATATTTATCTGCCCTTGCACTCTTGGATGAAGTTGCACGGAGGCAACACATCTCTTCTCTGCCTCCGGATCGCCGGGACCCTGAACCCCGGCATCTCCCACCCCCCTCCCGACGGGTTCGGCTCCTTCGCCCGCAATGCTGAGGCCAACGGGCAGCCCTGCCTCTGCTTTCTCACCTCCCGGCAGCGCTTTCCCTGCTTATCACCCTTTTTTTTTTAATTCCTCCCTAATCATTTCAGAGTCTTTGCTTATGCCAAATAGAGGACCGAGGGCCCCAAAGCTGCTATTTGGGAATTAAAGTAAAAAAGCAAAAAATGATTGAATCTTCTCCACCCATCAGCTTACGGCTTTTAATTCCCTCTACCAAAATGCATGTGATGGATGACACAGGGCACAGGCAATAGCCAGAGCCTTGCTGTGCCCACTGCTCTCCATTACTTTTATGGGGGGAAGTTAAATAGGAAAATAAAAACCACTTCGCATGCAACAAGGATGGGAGGGCAGGAGTAACCGGCTTCATCCGCACTGTCAGAACTGGCTTTTTAACTGATATTTTGGATTATATCCAATAAAGGAGTTGTAAGACGGGACCTCAACAGCAGTATCGTGCCCCAATCCAAAACGTGGAGGACCCCCCTGCCTTACTGAGGGATTTTCTGCTGTGTTTAAGTGGGGATGCTCTGACTCCTCTCCTTCCCTCCTCCCCCTCCTCCTCCTCATCGGCTCCTACAAATAAAACCCTGGTCAAAAATGACCCGCCACCTGCAGGCTCGTCCCACGGCCCTGGCACAGGGCAAGGGCTCACGCAGAGCCCAGCTTTCAGCGGCGATTGGGTAGAACTCACACACAGAAACTGCGGGGACAAGGGATAAGCAGGAGAAAAAATTTATTTACATCTTTCGAGCAGTAACACAGCTGCAGCGATTCACTGGGAAGAAACTCCAGGAAGAAAACTCAGCGCGACGTGCCAGCAGTGCCCCGCGCGCGGGGAGACACAGTATTTTGGGTCGGTACAAAATTGCTGTCGCTTTAGAAAAGGCGTGAAATTCACAGTAAAGTACCAAAGGGGAGCGCGGCGGGGAGGAAAGGCGAGGGACACGTATCACTCCGGGACCTCATCCCTGCCAGTATTTGGTCTATGAAAATGAACCATACAACAACTCTTGTAGAAAAACCTATCCCAAGGGCTTGATGCATGCAGAGTCACGGGATTTCTACATCTACTCTAGGGCTCGAAGTCTTTAAAACAAGTGCTTGGGTGGCTCTCCTGGGGCAAAAACATCTGTCCTGCTGCTGGGCGCTGCACCAGGAGGCGTTTTGCAGCAGAGAAGGATGAGACACGAGAGCTGGGCAAGGGAAAGCAGGGAGCAGCCCCCTGCCCAGCGCTCGGCCCTGGCAGAGCCGCCCACCGCGGCCAGGCTGCTTTTAAAGCCTAACCCCCCACCCCGTCGTCTGCTCCCCCCCTGCCCAACACTGTTAGAAAGAGAAGAGCACGCACATTTTTGGCTATTTCTAGATTTGTGTTTAAAAACGGCACAGAACTTCGTCCGAGGGTCGTGGGAAAACCTAAAATCTTTCTTAAACAGGATTTCGTTGCAGGGTGGAAGATTTGCCTCCTCCCAGCCTGGGAGCTTCAGGGCGGGGGGATGGAAAGGCCCCCAAGGACAGCAGTGAAACCTGGTGGTCCCTCTGGTCTCCCACCCGGGAATTTCCCATCCAGGCGGGATGCAGAGCCCTCCCCTGCTGCTGCCGCACCATGGCTTTCACCCGCAGGCAGGCAGCGAGCAGGCAGCACAGGGGCAGGTCCCACTCGGAAGATGCCCAACGGCCTCTGACTGTTATCAGGAGAACACCAGGGCAAAACTGCCTCCGACAGAGAGCGCAAACATCGGGGGCTCCTCTGATAGCGCCAGGATGCGGGTGGCTCAGCAGGGATAAAAGACTCCTGGGGATGTGCTGAAGTTTCGCACACGGAGCCCGTGCATCCCTAAAAAACCCAGCCAGCTCCCCCTCCCCGGCGGCGGGGCCGCTCTCCAAGCAAAAATAAAAACAGTGACATGTCAGCAACAGAAACTTGCCCAGGCTGCTCTAATTAATCAAACGGGTGTCGGGGAGTGACAGGTTCTCTGCCCTCCTGCTGAGCCCCCCCCCGGCAGCCTGCAGCACGCTCTGCGAACACAAGCGGCTTCGTGCAGAGTTCCCAAAGGTCGATGCTAAAATTCAGCGCTTTTTTTTTTTTTAAACTTTTAAAAATACATTTCTTGCTTTTTTCTTAAATATATATTCTATAAAATAAGGCAACTCGAGGAGACATAAAGAACATCCCCTTTGCTTAGGTACTGCATCCTACCACCAAAGGGGGTTACAGTACTTCCAGTTGAGAAAAGCCACTCCACCCGGCCCCAAAGCTCCTGTGCGCGAAAAGAGGGGCGACACGTGCAGGTGATTCTGTAAATCTCGGGGAAATGCCTGGGCATGGCCCTCGGCAGCCCCTGCATGCGTCCCGGGGAAGGGAAGGCTCGTGTCCCGCGTTCATGGGGAGGGAGCCGCTTCTGCTGGGAATGCTGCGGCCGCAGCGGGAACTGCTTAGGGAACACCCCCTCGCCGGGGGAGCTCAGGGACAAAAGGCAGCACAGGAGATGGAATGACTTGATTTCTCCCCAGAACTGAAGCAGACATTAAAATACATCTTCGGGAGAAACTCTTAGGACACGACCGTATCTTGTAGTATGAAAAGCTACAAACAAGGTAAGCACAAAGGAGCGCAGCTCATCCCCAGCACAGATCCTGCTCAGTGTCGCAGCGCCTCATGAAAACTAGACTGTACAGCAGCTTTTTGTAAGAGGGGTTTCACCTCTGTCTACGGAAGAAGCACAAGTGCGTGTTTTACCTCCAATGCTTTCCCTCTTTTATGTGTATTAATACCGGAAATATGATCTTCATGTTTCTGAGCTTTGTAGTGTAAATGTTTTCCACGTCGCTCACCAATTCCCACTGGGCTAAGTCTTGCTTTTTAGAGCCTTATTTCTCTGAGAAATAAATTTTATAGAAAACAATTTATATTTAAAAAAAAAACCCCAACAACCTGGAGAGTAATCTGCGGTAAATGGTACCGGGGAGGAAAAGGATGGTAGGCTGAAGGCTCAAACAGAGACTGGGCTTTGTATGGGGGTGGCGGGGACGTCATGGCAAGCTGTGTAAACCTGGTATGATCGTTACCCAGCTCTGCATCGCTAATCTGTGTGTGTACTTGGATCGCAGGCAGGAATACTTTATAGCCTCAAAAGAGAAAAAAAACCCTTATTCTAGCAGACTTGACCTTATAAGCAAAGATCTTTTCCCCCTGATACTGTCTGTAACGGTGTATCCACAGATGTCACCCCATACACCCAGGGAAGGGACTTTAGATACTGCACGATCACCTAATCTGAGCACAGCCCCAGGACCGTGCAGAGAAAGCAACTCCGTGATGGCGTTAACTCTTGGTCCTTGGCATGGGCTGTTTAGTTCTCCTCATCCGAAATAACGGGTGGGATCTTGCTGGAAAGCAGGGTGTACACGTACGGCCAGATCTTGTTGGTCTCTGTCCCCGAGAAGGAGTGAAGGATGCCCCTGCTCCTGGAAGAGAGACGGGAGGAGACGTCAGTACCAGGGGTATCTGCAGCCCTGAGGACGGGGGTATTTGCTGTCACGTTGGCCGTCGGAAGGAGACAGCCCGGCCAGGCTGGAAGCTCACCAACAGTTTTTTGGGCAAGACAGGGGGGATAAAGGGGACCAGCGGTGGCTGCTCCCATCCATAGCTGCACTCACACGTGGACGAGACAAACAGACAACCCAAATAGTCACATTACCCAGGATAACAGCTCATCCTCCTCCCCCTAAAGACCACTTGCTCTCTAAAGGACTTTATAGACATAAATCAGCAGGATTTATTCATGTGCTTAAGCGAGTGGGAAATTCAGGGCCCTGATTCCCCCCTTCCCTGCAAGGGCATGGACCACTTCTGCTTTTAAAAACTCTCCCTTTCAGCAGGGGATTGCCACCCTATGGCAATCCAGCTATTCCCAACTTGGCCAGGGGACGACTGCCCCAACCTACCAGTGACACAGAAGGGACAAGCCCTGAAGCATGTCTGTGCCCACAGCAGACCCATCCGCCCCAGCCCCGTGGTCCTGGACCGATGTTTTGCAGGGTGCCTGACTGCACAGCACGTAGCGCCCTGCGTCTGCAGAGCACAGGGGCAAATGAGTTTATTTGAAGCAGGGCAGAAAGCGGCTCACAGACGCGTGCAGGAGGGGAGCCGCTCTCTGCAAGGTCACCGTCCCCAACCGCCCACAGACCCTCGCCTCGCTCAGTGACGGCTCTGCGTGGGCAAGGCAGGGTCTGAGGCATCTCTGAGCTTCTCCACCTCTTCTGCTGGAGGACACTCACCCAAAAGAAAGCTAGGACTCTCAACTGGTTAGGTGTCCTAGCGCTGATGGGCAGCACCTCTGCAAAGCAAAGAGGCTCCCACCCAGTGCAGAGGAGCTAGGGAGGAGGAGGGGTTTGCAAACACCTTCTGCCACAGCAAAAAGTCCCTCCCACCGCCAGCAACCAGCAAAAGCCCTTTGTGGAGCCCAGAAAGACAAACAGGAGCTGTGAATTTCTTTACATCAGCCTGCTCCCTCCAAACAGGGCCAGGGCTTGGCTGCAATGAAGGGCTGGGCTGACCGCAGTGATCTGCCCCAAAAAACCTGTCGTGGGCCGTGCTGGGGCTCCTCGGGCTGTCGGGGCGGAGGCACGGGACTGGCTGGTGAAAACCTCACTCATGCCTGTTTTTACAGGCACGCTGTGATTTATTCGCATGGTCCAACTCACTTGTACAACTCTATTACTGGCTTTGCAGCATCTTTGTACTTTCTGAGCCTGGCAGCAACGGCATCGGGTTTGTCGTCCTCGCGCTGGACCAGCGGCTCACCCGTCAGGTCATCGATGCCCTGCAGAAGGCAAACACCGTCAAGGGGATGCAGCCATCGCCCCATCGCCCACGCTGCAGCTCCCTGCCATGCAACCACTGCCAAATGCCTCATCCTGCTCCGCAGCGATCGAGCATCCTCAGACAGCATTTAACATAAATCCCATTTTCCTAATTAACATTTAGCACAACTCCTTCAGGCTGGCTCCCGAGGGCAAAGCCCTCTGGTGCTCAGCACTTACTACCTGGGATTTCTTCACCAATGCTTTTTTTACAATCTCAGCTCACGCAGAGAAAGGCTTCTCTGATCTTTTCCTTCTGCGAATTTCTCCCCGATGCTATGGGCTCTTACCTGGACGTGGGGGGGGTTGAAGTCCATGTTGTACACCCTCCCGCTGGCCGGGTGGACCCAGCGGGCGCTCAGGCGATCCTTCAGTGTCTCAAAGGGTATGTTCAAGCTGATCACCAGGTCCAGCTCGCAGATCCTGTCCAGCGCCTCGGCTTGCCCCAGTGTCCGAGGGAAACCTGTGCAGGCACCGCAACAGAAAGGGGCTGTGAGGAGAGGCAGGAAAGCAGCAGGGATGGAGGCAAAACCACCCGCCCCACAGCCCCAGAGCTGCAAAACCATGGCGGCTCCTTGCTATAGCACAAGCGGTGTGAAAGACAGGCATCCACCATATGGCTACAATAAAAAATAGCTCCTACAGCACCGACTCCTGAAATACAACACATGGACTCATGTTTTCCTGCAAAGTCGTGTCTGGTGCAGGGCCAGCGTTTCTGCACAGGGGCTGGAGGCAAGTAAGAGGGCATAGGCAACAATAAAATGGGGAGAAAGGTTGGAATTATGAAGCAAAACCTGAAGGAAACAAAAAGTTGCACATAGATGAGTAACACGCTGCTGGTTGACATGGAGGACATCAAGGATACTGCAATAAAATGGTTTGCACAGCCATCACGCAGCTCTCTGAAACCCCCATCCTCTGAAGGTACCAGGCGGTACCTTTTGTTGGGAAAAGTCAGCGAGCGGGTGGGAGCATCTACTCTTGCTGCCGGATCACAACCAGGGGTGACTCTGCAATGGTGCCCTCTCCAGTTTTCTCTGCTGACAACACCTTTCTCTTTCATTTTTTAACCGTTTTTTACATCCATAAAACCCTCTGAGACCTCCCAGGCTTTTCGCAGAGTATTATTAGCCGAGAGCTTGTCAGGACATCGGCACAGGGAATGAATCGGCCATTATAAGAAATAATACATTTAGTCTGCCTTGCCAAGTAAAGTCGGTCTGTTATTTATGTTATCAAACGGACCACCCGAAATAAATACGCTCCTTGTCACAGTACTGCTGGAGTGGGGCTCTTGACTGCAGCCACCCCTCGCACCCCCAGGCAGATGAATTCGCCCAAAATTAGGAGGAGGAACGTGATGGCCCAGCGCTGCCAGCATCGCTGCTGCCTGCGTTCAGATTGTAGCTTCAGGGGCAGCTCATCCCTCAAACATCTCGGTGTAAGCAGAGGTCAGCACACAAAGCAGGCGGCTCCCAAAATCCTCGTTACCAGCCCACGGCCAGAATTGCTTTGCCCTTGCATCACCCTCAACACAAAGTCCTACCGAAACGGGAGCTGGCGCCCGGGCCAGGCTGCTGGGGGTCGCACCATGATAAATCAGCATTCCCAGCTGCAAGAACCCAAATCTGAGCATGTCGATGCAAACCCCCGTCAATATGTTGAAATGCCACAGTTTTAATACAACGAAATATGCACTTGTTTATGCAGCGTTTGTTGCTGCAATATTTGTTAATCACCGTGACCCCTGATGAATTAAGTGGCGTTATGGCAAGAATAATGAAATTTTAATAGTGGGGATTCACAGGCCTCTTCAAGGCAGCCTGAATCTACAGGCCTTGAGGTCTCTGACATCCTTCCCTGTGAGCCCAGGGGGGGTGACACTGCCAGACCCGCAGTGCCAATGCTGATGGATCCCTGGTGCCCACTGGGGTGAGAAGAGCTTGGCTGAACCCCAAGCCCCAGCACAAGCCAGCCCTCCTCTGGGGCCACCCAGGGCCACATGGGGAAGAATCATAGAATGGATTGGTTTGGAAGGAACCTTTAAAGACCATCTAGTCCAACGCCTCTGCAATGAGCAGGGACATCTTCAACTAGATCAGGTTGCTTAGAGCCCCGTCCAACCTGACCTCATCATAAAAATCATAAAATAGAAGCCCAGCTCCACCAGCCCTCCAGTCCACGGCACTAAACCGCAGCCTTATTTTAGTTGTAATCTATTTCATATTTTCCCTATCAGGAGCCTGAGAGCTCTCCGAAAGCCCAGGTCTGTTACAAATCAAGTGGCTCCATCTTATCTACGTATTCACTGACTCCTTCAAAGAGCTCCAGCAGATCGGAGAGGGATCTGTTTCTCCCCCTACAACAGCCACGGCTGCTTGTCGCCATACGTCACACTTGCCTGTGTCCAACACTGCAGGTGAGTGTGACCCACTGAGCCCTGCCGCATCCCCTATCCAAGCCCCAGAGTGACTTCTAGAGTTGCCATGGGCACTTGCCAGCTCCCAGGCCACGGGCAGTGATGCGTCATGGCTGCTGGCACACAGCTTCACCGCCGAGGGCTGCAGGAGCTCCTGGCGAACCCTCTGCTGCTCCTCTCACCGCCTGCCTCGCCGGTTTGCTCTCAGCGTCTCCTCCACCCGCACCTCAGGTGGCTTCAGGGCTTGGGATGAGTAGCTCCTTCACACACATACGGAGGCGGTAAGAGGTTTTTCTTGGCTTGCCTCCAGCCCTGCTCTGCTCTCTGGCTCTGCTTTGATGAAACACCCATCTCCTTCCCCTGCCTTCCCCTCTCCCCGACATGCGCCAAGGACTTGGCTGGACACTCACGTGCTGCTGCTCCAGGCAGAGGGATGCAACACCTGCGGGCAGATGTCTCTGCAAGCAGGTGGACTCCTGCCTCTCCTCCCACCACCACCAAAGGCACCTTCTGGATTTTCTCGCTCCTGGTGCTGCCAAACCATTAGCAGCAAAATGATTTTTTAAAGGGGGCTGGGATTTTCCTGTCCAGAGGGGACGCCGGCAGCACACTCACCATCGAGCAGCCAGTGTTGCTCTCGACGCTTCTCCAGCTCCGTCATCATCACGCGCGTGATGACATGGTCCGGCACCAGAAGGCCTCGCTCAAGGTACTGCTTTGCCAAGACGCCAACTTCTGTTCAAGAGAAGGGAAAAAAAAAAAAAAGCATGACATTTCCGCTTAAAAACTATCGCTCCCCCTCAAATTCTGCCTGTCCTCCCAAATTGCTCATGAGGGAGCTTTTCGGCAGCATCCCTCTGCTCATAGCTAGTAGAAATGGAGATGCCTGAAATATCCGAGAGCAGGAACACAGGGAGCACCGGCCAAGCCCTGGCAGCCCTGCGAGCCAGCTGATGGCAGCAAGGGACACTAGGACTGTCACTGCCATACCAGACATGCGCATCAGGTGCTACACACAAAGCTCCATAGGTTTTGAAGATGGCACCGATGTGGTTGCAGGTGATGCTGTCATGGATATCAAATGTCACAAAGACACTGGCCCAGCTGCAAGGGATGCAGCCAACCTCCGTGTGTCCCTCCAACGGTGGATGGTCACCCCATCCCGGGACACAGATCTGCCCAACATCCCGCTGCCTGGCTCACTGCTTGCTTTAAACCAACGCTAGTGCCAAATACGGGATGCTAATAATGCCTGTTCCTATATGTACTGAGCCACAGCTGCAAATTCTTGGGCTCCGGAGAAGGTTTCCAGTAAAGCCAGGAGGACAAATGATGCATTTGAGCAATGCCTGCAGATCTGGTAACATTTGGCATGTAGGCACAAAGTTCCATGTACAAGCATCACCAGGAAAAGCTGGTGTCATCATTTATAAATGATCTGAAGAGGTGTAAATTCACCACTTCGCATGCAAAACACGGCAGTAAACAGGCATCCCCAGAGAGCTCATGGGAAACCCAGACCTCAAGGCGTTTGTTAAATCACTGCTGAAAGCAGGATTCCCATCCAAAGGGCTTTAAGACTTCAGAGCCTCAACTTAAGATACGCTCAGATAAGAACACTCTTTCCAAGATCAAATCCTTGAGAACGTAATTGCGGTGTAACTGCAAGGTAAATACACGTTACCAGGCTCCTGCCTGGGTCTCCCCCGCATCACTCAGCTGGAACCGACAGCGCCGGAGGAGAAGCCAGCGGTGGTTTCTGCACAGGTAACACCATGTCTGGATCCACCTTCACGGCAGCCTGGCATCACCTGGGCAGCTGCTGCCAGCAGCCAATGTAATAAGGGTTTATTCTGCTCATATTTTTATTGCAGCTGGGGAAAAGCAGATGTTCCTTCAAGGAGAGATGCGAGAAATTCAGTTGTTTTTTTACATGACAGTTTGCCTGCGATTTTCTTTTAGCCACTCAGAGACACAAATAAACTGTTTGGGAAATGCAAATATTCTTTGCCATTGCAAGTGACAAGTCCTGATCCTGCCACCAGAAGAGGCCCGGCCTTTTCCTCTCAGACGAGGACCCAATTGACACCTCTTCTGCTCTCTTCCGACAGCAGCTGAAATAGCACTTGTCACCAGAAATGAACAATTTTGCAATCAATTTTTGCAAGGTTTTTGCTGAGGACGGCACATTTTAGCCCTCCCAAAGTACGAGTCCTCTCCAAAAAAGAGCCACGGGATCCTGCATTTGGAGGCAGGCTCTGGTTTTCCAGACTGCAGCAAGATGTCAGACCAGGCAGGCACATGCATCTGGACACGGGTCGAATTCCTGAGCTGCAGGAGGGTTGTTTTTTTTTGCAAGATATACAGTTTCTAGACAGGGTTCATCTGATGTAATGGGGGAGCCTGATGCAGCCTGCACTGGGACATGCACAGAAAACCTCACAGGCTCCCAAAATGGTCTTCGGACGATGCCTGGCAGGAAAGCAGGGCAGGTCGGTGCTGCCAGCCCAGCCACGCTCCCCAGTTGGAAACCTGCCTCCGAAACGGGGCAGGGAGCAGGCACTGACTCACCAGCCTGCAGGGCTGAGTCACTGCGGGGATGGGGACCACGGCACGTCCCCCTCCCGCCGCTCCATAAAGGCATTTCGGCTCACCCCGCTGAGCGGCTCTTTGCTCGGAGCCACGGTGGCTGCCAGGCGCAGCACGCAGAAAATACCTTTTTTCAATGATGAGTTTTTTGTCGCTGCCCATACGTCGCCAGCACTGCTGGCAGCTCTCTTGCTTGGGGAAGCAAAGGACACGGGGATGGAAATAATACATGAAGGCTTATGCAACCAGCACGGAGACCTGCTAGGGCATAAATATTATTGCATCCGCCTACGTTTTTTAATATTTATTCACATGGTCTGCACATTGCCACAGGCTTGCAGGGAAGGCAGAGCTGCTCCCAGGGCAGAGCCTGGTGGCCAGGGAGGCTGGAGCTGCAGCAGAAGGTCCCACTGCCACCCCGAGGAGGGCTGGCCATCCAAGGGACCGGCTGCTGCTCAGCAGGGCTGCTGGAGCCGGGCCTGCTGCTGCAAACCAAAAATACACCGAGACGCAGTTGCGAAGTCTGGAAATATAGGGGAGGCCCACAGCTCTGCATCACGGAGGCTGCAGCTTTCCCACGCCCCCGATCCGGGTGGACGGCTCTCCTCTGCTCCGCGATGGACGACTCCTGCTGCCGGGGATGCTTCTCCTCCACGTGTGTCGGGGAGACAGAGCAGTATGGGGGGCATGCAGCAGCATGGGGGGCACGCACCGACATAGGGTGCACTTAGCAACATGGGGGGCAGGCACCGGCACAGGGGTCATGCCCTGGCATGGGGGGGGATGCACTACCCCCGGGGTCCACGCACCAGCACAGGGTGCTGACTGCTTCCACACAGCTAACAAAGCCCCTCCAGGCTCTCCCTCCCTGCTCACCCTCCTCCAAAGCACACATGGCGTCGCTGCCCTTCCTCTCGCAGAGGAGGAATGGGCATGGATTTTGCATAAAGGACCTGCAGAGCTGCCTGGTGCCCTGATCCCCCCAACACCTTGCAATGCTCCGGAGCGCATCATCCCTGCATCCCAGTCCTTCCCAGGCATGGTGGAAAATGATGGTCCATGCCCAACAGCTCCCGGTCCCCCCGTGTGAGGATGGGGGGCTCACCCCTACTGCACTGCACAGCACCTATGGAAGCACCAAAATCCCCATTGCCATGGCCAGGTGCAGAGGGGGGCCGCAAGCATCGCTCTGCCATTGTTCCAGGTAGCAAGGGGCTCCTTGGCTGCTACTCGTGCTGCCCGAGATGGGCCGGCAGGGACTCCCGGCAGTGCTGAGCTCCATGCAAAACGGCCTCTTGACTCACACGCTTAATCCCATTAATCTAATGACCGTGGGTTTAATCTGCCCTTTAACACACGGGACTTCAAGATCTCTGCGGCTTCCCCCACGCAACCCTGATCTGCAGCCATCCCTCCTTATCAAAGCAACACTGAATTACAGCCCCGAGGGACAAGGCCATGAGTAACAAAACAGCCGCCCAAGACCAGACAGGATGGGCTGGAGGAGAGGCCGTTCCCAAACACAGCGCTTGGCAGCCTCCAGACCCTGCACGATAACCCTGGACCTTCTGCCCTATGACACAACCTCCTACATGATTTTATTTAGGCTATAGCAAGGCAATCTGGAGTTAATGGAGAGGAGAAACCCCAGGTGGTTAACAGGGCACCGACCGCAGCCACCTCTGCACCGGCGCTGTTACGCTGCAACAACCCCGGCTGGCCGGGGACAGATGGCACCCTGGTTTTGGGACTCCAGGACTTCTTTCCTGATGCAGACGCTGCATGCAGGGCCCTCGCTCCCACCCCATCTCTGCTGGCAGGACCTCACTTAGGGGAGCCAGAGCCTGCTGCAGCCCCAAATTTGGGCCATGACGTGCTCGGTGGACGGACAGTGGGGTCTGTCTGCGGGGCGGCAGCCAGTGCCAGGGGAAACCCCAGCGGCCAGAGTATCGCTGCTGCTCCCGCATGTAAAGATGGAAAACCAAAGGGCAGGTTTGGTCCTGGGCTCAGTGCACGGCTCTGCCAGCGAAGACCGTCACCCATGGGAAAGGTGGGGAGAAGGAGCACAGGGCTTGGCCACACACAGCCCACAGCCCCCTTGGCCTTTTTTTTTGGTGCTTACTTTGGTCGACGCTAACAAAATGAAATTTGTCACGAGGAGAGGACAGGAGCCACTTCTGTCTCCAACGAAGCAAATTAAAAGGAGCGGTGGGCCAGACGCAAGACCCACGTGTCTCTCAGGGGATGGAGAACCTCAGCCAAAGCCACTTGGAAAAGAAAATAAGTTGTATTGCAAATGAGCTGCTGAGTCCTGCTAAGACCCCGGGATGCTGCCAACACCAGAGACAACCCCCTGGGTACCGGGGCAAGTAATGATCAAGGAAATCGCTCACCTCCCTCCAGCAACCCTGCCTAGCACCAAAAACACAGTTTCTAAGTCTTCCAGGATCTTCAAAAGGGCCTTTCCTACAGCAGAGCAGCCACGCACTAAGCAAGACACTAATTAACAGATAAATGTGTGGTAGCGGATGTACTCGCAGGGTCACTGTAGCAAAACTTCAACCAATTCAGCAGCAGCCGTGTGTTCAGCTGCTTTGCCTGGCTGGAAAGCGAAGTCCACGAGACCACCGACACCGCCGACAAGCCGGGCACCTCTCCAGGCCGCGCACTTCGGGCTTCCTCCAGTGGCTGGAGTCCTCGGTGCCGCCCGAGCCAGAGACCCACAGCCATGGCTACTGTACATCTTGAAAAGGCAAGCAGGAAAATGCCCTGTGCGTCGATGCCTGCCTGCCATCCTGGGACAGAGAATACAAACACCGGACTGATGGGTCCCTTTGGGACCACGACTCTGTAACACGGCTTTTTATATCGAAGGCCCCAGATCCCCTAAAACACGAAGCCAGTGGCGCAGACGATAAACTCAGGCGGAGCGTCGAGTTCCACCTAGCTTGCCCTGGAGCTGGCACACCGCAGCGCCATCATGTAACAGCTTGTCCAAAGCAAATAGCAAAACAAAATAGCAAATAGCTGCAGCTTACTGAGAGCTGTAACCAGAGGCTGAGTCAAAGGTGGGACCCGAATGTCACGCCAGCTGTACAAAACTAAGGCTGATTTACTTCTGAGTAATTTTACCCACATTTCTCATTGTTGTTTCCTTTTGGAAACTGAATTAACCTGATGCGCTTTGGGAAATACCTTCAGCTAACTCCCTTCACAGCCCCTTCTTCCTTCTCCAGTGTCCCCAGAGAAGCTCTACAGTAAGAGTATGAACTGAAATACAAAACCCAGGAAAGCCGCTTGTTTAGATCATGCGAGTTCCCAGGTGGGCACCCAGTCTCACCGTCGCACTGCCCCGCTCCCACGCCCTGCACCTCTGCCTGCTTTTCACCCAGGCGCTTTGCCCTTCAGCCAAAGCAATCATCGGGATTTTCCTAATTCTGAGCCTCCCTCCAAAGGAAATATTATTGTCCTTTTTATTTATAAAAGGAAATCTGGATATTTTTAAATGAGTGACCAGCACAGGGCTGTGTGCAATGTCCCTGCCAGAGTGCGCAGCTCTCTCAAACTTTACCCTCCCTTTCCCCCCCCCCCCTCCCTTTTTGTTACCCTTCTAAAAAGGGAAATCACTTCTGCGTTCTCTTGGCTTGTTTTTTTATCCATGCCGGTTTACTGTTCCTCTGCCCGGTGAGTCAGCTTCCCCTCTGGGTTGGTCTTTCACACATTAGCAGAGGAGAGAAGGAGTTGCTGGAAAGAGAAATACGCTGGGATTGCCTAACAGCAGCAAGCCGGGGTGCAGCGCACCCGCTCCCGAGCCTGGCCAGGGCTGGGGAGTATCTCACAGCACTGCCCGGGGCGCAAACACAGCAAAGACCATCGGTTCTCCCAAAGGCTCTGGACCTGGATGTCAAACACGGGACGGGCAGGAGCAGAGAGCCACCCCGGCGAGCCTCCACCTCCCCACTTTCTGCAAGGGAGTTTCATAAGGAGCGGGGGACACGCACCAGCGCCTGGTGACACCCCGCTGTCCTTGCTGCAGGGGCTGACACAATACAGCATGGCACGGCACGGCGCAGGACCCCGCCACCCACAGCAATTTTCCCAGCGGCGTTTCCCCCGTGGATGAACGCACGTTCCCAATCCATCCCTCCCACCGTGGGTGGGAGGCACAGAGTGCACCAACACTCCAGCCATCTGCCGTCCACCACGTTGCAGTTTTTACCCCGCTCCTGCACAGCCACCTCAGGCAGGATGAAGTTATTATTAATAACACGCGACCTGTGTCCCCGGACGCCACCGTTAACCGTTGGTGCCGGAGCAGGTGGGTTATTTGTACCGGCTTCTCCGGAGCCATACCCGCACCCAGCACAGGGTTGGGACTATTACGCACCCACGGCTCCCCACGGGATCAGACCCCGCTTTTATCAGGCAGTTCCGTGAGCTCAGGCTGGAGGGAGATGGCAATGAATGAGCTGTGCCAACCCCAGGGAAAGAAAAAGACCTGCGGCATAACCAGGAGTGGGTTTCCCCATCCTCATCTTCATCTCTTCCCCATCCCCATCCTCTTCTCTTCCCCATCCCCATCCTCACCCCCCTCCCCAACCTCATCCCCTCCCCATCCTCATCCTCACTCCTTGCCCATCCTCATCCCCATCCCCTCTCCATCCTCATCCTCATCCCCCTCCCCTCCCCGCCCCGTCGAACATCCCCGGGGCTGGCGACCCCCCGCCCCCGGTCCCCGCCGCCCGCCCTCCCCCTCCGTCGGGGCAGCCCCGCAGCCACTCACCGCCGCCTCCGCCGAGGCTCTCCCGCAGGAATTGCCCGCTGGAGAGGTGCTGGAGCCCGAAGCTGCGGGCGATCCTCTCGCACACCGTCCCCTTCCCCGAACCGGGGGGGCCAAGCACCACCGCCCGCAACAGCTTAGAAGCCATAACCTGCTATCGGAGCCTGGGACGGATCCCTGCGGGGGCAGGACAGCTCGTCAGACGGTCCCGGTTCACCCCTCCGCCCCCCCCCCCCGGCCGTACCCAACCGCTCCCCCCGCATCCAGCCGCCGCCGCGGCCCGTACACATCAGCAGGGCGGGGGGGGGGGGGCACCGGCGGGATGCACCGCCCGCCCGCCCCTTCGGGCCGCGGCACCCTGGGACTTGTAGTCCCGGGGCCGGGGCGAGCCGGGACGTGCGGCGGTGGCCCCGTCGGACCGGCGGTCCGACGGGGCCACCGCCGCACGTCCCGGCTCGCCCCGGCCCCGGGGGTCCCCGTGGATGTGTCCCCACACCGGCATGGGGGGCATGAGGGGTTGGGAATGCACAGGTTGCGGGCACGGTCTGCGAAGGGAGGGTCTGGGAACACACAACATGCGAACACGCAACATGCGAACACGCAAAGGCACGCGCACCACAATACCGACATAGTAGCGTGCGCACGCACAGCCCGGACACGCACAACCCGCCAACCCACACCGCGCAAACAGGCGTAAACGCGCAACCTGGACACGCACAACACGCGAAGGCAGCCTGCAAACGGGCAGGCTGCAAACCCACAACACGCACGCACACGCAGCCCGCAAACGCGCAACGCGCAGACGCACGGCACGCGGCACACACACACAACACGCAAACATACAGCCTGCACGCGCACAGCCTGCACGCGCACATGCCCAACACGCGAACTTACAGCCTGCGAACCCACAACATGCCAAGGCACATGCCATGCAAACGCACAGCCCAAGAACACGCGACATGCAAACACGCAATGTGTAAACGCACAACCTGCACACGCGCAACACGCAAAGGCAGCCTGCAAACGCACAGCCTGCAAACACCAAACACGCACACGCACAACACGCACAACCCCCAACACGCCCAGCCTGCAAATGCACAATGTGCACACACAAAACATACACACATGCAGCCTGCACACGCACAGCCTGCAAACCCACAACACGTGAACGCACAACATGAACACACACAGCCTGTAAATACACAACATGCAAACGCACAACACGCGCACCCACAACATGCAAACATACAGCCGGCACGCGCCATGCAAACGCACAGCCCGAGAACGCGAAACACGCACGTGTGCAACATGTAAACACACAACCTGCACACACACAACATGCAAACATACAGCCTGCACATGCACAGCCTGCAAACACACAACACGCACACCCACAACATGCAAACATACAGCCTGCACATGCACAGCCTGCACTTGCACATACACACGCACAACATGCAAACATACAGCCTGCAAACGCAAAAATACGCAAGCGCACAACCTGCACACACACAACATGCAAAGGCAGCCTACAAACACAGTCTGCAACCACAAAACACGCAAACGCAAAACATACAAACAGCCTGCACACGCACAGCCTGCGCTTGCACATGCACAACATGCAAAGGCAACCTGCAAACACAAACCACGCAAATCCAACACATACAAACCCACAACACGCACAGCCTGCAAACGCAAAACATGCAGTCTGCACAGCCACAGCCTGCACTTGCCGATGAACGCACACAACACGCAAACATACAGCCTGAGAACGCACAACATGCGCATGCACAACATGTAAACGCACAGCCTGCACCTGCACAACATGCGAAGGCAGCCTGCACACGCACAGCCCGCAAACAGGCGCCCGCAGAGCCTGCACAACATGCACACATACAACATGCAAACACACGTCCACACACACAACATGCACACACACATGCACGCAGCCTGCACACACAAAACATGCGAACAAAAACCATGAACTTGCACGCTTTGCACATGCACAACATGCACATGCATGTGTAAACACACAACACGCACATGCGCAACATGCAAACACCCGGCCTGCACACATACGTGCAACCGTACAACAAACACACACGCAAACGCACAACATGCAAAGACACATGCCAACAGGCCTGCAAACACCCAGCCTGCAGCCAACACACACAACCACACAACACGCCCATACACATGTACACACACAACACACCACACACAACACGCCCATACGCATGTACACACACAACACACCACGCACAACCACACAACACAGCACGCTCACACAACACGCCCACACACAGCCACGCAACACATCACGTCTACGCACAACACATACAACACACAACCACACAATATGCCCATGCGCAACACACCCACACAACACACCCACACACAACACACCCACGTCCACACACCACACGCAACCACACACCACAGCATGCCCACACAAAACACACCCTCACACAGCCACGCAACACATTACGTCCATGCACAACACGTACAACACACACACACACCTCCACACACAACCACACACCACAGCACACCCACACAACACACCTCGTCCACACACATGTGCAACACCACAACCACACAACACGTCACATCCACGCACAACACATACAACACACAACCACACATGCCCATGCACAACGCACACACAACACACCACAACACAGCACGCTCCCACACAGCCACACAACACGTCATGTCCATGCACAAGTACAACACACAACCACACAACATGCCCATGCACAACACACACACAACACGCCCACGCACGACACACCCCATGCCCACACGCCACATACAACCACACAACACAACATGCCCACCCACACACAACACGCACACACACCACACCACCACACACCACACCACGTACACCACCGCAACCACACAACACGTCAGGCCCACGCACAACACGTACAAGGCACACCACACCACACCACACCACACCACACCACACCACACCACACCACACCACACCACACCACACCACACCACACCACACCACACCACACCACACCACACCACAGGCCTCCACACACCCCGCCACGCCGACGGGCTACTCCGAGGCGGGGTCACCCCTCACACCACCACCTCCCCCGTGCCCCCGCCCCCGCCATGTCCCCGTCTCCGTGTCCCCCCCATGTCCCCCCGCCACCCTGCCCCGTCCCCTCCCCTCCCCGCCCCCGGAAGCTCCCGTCACATGGCCGCGCGGCGCTGCCATAAACACACCAAGATGGCGGCCCTCACGCCGCCAGCCCGTGCTGCGTCATGCCGGACCCGCCGCCCCCGCGTCGCGGCCGTCCCCCCCCGCGGTTCCCCGTTCCCCGCCCTTGAGGGGGAACGGGGAACCGAGGGGGGGGACGGGGACGGCCGCGACGCGGGGGCTTCAGCCCCGCGCTCCCCCGTTGCGCACCATTATTTTCCGTGCGGCCGCGTTGAGGCGGGCGGGGCCTGCCGAGGCCGCGGGGCCGCCGCCGCCCCCCCGTTTCCTCAGGTGGCTTCCAGCGCTCCGGACGGTGAGTGTGGCGGTGTGTTGGGGGGGCGTGTGTGCGTGTGGGGGAATGGGGACCCGGTTTCCCTCCCGCCGTCGTGCGGAGAATTTGGCGGCTTCAGGCCGTGGTGGCCTCTCGGGAAGGGGCGGCTGAGGGGAAAGTTGGGAGGGAGATGGTGGGGTGGCCCGGCGACCTCCTTAAACGCAGCCTCCACCACGGAAGCCGTGTAAAATCGCCCGTCGGACCGCTGTATCCGCATAACTTGCCGTTTATTTATTTTTTTTTTTCCCCCCCTCCTCTTACTTCTACAGATTTTGGTTAAAAGGGCCGCTAAGCAAGATGGAAATCGGGTTTGCTGCCTGCGCGCCTCGCAGGCTTCTGCAGAGGCAGGGCGAGAGTGGCTTGTAGTGCTCGAAGATACTTGACGCTGGCCCAGGTTGCCCAGAGAAGCTGTGGCTGCCCCATCCCTGGAGGGGTTCAAGGCCAGGTTGGACGGGGCTTGGAGCAACCTGGGCTGGTGGGAGGTGTCCCTGCCCAGGGCAGGGGGTGCCACTGGGTGGCCTTTAAGGTCCCTTCCAACCCAAACCATTCTAGAACCTGCGCATAGAGTCACAAGCCTTGCGGGTTGCAGTTCGGGGCACATCAGTAATTCCATCGGTGTGATGCTAAAGGAATTTCAGTTCATATGAAACAAGTAAAAAAAATACACAGAATCGCCAGGCCCGAAGGGGCAGGAGGTGGAACTGGAGTTTAAAAACCAGCCAGACAAACTTACAAGGCTTTCAAAAGCGAGAACCGGCAGCAAACACTGGAAACTATATATTTTTAAGAAGCATGTGGAAATAAGCAATGCCTTAGCAACAACAAAAATGTGCACTAGGCTCCAAAACTAATGTGGGTTTTGCTTAAAAAGGGGCTTTGTCAGATAATAATGGGGAACCTGCCTAGGCTTTTTATATCAGGTCTGTGAATCTTCAGTCTGATGGAAGGAAAGCAAAAATCAGTGCGCGTGTTGGGTGCAAGGAGACAAACCATATTTATATTGGAGTAAGAGCTACATCCTCTCTAGAGAAAATGGCATCTTTGCCACCTCTCACCTTGGCGGTCACGTATCTTCTCCCTTTAAATAGCTTAATAGTAACTGCTGGAGCACAGAATAACATCTTGAAACAGCAGTCAAGGCATACTTGAACTATAAAACTGATTCTTGTCTTATCACTTCAGCCTGTGAAATGTAGGATTCCCCATCCTACATCTATGCCATTCTACTGAAATCAGTAGAATTTTTCTACTGGAGTAGTAATGGTGGTGTAGAAACACCTCAAAGTGAGAGCGCATGGTTCATGCGTTAGGCAGCTTCCTTTCTTTTCAAAAGTCACCGTTGTATGTACAGAATTTATTCATATTTTTTTACCAACTTTTGTTGTTGTTTTTTTTCCTAGCAACAGCGGATTCTTTAATGATTAATCTACAAATGGTGGTAAATCTGCGAGTTTTGGGATATATGTTCAAGTCATCTGTGTCATCCTACGTCAGTATTGCATAATCTGTTGACTGTCCCCTTTTTATGTAATGTATGTTTGTAGTTTGTTTTAAAATGTACAAATATTTTTTTCTACTGCGTGCTTCTCCTCAGATACTTCATATTTGTCTCTCCATTGCCCTCTTGAGTTAAAAACTTGTAAGACACCGTTTTGATAGCTGGATTGAGTGGAGCGTTACGTATTTCTCTTTTAAAAACAGTCTCCATAACATCTTGGGACATGCTCTTTTCCCGGTAAGTTTAGAGTGTTACAGCACTTCTGGAGTTTCTGCTCCCTCCTGGTAGAAATGTGAAAGCGATTTGTACTGATGAAGTCCATCAGCGTCATAAATGAACTTGTTTCTAAAAATGTAATAACACAGTAACTTTTTCTATGTAGAACCGTTGTGTTTTTTAAACTAATTTCAGAACTTTATGTATTTGATTGCCTTAACCAAAGGATGTGGGGTGTAGAAAGTTTCCTGATCTTTTCAACAATATGTGTTTTTAGGGAAGAAAAAAAAGGAGGGGTAAAACATAGGTTGATGTAAGCTTGTAATTTAACTAGTTTGCTGCAGAATTGTTTATTTCCCAATTTTGTGTGTGGGTCTTATGACCTAAAAATGCCAGCTGTGTACTTGAAGCACCTCAAGCCTTTAGGCCCCTCTTCTGCTGACTCCAGCGGCAGTCCCTTGTGGAGGCAGCTGCCTGCTCCCCTCGAAGCCATCGGTAGGCATAGGAACGGGCATCTGCGATACAAACTCCTGTAAAGCCTGACTGAATGTGCTCACAGTGCTGTAAAATTCCGCCACCCGGCAGCCCGCTCCGCTGGCGAAGGCCTGGCAGGCTCCATGCAGCATGGTCACGGCGTGGTGCTACCCTGGGATTCGCACTGTCAATGAGCCTGCTCCTTGGCTGTTGCAAGCGGTGGAGCTCCAGTAACTTACCTGGCTCTCTGCCATTGTACCCACTGACTGTCTGGTTCGTGACATTCAGTACTGAAGTAGCCTAAACCAAATGCTTATTTCTAGCTCTGGTAAATTTAAGGGGGAGAAAGGGCTGCCCCCATTCTCTCTAGTGATATCTGTAGAGTGGTTAATTACCCCTTGCTTTATTAAATCCAGCATTGGTGGATTTGGCCAGAAGAAGCTAGTACTTAAAAACACTTGGAGGTGCATTGCAGAAGCCACTGTGGTCGTTAAGGTGGCACTAATTATCTGGATAATTTTCTGGACTGAAACCTCAGATGCAAAGCCACTTCTGTTAAATGCCCTTGAGCCTTTCACCTGGCATCTGGGTATCTCTTGGGGCGATGCGTGGTTTTTGAGACACGTACGGGATGCGGAGACAGAGGAGGTGCCTGCTGGGCTTGGCAGTGTTGCGGAGGGGCCGCAATGACTGACAGGCTGCCCTGGCTCAGTTATCACAGTGCTGATGCTGTCTCTTGTAAAGGTACAGTACTGTGATAACTGAAGGATGGCAGCCATCTGAGCTTCACGGGGCCCCGTGCCGCCGGTCCTCTGTGCCCTGGGGACAGACAGACAGACAGACTGACATGTGTACAGCGCAGTGTCCTGCTGAAGTGGAGTGTACTCCTTTTACGTGTACCCCTTTGCATAAAAGCCGAAGGTTAAGAAAACTTAATGTTTTATTTGAATAAAATATTATACTTTATTGAGAGTTTGCCTGTTAATTGACTGTTTTGCTTTGGAACATCTTCCAGAAACGCTGTGCTTTGGAAAACTTCAAAAATGGTTCAGAAAGCAGGGTCCTGCGCAGTGTGGTGAGGTATGAGAGTGGAGGTGCAGGTCAGCAAGTAATACTTGGTACCGGAACAAACAGAAATGACTGTAGCAATCAAGAAAACAAAGCCCTTTTAAGGTATTTTTTTAATACTTCTTGGGAAAGATACCACCGTCTTGGCTAACTAGTCTTCTAACTCATTTTCTGTATGTTTCAATACATGGAAATAGATGGCGCGATGCAGGTCATTTCAGGCGCACTGGGGTGATGCAGCTGGTGCAGCCCCTTGCAGGGTTTTCTTGGGGCTTCTCTGCCCCGGCAGCTGGGAGACTGCAACTGGGAGACTGCAAATTTCCTGGGTAACTTCTGTAGCAATTTCATCAAAAGACATGGAAAGGTCGAGGTTTTCGGCGAACCTGCTGTCTGATTTTTGTGCCACGTGAATGAAGTGGTGGGAGCTGGAGGGTTGAGGGTGTATCTGCCCCTGGCTTGGTGGAGCAGGGAGACAGAGGGTGCAGAGAGCGGGGCCAGGGTGCAGTGCTGGGATGCGACAGCAGAGGGGCCCCGTGGGCTGGGTAGTGCTGGAGAGTGGGAAACCCCAGGGATTTTTTTCATAAAATAAGCAAAGACTTGAAGACATGTTAGTGCGGTACCTGTTCCCCAGATCCCCCCCGTGGAAGTGTATGGCCCTCAGGCTGCCGAGGCTAATGCAGCAATTTCCAGAGGTCACAATTAATTCGTGATACCGATGTTAAGTGTGGTCATTAACCCAGTGGTGTTTAGAAAACTTCTTTCTGTGCTGGATGATTCATGACTGTCCAGGGCCTTGCCCTGTGCTTCCCTGTGCAGCCCCGGCTGCCGCTCGCTGCTCCAGGGAGAGGATGGGGATCAGCTCCACCTGTGGTCTGCTCCAAGATGGCAATTACAAGGTTTATGTTATTTCTCCAGTCCTCTTTACTGGAAGGCGTTTCTGCCAGACCATGCTGCTGGCCGTTTCTGTGGGCCCAGACAGGGTCGGTGTTGTACAGCCACGATGGAACGTTTTGCCAGTGTGCGTCATTTAAATGGGGGAAATTATTACTGATGTTATGATAGTGGCATGGGTCTGTTTCTGGAGGAGGACTCTCTTGTACCAGAAACTCTGCAAATGATAAAAAAGACATCCTGCTACCAAGAGTTTTAAGTTCTAGACAGATTAAAACCTGAGAAGAGTCAACCCTCAGCTTCCTCTCTGCCCCTTTCCAAATCCTGCAGGGATCCCTTGGCCTGGGCAGGAATATGCTCATCCCAAAAAGGAGAGGTGGACATCTCCCACAGCACAGTGGCTGTGGTAGCCCCTGGCCGTATGACAGCAACACGCCTGTGCTCCTTTACATGCCGTGCCACACTCCTGTTCTGGTTACAGGATGAACGGGAGAGAAGAGGGGCTGTGAGGTCCTGGGGTGGGGAGCGTTTGTAGGCTTGCAGGCTGGCCGAGGCTGGGTTTCATCTCTTTTTAGCTATTTTTCCTGTCATTTTAGGAGCCAGCAAGTGCTAAGGGAATGCATGTCCCCTTTCCTGGGAGAAAGGCAGGTGGCAGTGGAGTTTGGAGCGGGAAGTAGTGTGGCCTTCAGCCAGGTCCTCCCGGCCACCCAAAGCAGGGTTTTGGGTGTTCACCGATGAATATAGTCAGGATGCTGACTTGTACTAGAAACCGAAAAGTTCTTGTCCTTCCCACGGGAAATAAGATAACTGCTCAGAGGCAGATACAAGGTTTGTTATGGACCAGGTCCAAGGAATAAGGTTCCTCACCTACTCAGCCTTGGGTCACGTTTGAGGGTTAATGACCAACCTGACTTATGCAGTGGGACGTGCAGCAAAGCTGCTGGCGGTGTACTGCAGCACATGTCAAGGACTGGGGAAAGAGAGCAAAGAGCCTGTTCGAGTGATATGTGCCTCTGGCTTCAGATTGCGATTCTCGTTTCCTGTTACAACAAGTACAGCTTCAAGCTCTGGCATGGGACAGGAACTGAAACGCTGTCTGTGCCTGAAAGCAACACCTCTCCGATCAGATTTGCTCGGAGCCTTTATCTCCCTCTCTAGCTCAGCGGATGTAGAGTCCATCTCTTTTTCCTGTAGCTTCCTACTGATATCATAATGGGACAGACTTATTATAAATACTGGTGGGTTTGCTATGTCTAAATATTGCTACATGCGAATAATGCAACTATCAAGTCTTTTTTGGCAGCGAAGCACTTCCTCCCACGAACCGTGTTAAAGCAAGATGTAAACAACATGCATACAGTGATACATCACACCACTTTTTGCTCAAAACTAAAGTCTCAGAGGACCATCCATTTTCTGTTAAAACTTTCTGTAATTTATGGGTTTGATCCCCAGGCAAGGCAATTTTCTGGTGACACGTCTCAGCTGTCATTCCAGATGGATTTGTTCTGACCCGCTGGTTCTCAGGCTTTTTCATCAGGAAAGTCCCTTTTCCCATCTGGAGGCCGTCGGCTTCCCACCCACGTCTTGCATGAGAAGAACAGCAGTTCTGCTCCTGCGATGTCTCTTTGGGGCTGCGTGGCTACAGACAAGAATGGCTGTTCTGTTCTTGGCTCTCATCCACAAATTGTCCTTTTACGGGTCGAAGTTTCTGCTCCGAGCAAGCTGGCCAGCTGCTATCAGCTTCTGACAACCGCGGGATAAAAGACTTCCATTGTCTGCTAGCACTCAGCCTTGAAACCAGGTGAAGATGTTGCCTTTTCCCAAAATGCTTTTTTAAAAAAATGTGACTTTCTGTTACTGTTCAGCGTGAAGCATCGGTACCAAAAAGCTTCATTTTAATTGTACTAAAATAAAAAGAATCCTTCCCAACGGAGTTTCAAGCACGCAGTCATCGTTTCAAAGTCCAGCAGTGCCCCATATGAATCAGACTGTGTTTTAATTACCGTTCATTCAAATCGTCTCTGGCTAGCACGGAGCACTTGAACTTTAACCCAAGCCTTCTTGATTAAACATCTTTACAAATCAAGTAGCCTAATTGCAATGTCCCGATATTTGCAAATATTAGATGCACCAGAATGTAACTTGGCTTTAGGTCAGGTTAAGCAATTTCTGAATGTGAGCCTGGAGATGTTGGACAAAGTAGAGTGAAAAAACCAAGCTGATGAATACTCTGGTGAAGTTCCTGTGTGATCGGGAATGTCACCAGCTCAGCCATGCAGCGTTGTTTTTTCTTCAGGTGCAGAGGTATCTTGGCGTGCCAGCACCAAAAGCTGCTCAGTCAGAGCACCCTGTCTGCAAAATTTCATGAGCGTAACGAGAATTCAACATTACTCGTTCATAACAGATATGCTCAGTTCAACCATGGTAAAATTTTTCACTTTCTTAAAGTAAAATCAGATCGATGTGTTGGAGCTGCATTCCTGCTCTTGCTATTGTCAGTGGAGTGCTGTGATTACGAGCGAGAACTCCTGTTTCCAGGTGAGGGTTCCTTTTCCACTCAGTGCAGACACTGTGCAGTAACAGTAATGGCAATTACGCGTGCCTGTTACCGGAAGAAGTAATCCCCAGGAGTACTGTGTGAGCAGAGGATGACACCATCATTTCTCCTTTCTGCATAAAATATTTCTGACCTGTACCTCATGTTTTTGGGACAGCTACTAGCTGAGCTGTTGGATAATATGTAAACCCTGTGTTTTTGTCATTAGCTTGATTCACACGGGGAAACTGTGACTTTGATTGGGGGCAAAAATACTCATCAGGAACTGCGTGTTTCAGTGTGGTATGTTATCAGAGTTACTACTATCATTTCTGTATTTGGGCAGGTGGTAAAGTCAAGATTGTGCAGCTTGGTACATAATTTGCTCTTCATCACATTTCACAGGAGCAGGAGAAGGGCACGGATCTATGTGTGGATTAACATACTCTTACATGAGATCATGCATTTATGTTGGGCTGATGTTAGAAGCTTCTGTTACAAGCACTGCTGGAGCCAGAGGAAAGACTCCTGTTCACTCTAAAGGGCTGTGGCTTGGACCTGTACTGCAGATCATAGGGGAAGTTCTGGTCCCCATCTCAAGTTCCTCATTGACTTCAAGAGGACGAGAGCTGCACTTAGTCTGCGTTGTTTGATACAGGGATACAGACAGGGATGTGCATCTGACCCTGGAAAAAGCCTCCTTCAACTGTAGCAGAAAACAGAGAGAAAAAAAGGCATGATGCTGCTTGGGAGGGACGCAGCTCTTGGTTTGGATGGTTGCCTGGATCTTCTGAAATCAGGCACGGCAACCTCAACCGTAGCTGAGGACATGTCCCCAGCACTGTGCACACACCCATCCCCTTAAATTAAGTCAAGCTCATCAAGATTTGGTGCTCTGGCGCTGCTGGTCAGCACTGCCGAGGGAGCACAGCGTGGCAGCTTCTGGCGCTGGAGGGGTGGGGAGGGCAGGTGGTTATCAGCTCTCCCTCTGCCAGTTTGCTGCCTCCTCCTTATGGTGAACGTGAGAGCTTGCTATCGACTGCCCTCCATTTTAATTAACTCCAGAAGCAGGGAAAGTACACTGAATAATTCAAGAGAGACATGTGTTTAAACATTTGCACAAGCTTCGGATTCCTCCTGCCTAAAAATAAGTCTGTGAGAGAGCAAATGATTCCTGTTGGAGGTGTTGGCGGATGGACAACAGAGCCACGGGCCCCATCCCAACACCATTGTGTTGCCCCACCCAAGAAGACACCATCCTTGGGTCTCATCCTTGCTGCTGGGACCAACCTGGGGCTGATGGTGGTGGAAGGTTCAAGGAATTGAGTTGAGGGCTGGACTCAGAAGGGCAGCACCAGCACAGACGGTTTTGGTAGCAAAGAGCACCAAGGAGATGTAGTTTCCAAAAGTAGACGTGAGAAACCCAGCAGCAACAGAATGTGCCTTGGAAGTTGTCCAAGCAAGGCTGTATATCGTGACTGCTAGTAATCCGTTAAAGATTTTAGAACACAGGTTACGCATGTTCTCCTGGAAGAGAGAGGGGCACCTGGCCTCAGATGCTGGACATTGACCTGAGAAATGCCCCCAGCCATGTAAACAAGCTCTGTGATCTGTGGACCGTGAGGGACGTGAGTCAATGTTGTGTATGATTATAGCAAGGCTTTGGTGACAAACATGGCATTTCCAGTCCTAAAACATTTAATTATTGTTCTGGTTGAGGTTGCTGCTCTGCTTCATCCCTCCCCACCAGCAGACCCACCTCCAGTTCCAGTTAGTGCTAGACTTGCCCTTATAAAAGCCAACGGTTGCACATAGAGCTTTTTCTGGGTTATATACACACACACGTGTATATATATATATGCACACATACACGGAGCTAGTATATAAGCAAGTGCTTGTAGCTGTAGTGGTGTGGCTGGCAGACAGGCGGCAAGTGGGTACCTGTGAACTGTGCCAGCACCAAACTCGTCCTTCTGGAGACAGCCGCACTGGAGAGCAGATGAGCTGAAGAAAATGCATTTGAGGTTCTGAGTATTGATTTGTCTTTGCATATTTTGTTAGTCTGCTCAGAGCACAATAAAAAGGTGGTCACCGAATGAGGCTGACTTCAGTGGAGGGGGAATTAGAAGTGGGATTCGGAGCTGGCCACCATGAGCACCAACATAACCACTATGACCATCACCACCACCCTGCTCCATTCCATCTCAGAGCAGCGATGGCTGGGACAAGAAACCAGAGTTAGACTGCACTGGTTACAGTGTGCCAGCTGCAAACTGGTATAACTCCATCCATTGCAGCTGCTCTACAACTCTACGCAAACCCAGTTTCTGCTTCACAAGTGAACACAAGGTATATTTTTCAGCAGTGGTGTCTGGAAAAAAAAATGCAAATAATGCTGTTGGTTTGGTTTGTTAAGAGCACAATGAGGAAACAGAAGGGTGGCAACAGGGCAAAAACAGACATTGAAGGCAAGCAGCAACAGGAACATGCCTGATGCAGGACTGAGACATGGTGGCAGCATCTCCATGCCGCTGAGCATGGAGAAAAGCAAGCGAACTACAGCCCCTGGCCAGGAAAGTCGGGAAATGGAGTTACATGTTACACCTCCTACACGCCGCTCAGCTCGCTTCAGCCCTGCGCAGGAAATCCCCCCGCTGCTTGGCTTTCAGCAGCAGCTGCCACAGCACCCTCAGAACAAGGACTGCTTTGGATGGGCAAAATTTAATCTTTTTTTTTTGCAAAGAAAACTTGGATTATGGATATGAGGTCCCTCTCCTTCCCCAAACTGAGATCATTAGAATCCCCACTTAGCTTAAAAAAAAAGGGTTGAGCACCATATTTAGTAGTTAATTATGAGAAAGCAATTCACACATTCCTGATGCCTCAAAATAAATTCTCTCACTTGCTTTTTCAAGCAGGGACAAGCACTCTGAAAACAGTGTCACAAACACAGTTTCACGCACAGGAAGTTTAAGATAAATTCAGCAACAGATCAGATGAAAGAACTTGTGCGCTTGCATATCTATTTATACAGCTACCCCTTGGCAGGTCCCACCCCATCGCTGCAGTATCCGGGGGCCGCGCTGTCTCTAAGATAGCGCACAGTGATGGTGTACAGTGCTATCCACTTGGCTGATGGGCAGACATGACCGGGAGGAGGGTGCAGGGTGAATTCACCCACAACACCCACCCAACGGGTGGTCTGGAGCACCCAAGGTTGTTGCTGTGTGACCCACTTCGCCTGACCCAACCCCACGCTGCCCAGTACCTGCTCCTCCCGCCCTGGTGTCCCGACTGCTCCCCATGCTCCGGCCACGGCGTGAACGAAACCCCGCGTGGATCCCGCTGAGAACAGCTTCTGCTCCCTGTGTTAGAAAAAATAACTCTACGTGAAAAGATCAGTTTTGTTGATCTCAAGGAAAAAATGCTCCACTTGCTCTCCTTTGTAACGCCCACTTTTTTTCCTGGAGATAAAAATGGAAGGATGTTTTTTCTTTTTGGGGAAAAAAAAAATCATTTAAAGAATAAATTCTAATTTGAGCAGCACTGAACGTAGCCCAACACTCTGCAGAAGAGCACAGAGAATTATTCTCAGAACACTTTCTAACACTATTACAGTTTAAGTAATTGCTGCCATTGAAAGTCAGCGGCCCATTTTACACACGACGCAGTGCCTGTGACTTCATTGCCTCCTCCTGATTTTTGCTAGTAGGTATGAGAAGAATCAGGCTCCAGAAGTACTGCCGGGAACAAATCAATGACAAACTGAAACCACTTAGATAGTGTTCAGTCACATTTATGTAAAGGTCCGGTCAATCCCAAGCTGACAGCATTGGTGATTTAAAGCAGTTTACTGTATGCAGGGCCCCTCACTGTATCTTGAAATGCCATGAAAAAAAAGGTTTCTAAACATCTACATTGTCTAAAGTAGTGTGCAAGCATCACCATTTCAGAGCCAAAGGTGAAGTTTGGTTTCTGGAAGCTTGAAAACCAAACTGCAGAGCAGGCAGGTAAGGGGAAATTTGTGCATCCATCCCCGCCCCTTCTTGAAGAAGGCTACAAGAGAGAATTTGTTTGAATTTAGTTTGGTTTTTAATTCACAAATACCAAGACGGTCAAGTCCAGTCATCTGTACTTTGCCATTTATTTTGTGGAGGATATCATTGCATCCTGGAAGTTGCAAATTAAAGAAGTATGTAAGATACAAAATATTTCTTCTGACCTGTCACTGCACCCCAGTACAGTACTCGCAGGGGAAAGAAAAATTTATTTTGCATCAAAGGCCTTTTCTGCAGCTCTTTGCAAACCTATTCTCTCTATAAGCAAAAGAACGTATTCTGCTACAAATACATGTGATTAATTCCCTAGAGAAAACTACTTTGTAGGTTTTAATACAAAATTACATCCTTCCCATGGGATGGTATGTTGTGGTAAAAGCAGAGCGTTTTGGGTATAGGTTGGAAATGCTCCCCTGTTATTAACATAGTTCTTGGAGTAATTTTTAGAAGCACATTGATTTCATCCCTTTCATATGTCACAGAACAACCAGTAGAAATCGGCAGACACCAGCGTCCTGAAATTAGGGAGAAAAAGCAAAAGGAGCTGACATTGCAGGAAGAATTGAACACACAGTTTCTGTGAAAGTGCCATAGAAACCCAGCTCCATTTTTTAAAATGAGGTGCGTGAGCACGTGAGAATTTAATTCTTGCTGGAGGACGTGGCCTTTGGGAGCCTGGGTCATTCCTGGACATGGTCTTGAGCTCTGGGCACTGATTTAGATGGAGACAGAGGTAAAGCTGCTCTCCTCTGAGCTGCTGCAGCCAGGCTAAGCCCCTTATGCAATCCTTCGTCACAGCCATCTCCTCGGCTTTGCTTTGATTTGCAGCTCTCAGCTTCAGGATTTAAGGACATTCGCAGCATCAGTTGCTGTGCTGGGAAACAAGACCTGCCTGTAAAGCATGAATAATAAAGAGCTGTTACGTTACTGAGCATGAAAAGCTCACCGAGAAAAACTGATTGTATCATTACAAAGGCAAAGCCATGGAAAGGGCTAGCAAGAATGAGAGTTAATCCATGGAAGCACAGCCCCTGCAGGCAGATTACAGGAGACAGAGAACAAGAGAGCAAGAAAAGGTCAGCCGTGAGAGCCGTGGCATGGCCACGCGCGTCTGCAGGGTTTGACCTCTCTCCTTCCAACCTCAGGCTCTTCTCCAGCCCCAGTTCAGATTACCAGAGTGATAGAGACAGAATGAGACTCCAGTGCTTTCCCGTGCACCTGCAGCGCATGGTTAATCCAGACCCAGCGATGCCATGTGGCTGAGGAAAAAGGAAAAAGGTAATCCAAATTATGCTCTGCTGGTTCCCTGACAGCTGTGGAAACAGGTGGGGAAGGGCTGTCTCGTTTCATCTTGGGGGAGGGAAAAATTAACCAATGATTATCTATCTTTAGTTTGTAAACTACAACCAGCTGGACATGCACAAACAGCCCCCGCCTCCCAGCTCCTGTGTGGGAAATGAAAAGCTTTGGGTCAATTTCCTGGAGAAAATGTTCAGTGAGCTGGGACAGATTAACTGTATTGGCGTATAAACACTTCGTAACAGCAAAGGGACTTGCACACCCATGTGCTGCCGTGCATGAGAAGAGCTTGACAGAAAGATGCTATCAGTGTGTTCTGATTAGCCTGAATTATGTGAAACTACCATTACATCAAAAGGGGGCACATTTACCAGGGCACGTATTTTTTAATGACCAATTTGGCTATTAGGACAATTTCCCCAAAAGGCAGCAGCAGATTGGCTCTTTGTTCAGAAGAAAATGCCAAATATGCGTGCATGTGTGGGAAGGGGGCGGAATAATTTTATTGAACTGAATCATTTTCTTACTGATATTACTTCCACTTGTGCCATTTCCTGTGACTTTGACAAGAGTTCGAAACCACAATGAAGAAAACGATGTCTTTTCTGTGCAGACGGAAGAATTGTGCATGTCTTCTCATTTTGGTGTAAACACCCAAGTTGTTTATGCTGGCTTGTTCACATCTGCATGAGGCTGGAGACGGGGCTGTAGGGGTTGTTCAGCCCGGAAAAGAGAAGGCTCCGGGGAGACCTTAGAGCCCCTTCCAGGCCCTAAAGGGGCTCCAGGAAAGCTGGGGAGGGACTCTGGAGCAGGGAGGGGAGCCATGGGACGAGGGGGAAGGGTTTTACACTGCAAGAGGGGAGATTGAGATGAGATGTGAGGCAGAAATTGTTGGCTGTGAGGGTGGTGAGCCCCTGGCCCAGGTTGCCCAGAGAAGCTGTGGCTGCCCCATCCCTGGAGGGGTTCAAGGCCAGGTTGGCCGGGGCTTGGAGCAACCTGGGCTGGTGGGAGGTGTCCCTGCCCAGGGCAGGGGGTGCCACTGGGTGGCCTTTAAGGTCCCTTCCAACCCAAACCATCCTGTGACTCTGTGATCCACGTACTCCAGCAGCTCAGCCCACACCATGACAGACACTGGACATCTGTGTGGGGATGACGGCCATGGCCTCGGCACTGCAGGTGTGAAGAGAACCCCGCAGCCCCAGCACCCTCCCAGCAGTGCCAGAAGACGTAATGGTTTTTAAGCACCTACGGTTAAACCCCCGGGTGCTGACCCGGGCACCAGGCGGGCCTCCCACCCCGCCCGCTAAAGCCTTTACCCGCTTTACACCAGCCAGGAGACACATCCATTTTAACCCCTCCGCTTTCCCCAACCGGGCTCCGGACGCGCCGCTGCGGCCTAGGCCGGGCCGTCCCCACCAGCCTTTGGGAACCCGCCCCGCCGCGCACCCGGCCGCAAACCCCGCCAAGCGTCGGACCCTCTCGTGCCCCGCCGCCGCCATCACCCCCGCAGACCCGGAGGCGGCCGCGACGAGGCACCACCCCCGGGCGGGCCCGGCCCGGCGCATGCTCCGCGGGCAGTAGCCGCTGCCGCCGCTGCCACCGCCGCACCGGGACCGCCGCCCTGACGTTGCCGAGCGTCCCCGGGCTTCGCTCTCGCACCCACCGGGCCCGGCCGAGCCGCCCCCAGCCCCACGGGGCCGCGGCTGAGCGGCACGGCCGTCCCCCGCTGGCCTCACCGCCCGCCCCGGCGAGGTGCGACGGAAGCGGTGAGTGGGGCCGGAGCGGGCTCCCGCGTTTCCCCGGCCGGGCCCGGGGCCGAGGGGGACCGGGGAAGGGGGTGGTGCGGGGCGGCGGGCGCTTCCCCTCCCTGAGGGAGGCTCCCGAGATGGCCGACGGCGCGGGGCTTCCCCCGGCGGCCGCGCCGGCCCCTTCCCGGGCTCAGCGCGGCGGCCGAGCCCGGCGCCTGCGCCGGGATGTGGGGTGCCGCGGGGCCCCCCTCAGCGGAGAGGGCCGGGGGCGGGCACCGGGGACGAGCCCCCGCGGGCGGCGGCCGGGCTGGGAAGGGGTTTTCAGAGCCACGTTTGGGCGAGGGGCGACTCCTGCGCGGCCGCGGCGGGGGCGGCCGGGTTGTGGCGAGAGGAGGAACCGGAACGAAATTACTTCGGTTCTGGCGGCTGGTGGAAATGGGTGAAATTTAAAAAAAAAAAAAAAAAAAAAAAAAAATCGGGTGCCTGTGAGCGCGCTCGGACCCCCCGTGAGCTTACGGGAGTCCTCGGTCTTCTTTGCAAGCGGAGATATTGCTGCCTTGCACTTGTGTGTTTGGAAAAATTGATTGTGTCCAGCTGTCAGTTTGGCATCGGTTCCTGTCTTGGGGATAGAGACGCTTTTTGGGCGCCTTTCAGCGCCCCCCGCCCCCCCGTAGGTGCTCCTTCCCCTGAGGGTGGTGACAGCCGTCCAGGTCACCTCCTGGTTGGATATCCCTCACCCGAGAGGACGAGCAGGGATGTGGGGCTGGTACCCTGGCAGCTGCCAAGTTGTACCTTCCTTCCACCTTCTCCAGACACCTAAAAACATAATTCTGCTGTACGTGTATGTGCGTGGAAAACGATTTTAGGTGGTTTGGATAGTCCTTGTTGAGTTGGGATTTTCAAAATACATACGGAAAGCTTATGTATGAGGAGAACCAGGACACAAGAGCCTGAAGCACATCAGCCCCGCTGTTAACCATGTAGGTTGGTGGCAGGAAGACAACATGGCAGTCGCGCGGTGTGACAGGAGAGGCTGGACCCGGCTCCGGTTAAACACACATCGAGTCTGTGCTTGGGAGGAGGACGGGGTGGTGCTGGGGCCAACGGGATGGATTAGGGATGCGGAGGGTGTATTTTGAGGCATAGAGACCTGGAGGGCAGATAAATGCAATGCAGGAAGGCTTTTTTTTTTTTTTTCTTTCTGGTGGTTGTTTTTTTTTGGGGGGGGAAAATGGAAATAATTCAAAGTTGCGTTGGTGTTTGAACTGAACTCCAGTTAGCCCAGTTTAACTCATGCTGGTAGAAGACTCTCTGCAGCATTATTCATGAGCAGAATGTATGTACTGTTTTATTCGTGGCTGCTGAAGCTCAGTATTAAGTTCAGTTTTGACCATATATGGGGAGCAGTAGGCATTTCCTCCTGGCACTTGTTTTTAAAACACACAGGAAGTTGCACCTTGGTCTGGGTTCGCGCTAGGTGACACCGAGACAGGTGCTTTGAAATACAGAGCCCCATCAGGACGCGCTGCTAAGGCCTGAGCAAACAGCAGATCCCAGCAGGCTCTCGCTGTCATTTGCGGCGTTAAAAGTTAGTAATTGCGGGCAGGTTTTACAAGTGTTTTTGTCAGTGCGTTCTTAGTGATTCGGTTCTCCTTAAATATCTTAATTTGTCTAACTATCTGCAAGTCATTTGCCCTAAAGCCCAGTGTAACAGGGAATATGCTATGCTCATGCAAAGCAAAACTGCAAACGTTTGACCTTTGGGAAAGGTTAGGTGAAAGACTGGTAAAAAGCCAGGGTGAGTGGGTTTAAATTTGCACAAGAATATAAACACAGAACTGGAACAACTTTAAGTTTGCAAACGCCTGGAGCTCCCTGCACTGCAAAACTCTTTCAGAATTAATTTCAAAGTGGCCTTTTTTGAGAGGTAGATTCTGCAAATCTTGAGCTCTTCGGGAATGTGCTGTTTCTGTAGGTCCAAATTGACTTGTCTGTTCAATGAGTTTATTTAAAAAACAATTGGGAAGCAATTCTGGAGATAATATCTAATACAAAAGCTTTGGAAAGCAACCTGTATCAATTGCAAAGCAAAACGCTGCAGTGTACCTAAACAGTCACCGGAGAGACTCAGTGGGTGAAATCAACATACCTTTTAACCTCATTTTTTTCTTAGTCAAACAGAGTCTGCAATTTAAACTTATTTTAATTCTTTTGCCTTACCGCTTGGCGGGCTGGAAGTAATCCAGGGTTCTTGGTTGGAAGAATAAGTGATACCGATTCAGTAAATTTAGATGGACGTTTCTGTAGTAGTTCACTCTTGCAAATAAAAGACTGAATTCACAGAAACCAGCTTCCCTTTTTTGCATAGAGGGGAAAAATCTTTCCGTTTTCGTAGGCAGCATCCTGACAGTGATGCCCGCTGTCACGGGTGGGAGGATTTCACCTCTTTCCTACCACGTACCTCCCCATCCTCCCTTGATTTGGGGTTGAAACACTTTTTTTTTTTTTTTTTTTTTTTCACCTGTAGAACTGGCCCCAGGTTTCTTGGCAGCTGTTTGCTGCCCAACTTGGTATGAGGAAGAGAGGTTCAAAATACAGCACAAACCCAAATGAAGAACCCTTGAATCTGTACGTTATGTTGGGCTTGAATTGCACAAGAAAGAACTGCTCTGTGTTTACATGGAGAGGAAGGTGTTTGGATTGTTTTGAGAGGTTAAAGCTTTTACACGTAAAAACAAACCCTTAAGATGGGTTTGTATTTAGATGTGAAAAAGATCGTTATGAGAACCTATGAACCAAAAAGTGTACCAAGAAGCTGGGTTATGGAGAGAAGAGCAAGTTGGGTCTTTCTTCCTGCCTCATCTCGTGTCCAACAGCAATTAAAAATGACGAAATGTTTTCTTCTGGTTGATAAACTGGCAATATTGAAGTTGTTCTTTTGTAGCCTGTCCAACAGTCTGCAGTTTCTTAAAGATTGTGCATTATTCCTGTAAACACACTCAGAGTTGCTTTAGATCTCAAAAGCACTTAAAATGCGATTAGATTTCAGGTATTGGTAATGGCAAACACTTGCCAAATTGAATAGAAAATGGCTATTAAAGCTCCGCACGTGATTCGGTCAGTTCATACTCAGAGCCCGACTTCTGCAAAGAAAGCTTTTTCATGGACTGATACTGCTCAGTTTTGCTAGTAGGGTGAGACAAATATGCTTGAACCTCATCAAGAAGGAAAGTGGATTCACAAAAGAATGGCATTTTGGGGTGTTTGACAGCTAAATTGTTACTTCCAGCTATTGCTATAGTTTCTGTACAATACATGAATATAATGAAGATTAGGGGGGATTATTTTGCTCGGTCACTTGATGTCTTTATCAGCGCTTTAGGTACCCTGATCAGTATTTGTTTTCACCATTCATCTAATCATTCCAAAAAAATGATGCTAAAAAGTACTAGGTTACTGGAAAAAGTTGATGATGGTTCTCTTGGGCAAATTAGTTGCAATTTCTCGTGATTCAAATTGGTGGGGGGAAGTAAGGAAGTGTGATTTAGTGGTTATAATTTCCTGGCCCGTTGAGAACAGGTGGATTTTTAAGGAAGAAGTCCTGTCACTTTCTTCATGCTGAAGGGCTTATAAAACTTCAGACAGTCTTGCTGGCTAGAATAATTCTCTTTTTCCCCTGAACTGGTTATATAAATGTAACAGGAGTTGCATAACTGACAGAAAAACTGAACTACAGGAAACTGGAAGAGCACCTTCTACTTGGAGAAGTATAGTCTGTACGTCTTATATTGCGTATCGTTACCTTCTACCACCCTCTGACACTGTATGAGTTGTTTGTTAACAGACATGAATATGGTTCTCTGCATGTTCTGTTATTACATACTTTAAAACAGCTGGCCCATAAAAATGATCTGTTTAGAATTTTTTTTTCCTGCGGGATGTGAAAGGTGAAATAGGAAATAAAGGAAAAGAACTGGAAGTCGATGGAGAAGCAGAGGATGTGTACATCATCCCAAACTATGGAGCGAGGTAGTGGTGAAAGCCTGGGAAAAATCATATTGGATCGTTGAGGAGGAACCTACCTGCGGAGCTAAGATTCTGAGCAAGTGCAGTTATAGAATCAGAATAGTTTGGGTTGGAAGGGACCTTTAAAGGCCATCTAGTCCAACCCCCCTCCTGTGAGCAGGGACATCTTCAACTAGAGCAGGTTGCTCAGAGCCCCGTCCAACCTGACCTGGAATGTTTCACGGGATGGAGCATTGACCACCTCTCTGGGCAACCCGGGCCAGTGTTTCACCACCCTCATTGTAAAATATTTATTCCTTATACCTAAATCTTTCCTCTTTTAGTTTAAAGCCATTACCTCTTGTCCTGTCGCAACAGGCCCTGCTAGTACCCATCTTTCTTATAAGTCTCCCCTTAAGTATTGAAAGGCCACCATAAGGTGTCTCCCTGGAGCCTTCTCTTCTTCAGGCTGAATACCCCCAACTCTCTCAGCCTGTCCTCAGAGCAGGGGGGCTTCAGCCCTTGGAGCATCTTCATGGCCTCCTTTGGACCCGCTCTAAACACAGAATAGGAAAATCATTTGTATTAGAGTAAGTGCCTTGGTATTGCTATTGATTCTGCTTTGTCAGCAGTTCCGATAGTAAACAAATTGTGTTCCAGAAATACCACATCACCGTTCTGTTGTAGCTATGGAGCTCCCAAAGTAGCAGAAAGGGCTTGCTAGTAAAGAACAAACTTTTACAAGGTGACTGGCTTCAAGAAACTCATCCATCATAAACACACGTATCTGGTAGCTTTGTTCTGTGAAGCACTTTGGACTTCTACTCCAAGCTGGTCTGCTACATAAAGGAGGGTCTGCTAATAAATTGAATAACTTCAGTATTTCGTGCTATGTTCTCTGACTTTGGAAGCATGTAGGATTCACGTGAGTCGAGACTTCAGTTGCTTGCCTGTGTACTGGAGGAGGGGACAGGAAGGTTCACAAAGATATGGAGTCAGTCTGCAGGTGGATAAGTGTATAATGCAGCGTTCAATGGGGTCAGAAGCCTGGGGGTGTTTTCATTTCAGTCAGTGCCTGACTTTGGCGGAACAACCTGTCTGTTCTTTCAACATGTTTCTTCTCCTCTCTCTACTGAAAATGCTGCAATTCCCTCCCCAGTCCCCAAAGGCTTAATTCCCTTTGAACACACAATTTAAGTGACAACTGCTATTCGTACTTCCAGGAGGAAACTCCTAAAGGGAAACTTGCACATTCCTCGGGCTGTGGTGCGCAGTCTCGCTTGTTTGCAGAGTGGATCTGAGAGGGGCCCTGGCTACCGAGGCACCTAGACATGAGTATAATGCAAGTTTTTAGCGGTTTTGGACACCAGGTGCTGTTTAAACTGTTCCTTGAGTGTTTCATTCCCTGCCATTTCCAGCTATTCGAAGGCTGAGCCGAGTCTGCATTGCCCGTCAGGTGGCCCAGTTGGAATTTAGCAGGGTATCGAAATAATTTATTAGCAGTACTCTTAATAATTACTCTTCAATCTGTGGCATATTCTGTCAAAATAACTTTCTTGGTCTTCCACTTCAGATCTTTTAAATAACTTAATTTTACTGGCTGGAAGTTGAGATTGAGGTAATATTGCCTCATGCTGTTTTGAACAGGGAAAAATCCTTGTTCAACCAAGGAGGCTGTTCCTAGATCTGCTGGGAGAGCTACTGTGCCTAGGGCTGTGCTGGAGACAGCGGTTCTGGAAAAAATCCTTACACCTTTCATGCCAGGAGGAAGGACAGGTTTCAGTCTTCTACTTTTTTAGGTAAGGAAAATGAAGCGACCGTGCTAGATCTGTGACTTGGACAGGGGAGCGAGGGAGGAGAGGAAACGCTTGCAAGAAAGCTGTTTGCGTGTGGACTCAGTTTTCCAGGAAATTAATTTGGCAGAACTAACCTTACATTCATTTTGAGACACTAGCAGCACAAAGAGATACATTAAACAAAACAAACCTTAAAAGCCTTGGAACTTGTACAGTCCAAATAACTTCCTGTTGCTTGCCATCCATAAACACCTGTCTCTGCACTCCTCTGGATTTTACCAGAGGAAATTTTTTATAATAAAGCTATGTTAGTTTGTAAGGTATTAGATGTTTAGGGGGTGTGTGGAAGTATAAAAGATACCATGTAGCTTAAGTGTTGCGTTAGACTGTCTTTTATATTTAAATCTACTTTGCATAGGTTTTGTGGGGGGTTTTTTGTCCCTAGGATGTCGAGCTCTCACAGAGCAACTCAAGCTGGTGGCCTCCTGCGTGGAAAGAACGTGTGGCCGCCCTCAGTTCTGAGGTTTTTCATCAAGAGCAACTGTAAGGTGGCATTTGCAGTGCGCTTCATATGGTTTTCTTGTACACTCAGTGTCTTTCGTGTTTACTGAAGATGCACAAGAAATAACCTTTCACTTCCTGAACACTTCTGTATTTCACTTTTCCTCAAAGTATGGCAAAACAGATGCTAATAATTTTGAAATTGCCAGAGCCCATCTATTTAGAGAGTTTAAAAGTTCAAAAGAAACCAGAGAGTTAAATGAGCGAGCCTGACCTGTATCGAGCAGCTTCTGTTGTCACCCTTTACAGCTCTATACCCTGTGTTGGAGCACTTGGTTCTACAGGAGTTATCCTCTCCTCTGAAAACAAAAGATTACAAATTCACTGTTTGCCTTCTTTGCTTTTTCCTGCTGTTGATTTGTGTTGCATTTGTATTAAACTGTATTTTTTTTTCCTTTTTGCTTTTTCCTGCTATTGATTTGGGTTGCTGTTGTATTAAACTTTTTTTTCCTTATTTGAATCTTCTACCCTTCTTTCTTGTTCTCAAGGCTTAAGTTGAAGGAAGAGAAAGGTGCATTTGACCTCATTATTGAAGTAACAGCTGCAATTCCAAAACTTAACACTTGCTGCCATCCACTGTTTCTAGTGTTAAAGTCTATTTGAGGGGTCTACAGGCCGTAATGGCACCACGTTCTTCTGACATGGTGTTATAACCTCGCCACTTTTCTAACTGTTTTTCTATTAGAAACATCAGTGCCTGACTTAGGCAGAAAATGGCTTAAATGCATTTTATTTGACTGTTATTGTATTGATTTTTAGAAAGTCTCTTAATAACTCTCTCCCCTAAAGGCATGAAATAGCCAGGAGTTTACCAGATTCTGGGAAGTGCCGGTGTAGTCAGAGAAAAGGAGCCTGTCTGATCCCTGGTTTTTTGAAGGGTCATAACTGTTCGTTGCCAAGAAAACTTCTAGTTGTGTTCCTTGCCCTTATGAAGGGAAATAGAGGGCGTGTTTATTGATGATATAAAACAAGCCCCCATAGACCGATGAACGTGTTGTACGTAGGTGCAAGTCGCTAGCAGGAGCGTTGCCAACCAGGATTCTCACTTGGAAGCCTTTGTCTTCCCACCAGCATCACCTGGAAAAAACAGCTTGTGTTGTTTTATACCAGCACTTATTTTAGTCGCAATTCATAGCTGTGAACACCTTTCTTGTAAATGTGGAATGAATTAATACAGGAGAGCATGGGTTTGATTTCACTGTGAAAGCCACAAGTGGTAAGTGAAAGGGCATATAGGGATAGCTGACTTAGAGCTTCATTTTACAAAAGAAGAACAGCTATCTTCTGCCAAGTTAAAAAAAAAAAAAGGCGGGGTGGGGGGAGAGAGAGAGAGAGAGAAAGAGAGTCCTGCGGGTTTTACAGCCCTTTCAGCTTCCTGTGCACGTGACTTGAGACACGGCCAAGTTACATCTACATAGGCAAGATACACCAGCAAACAGAGGGCTCGCTTGGCTTAAAAAAAAGGCACCTTTTAAATCCTGAATACTCAGTATATGCCAGCACAACCTTAAACATCTAAAGCCTAAGATGCTGGTCGTGTTTGCTTGGTTGTGTACAGATTAACTGCTTGCTCTTTGTTGGTGTTGACTGAACGTTTACCTTGCAATAAAAGTATGTGGTATCTCCAGGTTTAATCACTCCGTGTTCTTACAAGTTAGCTGTCAAATTGAGTGAAAAATGAGCCTGCATTTTTCTTTGCCTATGGTGTGTGTGTGGAGGGAGGAGGTAAGCAGTGCTGCAAGTGGCAGATCACAGCAGCACTATCTTAAGTCACTTCTGTTGTGGCATGTCCCCCCTTCGGTTGAGCAACTCGCGTGCTCTGATGGATACCTGTTCCAGCTCACAAGACTTCTCATCAGCTCCCTCCCCTGCTCTCCGCAGGGATGTGCGAACTTGGACACTGTGTCGTGAAAATCCTGCTGAAGAAACACCAATCTGCTTTTAAGTGGAAGGAGTTTAACTTCTTCCTATAGCCCACCGTACATGAAATAATTTTCTCTAGACCCCACTTGCACCACAGCGTATAGCTATTGACGTGCTTTGTGTGTCATTTAGAGTGCGGAGAAGCACTTATATAGAACCACCCTCTCGCTCCGTATGCTGGGAGAATTAATTTTATGTGACAAGGGCAGGACCTGTTGACCTATAAAGATAAATTTATAGGACTCTGCCTCTTTAGGGAGAGAAATCTGGATCACGTGTTACCTTCACCTCTGCTATGCTGGCACAGCCTCCTTGCGTGCCTTGAGATTGTTTCATGCTTTCTCTGATGAGCAAATTCCTCAGGACTTTTTCAATCCATTATATCTTTGTTACTTAACTACTTGATAAAGTTTAATAAGCAGTTAATGTAAATGGCTACGCTTGTTTGTGTACGTATATGCTGCTAACTCCTGTTTGTGTTTAGAGTTCCATGCAAGTTCAGTTTTGCACAGACAAATCAGTGTGTATCAGTGAAGTTGAGTAATTACATAAAGAACTTGATTTGTCCCAAGGTTTGTGGTGAGTTCAGCCTTTAAAACACAGCTGAGATGCAAACCGCTGTCCCTTCCTGATACTTTTGCTGAAGCTGGCAAAGGCTTTTGTCAGAACTGCAACTTTTTTGCATGACTCCGGCTGGAAATAAGATTTACCAACACTTCGGCTTGCATTTTTGAAGCAATTTAATCAGCACTAGTTCTGCATTCAAAGCCAAGACAGCTTGCACGTGTGCATGCGACCACTTGAGATGTACCATCCCCGAGGTGTTTACCGCTCCCTTTCTGGTGGAAGATACTGACACCCTCCCCACAGCTGAACCAGGAACGCTTCCTTTTTTTGCCAGCAAAGATTGGTAACCACCAGTAAAATAGTCACATCTTCACCAGGCTGTGCTGCCTGTGCAAAGCATGTACCTCTGCTCACTGCCAAAGTAATTTTAAAAATGTTTTGGGGTATGTCCTAATGTCTGAATTATGAAAAATCCTCTCTCAGATATGGTTTAGAAGTTTTTAAAAGCAGTGGACATCAACGTCTCTCCCAGACCATTTCAAGGTGTTTGGCTTTTCAAAACCTATTGCTACTGAGTCTCAGAGACAGGAAAAGTTGAGAGTAGTTTAATTAGCTGGCAAGGCTGACGTAATGATCTTAGTCTTGTAAACAAATCATAGAATGGTTAGAGCTGGAAGGGACCTTGAGGACCGTCTCGTTCCACCCCCTGCCCTGGGCAGGGACACCTCCCACCAGCCCAGGTTGCTCCAAGCCCCGTCCACCCTGGCCTTGAACCCCTCCAGGGATGGGGCAGCCACAACTATTCTCCTTGTTTTAGTGGGGCATTTCATGGTGTGTACTCACAGAGGGGGCAACAGCCTACAAACACTAAGAGATAATTTGCTGAGCATCAATCAAAGGCTTAAGAAGCAGCTTAATATGTTATTTCTATGTTAATAGATATTAGTTTTTTCAGGACTTACTTTAGAATCAAACTCTTCTTAAGGGTAGGTGATATGGCAGCAAGCAGTCTACTCCATGAACTTCCAATTATAAAATGTTCTAAAATAGGGTAATTCTCTTTCCCCCATCTGTCGGAGTCTCATCCATAATTATGGATAAGCTATAAAATGTCTTTTAAAGGGGTGGGAGGAGAAGGTGCCTTATTGGGAATTTGACCTGAGAAGTCAAGTAATGTGGAGAAGCCTGGTGCGATGGATGTTCTTCAGTGGGAAGCATTCTGCAATAAATTGATGATTTAGGAATACCCTTGTAGAGTTCTGTCTTGATTTTGCATCCCACATCAAGTCCCACATCAAGTTTTCTTAGTTTACAGCTGAGGTACATCTTCCTGGTTTGATTTGCAGTTGGTGCTGTTCATTTCCAGAAGCTGTGACCTTAAAAAGTTAACTGGTGGTTTTTTTCGTGTGAGAGCATGAGTAATATAAGGGGCAGGATGGCGAGGAGAAGCTCAGTCCAATTAATTTTACAATAATTCTGTGTTCTTTTCTCTTTCGTATTATGATTTTACAGCTGGGGTCTCGTTCTAAGTCGAAGGCACAGGATTTAGGGAAAGAAAAATCGTAATTTGATCCTGATCTCTTTTCTTTAAGGCAAAATGACATTTTATGCTTAAGAAAACAAGTAACACTTTTCATTTGTGCACCAAACAGTTCTTTCACGATTAGGAGGCTGGAGCATCTTTCATGTAACACTTTAGTGCTGTGAGAGTGGTCAAGCACTGGATGAGGCTGCCCAGAGGTGTTGCAGAGTCTCTGTCTGCGGAGAGACGAATGACCCAACTGGGGACGTCGCGGGCAGCCCCAGCTGCCCCTGCCTGAGCCGGGCTTGGAACAGGCGATCTTGACCATCCTGTGATGTGGAAGTTGTGGCTTAATAAAACTTTAATATGTCCATTTGTAATTTAATTCTGTAGTTGTATTTATTGCCAGATTAAATTTGTGTGTTTCAGTCCTCTTAAAAAAAAAAAAAAAAGAAAGGAAAAAAAAAAGAAAAAAGATAATAACTAGTAAGGAATGGCTTGTTGTTGGAATATCTGGTATGCTTATTCTGTTTCCATTGCCGCATCTGTTTGCTCTCTTGTTACAGTAAACAGAAAAGAATCCCCAAGATTTAAAAATGGTGGGTTTGGCTTCTGTAATTCTCAATTAAACTTTCATCATTCCTAGCTAACATGGCAGGGTGGCTCTTCCAGAGTTTTTGTCAAAAGTATTTTTCAAGAATCTGTGTTAAGTGTGTGATGATAATGATCAGAAAACAAAAGCTTAGAGCCGCCTAAATGAAGTCCTTTGCCCTCATTTCAGTGTCTTCTGGTCACAATCCATTAGTGCTCAGAATTTCTTGAGACGAAAAAAAAGTGGTATGGTGTTTCTGATGTGTTTAACACTTAAATCAGGTCTTACATTATCATCAAAGAAAAAAAGAATACAGAGCAGTTTTTCTGAATCTCTAAGGGTGCTTTTGCTTCCTTGCTGTGATTGATAGGGAGATAGTGGCACGCAGATTTCTCTCGCTTTGCAGATGTTACAAATTGAATTCTACTCACAGAGATTTTGTGGGAAAGGCTTGTGGCCTTTTTTGCTTAAATTTAGGTGAATTTGCTCTTCAGAGTGTTTTCTGCATGTCTCGTTCCACTAGACTTTCAGATTTTCAAACAGGTTAAGAGATTAATGTTACACTGAACACTGAAGGGGTGGGGGGGAAAGGCTATGCATTCTTGTTGGAAGCCAGTGGATACTGAGAGTCAGCTTTCCGGTGGCTTGGTAAGAAAACAGAAAATGAGAAATTTGAGGTTCTCATAACTGTAGGTGTCGTGCATTTTTAAAAAATAAAATTGTGCATGAGCCCTTTGGACAAGCATGATTGAGAACCTGTTTTTCTGCTCAAGAGCCCGTGGCTTGAGAGGAGGGGAGCGGTGCAGGGTTGAATGGGCACGGTGTGAACATCCTCGCTCCATGTGGGTGAAGGTCCTGCCAGAGCAGAAACTAAATGTATCTCCAAAGGTGATGTCCCCTCCTGAGTGCTGGCATAAGACACGTTTTGGAGTGGAACGGAAAAATTGTGGGGAGCGCCGAAATTCCCTCTTCCCTACCGCTTTATGCTTCAGAAGCCTGCGAGGGTGGAGTAGCGCTGTGGGATTATCGGCTGGGTTTCAGTGTGATCTGTGTAATCCTTGGGACACTCGACAAATGGTTGCAGGAGCCTCCAGCCCAGCGCTCAGGGAGACAGGGAGGTGATGTTCACTGGGTGGGTTGGGGGTGGTGTTAGTCATTGTGATGCACAGGCATGGAAGCGATAAGTTTGCACTGCTGACTTGTTGAATGTCTACAGATTGGCAGCACACTGGGGTTTTTTTTGAGTTTATTTCCCCTTAAGAATAAGGAAATATTTTTTTTTTCTATTTACGTAGAAAGGCTGTGTCTAGAATGGTGTAGAGAAGCGCAGTAGACAGTTTTTAACTGTAAATAACCTCACAGATTAAAGATAACCATTGCATATGCACAGGAGTCACATACATAGAAGGAAATGTTGGCTTTGCAGTTTCTGATTAATTTATGCAATTTATGTGCATTTAGCCATTGCAGAAAATGAACCGATTTTACTTCATGACATAGAAGCAAACACCCAGGCAGAAATGCAGCTTCGTGACGGCCAGATTTCTAGCTTCTAAGACACAGGGAAAGATTTTGATTAGTTGTTCGAAAAACAGGGTATTTCCTCTCTGTGAATTTCACATGATAATTCTCAGATTGCTTAAGAAAACTGCTGAAGGGGTGATACATCCAGGTTACTACGGGAATTACAGATAGTTTTTTATTAAACAAAAAAAAGTTTGTAGAGATCACTTGGAACTAAGTCCTGCGAGTCTTCGCTGAAGTCTGCGGTTAACCTTTGAATACAGAGATCTGCTTAATGTAACTAGTATTTGGTTTGTGTTTACTGAAATACTCTTTTAGCGTGTTAGGTTACAAATCAATAGGTTTTTTTAACTGGTTATTAAATTCTGAAAGTAGTCAAGCATTATGGTTCTTTTAATGTGTTTACGGATTTTGGGTTGTTTTTTCATGGGATAACAGCCTTCTGGCAATTACAGTGATTTAGGGCAGTGATTTGGAGTGAAGCTCCTTGTCTCCCTCAAATCCACTGGGCTTCGGTAAATGCTGAGGAATGCCTGATGTGGTAATCCTAATTCTTGAAGGGGCTGACCAGTTTAAGACTGGGGGTATTTGTATGGTAGGATAAACTGACAGCATAGTGTAATCTGAAAGAAGTTGTGTTGTTAAGATTCCTGCCTGTTAACTTGCAATTAAACTTCTGAGTTGCTTTTAAGGACAGAAAAAAGGAAGTACTTTTATGGCTAAGAGTATGTAGAGCTACGGCTTAAGTAGCCATTTTAGACAGCTGAGCTAACAGACTGTGTCCTCGGCAGTTAGCGTACACGTGGTGCACCTTCTGGGTTTAATTTTCGTTATTTCATTATTATGCATATTTCATTATTATGCGCAGAAGCGCATGTGCTTTAACAGACACTTTTGCTCCCCAAAGATTTTTTTTTTTTTTCCTCTTTAGTATTACTTGTAGGAAGTATTGCCCGCTACAGTTAAATATTTATTGCCCAGAATAGCTGCACTGTGGTATTTGCAGATTGTCTGGCTGCAGACCTGGAGCTAAGCTTGAAATGCCCAGTTGCTTTTTAAAAGTCCCTTTTCTCTATAGTTCTTAGTTTTGAAATCCAGGCTTTGGAATTGTAATTGTAAAACATCCAATTTCATCACAGCGTATAAAAAGAGGGGAGAGGTGTGATTTAAAGTTCCTCAGACCCGCCCCTCTCCTTCTTTGCATTTTTTCCCCTCTGTCTTTCCTAATTTTCTCGGCGGTGGGGTTTCATGGAGGGACCCCTCTGGTAGCCATTCCTTTTCAGCTGTATTCACTCTTCTAGGTTTTCTCATTGGTGGAATTATGAAAAGGAGCGTATGGCGTGTGAAGCTGTCTGTGTAGTCAAAGTTAGAACTGAGCCTTTGTGGCAAATAATTGATTTTAAGTTTACCCTCCCCCCTCCCCTAAATTTGGAAGGTTTGGTGTCTCATGGTCTCTTAGACGCAAAATACATTGTTAGTTCTGGTATCAGGTTCAGAAGGGGAAATACGAAACCCCAAGTCTAGAGCGCAGTTCCTGTTTTTCTGACTTGACAGTTTGAGCTCGGACTTTATTACTGTTAGTTTTTGTTAGTTTTAGAAGCTGGCAAATGTTGTTTGATAATTAAGCAAACGGGTCAGTCTGGGCATAATGTTTATCTTCTCTTTCTAATGAGTTATGCTGAAAACATCCCCCAAACTAGTCATGTTATGCTTTTCCTGGCAAAGAAGAGCAGAAAGGGATAATATTTGAGGCTGGCTTAACTAATATGGGGAGAAAGTTACCATGAGTAATTCATGCATAAGGTACCTAATAAAGTAGTGCAAATGTAGCACTTGGGACCTCCCTAAAATATCAAGTATTTTTCTTAAGGGTTTTAGGTTAGTGCTTCTCCTCCTGCATTTTCTTTTCCCTTGGTGTCCAAAAAAGCCACTCAATCCCAAAAGAAACTTAACAGTTGTTATTATCCTGGTGAAAAATGAAGATATAATAAAAACTTGACATAACTTGTAGTGGATATATATACAGATTAACTGTATAACCTTGCTTTGCTGCCACTGGCCTCCCTCTCTTCTTCCCTTTGTCATTTTCTTTATGATCTCTTTTAAGGCATGAATGTCAAAATTAAGTTATTTGGGTCAGGGGATATTATTGCAAATCTGGCAAAGACTTTGGTATACATGATTTTTAAGCACATAAATAGTTCTGGTGGAGTACTTACATACATAAAATGTTCAGGATCACATATTGCCACTTATAGCATATATGTAGCATTAACCACATTGTAATTGGTATCTGATTAGCTCGATTAAATTGTACATTGTGAAGGTTTTGTAATGGCTTTTCCATTCTCCTCTGATGTTTTGATCGTAAATGTACAGTTGAAGTATAAAAGTTACGAACTTAACTATGTGGAATTTCCCCATATGAGATGACTAGTTCCTGTAAACTCCAGTAAATAAGACTATGAATTGTTTTAGAAGGGTTTTTCTCTGATTTTTTGGGTGGTTTGAACAAAGAATGGCAAAGGTACTGCATTCGGAAAGCCTGTCTACTCAACATGTGGATTTCTAGGAGGATGATCTTGTTGGAGGGCGACACAGTAACTCAATGTGGCTGCAGTTAGGAGGAAGAGAGGGTAAGAAACTGTTTTCTGAAGAAAGATGCTTGATAATTGCCTGTCAAACTTGTTGAGAGTGATTTAAGCCTGACAACTCCTTAATTTCTAGTCCTTTTCAATGTCGGCTTTCAGTCCTTTGTAGTGTAATCCTGTGAATCATTTACTTAGAAATGATGTTGAAGGTTTCAAGAACACGTAGAAAATGCTTATGAAACTTTAGTGGTGAGTATTGACACACATGACCCGTCCGTCCTGGAGGTCCCGAGATCGGCCGTGGTGTTGTCCAGTATGTGAAGTCAGAGGTGTTACTGCCAGCCCTGGGAAAACAGATACGGCTGAGGTGCTTGGGGTGAGTCATACGTGTCTGAGTCAGTGCTAAAAGCGATTGAACAAGAGTGTCCTTGCTTAGCTATTTTTAATATTTGCTTACTCACATTTACTGTACTAAGCTCTTTACAGGAAAGGCAGTTAAAAGCTGTAGTAAATTCTTAAAGCCACGTTTCATGACAGGAGCTCATTTTGTTGATTTGTAGTGATGTCTTCATTCCTGCCTTTTCCAAGATTTTTAGGTCTTAGCATAATTTTGTTCTGCTTGATGCTTCCAGAAGTACTGCAGTCCAGTATTCACAGCATTGCATCCAGACCCGCACAGATAAATTGGCATCGGGGCCGGACCTTGCGACAGATCAGCAGTGGCACAGTTGAAGCGGCGAGGAGGGGTGGTGATGAGTAGCTTGGTAGCTACTAAACCACCTAGGGGTGGTTTTCTGCCTCACCAGGTGGAAATCCATTTCATATGGGACATGATTTAATATATTTAAGAAATATTCCTTGGTTTTAACTACAATGGAATATACAAGTCACAGCTTTTCTGTTGTAAAACCCTGCTTGCAATTTACATAATCTTAGGGTGCTGCCCTCGCCAGGGCAGAAGCGTGTTCAGCTTGTGGAGCTGTGATGACCAGTAAGGTGCAGCCCTGACTCCCTTACAGGTGTAGATATTCTCTTCGCAGATATTGACACCTGTATTTGCAGGACGCAGAAGTTCAGGAGGTTGCTTGGGGTGCCCATATGTGTCATGGAGCTCAGCAGTGGCTTCCTGTTTACTGCTGCTGAGTGAGGATTTGGGCTGGGGCCAGAGAAGGTGCAAGAGTGTGGCTGGTGGATTCGCTGTGACATGGGTCTGCCTCTGCCTCTCCCCCCCTCTCCCCATCGCTTACAAGGTGTTGCAGAAATGACTGTAGCCATGGGTTGGGGTGTTTGCTGCGGAGCGGCAGTGGAATCAATATGCTGGCTGGAAACTGCTTTCTTTTCTTGCTGCTGAAAACCCTTCCCAGTGCGCAGCCAAGTTGCTTGAGCTTTGTGTTGGCGCTGGAGGTGGGGAGGGCTTTTGGGGTCACGGTTCTTCAGGCCAGAGGCTCTTTGGTAGAGTGTGGGTAAACTGGACCTGCTCGAGCTGCTGAAGCCAAGATAACTTTTGTTATCAGCCTCTTGGGAAGAAAGGCTGACCTGTGGCTTGTACAACTAATATCTTGGGACTCATCAGTGGCAAAAGCGAGACCCAGGGATTTGTGGGTGTTGAGTCACAGCAGACGGATACTGGTCCTGGATCCAAAGCTGCTGTTACGAGAGGCATCACAAGAGAGGGAGGGAGAACTGCAGCTAAGCGATGTCTGCTGCTATGTGCTCCTACAGAACTGAAATAAAATTATACCTGGACTGGAGAGTGAATTGGCCATAAACTCTTATGAAACTGCTCTTGGCCAAAACTGGAAATTGAGAAACAGTGAGCTACTGTAAATTTCCATAATCTAAAGACACTACTGGGAATGCTGATAGAGTCCTGAAAATGTAAAAATTTATATTCCTCTCGTAATTTTTGACTTTGGACGGACCTTACAGTTGTGCTTTGAAGAGTGCCACTTGGTATTCTGAAATACAGAGTATATATTACTCAGGCTTTTCTTTTTCAGCTTTCATACATTGTGTGTAAGACTCGCAGGGGGCTGATTTTGTTCTTAAAGGGAAGACCACCAAGGTACCAGGCAGCAGCTGCAGAAATCGGACAAGCAAATGTTTTCTAAGAAGAGAAACATGAGATGATTCAGCCCTACCAGAATTTTGTAGGAGAGTTAAACTGGATTGGTAAACTGGAAGAGGTGTAGGACTTTCTAGGCAGAAAAGTACTTAGACTGCCAGGGTGAAATTGTGCGGGGTGGGATCCAGTGCTTTGCCACCTCTGTGTCAAATGCCTAAGCGTCTGGGTATGGATGAGTGTAAAGACCAGCTTTAGTCATTCTGGCACCAAATTTCCAGCGACAGGATAATTGTGCGGTTTGCAGAACAAATGCAAGTCCGTAACCCAAACAGGACTCCCTAAGAAAAGAAAAATAAAGCCCCGCCGCTCACCGTTGTACACTAAAGGCACTGACATATCTTACCGCCTTTGAACTACAGTTGGCACAACTCTGAGGTAAACGTGTAAAATTTACTCCTGTTTAGCTGGTGAGTTAAAAATAGCATATGTATTTGTCCAAGAGATTGAATGAATTGTGTGTAAATATTTAGTTTGCTTGACAGGGCGATACTGGGATATAGCTCATAGTTGACACAAGACACACACCAGGATTTCTCTTAATTGTACCAAGTGCACCAGGTCAAGCCGTAGCATTCACAGTTACATTGGCAAGTGGAAATTCAGTAAAGAACTTGCTGAAAATCATTGTTAGAACTTTGGTTGGTTGAAAAAATCCATAATTACTGATACGGTGTCTTGAAACACTGGACTGCTTTGCTCAGATTATCGGTTCAGGTATGTGCAAGCTGGGGAAACACGTCTGTGTTAATAGGTGATGGGGAGGAGTGGACTGGATTTACGGGTTCCTTCTCAGCTCTGTGTTCCTGCAGAACAAGGTGCTTCTGGCAAATTCTGCCTGTGCTTAAACACTAAATTGTCAGTTACTTTAGTTGTCTTGGGAGATAAAGCTGATACTAGAAGAACATCAGGGTGTTCCTCTATTTGAAGCAGAAGACAGCAGTTAGAGGTGGCAGCCTGGCCTTCATAACATCACAGCTATCCCATGTTCTGAAATCGTAGGAGAATCGGGATGAAACCATGGAGGGCGCCTGCTGTCATGATGTCCAGAGGGCATCTGAGGTGTGACTGACACCACGTTTACGTTGAAAGGAGCAGCTGATGACTCTACGTGTGTGCGCATGGACGTGAAAAAGCAGCAAGCACCGTCTGCTGGGTTGGACACAGGAGGCCAAAAGTTATCTGAGGGGGAGCGTCCAACCCTATAACTGGACAGTCACCGTGGCTCAGACTCCGCTTTTCGGTCACCAAAGGGAGGCACAAGGATCCTTGTTATTTGGCAGAGCTCTAGCTGTCTATTCAGACAACTTGCTAAATAGCTTCATTGGGCTTTCACCAATTGAATTCCTTTGTTTCTGCCAATTTACTAGTATTTGATGATTTTTAGGAAGAAAAGAGCCTGCAGCTGTGCAAAATGATGATGTGTTTTCCAATCTATCGCAGTTGGGATTTAGGGATGATTTAGGGTGAGACCTGTACCATGTCATTTCTTTATCACCTTTACAGATGATATTTAGGACTTTTTAGATAAGACAGACAATATAAGGATTCATTAAAGCCTGAGAATATAAAAGTAATTGCAAGCAAACTGAAGTATATTCTGGGGGAGAGTCTGCTCATCCAGTGTTTGAATCCCCAGCGTAAAGAGACAAGCTTAGATGCAGATGTCTGAGATCCCTTCTCAGCCCAAGGGAAGACTTGGAAACCTCATCCAACCTACTTCAGGTTTCTGTTTCAGGGTGAGAGAAAATGCATCTTGGACTTAATTGTCTGGATTGTCTATGAGAGGAGCACACCGTGTCTAGCTGAAAGGCAGAGAGATGTCTGCATTTAGCCAGGTCTGTGGGAAGCAGGGCAACGTGCAGGTATTGCCAGGGTCCCCTCTCGTCTCTGTCTGCGAAACCTGTTTTGAAGAGAGCTGCTTTCTTAACAAACCATTTACCTGAGGCCGAGGTGAGTAAAGGTCAGTGCAAACTCATTTTTCAGCTGTCAGCCGCACTGCTCCTTTGTGGGGGAAGAGGTGTAACTGTCCTCGGCATTCTGAAAAGAGGAGTGTCTACCCCATTGATTTTCAGGCAGAGACTAAAAAGAAACCAGCTTCAAGTTTTGTCACTGTGATCCTTTTTCTCGAAAGGTTGTTTTATACGCCATGCTCCGTACCCTTTTCCACACGCTTGTGGCCGCCCCTGGCTGGCCTTCGGGATGGGTGAAACGAAGCACGAGAAGTCCTTGGCGGTAAGGCTGCGGCGTGTGGCACAGCAGTCCCTGCGGACGAGCTGACCCGCTGCCTGCCCCGAGAAGCTCTGCCCTTGGTGAAATGGTGAGGAGAGCAGAAAATAAGCCAAAAATAAACCCATGGAATGGACTGAATGGGCTTGGAAGAGGGACTTCAGTGTTGTGTCTCATTTTGCTTCAGACAAGCCAATTGACTAGTCACCGTTCCTTCCTCCAATAGGGATAAATGTGTTTACAGCTCACCATTAATACAGGTGTACTCTGGTGATTAGTCAATAATAAAAAGTAATTGCTACGTGTGTTTATCCCAACAGGTGGACTGTATCCCAACAACGAACTGTATTTCCCACTCTTATTAAAAATTATGTCTCAATGGCAGTAAATCTTTCTCATCTCTAGTCATACACATACTTCGGAAAATGCGCACAGGTTTGAGCATGCCAGTGGATATATACTGTACTGTTGAGGAGTAGCTGCTTAAATTAAAAGTTATAAAATACAATTAGCTTCAAATAGCAATGACAGAACTTGACTGTGGTTTTCCTTTCTGGGGATTGATCTTCCTTCTGGTCTCTCTCATGATGGTGGGAGCCAGTATGAAAAGCCATTTAAATATATTTAATGTATTTGATGCATACCTGCAGTGAGAGAGCAATCATCAGGACATTGGCATGAGGCTGCCTGGGTCCCCGCTGCCATCTCCTGAACGCCCATCCCTGGCGCAATCCCTTGAATGCGGTTCAGTGAGATTTCACTTGAGCCAAAGAAAAACCCATGGAAGGGTGGATAACTGAGCCAAATATGCCTCATTAGTTTGTCTCCACATGCACAGATAACAAAATACAATGGCTGGAAAATGACATTAGGACTCGTTAGCTGAAGTGACAGTGAACTATCTGCAGAGACCATTCCTATTCTGGAGTCCACCCACCGCTGACCTCTACAACCAGCCTTTGCTTTCCAGAAGAGTCTAAAAGCAAATACCACATTTGAGCCACTTCGGTCCTCGCAGTTTGGTGAGCGGGTCCTCTGTCAGCGTGCACCTCTGTTGTCCCTGTGTACAGGTCTCGTCCCCAGGTGTCGCTGGTGGAGGCTGAGACGGGACTGTCGGAGGCCTCTCCTTTGGGTTAGCTGGTTTTTAACGGGAAGTGCTAAGGTAGTCACTCTCCCCCAGCTTTTCTAAACTTAGAACATTTTTTCAATACACAGTAAACCAGTGTAGCCTAATAAATTTTCATGGGGACTTTTCGGGTTGGAAAACTCCATATTGTTCACTTCCTGTTGAACGTGTCTTTTGTGCACCTATGTGGCTAAATCTAGATAAATTTTTTTTTTTTTGGTCATACTGTTTATTGGAAGAGTGAAGCCCAGTGGCTGAGAAAGCAAAAGCTTCTTCAAAATATAGTAGTTAATCGGTACAGTAAGACAAGGTTGAAATGTTACTTTGACTAACTCTCCTTTATTAGTTTCCCAGCAAATAGTTTTTTGTTGAAGGTCAGTGTATTTGATTTTCAAAGCTGTGGGTGGCATTGGCATAGCTACTGTGGACCTCATTTCTTTCTGTAAATTGGTCTCAGATGGCTGTGGCTTTCCATGGCAACACTTGCTAACTCTTTTGCAAGAGAACATCTGCGTATAAATTACCTCACAAGCAAGGAAAATGATCCGTTGATATGAAGGAGCAGTTTCCCCATAGACTGAGGTACTGGTAGCTCACTGCCCGGGATGCTTTGGTGGCCTGCACGGTGTGTGACGGTGGGATGGGCAGGGAAAGCTGGAGTCACTCTGCTTGCAGTCGTGGAGAGGAGAGCTCCGATCTGTTTTCAAATGTAGGTGGTGGTTTGTGCGACGTAGCAGAAATCATAATGCAGCTTATATCTGGCAGAGGAAGAGGTAACACTGCTCTTTGGACTAGCGTTTCTCTAACTTTATAGACCTGGAAACACAGTCAGGAGTTGAGCTTTTTTCCTGAGGTTAGTAGGACTTCACACTGTGGAGACAGACCAGCTGGAGTCCCCTCGAGGCCATCTGAGTGAAGGAATGCCGTGCGAGTGCTAGCTGTTGGGTGGTATTGCCATATTCGTAATACAGATGCTGGGAGAGAAAAACTGAAGCTAAACTCTGTTTCTTCTTGCTGAGTTTCGCTCTTGCCAGGTGGCAGGTTTTCCAGGAGTTAGGTTCTGCCTGAGGGACAGAGGTGCCACCTGAAAGTTCCTCGGGGTTGATGACGCACGTTTTTCTTTCTTGGTTTCAGTAGTTGTGTTGGTTGGAGCACGGCACACGCTGATCCGAGCAGTCAGGCAGAGCTAACTGAAAGAAAGGTGTGCTGCTGCCAGAGGAGCTTGGTGAGGACGGGAGGAGGAAGAGGCTGGCGACTTTTGTTTGGTAGCTGTACATAAGGCTGTACCTCAAAAGTTTTTTGCCAGATTGAATTAACCTGGAGCCCTGTCGGTAAGACCAGAGCTGGTCTGTGCTCAGATCTGAAATCCCATTGAAATTTCTCTTGTTACTCCATTCCTGTTCTGGTTTACCATGTATGGTGGCCTTTACAGATGTTTTTGCACTGTGACTTATGGGACCACACAGCTACAGTTAGCATCTCCTTCGCTACCAGAGCACCTTGCAGAGATTTCTGTACTTCAAATCTCAGCTTTTTACTTCATTGTGTCAGAACTATATATATATATATACAGTGCCTAACAGAAACGGCTTTAGTTGAGACACTATCTTTAACCCTAAGACTGTTTTTGTGTCATCTGGCCGTACCTTCTCCAACCAGAATTGCGTGCAGTGTTCCAGTATTGGGGCTACCAGTGTTACAGCGGGGGGATTTTAACTTCGTAAAAGATGAGCAGAGAACACAGAGAGGGGTCAGAGACTTGGAAGATCAAATTGCTCTAGCTGCCAATAGCAAATCCAAAGTTTGCTATGAAATTGGATGGTTTTGCAACTATATTATAGAAAGAATGTTTGTTGGTTAGGGGATGTCTTTGTTGGTGGTTTGTTCTGAACAGAAAGCCAAAGTTTTGTTTGCTTTTGTTTATGACTTGATTTAAATGGCGAGCCCTTAAGAGTGAACTTTAACAATGTCTTCTCACCACATTAAAAAAAAAATAAAAAAAGAAAAAGGCAAACCATCAAAAAACACTTACCGAAGTGCAAAGCCACCACAGGAAGCACGCGACTACCAGAAATCTTCGTGAATAAAGCTATCTAGGGGATTCAAGTGTCTTGCTGTATGCAGAGTAGATGTTGACCACGTCGATAAAACTCTTTAAGGTCTTTGTAAGGGATTTAAGTGCTTATGGCAACAAGTTACTTTTAAACCAGGTAAAATGCAAAGAGGTGCCAGTATCTCAGTTTGTTCTTCTGGGGGCTGCTGTGGTCAACTTGAGGTTGCTCTTTGCCGCCAGTAATTCCTGCTCTTTGGGAGGTGCTAGGGTGCCAGAACTGATCCTGGGCAGCTCAGCCCCATTGCAGAATGACTCTGGGCAAGTTCCTCCTCTGGGGTAACGAATATTTGCTGTAGCAAAACCTCCCGTCTCACCCATTCCTTCTCTGAGGCCGGTGACCTCCATGCACGGGGTGGCTGATGGTGGGGGTGAGGAGGGAGCCAGAGGCTTGCTTGCAGTCCCTCTTTGCTGCCACCATCATAATGTGCAGCCTGTGCAGTTACTGCTGCCCAGCTCCGGGGAGGAGGAAGCAGGGGGTGGAGAGAACTGGGATGAGAGTCTCCATTTTGTGATACGATTTGAAAATGAAAAAGGTTAAGAACATCTGTGGCTGCTCTCAAGGAAGTGGCTACAAGGCTGAGCACGAGGGAAATGACCGCGTGTGGTTACTGCGCTGGGAGCTTTGCTAGAGTGGTCTGTGAACAGCCGGTGAGTCTCGGAGGAGGGGAGCTTTGCAGTAGCTGTGTGGTCACCAAGAAGTCCCAGCCCCTTTGCAGGTTTTACATACTCTCGAACTAGAAAGCTGTAGCGTCTGTGAAGTCCGCCTACTGAGGCTGTTGGTATTTGGAGGAGCTATTGCTTCTAATTCTACCTCTCACGTTAGAGGCTGCAGAGCGGGACGTGGGAGACCCAGGCTAATTACCAATGCTGTTGCTGATTTCCTGGGTAAGTTGGCAAGTCATTTAATTTCTCCTTCTCTCCTCATTTGCAGAAAAGACATGCTGATAGTGTTTCTTGTGCTGTCTCCCCGGTCTTGACTTTGCTAGACATCAGCTGTTTGCTTGTTTTGGTTTGTTTCTTACTGAAGTTCTAAGACGTGATCGGAAATCCGGGTGCAGTGATAATAAATCTAAGCTTTCTTTTTCCTTAAAAGCCAGTAAAATGTAGGATTCCCTTGTTGGGGAGCGCCCGTGGATCATGGAGGCGGTCATTGTACCTGAAGGGATGTATCATCTTGGTATTATGCCAAAGCTGATGTAGTGGTTTTGCAGCCGGGGGTACAAACAGCCCCCTCCCAGGTAGACTCTCAGTCTAAATAGTTACCCATCAGAAGAGCGTTGGATTTGGAACAGTGCTGTGCCAGGGTGTCATGTCTAGGACCTGGGGTTCATCTCTTTTCCACACGCAGACTGCTTGAGCAGATGAAATTAGATAAGTGAATAAGGTGGAGATCGGTGGGTTCTGGCTTAAAACTCTTGGCTTGTGAGGAGAACTTGGAGGAGAACCTGTAGATGCGTAGCAAGTCCCCAGATGTGAGGTTTCTGTGTCAAACATTTCATCATGGTGGCTTCTGTGAGATCTTAAGGCTCAGGACAGCAGGATGAAGCGAGTTCTCTTGCTCTAGTCCGGTTAAAGAGAGGAGCCTTCATCTGGAAGGTGTGGATGATGAAAGTGCTTCATCTCCTTTCTGGTGGCTTAGGAAGGAGCGTTAGCCTCTTAACTTCCTTCCTTAGGAAGACTGCTGGTAGGTCCTAAATACTCAGGGAGCAAAGGAAGCTTGAATTATTAGGTTGTTTTGTGGAGGAGGAAGGGAGGTGTAGAAGCTTTTTAGAAGTCCTGGCACGTTGATGGACACTGAATCCCCCTTGTGCTCCTAAATCACAGCACCATCCCAGCCAGATGCTGCTCTTGCCATGTACACCCGTGGCACAGTGAGCTGTGTGAAGATACTGACCCTCTGTAGTCTTCCAGTCAGCAGAGGGAGAATGTCACACATGTTGTACTGTTTTTTCTTCCATTCTTTTTATGTTCGTTTCCACCCCTGCCTTTCTGATGGATGTGTGCAATGGATCAGGGTGTCTTCCTCTCTTGGAAAAGGCAGAGCCGTTCCCTGGGCTTGAGCACCTCCTCATAGACCTAAGTGCTGTGCTGACTTCAACTTGGGTGTTTGGCCAAAAACTCTTGAGTTGAAAGAGTGTGCTTTAGCAGAGCTGATGTACGTGACCCCGTGTTCACTCTCTCTCTGCCCCACTTGTGAGACACACTATTTTAGCTTTCACTGAAGTTTTAGCTTTTAACTGGGGCACAAAGATCACATGCGTAGTCTGGCCACATCCAGTTCTAGTGACCAGATGAGGATCGCTTGTCAGGTAAACCCAGAAGGAGCAAGCTTCACACACCCTTAACACTTTCTCTTCCAAAAAACCATGGATTTGGAGGTCTTTGCCACATGGATTGATTTTCCTGAAAGTTTTTCCACGCATCTGAACTTCAGGAAACCCCTTAAATCAGTGCAGTGCCACCAGGAAGAGGCCGTGTTTCCTGAAGATCTGCTTCATTGCTGGGAAGATGACGTGGCTTTTTGCCAGAGGACTTCCATCACATCTGAAAGGTGCAAACCTCTAGCTGTGTGCTAGTGGCACGCACAGAGAGGGGACTTCAGTGAGGGGCATGGAGGAGAGCATAAAGGAAGGAAAAGGATCATTAATGGTGTGTCCCAGGCAGGAATAACAACAGATTGTCCGTGTAAATCTCTTTAAGGCTGGAATCCCCCTCCAGTCCCATTAGCATCAACCTTAGTAATAAAGCTCTTTTTTAGATGGCTTGGGGGGTGGGGGGAAGAGGGGAAGAACTTTTCTCTAGTAATAGGTTTTGGAGTATTGGCTACAGGGTAATTACATAAAAATCATGTCGTTATTTGGTAGGTTTCCATGATGGCTTGAAGCTTGATACATGAACTTATTTTCCTCCAAGGAAATTGGTACCGCTTTAGGCGAAAATTGTTTAGTATTGGTTATGCAAGGATGTGGTAACAGATTGTAAGCTTCTCAAGAATTGTGTCATTTGAAGTTATTGTTAGACCAGAAATTGTCGATGAGAAAGAATTAAGTACGCATCTATAGTTTAAAAGCAAGCTATAGAAATTGTTGGTCTCCATTGATTTCACAGAAGCCCAATCTGTATCCAAAGGAACATCAGGCTGGAAAGATCAGATAATACAGAGGAAAATGTGACTTTGCGTTCATGTGTGTGCTCATGCATCTGCAGCAGCCCTTACCGACGGGACAATAAAGGCGGTAAATTAACACGCAGCTTTCTGAGCGAGCTGAAAACCTTCTTCCTACATAGGTGACACGTCACGAAATTCAGAGAAGTAGCTGAAATTGCCTTGGAAAAGCACAGGAAACGAGCAGGGCTGGTTCTCATAGTGCGACAGTGAATTGAGTGGGTTCCTAAAGCATTGTGTCTGGTCCGAAGCAGTCAGTAAGTGAACGCAACAGGAGTCTGCCTCCTCTGCTTTTCCGAGTTAGGCTGCTAAAAATGGAAATATATAACACCTGTTAATGTAAGCGTGCGAGTAATGAAGGCTGGCTGACACACCCGATCACAGTGCGCCCTGGTTTTCAGTTCTTAAGAACTTTGCTGCACGTGAACTGTTTTTGCTGAAAATTTCCGTTATTTGTGCTCTCAGCCTGATTTTTAGAAGTAAGTTTTACAACACAGATCAGTCACGTCGCAGAATGAATACTGTAGAAAAACCCTGGGGGAATTAGTAATTCTGTTTTTGGGGCAGAGGTGAACAGCGTGGGGTGACATCATTCTGAATGATAGACTAAAATAAAATAAATACTGATTTGTGCATTGAGGGAGGGTGTCCTGTGTGTGGGGGGGAAAAATAGCGTGTGATCACATACATAAAGATGATGAAATATTGCATATGCACAGAAAGGACCCAAATACGGTTAAAAAGGCAACCTCATTCTGCCCTACAGTATTTTGGATCTTGAATTTTAAAAAAAAAAATAATAAAATTTTAAAAGCATTTTTTCTTTACTGTGACTGGAAAGAAACATCCCCAGAAGAGAGGACAAGAGGACAGATAGTAGTTAGCATAGTTAATCTTAAATTATTGGTGAAGAGGAGCGTTGAGAGCTGAGTTGGTGTCGTGAGCCACATCCACGGGTCAGAAGAAGACACGGGAGGGTGGTGCTGAGCCTTTTGCTCTCCTCAGTCTCAGTTGGACAAGAGTTGTGGACCTGAAGGAGCTCTGTGTATGGTGGTGTTCTGCTTCAAGGAAAGGTTTTTACCTCTTTCTTTGCAAGGTTTTTACCTCTTTCTTTGCAATGAGCTTTAGTTGATGGATGCTGGTCTCACCATTGCCTGCTGCAGCGGTGGCTGTTCCTTCCCGGGGCTGCTCGGTCAGCGATGCGACGGCGCCTGCAGTGATTTGGGATTTTAACGTGCTTCTTCATCGCTGTTTGCCATCGTGTCGCTACTGTCATTCTCTCGTGTTAAAATTTGAAAAGCTAAGTAGAGCGCCTGGTTTTATTTTAAAGGAGTCTCTAATAGTTTACGCTAGATTAGATGCATGTCCCATGCCGTATGGGCTGTGACATGTTTCTTTACTCCTCTCTTGAAAAAATAATAATAATTGAGAACTTTCAGGCTGACATAAACTATGAATGCTACAAAAATGGCATGCCCTGCTCACTTAAGGAAAGCCTATCTCTTTCTTAGCATAAGCAATCGTAAACATCCCCTGTCATGAAACCAGAAACTTAAATTGGCTGAGAGGCGACAAAAGAGGAAGAGCTTGCAAATGGTGCTTCAAACCGAGTTCTGGTTTGGTCAGACTTTATCTGGGATTTTCCTCTCCTCACATTTTAGGGACTTTTGCCCCAGAAACAGACCTTCCATCTTTGCATTTGGCTTCCATGATCTTTGTTTATGGTGGAAGCATGGGCAACGCAGGGGCAGTGGTGTAACGGGGCTGGCATGGGGGGTCCGCGACACCGGCCGGAGTCTCGTTTTCCTGTCAGAACTCCCCAAAACGAGCAGGAAGAAAAACTTGCATTTTAAATCCGAGCAGGTCTCAAGTGTGCAGGTTTGCCTCGGGTTAAGTGTGGATGTGCACCAGGAGGTTTCTTCTCAAAATCTGTGTGGGTTTCATGTTTTCCCTTTGTCCATTAAAAAGATTTATGACTGGAAAACAAAGGGTTCTGGGTCCATGGGGTCCAGCCAGGATGGGCAGCAGCTTTCCGGCAGCTGATGGCAGGCCTGGAGGTTCTGCTTGCTTCTCCTCCACGTCGCAGTGCCTCTCTTTTGGGAATTGCGGCAGTTCTTCTGGCAGAAATGTAAGTGTGTCCCACTGAGAGCGAGAAAACTGATTTGGGGTGAAAACCCAACAAATGCTTGGGTCTGCTGGGGTGGGGAGCCTAAGCTGCGTGGCATCTCTAGCCTTGTTTGAGCTGAAGCGAGCGGAGTTTTCTCAAAAACGCCCAGTAGAGCTTGGAGCCATTTTCTCTTGGTGTCTGACATCTCAAGGTATCTCCCAGCTGTCAGTTTTATCCTGTTCCCTTGTTCAAGGAAGCTCTTTTTGTGCTTCGGGGTATTTTTCTTGAGGAAGGCTCTCGGCAGGGCCAGGTACAGGTGTCCCAGCGTCACAGGAGGCTTCAGAGCCTGGTGGGCTTTCCCGCTCCTCCTTCCATGACAGCGGATTAACTCCTTCCTTCTCGTTCAAGGAAGATTTGGAAATAGTTTCTAAAGCATTTAATTTATGCCCCTGCCTTTTCTTTCCTTGATTTTTGAGGCATACAAAAGTTTAAAGGGGTTATTTAACAAATAGTGTTGTACGTTTGTGTTTTTTTATTCCTTAGAAATGCTGGGAGTATTGGGCTTGAACCACTCTGCTTTTATTGAGAAGACCTTGGCCATGGCAAGTCATAGACAGGAACTTCATTTTTTACCAAATATTATTCTCTTCCAAATATTTCATGAAGTCTTAATAGTTTAATAGCCAAACCAGAGGCAAACTGATTTTGAACAACCCGCTTTCTAGAATTCCCTTTCCCTATTTTAAACTTTTCAGCTGATACCAAAATTGTGTGAGGGCGTCATCCGTGCATGGGAAAAAAATACTGACTGTGGGCCCAGAGCTGTTTGTTGACCGAGTCCAAAGAGATTAGATGCGAGTTTTGGCAATCATGGGTGCATGGTTTTGTTATCGTGCCCGTGTGTGCACCCAACATCACTAATTTTGTGGTTGTAACCACGGCGAGAAGGATGAATCATTGTCCCCCTCTGCTGGTGGTGCAGCGGGCTGGGGGTTTGCTCACCCCGCCGGCTAGCTGAGTTATTCTGCGACTGAAATACAGACTTTTGAGAAGGTGGCAGGTATGTGTGTATACATCGGTCAGCGTTTTAGATAACCAGAGAAACCCTTTGCTTTGAGGCGTATCTCGAGAAGAGCTGCCCTACCTTCCCCTAAATACTTTGCAGCCTGCATCGCAAAAAACTGTTTCCAACGTGAGAAAGAGAAAACAGGTGAAGAGAAAATGTGCTCTGGGAAGAGCAAACGCTGTCCTGTCAGTCAGGCTGCTCCCAGCAGCGACTGAGAGCATCCCTGCGGTCCTCCCGCTGTCCCCTGGGGCCGAGCTGCTTGACGAGGAGGGGTTGAGCATTGAGAGATGCTGCAAGGATGAGCAGGGGCAAGTGGAGCTTGTCCTGCTGGAGGATACCAGCGGAGCATGGCGCAAAATGCAGTCTGAGGAAGGATACAGCTGGCGTCTAAGTTCATCAGGGAAACGCTCACAAGGGAGGGAGATAATCTGCAGAAGATACACAAAAAACAATGGTCCTCTGAGGCTCTGAAACCTAAAAATTCCCTTCGGATTCCTGAGATGAAGCATGAGGGGTGTGTAATGTGGTGCTTAAGATTGCAAGAGACCGAATGTAATGGCCGTGGGGAGCTGTGAGTCACGATCCCCGGGGTGAGCCTGGCATGGGGGACAGTCATGTGGCCGCCTGTACGTGCCTGCCGGAGCGAGGGACTGCCACGACGCTGTCCCGGCTGTCACCGGGTGCCGTGACCTGTATGTACGGTAATATTACTGTGCAGGACTGGTGAGAGATGCTACTGCTGAGACCGAGCAGGAGTTTGTCTTGTTCAGTGGAAGCTTTGGAAGATTAAGATGCGTTTTGAAAAAAGGTCAATTCCTGGCGTTGAGCATGGGACTATCTGGAAAAGTTGTTAGTAAATAGTAAGTTAGAGCTCGGATGTTGGTTTGTTTGGTTCATCCCCAGAAGCGTATTATAAACGAAGCAGCACTTAAGGTTCTTTTGTGTTCTGAGAATTGCTGCCGTGATTAGAAACAAGAATACGAGCTATTAAGCAAAACCAAAGAACGCTGTGTTGAAAAGCAACAATTTTGATTTATGAATCTGCCAGAAGGCAATGGTTTTATATTTTTCTTCACATTTTAAAACGTCTGGACAATCTTTTTAATATTATGCCCACACAGACATTAAAATATATTGAGTTTCGGTTATAAGATATGTTGTTTAAAAGGGAGTGTTTTCAATTAGATTAAAGCTAATATCTTTAACCTTTTGCATTTAAATTTTCTGGTGCTGTGCAGAAATAATTACTGGCTTGTCTGCATGTTCCAGTAATCATGCTCAATTACTTCTTCCCCATATTATTGCTGAGGGAATGTGTCTGGAAACTCAAATTTAGCATTAAAGTGGGACGGATGGCAGGAACATGCAGTTTAATTGTAAATACGTGCTGTGCTGTTAAATGTTATTTTTTTCTATGATGGTATCACATTTGCTGGGCGCTTTCCAAGCACAAGGAAAGCTTGTGTGGCAGTGTCAGACTTTCTCCTGACTAAGCCTAGGGCTTATAAAGCAATATTCAGTGAAGTCTGCTGTATCAGATCAGGGCCTCATGCTGTTGCAGCAGAAACAATGCACATTTAAAGTTCCTTTTGGCAGAGGAAGGGGAGAAGAGAAAAAGGGAGGGATGGAGAATACAAATGTCTTTCAGCCTCAGATGAGTGATGGGCGACGTTTACCAAACCAGCAGTACTGTCACATTTAGTTTAGAGACGTTTTGTCACATTTGGTTTGCTGTCGCACTTCGTTAGTGACTGTCCCGGGAGACTGAAGCGGGATGGTTTCCCCTTGAGAGCATGGAGCCGTGGCTGGCAGGCAGTGATGCGGGACCACTGCCAGAGCACGGGAGTCCCTCCGGAGATGCAGAACAGAGCCCCCCATCCTTCTTCTCGCCATGAAGTCCAGACTCCTTCCCCATCTGGCTTATTCCCATGCCAGTTCCTTTCCACCTTTGGAAAGGAACGTACAGGCATGCCTTCCAAGCGTGCCAGCTCCTTTGCTGATGCTCCATGCTCCAGCATCAGGACTGGGCCTAAGGAGACTTCTTACCAACACCCGTTCTCCCCCCTTCTGCTTCTTAAGTATTCCCGCAGCATCTTGTTGGTTTTGCAGCCCTGGCGTCAGACAATACTTTAAATAGAGGCACTGTCACGCCTGCTATTGGGAAAAAAAAAAAAGGTATTGATATATTCCAGGTTTGCTTCAGGTGATAAGGATAACCTGTAACTTTGGGTGGGAGAGTTTTGCAAACCAGCCCCAGAATACCGAAGTGGTTTGTGGTATCAGATAAGGCTTAAAAAAAAAAAAAAAAAAAAGAGTCTTGGAAGGTGCCCCGGCTGCTTGAAAGCACGGAAGTCATGGGCTGTGCTCCTTGTGAACAAGGATCCTCTGAGAGAAATATTACCCTTGCAGTGAAACTCCCTTGAGTGGCTTCCTTATTCTGTGCTGCCCACCCAAGGCTCTGTACCTTTCATACAGCGGAGGTGAATAAAAAAAATGAAAAAACCTGATAATCTGGAAGGGGAGGAAACAATAGAGACTAAGGAAGAATTGGAATTAGCAATATGTAGTAAAAAATGTGAAAAATGAAGTGACTTCAGAAGCCACGAGGGAGGCAAAGCAAAGAGAAGAACGCTCCTTTGGTGTCACAGCTAAGGGTTGCAATGCGTACGACACCAAACTGGTGGCTGATACTCTGAAAATATGAAAAAAACCAACAATGAATAACCAAGGCTTTTCCCCTGGTTTTAGTCTGCATCTCAGCCAGCGCACCCAAAGAGTCGAAGGAAATCAGTAAACCTACATAGACTCCTAGATGCTTGCTATGACTGTCTTTGGTTGAGACTAGATCCGGATCTCAGTTATATTAATGGAAAGATTACCTCAGATTGCATTTTATCAGCCTGACCGTGTATTTTCTGCCTCAAACTGTACAAAGCCATTCCTGACAATTTTAATATTTTTTTCCGCAGCCAGAGTCAAGTTGCTCTTGGAGAGTGAGAAGATAATCCACTTCAGTTGCGTAGAGGATCAGACAGTCACATAAATGCAGGTATGTTAGCTTTTGAGGTTTGGTTTTGTTTGTTTTTCGGTGGGAGTATTAAGTTCGTAAACTGTAGAATTGGTGGTTTGGGCTTCTGTTATTAATTGAGCTAAAGCTTAGTAAAACATGGAACACAGACCCCACAATACATGGAGTATGTGTTCATCTGTTTCCTTCTGGCTCTTTCTATTTAAGCACTGCGTATAAAATGCAACACGCATTTTCTTTTGAGTCAGAGCTGTCCCGTATGCTTTCTCGGCAGTCTAAAAGTTATTGTGTTAAACCTGCTCGTGCTACCCTTTCCTTCTGGAGACAGAGAGAAGTAATAATAAAAAGTAAGTCTCCAATAAAAGCTCATCTCACCATGACACGTTAAGTATCGGGAGTTTAAAAAACAAAGGGTGAGAGGGGGGAAAACCATCAGAAATATTTAGCTGTTAAGGAGATTGTAAAAATAGAAGCTAACCTTTTTTTTAAAGGAAATATAAATCGTACTGTTTATATTACCCAGCCTCAAGTATTGTTTTTCAGTCAGTTAGGTGCTTAAGGATGTGAAAGTTATTCCTGCTTTACAGTAAGAAGAGAAACCTTCTGGAATAGTTGTGGAACCACCAGAACAGAAGGGAATGATTCGGAACAGAGTTACCAGAAACCATCGACATTTCTTTTTTCACTTTTCCCCTCATTTGTGAAAAGTACTGATTTTGAATAATCAGATTCCCAATGTGAAGACTTGGAGAAATGCTGCGCCTAGCCCATCATAGCATGCAGTAGGCTTATTAAGCAACGGATTTGTCTTCTGACAAATACCCAAACTCTTCTTCGTATTTCGCTTAACTGTTCTTCCTCTGCTTTCAGTATCTAAACGTAAAAGAAGATTGCAAAGCCATGGCTTTCTGTGCAAAAATGAGGAGCACAAAGAAGAGCGAAGTAAATCTGGAAGCTCAGCATCAGGGTTTAGAAATACTTTTCTACCTGCAAGATAAAGATCCCATTTGTTACACGGGTGGCGAGTTTACCTCGGAGGAGCTGTGCATTGAAGCTGCCCAGAGGTGTTGTGAGTATATGGATTTTATATAAGTTCTCAGTGACGAGGCTTGGCAGTATTGAAAGTGATGTGTCCTCCTTTGCATGTGAGTCAGTGCTTGTAGAAGTATGCGTGTGATGTAGTCTAGGATGGAAACCTTTGCCAAAGGCGTGTTTGGGCGGTTCTTAAACTGTTTGGAGTGGAAGAAATGGTGAGAGAGACAGTCTTAAGATTCACATAAAGTAATGATTTCCCACCCTGCTTACAGGTACTGATTTTCTCATTTTGGTGGGATGGGATTAGGCTTCTTTTAGGAGAAAAGGAGACACAATATACAGATAAGTTAACACAAGGCTGTTTTACCTCGTATACTAGTTGGTAAGCCTGACAAGTTCTGTCCCATGTGATAAAACATTTTGGAGAGGGCTAATGAGAAAAAAAACAATGCTACTTTTGAGAACCCATTAGATACTTTCCCTGTTTCATTTTTTCTTTTGTTACCTGACATTTCTTTGCAGAGTTACTCTATCAGTAGTACTAATAATTCCCCAGTTACAGTTAACCCAGCTGTGCACAATTGTGGTAATACAGAAATGTATAATGAAGACTTCTTGCTTTGTCACTGTGGTCCTTGACTCAGCAAAATATTTGAATATGTATATATAATTCCACTGGAATCAGTGGATTTAATCTGTGGTAGAGCCTCATGAACGTGGGCCCCGGTGCACGGTGCGAACCCACGTACTGTGCGACTCCTCCTAGTAATTTCTATCGGAAGCTTAAAGCCTTTGAAGAAATGAATTAAAGTGACCTTTCCTTAAGGGAACTTCCTTCTGCCTTCTCTCGCTTTTCGCTAAGCCTACAGCACACGGCAGTGAGGTACCCACTCATGGGCAAAGCCTTACCCATTTCAGCGAGCCCACGATGCTGGTCTCTGCTGTAAATCACAGCTTGAATAGTTAAACCACGGATGACACCAACGTTCTGCTTGTTGCCCTGCAGAAGGCAGCGGCTGCCCAGCCCCATCTTCTCGTGAACTTTGCAATTAGGCTGTTCAGTTTTTATTTCCTTGGCTTCCCTGCTTCCCTTCTGCTCTCTCTCCCCAAGTCACAGCAGAAATGGTTTCACTGAATTCTGCAGGACCTCAACAAAATTGTATTCTGTTCTATTTTAAAATGCTGCAGTGCTCTCTGGAACAGAGCTGTCTCCCTGAGCGGGGCTTTGGCAAAAAGGTACTGCCTCCTATTGAGCAGGAAACTGAAGCAAGGAATTCAAACAACAGTAGACCCGTAAACATACCGTAGCCTGTTTTAATCTGGGATGATGTAAATGCAAGAGTTAACGCGGGCCAGCCTAGACATACAAGTCAAAGTCTGTTCTTTGTTGGAAGACCCTCTGTTGAATGAGCAAAGAATGGAAAAATGACACGTTAAAGCTTTCTGCGTGTGTCCTAATGAGAAGGGGATGTTCATCCTTTCATTAGAACCTGCTCTTTCAGCTGTAGGAGTAATATTTATTAATAAAGGAAAACCGAGAACAAAGCTGTACTGCTGAGTGGTTTTGTTAAAACACCCATTTTTGTGATCTGGAAAAAGTGAAGATTTTTAAGTCGTTTCCTCCTAAGTTCAGACCTTTGGCGAAGTCAGGATTTTGGAATAAGTTTAATGTGAGAAGTAGCTGAAATGATCTGCTGTTTAATACACGATAAAACCAGTGGAGTGAACCAATGCACAGCTTGCAGTTCCACTTTAACTGTAACTTTCTAGTGTTTGTTTTAAACTAATCCCAGTATCAGTTGCTTTTTACCGTCTGTTTTGCAAGATCAGGTATTTGCTTTATGCATTTATGTTTTTGAGGTGTGTATACATATTGTAGCCTTGTGATTCATACGTTTGTTTACTTTTCTCTGGCAGCTATATCTCCTCTCTGCCATAATCTCTTTGCCCTCTATGATGAAAACAAAAAACTCTGGTATGCACCAAACAAGGTCTTTAAGATAGATGAAAAAACATCACACCGGCTCCATTATCGAATGAGGTAAGTGCAAACCCCTGAAAAATGATTCCTTAGCCATACGTGGATGCTCTAACTCTTACTACTGAACTCACCGAAGAAGCAGGAAAGCAAAACCAAAAGAAGCAGCTTGCTTTTCACAGCGTAGATAAGAGATTAACAGGAAAAGCTTAAAATGTCTTCTTATTTTCTTTTCATCTTGCTATATAACCTTGAAACAAGCCCCGGAAGTTGGAAACCCACAAGAACCTGTGTCCGCAAAGCTGTAGGTGATCGAACTAGCTTAAAGCTAAGTTGAAAAAAATGGCTCAAAAATGTCATTTTGTTACGTCAGTATTTTGCATGCTTCACTTTGCATTTGAAGTGTTCAAAGCGAACCATACTCCCGCTGAAGTCGGTGGGAATTTTACTATTAACTTGAAAGGAAAAAGCAACACGCTATTGCTTTTGAAATGCTTTTGAAATTCTCCTCTAGGACTGTGGGGGAGTCGGTGTGACCTCGCTGTGGGTGGCACACGCCAGACTGGAGAAAGCGACGGAAGATAGAAACCGTTGTTCCCAGAATCTTTATCCAACACGTACCATCAGGTTGAACTTCAGGTGGCGTTCTTAAAATACAGCACGTAGCCCGTTGAGGTTTCTGGGGCTGAATGGGTAGAGCAGCCCTCATCCACTGGACAATGAAAGCGCTAATGCTGACAGCTCTTGGGCACGCTCACCTGCTCTACCCAAAGGAAGGGTGTCCTTCTTTCAGGATTTGCTAGAAATCTAATTCTGCACATTATGCTGCCTTCTTTTTTTTTTTTTCTTTTATTATTTTTATTTTGACTTTTCTTCTTGCATCAATATGAGCTTTACGCGTATGATATAGGAGAAAAATAGAATGAGCTTTGCTTGCAGCAATAATTAGTCTAGAAACTTTTCCCATTTTCCTAAAGCAAGTCCATGGATCATTTCTGTTGGTTCTTCAAGGTGCAGCTGTAAGAAAATAAGCTTTTACGTAATATTCCCTCTTTGCCTTAAAATGTGATACATACACAGTTAGTTTGGGCTATAGAGAAAAAAACTTCAAGTGGTAATACAGCATTTTAACGGCTTTTTCCTGATAATCTCTAGTTAGACAATATGATTTGTATGTGCTAATGAGAGAAACGGCATGTGCGAACCCCAGGTTGTGCATCCAAACCATTTCCTAGGCTTGTTGGAGAATAACAACCACTTTGCTTATGCAGATACAAAGACAGAGCTTTGAAAATGTGATCTTTAACTGTACGGTCTTTCAATTCTGATCACGTTTGTGCCGGACCGGTGTTGTTATTGTTGTCTGATGAACTGAAAAATTACTGACAGTCAACAAAAATATCTTTGCTTTTCAAATAATTATAATACCTATTTTTAGGAGAGGAAGAGGATATTACAGTCTTTTCTTTTTTTCTTTAACACAGTCTGTTAGTGGTGTTAATGACTTAACCTCGACTAATCTCAGATTTAAACAGCTGTGATTACGTTTGGCAGATAAACGCCGTACAATAACGGCATTGAGTGACTCTCTAAAAGAAGCTCTGAGGACTCTAATGGCCTCTTACAGAGCATTAAGTGCCCTTTCTTGCTTTAAGAGATCAGCCAGATCAACCATATACTGGATAATAAAAGAATTTTCTTGGTATAATCTGAGTCGGAGGCATTTTCCCCTGATACTGAAATTCTTTGATGTGGTCTGCTTTTCTGGTATTTTAAAAATGTCGTTGTGGGAATTTAATCCTCTGATTAGATGCTGGTTTTAACTCAGTTCTTCAAAAATAGTTTCTGCTGTGTTTGGTGTTTATTTGTTTCTTGTTTGGGTGAATGATGAGAGCTCTCTCCAGGTTCTCTTTCCTTCCTACTGCATCTGACCTGCCCGGGGTGGGGGGAACACCACTCGCTTTAAAACTGCTGGGACACCTCCCTCGCAGAGATCTTCTTTGCCTGCTCATAACGCTATCAAATTTTAGGTGTACAGGCAAAATTACTCTATGCTGAACTTTATTTTCCCAAAATGCTTCTGTTCTACCATTTTATATAATGAAGCTGGAAAACGCCCTGCTTTCTGTGTTTAAAAGTTACGGCGGTTTATTTTTTTTATGCTTTAGAGTTGGGATTTGACGTTTGGCAGGGGCATCGCTTTTGTCAGGTGTACTTCATGCATGAAAATTGGCAACCTTTGCGTCAATAATATGTATTTAAAATAATTTCATATGCATTTAAGAAGAGACTATATGAAATCTAAAGATTCCCGTCTCCCTAGGAATAGTGGAGTGTATCGGTGAAGTGATATTTTCCTTTCTTTCATTTCTGATCTGTTGTGTGTCTTGGCTTGGGCATCTGAACTGAGAGCAGGGCTGGGGACTGAAAAGTTATGAGCAATACAGGATTGTGAAACCGTTCTCTGAATGAATATTGTTTGTTCTGAGCTGTGCAAGAGGCAGAATTCCTCTTGAAAAAGGAAAATGGTCTGGGCTTGTTTAAGAGTGCAGCGTGTTAGACTGCGTATAATCATTCAGAGACTAAATCATTTTTATGTGGACAACCTTGTTTCTGAAATGTCATTACATTGATAGGTTTGTTTTAGTCATGCCCTATTGAGATTATATATATAAAATGAAGGTATGTGACTGAGTAGTTTCAAATGCTTCTAGATGTTTGATCTTTGTGCCGCTGCTGAGAGCTTTAGATTTGGTTTCCAATTGTTCAGACTTCCCGTCCTCCTCCTCTCCCCATCAGATCTGTGCCAGCTGGTATACTTTTGGTAATACTTTAAAAGGACTTTCTTTTCACTGGAAGCTTTGTAACTAGCCCTATATTTCTTTCACTTGCCTCAAGGTTTAGAAAAATAAACACTCTACAACATAAGAAACCACAGTATTTTGTAATATCCTGGACTAATTAGCACACCAGCTGATGGAGGAGTTTAACCGTTCTGTGGCTGGGTTGTGCTCAAGCCAGAAGTAGGAGTGTTTCTTGGCATGGAGAAGGGACCCAAGACACGTGTTTTTGGAAACTCTGGAAAGAAGGACTCTGAGAGCTGCGCCGGGGGAGAGAGAACAGCGGGTTCCCCTCCAGCATTTCCACCACTCCTCGGCCAGATTGAAGGGCAAAACTGCCCCTTCCCGGGGGTGACCCGCTGGGGCTGACTCCCCAGATCCCCCCCGCTGGAGTGTCTGCCTTGGGCTAAAGGGGGAAAGATCCTGAAATCAGGAGCGCGCAGTCTCCTTTCCAGCTCCTCTGCAGGGCTTCGGAATTGGAAAGCTTGAGCTCCCGTTTCTGTTTGTGAAAGTGGAATAGTAATAATCTGTCTCCCCCTTACCACAAGTGCATCGGTCTCTGCAAGGCAGAGACTCCCCTTCTTTCTTTATACGGTCCCTCAAACAATGGGGCTCTAATTTTCATTGTAACTTATGAGTGTTGTCTTAAACAGTGCAGTTTAGTGGGGAAAGGAGCAAATCCTCCTCTCAATTACAAACAATACGCGATACCTTGCCCATAATTATTTTCAGGAAATACCAAAAGAATTGGCGTTATTAATTATCACTAATCTTATAAAGGAGCATGCGGAAACCAAGTAATTTCCTGGAGGCAGAAGGATTTGCTTTGCTTTGCTTTTTGTGCTTCAACCGAAGGAGTGGTGCGCTATCTTACAGTACTTGTCAGGATGCGTGTTGCTGTTCCTGCTCATGCTATAGATACATGCTTTTTGGGGGACTTAAAAAGACCTACCAAAAAGAAAGGATGGAGAGAAACACTGGGCAGAAGGTCTCATCTCTTTAAATTTAAAAAGATGTAATTTGATATATAATTCTTCATTTGAACGGCCAGTTTACTGTACAGGTAACACGTGTGATTTGGAAACGTGGTGCTGAAGTAGAAGTACTAATTTTGGTTTGCTTTTGAGATCCTGACTCTGCACTGAGGCCGATACACACCAAGCTCAACCACTGCAGAACCGGGGCTTAATCCGTGAACTCCCATTCTGGTCAGAGACAAGTCACGAAGATGTAGTCACATATTTCAAAACGCCCAGTTTTGCATGCGGGTTGTTCCGCACCGTAGCGTTTGTAAGCGTTTGCCAGTTGACTTGCTGTCTTCCTCTCTTCCAGGACATGTCTCTTGACGTTTTTATTGTGCTATATTTGAAAGTAAACTGCTTGGTCAACATAGTGATTTGTTACTTGAACAGATTTCTTATTTGTAATCTCAAAATATGTTCATAGATTATGAGGTAGTTTATCTATTCAGCTTTTTCCTTCAATACAGAAAACATGTATTTCAAATTGTGGACTTGGATATACCCATCACGTGCCTCAACATTTTCTACCTCAAATCTTAGGTTTTTTCCATTCAACTTTTTCTTTACAACTTCTTTTAAGTGCAGTGTCTATTAACATTCACATTCATTTGTCTTTTTCTTGTGTAAAGCTGTTTGGTCCCAAAAATTCTTTGTGATTTTGATCACATATGTAGGTAGTCATTAAAAACTTCGCTGTCGAGATGTCATGGTGATGTGAAACAAATTACGTGATGCTTATGGTGGTCATTGTCTATCAGAAATATCCCTTTGTATTAATGCAATAATATATCTATACAATGCAGTAATTCTGCATTGTGTGCTCGTGCCGAATGCTCCTCTGGAATTCGATTGACATATTCTTCTAGAAATCATTCCTACTTAGCAGTTGGGTAAATCTGTTCTGCTGTAACCTTTTAATTATAAGTAGTTTGCGATCACGTGCAAGGCATGAACCTTTGGAAAAGGCACATGGATTCAAACCAGATTTAACTGAACTTTACCTGATTTCAATGTTACTAGAACCCAGATAAACACAGATTTCTGGAATAATTTAGGCAAAGATTTCTCAAAAGGTGCTAACAGAGCTTGAATTCAAAGTTTTTATTAACTTTCAGTAGATGCCAACTCCTCTAGCGGGTTTTTAATTAAATAGCTTTGGGTGAAGATAGGAGTAAAAAGCTTGTTTGTAATGTACACAGGAGATTGTGCCGCTTTAAAAACGGGTGACTTGAATTGGTGCCTTTTTCACCAGCTTCATCCGAAACCAAAGGGAAGCAGAAATTCCAGGGAGCGAGGCATGGCCGAGTTCTTCCCTGTGCCTGAGGAGGAGGTTTAAGTCTTGCTCACGCTTTAGATGAGCCATTTTATCTAGGAATGCAAGTGCGAGCTGTTGGTTAATGCCCAGTAGAGGCTTCACGCTCTCTTACGCTGCTCAAGCAAAGTCAGAGGTGATGGAAACGTACCTGTCATCTGAGCGGTGCCTTCTTGTTCGATTGACTGCAGGGGTGCGACAGGCAGTCAGTCATGGTGTTGTGAGTTAAGAGTGAGCTACTGTTGAGTGGAAACGCTGAAGACCTTTGACTAATACATCGTTTTTTCCCCAATTCCTCAGGCCAGGCTTGCAGTTTCAGCAGCGGGCCGCTTTAAGTTGCAGCCTCAGGGCGGAAGATTGATGGATTTTTGACTTGTAACTGGTTTTCTTTTAAGAGTTTAAATTGTGCATCTAATGTAAATGGAGGATTTCCCTTGAAGTTTTTAAAGTTTATTCCTCTTTTCTTGCAAGGTACTACTTTACAAACTGGCATGGGACTAGTGAAAGCGAGCCCTCGGTGTGGAGGCATTCCCCAAGGAAGGCAAAGAACTCTTACGAGAAGAAGCTGGCTCCGGAGGGGACGCCTATACTTGATGCAAACTCCTTAGAATACATCTTTGCACAGGTAGGAGGTTGCTTACAAGTATCTCTGCCCTTATAGTCACACAAAAACTATCTTATTAAGTAGAAGCTGCTTTAAAGACCTACTTTCAAACCCTTAAAGTACACGTAACCTTACCTGTTCGTATTGATAAGTGTTTTCTTCGTACTTCTGCGTGGTGGAGAGAAGAGAATTTGCTACGTGAAGAACAATCTACCCCTATGCAGAAGGTGTAGAGAAACTGTCTATCTCACAGTCCAAAAACGGCTGTATTTTTATTTTTCTTTCCTCCCGTTGTGCCTCCCACTTGTTGGCGGTACACGCAGCACCCTGGACGTGGCCAGTAAGCAGGGCCCCTACTTCAGAAAGCTTGTGTTCTTGTACAAACAAGTTCATATACACACAAATGATTTTGCAAACGAGAAGCTGTCTGGTTTCGTCAAAGAAATGGAAAGATTGAAGTTGACAAAAGCTTGTGAAATGGGCAAATTAAATGCGCCGCAGAAAAACATGTTTACTGTTGATTCTGAGTATAGTTACTGCAGAATTTTCAGTCTTTGAAATAACGGTTGTGTCCTTCAGAAAAAGAGAGAGCATGAAGCTGTTCCAGTGGATCCCTTTGTTTTGTTGTGAAACCACAATAAAATGCCAAGTTAGCTACAGCTGCGTGTGCATTTTAATGGTACCACTTGCACTCTAAAGTAATAAAATAAGCAAATATTTTTTTCTGTGTAATCAAATTAACGTATGCCTTATTTCGTATGAACGTTCTTGTGTATATGTATGCAACTCTGCAAAATCACTGTTTGAAAACACGCTGCAAAACTGGTTTTTGTTCTTTCCTTTTTTTCCCCTTTTTTTTCCTTTTTCTGAGTGCCAGCAAAAAGAATGAAACCAAAACCAAGCTGCGGAATGAGCAGGGAGCCTACTGATTTTGTCAGATGATATTGTATTAAGCAGAATTTTACCTTTGGGTAATAACACTTTTTAAAAAGTCAAACAGGAAAACACTAGTGCTTGTGTAAGGCAACAGAAATGTCTTTGCTCTTTGGTAACCAAATATTTTTGAGACTGTCCCAGAGCAAGGCGGCTGCCATGGAATTTGCAATCTTGGCTTTGAGATGGGGCTTAGAGACCGAGTGCATGGGGATCATAGAGACACCAGGTGATGAAGGGCAGAGAAAAAGCAGAGACACAAAATTTTTATTGCGTACCAGAAAACATCATGGTGATGGTGCTGGAGGGGTGGTCCTTTCTTTAGTTAATTAAAAAACAAGTGAATTTTTGGTGGGCTAATGTATGGAAGAAGGGGACGGGGGGTTTGTAAGTGTCTGAGCAGTGCAGGTGTTCTACCTGCGCGTCTACACACGTTCTTGGTGAAAGCCGCAACGCTGTGGACTGCATGTGGGATGGATGTGCTGTGACGATCCACCTGGTCATGCCACTTGTTCCACAAGCTGTCATTTTAAAAGACTTCAGCCAGGCACAAACGTTGGTGTTTCTTCGCAAACAGGCAGGGTTTGCGGGGTGAGTAGTGCTTGCCTGTGTTTCTGTTTCACTGGTCTAAGAGAAGGTTTCATCCATTGCACAGCTCTTCCCTTCTTCTCCTACCCCTTCCGTTCCTGGCTTTCGTTTTTGGGTGACTCTTCTTGCTCAAGGAGAGCCTGCGACCTTGTGATATATTGCTTGCTCATAGACAAACGATGACAAATACCAAATCTGGCAGCTTTCTTTTTTTGCTTCCTATTAAGGGTCAGTATGACTTAGTGAAAGGCCTGGCACCAATCCGCGATCCTAAAAATGATCAAGAGGTTCATGAAATTGAAAATGAATGTCTGGGGATGGCTGTCCTTGCAATCTCTCACTATGCCATCAAGAGAAATGTGAAGCTTCCGGAGCTTCCCAAAGATATCAGGTGAGCTGGGGAAACTTCTTTGTCACTGTTGGGTCTGCTGCGCTTCTCTTCCAGAAGGGCTTTTTTAAGCATTTTACCTTCCGGGGTCTGACTGTACAGGTGTTACAAGCTCCAACACTACTAGCGCTAAGTGGGTCTTCCTAATCTTGTCGATATGTATTAGAAAACCTGATTTTTTTTCTCGTCTGGAGAGTATTTGAAATCCATGCAGCTCGTGCAGCCAGCACACTGATGTGTTGGGTACCAGTTGACTTGCTGTAAATTCGGGGTTCTGGCTCAGTAGGTTCAGAAATGGCAGTGTTGTTAAGTGGCAACCTAATGAGAAAACGGTTAGAATAACTTGTTTTATCGATTTGAGTGGGCTGCATCCATCTGACTAAAAAGCTTTCTGATAAGGTTATTATTTGAATTCCTGTTGGCTATTGATGCTGCAAACCACCGCTACGGTACCAACCGCACAGTGGTTTACCGCATCTTGTTCTCTGTAACTTTCAAAGTAAGGCAGTTGCACATTTTAGAAAGCTAAAACTTTAGGAGACAACAGTATTAACTCATAGCATTGTTTTTCTTTCTAGTTATAAGCTTTACATTCCGGAAACTTTGAACAAGACTATCAGACAGAGGAATTTCTTAACCAGGATTCGGATAAACAATGTTTTCAAGCATTTCCTTAAAGAGTTTAACAACAAAACCATTTGCGACAGTAGCGTGTCGCCGCGTGATCTGAAAGTTAAATACTTATCAACAATGGAGACCTTGACTAAACATTATGGAGCAGAAATTTTTGAGACTTCGTTTTTGCTGATTTCGTCTGAAAATGAAATAAATAGATTTAACTGTGGAGATAATGAGAACGTCCAACTATATGAAGTCATCGTAACAGGAAACAATGGAATTCAGTGGAGGCTCAAGCCAAATGTAAGTATCCCTCGATAAATGGGAAATAGAAGATTGCTTTTGGGGGTGTAACAACTGTTGAAAAACGGTCATGATCTTCAGACACTGCAGATCAGCTTTTTATTGAAAGGGCTTCTTTCATAGGATTATGCAGGTTGGAAGGGACCTCAGGAGATGTCTAGTCCAACCCCCCCCATTCAGGTCTAGCTTTGAGGTCAGGCCAGGTTCCTCAGGGATTTATCCATTCTGAGCTTGAAAACTTCCAAGGATGGACACTCCACAACCTCTGTGGGCAACCTGTTCACCAGGCAAAGTAAAGACTGTACTGTATCTGCCAGACCAGACACAAGTCTTGAAAGATCAATGTCTGGGGAGGCCCTCTTGTCTGATAGTGCCCTCAAAGTCTGATAGTGCTTTTTGTGTATGTAGCACCCCAGGTGCCGTGCTTGCTCATGCTCCTAGACTTTTCATGAATAAATTAAAATATAGTGACATTAAAGCTAAGCTTTCTCACGTCAGTGATATTTTATATGTTGTTTCTTGTTTCAGTGCTGCTAATTGAGGTCACTTTGCTTAACCTCTTCTGTATTTGGTGTACAAAAATATTAAATATGCTCTAGGCTTGAAGAGGTTATGGCACATTCTACAGTTTTTCTCCACATATGATACTTGAACAAATAGTCCTCTTTTTGCTTGCCGCAGTTCCCCACAGTGATGAGAACCCTACTGATAGCTATCTTTTCTAACACAAAAAGTATTGTGCTCCACTCCATTTAGATGTACTCTAACTATCTCTATCTCTGACGGAGAATTTCTGGTTTAAACGACAGTATTAATGGGGGGGAGGGAAGGAAGAACTGTTATTTGAGCAGAGGAGCTTGCAAGAAGCACAGCCTGTTTCTTGTAAGGCTCCTGTTTTCTGCTGATTTATAGATTATATTTATTTAAATGCCCAAACCAAAGACTTTCATCTTGGTGAGAACCTGTCTGTGACTAGCAGGAAGCTTTGCTCAGCCTGAACATTTATCTTTTTTAAATAAGTAATTACTAATAACTTTCAGCAATTTTTCACCTCTAAGATGCGCAGCTTCGTTGTGGTCTGTGCGCAGAACTTCATCTGCTGTCGGCCGTTCAGGCGTGCAGCGCGAGAAGGATGTGACTCTGGCTTTTGGGCTGGGCTCTGGGAGAGTATTTCAAGGGCACAATTTAGAAATTTCAGTCGAATCCTTTCAGCCCTGTACTGGTACTAAAATTATCCCTAGCGTATCAAGAGAGAAGTAAGTCGCCTGGCTAACGACTGCTTGCTTTCATTCTCATGAAAACCCTCTCTTGGACAATTCTTGATAGAAGAATACACCGAACATGTAAATGAATTGATAATTCAGTGCAAAGAGCATTCAAGAATGAAATAGTTGTGGAAGATTAATTTGTCGTGAATTTTCGTTTTAGAGTAAAAACACTGTGCTGAAAAAAAATGAAATGTTTTTATTAGTATACTTTTATCCAAAATATATTTGCAGTCTGTACAGACAGAGAAAGAGAAGAAGAAAAAATCTGACAGCAAAAACAAAAAGGATGAAGAAAAACACAAAATTCGAGACTTGTGGAACAATTTTTCCTATTTTCCTGAAATCACCCACATTGTCATCAAGGAGTCTACAGTTAGCATTAACAAGCAGGATAACAAAAGGATGGTAAGAACCAAACCTTGGGTAGGTTGCCCTCCCATGGGAAGCTGTAGTGCCACAGTGGTGTTGGGCAACAGGTGACAACCTCCTTGAGGAACGTTTTCTAATGGGACTCGTAAATACCAGTTGAATGTGCTGTCCTCAACACTGTACAGATGCGAAAAGCAAGAAGTTGGTGGGCATGGTTGTTTCTCTACGCTTGTTATTGCATACCATCATTGCCTGGTGGCCTCCTGGGTACGCTTCTCAGCCTGTGGCCGTCCTCTGTACAGCCTGGAGAGTCAAAAGCAGCATCAAGAAAGAGGAGCTCAGCAAGGATGGCAGAGAGGAGGCAAATGCAGAGAGGACCTGGGAGAGAAAGAGAGGAGGGTCGGTTTATAGATACCCAATTTTGGTGTCCTAACTGATTCTTCTTGCTGTGGGCTGCCAGCTGTTAGAGTTTGGACAGGAGCTGCCAGAGTGCCCTTGGCTTCAAGTCCAACATGACTGCTCTGGTCCTGGGCTTGTGCCGTTTCACAAAGGCTGGCACAAGGGTTTGCCTTACAGATCTCGCGTAGGGTTACAGCAGAACACGTCACGCCAGAGAGAGAAAGTTTCTAGCCAGTAATGAGTGGGGAGGATAGAGAACAGTCAGTGTTGGCTCCCTAAATATACGTATGGTTTTCTGTCATAGGTTTCTGGACAATTTTTTAGCCACCCTTTGCAAAAATTGCTCGATATTAAAACACTGCTGAAATGTTTTAACAGGACTTGAAGAATTCTTTACTAAAATATCTTTTTGTTGTAGGAATTAAAACTGTCCTCGCATGATGAGGCGCTGTCGTTTGCATCGTTGATAGACGGATACTTCAGACTTACAGCAGATGCCCACCATTACCTCTGCACAGATGTGGCTCCCCCACTGATTGAGCACAACATAAAGAATGGATGCCATGGACCCATTTGGTTAGTAAAAATGATTTTTATTGTTCCACTTGAATAATTAGGCATAGAATCACAGGATGGTTTGGGTTGGAAGGGACCTTAAAGATGATCCAGTGCCACCACCTACCTCCCACCAGCCCAGGCTGCTCAAAGCCCCGTCCAGCCTGGCCTTGAACACCTCCAGGGTTCAAGGTTCAATGCTCTAATACTGCTGCATAGTGAATCCATTGAGGAAATCTGACATTTGGAAGGCTGTTAGTTCCCAAAATGTTGTAGAACAACTTAGTTTTGCTAAAGATTATATTGAAAACATGCCACTGTTTCTCTCCATATCAACTTACTCTTCTATAGAATCAGTTTTTCCTCACTATAGGAGTATTTTGAGGCTTAGTTCACTAATAGCTATAAAGGTCGTTGTCAGTTGAACAGATGGGAATATTTTAGGTAAACGGAGTTGAACTGTATCTACGCTGACCCTGGGAGTCCTCGGATGGATGAACAAGCCTTTGTTTTTTTCAATAGCTAACGACATTTTTTTCCCTTCTGCCCACCTTGTTGGCTTTTCCTTTTATGTTTGAGGGTGCAATTTACATAAAACTGAGAGCTTATGCGTGCACTGTGTTGGATGTGGAATTTCCCCATCAAGGATGCTAAGAGCTTAAGAAGTCGTTCTTCCCTTGCTCTGTGTAGCTAAATGTGACTGTGTGCAATGCGCTCAATTAAATCATGTTTTAATAATAATAGAAATATTTCTAAGTTGCTGTTACACATTTTTGTTCCAAATATAGGATTACTCTCCTGTGTATTTACTAACAATAGATTTGGGATGCAACTGCTCATTTGTTGGTTTTCCTCATTTGTACATGGACTCTTTCAGCACGGAATACGCCATCAACAAACTGCGGCAGGAAGGGAACGAAGCAGGAATGTACGTGTTGAGATGGAGCTGCACCAACTTCAACCACATTCTCATGACAGTGACTTGTTGCGAAGGCTCAGAGGTACGTCAGGTGTGGCGTTCCCAGCAGTAATCTGATAATCAGCTAAAAGACCAGCAGCTCCCTGTAATCCATGTTGATACATTTATGTGCTTTAGGGCAGGCACCCTTGTCTTTGTTTGATAGCCGGTGCGGCAGAAGATTGATAATTGTACTCGGAGCTTCATTTTCGCCAGACCCTTGTGCTGTCTCTACAAATACGCTGTATCTACGTTACATCCAGAACATTTCCATTCATAGCAATAAAACTGTGCATGGACACGATTGAAATTGAGCTTTTAAAACTTATATGGTGTGAGAATGACATACAGAATTTGTCCATGCAACTTATCTCATGTTTCTTGAATGTGGATTTAATTATATGGATGTATTTCTGCTGACACACTGTGAAAGAACAGTGCATGAGGACAGTGGCCTTTACGTGTAGCGCGCCACAGAAGGGCACATACACACAGTCAGCTGCTGGAAGCTATTTTGTGAAAGATGAGTGATAAGTGAAAGCTGATGAGATGGGATAGGTGAGAAAACCGGTTAGAAGCAGAAAGAAAGAATGCAGAAACTGCACAGAAGTTTGAATTTTACTGACCTCAGTTGGAAGTTTGCAGCTGACTCGCTAGTTTGGGGAAGATATTTAAAGCGTTCACACGAGAATAATGATAACATAAAGACATAGAAACTGTTTTCCTTCTCTTAGAAAAAAGTGTTAATAGAATCAATCATAGAATCATAGAATCTTCATGGTTGGAAAGGACCTTTGAGATCATCGAGTCCAACCATACACACACACACAAAAAAAAACCCCAGACCCCTACAATCTCTGCCACTAGAGCATGCCCTGAAGTGCCACATCTAGACGTTTCTTAAACACCTCTAGGGATGGTGGCTCAACCCCCTCCCTGGGCAGGCTGTTCCAGGGCCTGACCACTCTTTCAGTAAAGTCATTCCTCCTAATATCTAACCTAAACCTCCCCTGCTGCAACCTCAGATTTCCTCTGGTCCTGTCATTCTTCACCTGGGAGAAGAGGCCAACACCCACCTCTCTCCACCCTCCTTTCAGGGAGTTGTGGAGGGCAATGAGGTCTCCCCTCAGCCTCCTCTTCTCCAAGCTAAACATGCCCAGCTCCCTCAGCCTCTCCTCACATGCCCTGGTCTCCAGACCCCTCACCAGCCTGGTCGCTCTCCTCTGGACACGCTCCAGCACCTCAACGTCCCTCTTGTACAGCGGGGCCCAGAACTGAACACAGCGCTCGAGGTGAGGCCTCACCAGCGCTGAGTACAGAGGCACCATCACTTCCCTGCTCCTGCTGGCCACGCTGTTCCTGAGACAAGCCAGAATGCTGTTGGCCTTCTTGGCCACCTGGGCACACTGCTGGCTCATGTTAAGCTGGCCGTCCACCAGCACCCCAGGTCCTTTTCTGCCGGGCAGCTTTCCAGCCACTCTGCCCCAAGCCTGTAGCGTTGCTTGGGGTTGTTGTGACCAAAATGCAGGACCCAGCACTTGGCCTTAGCGAACCTCCTACAGTTGGCCTTGGCCCATGGATCCAGCCTGTCCAGGTCCCTCTGTAGAGCCTTCCTACCCTCAAGCAGATCAACACTTCCACCTGGTTTGGTGTCACCTGCAAACTCACTGAGGGTGCACTCAATCCCCTCATCCAGATCATTGATAAAGCCATTAAACAAAACGGGCCACAAAACTGAGTCCTGAGGGACACCACTGGTGACCGGCCGCCAAGAGGATTTCACCCCATTAATCACAACTCTCTGGGCACAGCCATCCAGCCAGTTTTTAACCCAGCGAAGAGTACACTTGTCTATGCCGTGATTCGCCAGCTTCTCCAGGAGAATGCTGTGGGGGACGGTGTCAAAGGCCTTACCAAAGTCCAGATAGACAACGTCCACAGCCTTCCCCACATCCAGGAGGTGGGTCACATGGTCATAGAAAGAGACTAGGTTGATGATGGGGTCAAGAAGGGACATTTGAAACAAGAAACAACAAAATGATGAAAAAAACCTCTTGGAAGTAATAGTCATCTCAGCATTGATATTTGGTTCATTGTCTGTAGACATTTGGAAAAAACCTATATGATCAAGACTGCCTTCTGACAGACAGGGCAACTGAGGCACTGAAACAAGAAATGGATTTTGTCTCGGAAATGATTCAGCCTCGTTCATGAGGCTTAGAGAGGAAAGAGAGAGCGGAGCTGCAGCACGGTAGAGGTGAGGGAGCAGGAGTAGAGGGTAGAACTTGAAAGGGCACGGGCTTGAGAGAGGTAAGTATGAAAGTTCAGTCATTCTTCCTCGCTACAGTTGAATGAAACTGGAAGGTGTGAACAACAGCCTGAAATCTTGTTTCACTTGTTGGACAGTCTGGGTTGTGAAAGGGAGTTGTGCTATTTTTAAGTTGAGATTTCAAAAGGGGTCCAGATTCTGCAATTCTTGTGAAGAGAAAATTCCTTCTGAAGAGTCGGGGCTTCTGCATGCTCTCAGGCTCTGCAAAACTCAGAAGCCACAACTGGGCTCGTTGCATGATGGCATCTTTATGTTGCTCTTCTTCCACTATATGTTGTTATGAGCCTTCCTGGGACTGAAGGTTGTAGGATTTTAGGGCCTTTTTCTAGTTCGTTGGAGTTTGATTAGAGGACCCTAGCTCAGGAGCAAGTGATTAACTGGTCCTCTCTGTAACTTCAAAGGCTTTTGGGAAGCTTTTATGGCTTTAAAACATTCTTTAATTATTATATTTCACTTTTTTTTTTTTCTCTCACCCCTAATTGCAGATGATAAATAATTCAATCCAGTACAAGAACTTCCAGATTGAGGTGAAGAAAGGCGGGTACTTCCTACATGGTTCAAACAAGTCTTTCTCCTCCTTAAAAGAGCTGATGGATCACCTGAAAGGACAAATACTTCGGACAGACAACATAAGCTTTACACTGAAGAGGTGCTGCCAACCAAAACCAAGAGGTAGTCTGTCCTTTAAGAGAGGCAACGCACTTTGTTGTTGAAAGAAAACAAACTCCAGAAATAGGAGGCATTCTTAGCGTCTTTGGTTTGTTCTGTGTTCTTGTGCGAAGCTCTCTTGTCACTTAAAAAATTATCTGTAAAGTTTCTTCCTTCTCGGTGGAGGAGGAGTCTTGCCAAAAAGCAAAAGCAAGCACCGTGAACAAGGTTTTCGGGGTTTCCTTTCGGTGGTGCAAGCTCAGCACAGGATGCTCAGGGAGGTGGTGCTTCTCGTGAGCCTTGTTTGCGTGAATTTTTCAAATGACAGTGAGCAAAGTTCTGGCTTCCCTTTTTGCTCCTAAACAGCTGCAGTATCGCCGGCAGTATCGCCGGCAGAGGTGGAACTCTAGATTTGTTTGAAAAGCAAATGTCGCAGCTGACTCAGAGTCACGGGCTGACATGCTGCGGCAGAGCGGGGACTATATAAGGTTCTTCCTTTGCTCCACCGAGTCACGTATGCCAGGCGTCGCGTTGCCTTCCTCTAGCACAGGAGGGTTGCAACCTGCAGTGGTTGTTTGGTTTGAAGCTTGTTTCTCTCATCGTGAGCTGTTGTTTGCTCTATTAATCTTCCCGAAGCAGCAGGGAAGGCTCGGCCAGCAAGCGTTAGCAAGCAGAACAGCCTTGCAGTCAGTAAATCCATCTGTGAGGTCAGATTTTAGAGGGCTGGGACAGTCGTGCGTTTGTTCAGCTGTCAATGCCGACACTTAGTGAAATTGTTTGCTATAAGCTACAAGTGCCTTGCAGCTGAATTTTGTACGAAAGAGGAAACACAGTGGCATGGTTGTGTTGATCAGATAATGGTTTCCTGTTAGAATAAGGGGAATAACTGCGCGACGTTAATTACCTGCTTGTTCTGACGGATTTAGAGGAGAGTTGTCTGTAGATAGAGGCTGAGCTTATCAACACTTTGAAGCACATTGGTAATTGTCTAGAGCATGGAGAGATTATACTTTTTTGACATTTTGATTACATTTTGACAGCTGTGTTTGGAATAAAATAGGACGAGTCAAGGAGTTGACTGCACACTCCAGCTTTTCATTGGCATTAGTTACAGTGGGACCCAGGGCATTATCTGTGCTGCTCCCTGTTCTTTCTCTTCCCCGTTTTGTTTTTCCTTCTTTTTGAGTCTATTTAATTGGCTATTCACAAAGAAGTTTAGGGGATGCAGAAACGGAGCAGTTTTCCCGGCGTACGGTTCATTACTGATTGTTTTCAGAGTGCTAGATCACGGGTTCGCCCCGACGCACACGTTCTCCGCACAGTAATGGGAAGGCCAGATGCACCCAGGCATCTAAAACCATTGTGGTGTAATAAATAATGCCTGCCGTCAAACACAGGAAGGCAAAATCCGTGTGCAAGACTTTGGGATCCAACCGTGCCTCTCCCTGACCAGGAGCAGGGTGGAGGAAGCTTTTGAGTCTTTTCCTTCTGTTCGTTTCCCATTCCCCCGTTTAATTCCAGTGCTCTGGAAACAGGCTGTTAGTGTTTCCCAGAGAGCAAGACATTTTCAAGGAGGTAAAGAGAGGAAACGAGACTCCAGCTGCTCCTCACCCGTCTGCGCACTGGAAGGGAGAGGTACCTGTTGGCAGGAGGGAGCGTGTGGTTTTTTCACTTACTGTACAGCAGAGATGTTTCCCCTTTCAGTCCCGGCTATTTTTCTGTGCAGGAAACACTATCAGTTGCTAAATATCAGCCCCAAGATGGCTAATATTAAGACTGTGTATATGATATAAAATATGTAGCTCTGCTTTAGTGAATTCTCTGTGGTAAGACAGAATATTAGTTACTTGAGCAGAAATTAAATCAGAGTTTCTTCTTTTCTCCCTCCTCCTCATTCATTTGGGGATTTACCTTGCAGTGAGCGTATACAATAATGTTACTGACTGAGAAGGATGAATGCAGTTATATTTGAAAAGCCTTAAAGACTATTTTCTTTCCCTGCCTTCCAGAAATCTCCAACTTGCTGGTTGCCACCAAGAAGGCGCAGGAATGGCAGCCCGTTTATCACCTGGGGCAGCTGAGTTTCCACCGAATCCTCAAGGAAGAAATCATACAGGTCAGGCAGCTGCTGAAATGCGTTTCTCTCTACTTATAAGTAAAGAAGTTTTAGAGCCCACCGTACCCAGTTAAGTAGTAGAAAATCCCTCCATTCCGGCTGGTTCTTCCATTCCCATTTCTCCTCATCACAACTTCGTTCGAATCTTTATTTGTATTAAAGCCTCTTATTGCAGAATCTAAATGTTTATATGTCTTGTGCGGAAGAAAGAAGAGAAGCTTCGAAGTAATGCCTTTCACTACAAATGGAATTGATGTTTGAGCAATTTTGTAATGCCTGTGGAAAGAGGTGCTTCTAAGGTCATTCTTAAAAAGTCATGAAAGTCTTAAGAGCTGATTTTCCTGGCCGGTTTGTTGCTAAATGTGGCCGTATCTTTTAGAGCCTGGCATATCAGAGCAGCAGGTGACTTGAGGTTTAAGATAATATCCTACGGTAAAAAAAGGGTGAAGCATTTAAAAGCTCTGAAGAGTCTTAGGATTCAAAATTCTATGTTTCGAGCTGATCTAGCACCCAGATTTTCTGACAATCATTTGCAGTTAGTGATGCAGGTGACCTGAATAAGCTTCAAAAAGAACCAGTGGCTTGAACACACAACTCACATTTCATGGTTTTAAAAGACCTGAGCTCTTAAATCACGCAGTTAGCTTCTTCAGTTAAATAAAAAGATTTGGGGTTTTTTTTTTTTTTTGAAATTGCATCACCAACCGGGGAGGACAGATATAGATTATGTTAATTGTTTCTTGATTGGTATATTTACAGTCGGCACGCAGGCTTCCTGCGAAAATACCCGAGGTGGAATCCTCTGTTATTTAGGAGGAAATTGCTTTCCCAAACAGAGCGTTCCATTGAAATATTACTTCCTCTGACTTTTGGAAACACATTAAAGATTGCCTCAATGGCAGCTCATTGTAAATAAGGTGCCAGTTGTTATTTGTTCATTTGGTGTTTAGTCTAATAACGTTAAATCACAGTGAACCTGTTTGGTGTTGACGGCGATGTAACAGCTCTTCAACATCCAATGAGTTCACAGTGGCGAGTGTGCGCAGAGAGAGCACTAAAGCAGAGAAAAACAAGCTGTCACTGGTTTTTCACTGTAATAATTTTAAATCTGCATGTAGCTAGATCAAGCGGAAGGCCAAGTCCACTCTCGACTTGGAGAGGGAGAATAGAGTGCAGGTTGGAGTATTTGTGTAAGTTCACACGTGTTTCCTTCATGTCCTGTTTTGTCTGATGTCTTAGGGCGAACATCTTGGAAGAGGGACGAGAACGCAGATTTACTCGGGGATTCTCAACTACAAAGATGATGAGAATGAAGGCTATCAAAATGAAAAAGAGATTAAAGTCCTCCTCAAAGTCTTGGACCCCAGCCACAGAGACATTTCTTTGGCAAGTTTTTTCCTTTTTCTCTGTTGCATTACAAATACTGGGCCTCTCCATATTGTACGTGGTTAACTATGAAAAGCCCGTAAAAGAAGGGGTGTCCTCTATAGTAAGGGAATGGGAAAACGCTGAAGGTGTCTCTCTCACTGTTTTAGGCAGTCAGATCCATAGCGACCAGCATTTTTGAGGTGCTCGGTAAAGCCCATCTCATTAGACAGGCGGCAGCATTGGGTCTGGCTGGAGCACGCCAAGGGCTCGCTTCCTGCCTGCGCACGCGCAGACCACGCGCATAAGGAAAACGGACCCAGGCCTTGCTGGGGTGTGAAGAGCACCCTCATACCCGTACCCACGGTCTGGCAGTCGAGAGCCCTGGAGATCAGTGAGGGTGCTGCTGCCAACCAGAAGTGACCTCCGCCTTGTGCGTTGAGCTGTGAGTCTGTCACTGGTTCTGTCATCGACGTGGCCACAGGGGAGTTGCTTAATTGGAATTTTGCTTAACCATAGAATCGTCTCGGTTGGAAGGGACCTTTAAGATCATCGAGTCCAACCATTAATCCAGTGCTGCCAAGTTACCACCAAACCATGTCCCTCAGCACCATGTCTAAGCGTCTTCTAAATCCCTCCAGGGATGGTGATTCCACCCCTTCCCTGGGCAGCCCGGGCCAATGCTTGATAACCCTTTCAGGGAAGAAATTGTTCCTAATATCCATCCTAAACCTCCCCTGGCGCAACTTGAGGCCATTTCCTACTGAAATAAATTCTTGAGCATCTGACCTAACTATGAAGCTAGAATGGCTCTGAGCCTGGAGGTGGGAGCCAGTAACTTCCAGAGGACCTTTCCAACCTAGATTTTTCTCTAATTTGAAGTCTCGCCTTCCCTGTATTAAGCCTTCCTGGCAGCCCAAAGTGCTCGTACAGCGTCTAGTAAGAGAGGGTAACGTGTCACAGAGGGGATGCTAAGCCCTGGTGTATGCATGCCTGTGAGAGCACAGGGAAGAGTGTTGGTTGCTTGCAGGACCTGGTGAACAACAGCCCACCTCAGACAGCCCTCCGCTGCCCCGTTACTACTGTGGGATGGCCCATCCCTACCGTTGTTGACCCTTTATGTTACTGGAAAACACAGTGATCTTTCGCAAATGTTTTTGTTACTTCATAGAATCACAGGGTTGGAAGGGCCCTCTGGAGATCATCTAGTCCAACCCCCTGCCAGAGCAGGGTCACCCAGAGCAGGTGGCACAGGAACGCCTCCAGGCAGGTTTGGGATGTCTCCAGAGACAGAGACTCCACCACCTCTCTGGGCAGCCTGTGCCAGGGCTCTGCCACCCTCACAGGAAAGAAGTTCCTCCTCATGTTTAGGTGGGACTTCCCATGGTCAAGTTTGTGCCCACTTGATGCTCTGTGTTTGTTAAATGCTTGGCTGCCGCGATGACCAGCAGTTTAAGGACTTACCTCTTTCACTTTCTACCAGGCGTTCTTCGAAACGGCAAGCATGATGAGGCAGGTGTCTCACAAGCACATTGTCCTCCTCCATGGCGTCTGCGTCCGTGATGTAGAAAGTGAGTTGGGTGAACACCTCTCTTGGCAGCAGGCTGGGGAGGGACAGGGCAGCCGTTAAGCTCAGCGCTGGCGCGGGGGGAGGTGGGCTTGGCCGCTGCTGCCTCCTGATTTTGCGGTACAGACAGACGTGGAATTGGAACAGCAGGACAGCAGTCCTTTCTGCTAACCAGCTTTCCCTTCCAGTGTTGTCTTTGAGTAGGTGCCTCACAGGATGATTCCTTGAGGTCGGAATGCCAGAGTGATAGCGGCAGTGTCCGTACAAACCAGCCTTCTGACAGAAGTTATTTCCCTGGGAAGGCTTTGCCCTGTGGTCTTTGAAATGCTTTGTTCCGGGATTACTGTTCATTTGCTACATAAAGCCGCTCTTCTCAGCCTTTTAATGTCGACTCTGAGCACTGAAATAAACTTTGAGGAAGGTGACATAAAAACTTAGTGTAACCAGCTTGCCTGGGGCAGGGAGCGTGGTACAGGCCTATGAGGTTACTCCAGACGGCGGTTATTGCAATACTGACTTTATGCACCTGACTTTGTAGATATCATGGTTGAAGAGTTTGTTGAATTTGGGCCTCTGGATCTGTTTATGCATCGAAAGAGTGACGTTCTGACAACTCCCTGGAAATTCAAAGTTGCCAAGCAACTCGCCAGTGCACTAAGCTACTTGGTAAGAAGGTGTTTGACAAAAGCATTGCCTATCGCTGCTGCAGCCCAACACGACAGAGATTTCACGTGCATTAGTAATTTGCTTTCTCCAGTAGCGAGATGGTGCAATGATGTTCTTTTTGTATTCATTACGTTGCTTTAAATAAGGCGAAAGACTCTCAGAGAAGGTGATGCGCTCCTTCTCGATCAGCAGGCCACACAGGCTCGGTGCTGGCATTTGCCACCAGTTCCGTCACGTGCCTGGGGAAGCTGCCGCACCTTCCCCTTTCTGCAGGCGCGCTCTTTGGGAAAAAGGAATGTAACGTTGGTCTTTTTCCCAAAACGCATCAGCTCTACAAATACAGATACTTAAGTATGAACAGTCGGTTTCCCTCCTTCTCCTTCCCCTGTTTTTCCTCTAGGGTCGTTTCTCCCAAGCTGTATTTTTGGGTTTCAGCTTGGAGTATTTTCCAGCGATGCCCCGTGCTGTAGGTAGGTTCGAGCGCTCGCAGAGCGTTGCTAGCTCACTCCGCTCACTGGGCTTTTCCTCCCTTACTGTAGGAGGATAAGGACTTGGTACACGGAAATGTGTGTACTAAAAACATCTTACTGGCAAGAGAGGGAATTGACACGGAATATGGTCCTTTCATAAAGCTGAGCGACCCAGGAATACCCATAACTGTGCTGTCCAGACAAGGTATGGTACAGGAATCGGATTTCTCTCTTCGGTGCGGTGGGGAAGGGAAAAGGAAGAAGAAATACATTTATACCAGCTAGAACTGGCTCTAGAATAGAAGTAATCTGCTTCCACGAATCTGAAAACTACATGGAAGTAAAGGAGCGTTGCTGACGCCGGGTGCTTGTTGGATTCATTTCTCGAAGTCTAGCGAGAAAATACAGAAGGAATCTCAGTTTCTGGATGGCTCAAGGCACAAGCTTGTAAAAGCCGCAGAAACATCCTTCTGAGAACAGGGATTTGAGAATCAAGACTTCCCTGAAACTAGACAAATACTGCAGCTTTAGTTTATTTTAGTTATGCAGCTAGTAAACAAGAATAATTAAGTTAGAAAGCTGTTTTTTTAGTCCTTTGATATTAACTTCAAAATGCTTTGATTCTGTGTTTTATCTAAGAATGCGTTGAGCGAATTCCCTGGATTGCACCCGAGTGTGTTGAAGACTCCAAAAATTTAAGTGTTGCAGCAGATAAGTGGAGTTTTGGTACGACACTGTGGGAGATCTGCTATAATGGAGAAATACCGCTGAAAGACAAGACGTTAGCAGAGGTAAAACTACATTGCATAAACTTTACCTTGACTTCTCAGGTACATTCTCTTTGGTACTCCAGTTCCCGTACCCAATTTGGGTTGCTTTCCCTGACAGGAAAACCAGCTCAGCCGGACTTGATAAGGGGCTGATCCATCTGAATTGCCGCAGGTTGCAGCAGGAATTCATGTCCTTACTACAAAAATTGCGAATTATTGCATCAACCTGACCTTGTTGGAGATTTTCAGAACTCAGCATAGTAACAATTAAACAGAGTTTCCGATGCTGTCACGCCTGTCCTGTTCTAACCCCGGTGTCCAGTTATAAACTGACTGAGGTTCTGCTTAAAAGCACCGAGGTTCTTCTGTTCTTGCTCGTTTCTTTTGGCCGTTGGTTCAGAACTAGTCTCCTGTGGGGACACCATTATTGTTCGCTCTGAAAGCTAAAAAAAAAAAAAAAAAAAATTTAAATAAATCTTGTTCTGCCTCGGTGGTGGCAGTTTCTATTCATCAGTGCCGCAGTCCCTCGGCATCTGTTCCAAATGTGCTTTTTTCTGTCTTGAAGTTTCGCTGTGTTGGGAAGGCGATGGAGCAAGGCAGCTGCTGCGGGGCTGAAGGAAATGACTGAGCACTTGAGTCACTGCCCGAGTTGTTTTAGCAGGAGGTGGCTGAGAGGAACTCGCTGCCCCGGCTGCAGTCCGCTTCCTGCATGTGGCGGACAGCCGGGGTGGTTCTGCACAGCTTAGAAAACGCACAAGCCGCCCCCATCCCATCTGCCCCGCAGCCGGTACCTGCTCCGGGGTTGTGAAGAGCAGCCGGTGCTCTCTTGTTTCCTTGGCAAGCGTTTCCCTCGGCCCTCTGTCCCGGTGCGCGAGTAACGTGGCAAGCCTGGCACCCGGCAGAAAAACAACTTCTGAAAGGTGAAATCTTCAGCACGTTTTAGAAACTTCATGTGTTGCTCCAAACTGCACCAGATTGAGCACAGTAATAGTTCTCTGCTGGCAGGAGATGACGTAGAGTTACTGCTGGAAAGGAGGATTTCTTTGGCAAAGTTAACAAAAAGTTTGCAATGAGTTAAGGATGTAACGGTCACGTCTCCCGATGTAGAGCACGGGTTTATTAAGTTAAAAGCTAAAAATTCATGCAGGAGTTTCCATTTGCACCTTGCAGAAGGAGAGGTTCTACGAGGGGCATTTTGTGTTGGCAACACCATCGTGCAAGGAACTCGCTGACCTGATGAAACAGTGCATGAACTACGACCCCCATCAGAGACCCTTCTTCCGAGCGATCATGAGAGACATCAACAAACTGGAGGAACAAAGTAAGGCCCGGTTTTACGCATGGATGGAGGGAGGGATAAGGAAGGCTGGTTTATTTGGCGGTCGGGCACCTCCCGGCAGCATCGTGTGTGTGGACGGTTGTCCGCATGCAAGGAGCACGTTGTGTCCCTTCCTCGAGATGAGTGCAAATAGGATGCCAGTGTTTTATTCATACGGAACGTGTGGATTGAGTTACGTCGGTGTTACTGCCGCTTCATTTGGTGGTCCATAGTTTATACAACAGCTTAAGTTAGTTTCAAGATAGTTTTGATCTCGGTGAGATTTCCGTAGGAGTCTCTTGACCGAATCAGAGCATTAACACAGATAATTCTGGTTCCTGGTTCAACGTATGTTGGAATTGCTGCAGAGCAACTAACAGATGATCAGTCCAGGGCAAAACTTTATGTCCCACACCTAGTAATAAATAACAGAAGCTGAGTAACTGCTACGGGGTGGGAAACGCTTCCCACCTGCGACAAAACTGAATCAGAGTCTGGAAGACGACCCAGCGAGACGCTCACAAAGTGAGGGAGGAAGATCGGCAAGCGCTAGAGTGGCGTGTACAAATGAAGGAATTCCCTGTCAAGAAATAGGCAGGCTTTAAGTAAGGGAAGTTGTGACAGTAGGGATAGAAACACACCAACATTGGAAGTGAGCAAGGATGTCTTGAAGTGTCAAGACCGAGGTGTCCTTACAGGAATCTGTCTGACCTGGGGCTTTTTTTCCACTCCCAGATCCCGATATCGTCTCGGAGAAGAAACCCTTTACAGAGGTTGATCCCACGCTCTTTGAAAAACGATTCCTGAAAAGAATCCGTGATTTGGGAGAGGTAAGAGCAGTGTGAGATGCAGAACACAGATAAGCGTTCCTGTGTGCGTGTGCACAGCTCTCTGCCTGGGCTTTCTGTGCCGCAGCAGGAAGGTGGGAACCGTAAATGCCTAAAATAGTGCGTTGGTGACACTGTGGTTGGTAAGTGTTAAATAACGCTGTCTTTTCTGCTGCAATCAGGGCCACTTTGGCAAGGTTGAACTCTGCAGATACGACCCAGAAGGCGACAACACAGGGGAGCAAGTGGCAGTTAAATCGCTAAAGCCAGAGAGCGGAGGGAATCACATCGCTGATCTCAAGAAGGAAATAGAAATCCTGAGGAATCTTTATCATGAGAACATCGTCAAGTATAAGGGAATTTGCACAGAGGATGGTAAATCTTCCTGTAGAATATTAAAAGTATACACTAGAAGGGTTTTCCTTTAGAAATGAAACATAAACATTTTAAGAAGCAAAACAGTCTTAGTTCAGTCTTACGGGTTTATATCTCTTCCTTCATGGAAGCAGCAGGAGTTTCTCTCTGGAGGCCTCCTCCTGCCCATTTTTGTGCTTGGCTAACGTGGGGGTCAGCACCATGTTGGTGTTCTCACCAAATCCATTAAAAACCCGAGCGCCTGGGCAGGCTCCGGGAGCCAGCTGACCCCTGCAGCCGGGTCGTGGCCCCGTAAGCCCAGGGGTCGTTATTAGAAGCACGTTATGGTTCATAGAAAAAAGCCCTATTGCCTTGTATTTTTGCATTTGCAATAGCGGTTGTTCTAAGCCAATGTTTAAAACTTTTAAGTTCAGTAACTGCGCTGCCTGGGATAGATTCTCCTCTGGCTTGGTTCAGTGACTGATAGTGGGCATTAGCCCATAGCCTGGCCGTGGCCACGCGATACCGCTACAGATGCGACCAGAGCTGGGGGCTTATACAGAAGTTACTGGTGCTGGTGGTGTGAGAAGGGTCCCGTGTCTGCAAATTCAACACACGCTCTGTTTTTAGGAGGAAGTGGGATTAAACTCATCATGGAATTTCTTCCTTCCGGGAGCCTGAAGGAGTATCTCCCACGGAACAAGAACAAAATCAACCTCAAACAGCTTCTCAGATACGCTGTTCAGATCTGCAAGGTGAGCCTGGCACCACGGCCTTCCTGCAACTCCCGTTTCACTCGTTTAATAGTTAACGTAGTGGGGGGGAGGGGGGGAAGAGAGGCTCGCTTGATGAACAAAGCCATTCTCCTTGCTCTGTCCCCAAGGACCTGAACCCTAAAGCGGCCTCTCCTGTGCTTCAGGTGTCACTGGCACAAAGACCAGCAAGGGAATAACTCCAGGGCCCCTTGTGTAACAGCCTACTATGAGAAGTTGTTCCTACTGCAGGATTTGACGTGTTAGGGGGCAGGACAGCACGGAGGAAGGGTGTGCTGGCGCGCAGAGGGAAGGAGCAACATGCCGGGCTAAAGCGAGGAGTAGGTGCCAGCGCAGTCAGGCCACCTGAAGCAAGAGGCTGTGGCTTTCTGATTGTGGTGGACCGAGCAGTGACAAGAAGCGTAGAGACAGGCAAAGGGACTGCTGCTGTGGAGAGAAGGCTCTGAAGACGGGGGCTGCTCGGCTGAAAATTAAAAAGCACAAAGCGGGAACAGCAGTCTCTGGAGAGATGAAGAACCAAAGGCTGAGTTTAAGGGCAGGGGGTGTCAGAAAAGGACCCTGTAAAGTGCCAACAGATGGAGAACCTGGCGTGAGAAACCTGGACAGTATTACCACGGGGACGAGGGAGCGTTTGAAGGGGAAGTTGGAGAAAAACTGACTGAAGCATTGGAGAAACTAGCATAAAAGGCTTTCTTCTCTCCTAGGGAATGAACTATCTGGGCTCCTGTCAGTACGTGCACCGTGACTTAGCAGCAAGAAACGTCCTTGTTGAAAGCGAGAACCGAGTGAAGATCGGAGACTTCGGTCTCACCAAAGCAATCGAGACCGATAAGGAATACTACACTGTCAAAGACGACCTCGACAGCCCTGTTTTTTGGTAATAATTTATAAGTAATTGTAATTTTCTTTAACCAGACTGTGCAGCCAAATAACTTGTCTGTTCCCATTGACTTAGGCTTTTAGGCATCCTAAAGATTCTTCCTGTTTTGATAAGAGGCCTAAAAAAAGGTACAACATCAGAGCAAGGAAAAGGCACCTGGTAGACTATACTTATCTACTCTTGTGATGTTTATTTTTTCCTGTGCTTAATGATCCCTTTTCCCACGATCTTGTTTTTGGTTTTGGTCTCCTTTAGTTTCACAGCGACTTGCTGTGTAACGGTTGTACCTTATTTACTACTCCTGTGCCATCCCAAGCCCTGCGGGCGCATTAATTTCTATACAAGGACTCTACAAATGTAGAACGCGCCTCTTTAATTTGTTTATTTTAAATGCGTTGGGGTTGTGCGTGTATGAGTAGGTCTGAATGAAGTTTAACGCTGTCGCGTTGCCCGCAGGTATGCTCCAGAGTGCCTGCTGCAGAGTAAGTTTTATATCGCCTCGGATGTCTGGTCGTTCGGGGTGACGCTCTACGAACTGCTGACCTACTGCGATTCGGAGTCCAGTCCCATGGCAGTAAGTGGCTGTGAAAGAAATTGCTGCTGAAGCGGCTTCAATCAGATACTTTTTTTAAAAAAAATTGGTTGTTATTTTTGGGAACAAGAAGTGGGATGAATCTCTTTATCTTATAGAATCATGGAATTGTCTAGGTTGGAGGGGACCTTTAAGATCACTGAGTCCAGCCATCAGCCCAACATTGCCAAACCCCCACTACCCCGCGTCCCTCAGCACCGCGTCTGCCCGGCTTTTAAACACCTCCAGGGATGGCGACTCCACCACTGCCCTGGGCAGCCTGGGCCAAGGCTTGACAGCCCTTTCCATTAAGAAATTTTTCCTAATATCCATCCTAAACCTCCCCTGGCGCAACTTGAGGCCGTTTCCTCTTGTCCCATGGCCTGTTCCTTGGGAGAAGAGCCCGACCCCCCCTGGCTGCCCCCTCCTTTCAGGGAGCTGCAGAGAGCGAGAAGGTCTCCCCTCAGCCTCCTCCTCTCCAGGCTGAACACCCCCAGCTCCCTCAGCTGCTCCTCACAAGGCTTGTGCTCCAGACCCCTCACCAGCTCCGTCGCCCTTCTCTGGACACGCTCCAGCCCCTCAATGTCTTTCCTGGAGTGAGGGGCCCAAAACTGGACACAGCCCTCATGGGATCTGTCACTAAAGACTCTGTAACACAGAGATACGTTGTGGTGACTGCGTGTCCTGGTGAGGAAACCATATTTATAAATATTACATCTGTTTTCTAATGCAAGTCGATGGTGCGTGGCAGCTGAACAGTAAGCATCTACTGTTGGTTTTCGTTTTGATACTGAAATGTCATCTTCATGTCCAATCGAAACGGCCTGGATTTGCACAGGGCAAGAGGATGCGCCGCTGATTCCCCCTCTTTTCACAGGAGTTCTTGAAAATGATCGGCCCCACGCAGGGACAGATGACGGTAGCTCGGCTGGTGCGTGTCTTGCAAGAAGAAAAGCGTTTGCCGCGGCCGCCCAACTGCCCAGAGGAGGTAATGATGCACCGACACTTTGATAATGACACTAAATTGGCAGCGAGAGCACCACAGAGTCATGGCTGAATAGGCCTTGGCTAATCTTGGTAGGAAAACTTTCAGGTGTGCTAGTAAAAAGGCATTTCCAAGGTTTTTAAGCATTATTTTAAAATGTTTTTTGACATTGACATTCTTGAGTTCGGGACGTCCCTTCAGAGAAGGGCTCAGAACTTGGCTTTAGTATCTGGATCCGTGTAAAATTCATTCTGAATCCTTCTGATGGATGAAATGGAGAGTTCCTGGGTGTGCCCTCGGCAGGGTCACTGCTAGAGCTGCCTCCTCCTGCCCTCGGGGACGCGGGGGAGCCAAGCTCTGCCCTGGCTGGGCTGGAGACCCCCCACCGGCGTCGCAGGCCCCCAGAAGGCTGAGGCAGGCGAGGGGCGGCGGATTCCCGTCTGGGTGCGTGTCCCAGCGCGGGGCAGGCGGCGGCCATGGGTTGCAGGGACAGGGAGGTGAGCGGGACGGGGGGGGACGCGAGCCCTGCGCTGCCGAGACGGACGACTCCGCGTGGGAAGGTCGGAGCCGGGTGAAGGAGGAGCCGTCCCGCGCTCCTGGGGCCGGAACCAATCCGGCGTTTAGGGGTGACGCAGGCTGTGGGTGCCTGGCCCCAGCCAACAGGTAATGAACGGCTGTTAAACCAGTTTAGTAATTAATTACTGAGAGGTACACGCCAGCGGGTTTGGTAAAACACTCCTGAACCGGTGATAGAGCTGTTGCGTTAAGCGTCTACGCTACCGCTGCGTCAACTGTCTGCACTGAGACAATCGTACACCCATTGAAACAAAACCACCCACCGTACCAGATTCTTGCTAATTCTGATCAAAATCTGCAGCACGTTTCTGTCAGCGTTCTGCGTTTCACGGTAGTGAGAATCTGCTCCATTATATTTCCTGGAAAAATGAAATGTTTTATGCATCCTTTAAAAAAACCCTCTCTCTTTTTATTTGTTGTTAGGTGGACCATCTGATGAGGAAGTGCTGGATATTCAAGCATGACGAACGGACAACCTTTCACAATCTGATTCAAGGATTTGAAACAATTATGAGTAAAATGTAACTCATTTTTTTTATACTGTCAGTTCTTTGTGTGTCAAAATATAAATGCCCAAGACCTTTTGTTTTTTTTAACTACTGTAATTTGTACTCTGACTGTGCTGATGTGTTTAAAGGATTCTTCTTCCAACAGTTTTCCTTTTTAATTTTAGTCAACAGTTGGATCAAATGAATTAAAAGGTATGGAAGAAACAATCGCTTCAATCCCTTTTGCTGCTGCTATTGCAAGGCAGATTTATCTTTACCCGATTACAGTCTCAGCACAATTTGCACGACTCCGATGAATGCAAAGGGCAAGAGCCGCACCAAAAAATGCTGCAGTTCTCTGTGCAATCTGTAGCATTTAAAAAAAAGTCTGCTGTGCACGCTTATTCCTGGAATAACTAACGGATATAAGAGGACTTGATACAGTAATTTAATGATTTTTATGGGGTTTTTGAGGAGGTTTTGAGAAGTTTGGCTGACAGTCTATCCTTCACGTGCACTTAAATTTTAGTAACAAAAAACCCCCCTCTGGCATAAAAAAAATCCAGAGAAGACCAAATAATCAGCTCGAGCTTAACGAGCCTGCAGTTCAGAGCTCGTGCCTGTTTTTGAAAAGGGAAAAAAAAAAAAAAAAAAAAGTGCTTTAGTGTTGCGTTCAAAAAACCAACCAAATGACAAAAGCATGGAGCCACATGTATAGTTGTGCTTCTCCTCGAGAAACCTGGAAATTGGCTTTTCCTAACTCAGCCCTCCCCTCCCGCATTCCTGCCCGCTGGAGCTTCCAGCGTGGCTGGAGCTGTGAAACGTGCCAACAACAGGATGCTCTTCGGCTTCTGCTGCCTGTGACCTACAGTGCGGCGAAACGGGTGTAGGAAATCAATTGCACACTTTGGGGATAGCAAAGAAAAGCCAACGGATGGATAAACCTGTGGGGGAGCACTCCCCTAACACGAGGGGCTAAAGGAGAGGCGCGCAGCGGGGAGAAGAGCTGGAACACAGGGAAGTCTTTGTTACCAGCGGTGCCGGCCGCGGGGCGCACCTCACGCGCGTCCTTTCGGGCTGTGAGTTCTTTGGCCAGCACCTTAATTCATTTTAGCAATTCTGTAAGGCCGGTCGTGCAGCCGAAGACGCTGAGTCTTTAAATAACAGCATTGGCCTTTATTTAATTCGATTTGGAGATTCCAGCCCTGCACTCGCGCAGTGCGCAGCAGAGCCAGGGGGAGGGCAGTGGGGCCAGACTGGGACCAGGTCCGATTTGCCGGCGGGACCAGCTTTAGCGTTTAAACTGTAAACGAGTCAAGTGAGGGCACCGCACCCTTGTCTTCTAAACCCGTTACGTATCGATAAACAGTGGTTTAACTGGAAACCTTTTGCTGCCCCGTGACCTAGGCCACACGTTTTTGAGGCTCAGTTCTGGCAATACCAGAAACGTATCTTTAAATATATATCTATATATATATATAAACTTGTAATTATGAGCCACACTGAGGTCAGATTTATTTTTACAGTATTACCTGTTTTTTCTGTATGTCACGTAGAAGCCTGATTTAAATCTGTAAGCACTTTGTTACTCTTTATACAAACCAAACCTAATAAAAGATTTTTTGTTTTCTCCATGTGTGTATCTTTTTTTAATCATAAATTAAACACAGAACGATTTTTTAAATCTAGCTTCCATAGGAACAGTGATCGGAACACAGTGTCTTCAAAACAACCTTTCCCTACATTAAATGAGTACTTCAAAGCTAGTCCAGAGATGTTTTCCTCCCGCAGAAATCCACTTTAAGTGTGTACCAACCATTTATTTTCATTGAAAAGCGTAACAAGGTGAGAAAGTTGCATATACAAAGAGTTTGAACAAAATATTACAAGTGAATTTAGCAATACGCCCATGTGGAACCCCAGAGGAGCTGCTCTAACCTGCGTTGCTGTTTGGCCGTCACAAGCAGTTCCTGCCCGTAGGCACAGCGTGTGCTCGCGCTACAACCCAACCGCTCCGGGTGGGGGGAGTGTTTAACCTTTGAAAATATGTATCTTGGTCACATCACAAAGCTTGAAAGGCAAAGTTTAAGACTTTTTAAAAAAAATAAAATTAAAAATCAGTATTGAAAAATGGCTTCAGTATTATCTAGCAAGACGAAGTGAGACGGAGCCGGGTTCTGGCCTCAATGCTCAGCGAATTCCAGGCAAATGAACTGGGGAGAGGATTCCAAGGCAGCGACCTCCCCCCGCACCCCGCCGCGGCACAGAGGGCTGGCTCCCCGTTTATCTGACACAAACTCTGATTTCAAACGTAATGATTTCAACAGTAACGAGTTCCAAGTCTTCAGCTACAAGGATTAACAGCAGAAAAGAAAGACTCTCGCCTGAGTTGCTTAATGAATAAGCTAAAAATACAAAGTCTTTTTTTTTTTTTTTAAAAACAGAAGAAAAACAGCAATACAGTCAAGCTGGGAACCAGTGTCTGTGTGGTGCCAGGTGGGGCTGTGCCGACACACGCGCAGGCTGCCCAGGTCCCAGCCCGGGGGGGGTGAGCCGGGCCCGTACACCCGGGAGAGGTGAGTGAGGAGCGGTCCCTGCTAACGAGACCTACCTCATGCAAAAGGGAAGATGTAAGAAAGCGTGAAAACCAGAGCCAGGCTGCTCCTCTGCTGCTGCAGGTCATCGCTGGGGTGCAGCACATTCCTAAAGTGAAGATACTTGGAAAAAAAACAAATAATACAATGAAGAGCAGGAAGGTGAGATTAATGACACCAACCGTGGAGCACGTCAGTATTGCTCCTGCTCCAATGCTGAATCATCCAGATTCAGAAAAGGTCAGAAAAAAGACACCAGGCACCTGCTTTCTTCCACTTTCTGTTCTCTTTACCAATGTCCCAGCACCTGCTGGCGTAGCCGCAGCCCTGCCGTACCGACAGCACGCCCGGCAGAGCGGGGGACGGTGCTTTGCCACATGCCCTGTTCTACACAGCGGCATTGCCAAACTGTAAATTACTTCGAGCAAAAGCTGTGGATTCTTGGCCTAAAAGCAGAATAAAGGTTACTTCATTGTCCAAGTATCACCTATCCAAATCGAATTTAATGTTGCAAGGCAGCACACAGTATAGCATCTTACTTTTAACAAACATTTATTGAAAAAAACATCACAGAGGCTCTGGTAATACATTTGGTATATCTCCATTCCAGGATTAAGAGAAATACTAAAAATATAAAGGCTGTAAATGCAGACCTCTCAATCCTGGAAAAAGTAAAGATTGGAAAAAACCCCGCATTCTGAGTTAAAAAAATAAGAAAAAAATTACTATCAAGACTTCATCTTTTAACTTCCTCAGTCTGAGGACAAGAGAAAGGCTCAGCGTTCCCGCCTCGGTATTTTTATTGCTTTCGGCTGGTAAGCGACCAAAACTCACCGTGTTACTTTGCTTCGTCAGCTCCAGCCCACTGTTACTGTCAGTGGCAGACGACAAAGGAAACGCCAGCCCAGCCTTTCAGAAGGCAAGTCAGACTACCCCGAAATGCTAACCTCGTAGCAAGACGTACCCTTTCCTTGGCAAATTTGCCCGTTACAGGAGGTTGTTCCTCTTGGGATACTTACAACCCCCCCCACAGAAAGAAGAATTATTTGTCTGAAGTTAAGGCAGCAATAAATAGCAGAGGTACGAACAGCCCACCTTCGCGCCCAAAGGCAGGAGTGGTTATTTAGGTCTCAATAAACGCGCTTTTTTTTCAGCGAGGATTCTGCGTAACGTACTGCGGAGCCCTGAGTCTGCTGGCCAAGGTACTCCATGGGGCCAGGTTCCGGGGAGGAAATGAGGTACGAAGAGCCTCGCTTCTCGCTTCTCATTGGAGCCACCTAAGGACAAGAAGAAAACAAGTGACACATGATCCAGCCCAAATGGTGTCAATAAATAAAGCTTGGGAATTACCAAGGACCAGGAGCCTGTAACCGACTCCAAAGGCCCGACTCCTTCGGCTTTGAGGTCCGGCTATACACAGCTCATGAGTCAGTGTTTGTGCCCTTTCCCTAAAAAAAAACCCCACCTGATCGTAAATGCATTGGTGCCCCACCATACATGCGATTTTGTGAGGGCAAAGGGCTCCCGGGTGGCCCTGCTCCACAGCGCACGTTTGAAAGGCGGTGGCGTAATGGCCATGCTGTCACCCCGTAGTATTGCAGCAGTTCCAGCCAGCTTCGTCCTTTAACGTAAGGCACCAGTGGGCCACCGTTTGTGCCCCGTTTCTTTTTTCTTGGAGCGCTGAACGGGTTAAACTGTCCTGGCACAGCTCTCATGGCAAGTCAGATGCCGAAGGGCTTGGTTACCGGCCATGCCAAAGCCGGCTGGTGGTGCGGGTTACAGCTACCCATCTGCCATTGCAGGCATGACTTTACATGCGGTACCAACGTGGAGAGAGCAACAACCGTTCTTTTAATCAAAACTTCAATTTAACTAACATGCCTCACTCTGAGACACCGAAAGGCCTGAGGTGAGGACACCTCACCTTCTGGTGAGGGCAGAGGTGACCTAAGGCTGCCCCACCAGGAAGGGCCCCTTGAGGTAGGCAAGGCTCAGGTTCAGTTCCTCTCTGGGATCCATCAGAGCAGAACATCGCAATATCTGTGGCCCTACAGCACTAGGAGCTGTACACACACATAGAGCCCACCACCCTAACCAGTGAGTCTTGATCACTCTCTCTTCCCCCCATGTGTCATTAATTTTGTTAATTAAACAGTCACTTTGCTCTAGAATAATGAACTATCTGCCCTGTAACAACCACCTGAACCTCATCTCACCACGTCCTCCTCAACCACACTGCGTATCCTGGGTTAAGCCTGGCTCCTAGAGCAGAAGATCTGGGGCTTTGGTTTATGTCGGAGTGAGAATTTCAGAAACCTTCACGTGTGTCAGACCAGGACACCAATTCCTTAACTCAACCAAAAGAAGAGCTGTGCTGACCAAACGTCCCCCAGCCCAACACTTCCCAGCAGAAGTGCCCCTCACTGATTCACACTCACAACTCAAATGACCCTCTGCTAAGCCCAATTTCATCTTAGCGTGCACTTGTCATTATCATAAATAGGAATTTGCTTGAGGAACGACTTTTAGTTCCCTTCCCGCCCCTCTCCTGCTCTCCGAACAGCCGTGGGGATGGCGCGGGTGTACTGGCTTGCACGGCAGCGTGCAGCGTCTCCGCTGCGTGGTTCATACAAATCTCCAACTGTGCTCCTCCTCGACCTCTGAAACGCAGCCACAGAAGCAGGAGAAAACCCGGGTTGCAGGGTTAAAGTGAGCGCGCGCGCACACGCACACACACGAGCACGCACTCTCAACCCCTGCAGAGCCTCTTGGGGACCAGCCTGGGTCCCGTCTTCACTGAGATTTATCTTTTGAGTTCAGGAATGAGAAAAGCACCTCGCTGCGGAGGCAAACCATACTTCTGTGTAGTTTATGCCAAGGGACCGACCACTCTCATTCTGCCTTCTACGGCATCTGGCATTAAGACAGACTTTTGAGTGAGCCGTTCAACATCACCTCCACATGCAAGCTTTCCTCTCTGGACTGGAGATAAACTGGAAGGTATTAGTTTGCTCAAAGCCCAGACTATCTCCTTCACTTGTTACAATTTCACTCAATTCCAGTCATATCAGAGTTGTGTATTCCTTCTAAATCGCCTCCAAAAACTGGGAATCTCATGCCGAACCCGAGATGCGAGTTTCTGAATGCCAGACCATCATGTGCTGAATCCCGCAGCTAACCTCTGCGCAGCGAAGGGATTTAACACCGTGATGGAGAAGAGCCGCGCAGGAGAGCTGCATTCCCCCAGACGGGGCTGCTGACTTCAACTGTGGCTCCTCTCGGCACGGCCGGACACCGTGCAAAGGGCCACGAGCTGCGCTGGAGGCTGGAGAGCCAGCTCGGTGTCCCTCCAGCAGCGCTCAGAGAGATTATCATCGCTCGCATGGCTGCGTGGCTGGGGCCAGACTCACAAAGGCAGCAGCTCGTTATGCTGACAGACATACTTCCCTGCAGCCGCTCCAAAACAGATGACAACCTGGCTTTTAAGGTCTCTCCCATCCATAAAAATGGGAGTAATGCGATTTAGCTACGACACGAGGGTATAAATTCCTCAGGACTTCTAAGGCACTCGGGAACGACGACCACCTATGCTCAGATGGTGCAAAGCTTTTACCCCCGCCGTCTCAGTCTGTGTTAAACCGGCCTCCTGTTACTCCAGCCTCCTTTAAGTTGTCCCTCACAGCTTCCATAGTGTTTCCCCATCCCTCCCGCATCTTTATTGATGAAAACTAAGTGTCTACTGGGTGCAACAGACAAAGGAAGCTTTGCACAATGAGTCTGTCTGAACCAGGCTGCATCTGACGTCTGTTAAATATTTCAAATGAAAGCCATTTAAAAATGGTTTTCCTCCCAGGATCCAGTTAACAGTACTGCAAAGTGGCACCCAGACGCTGCTGTGACTTGCTAATGCCACATCAGAGGTTTTACCCACTGCAAAACATCTGCAGTCAGGCAAAAAAACCCCATCTAAAACCAGTGTGAACCTCCTCCTCTTCCTTTGTTCACTTCCTACTTTATTTGCCTCCTCCAAGGCATTGTTGCACATTCACGCTCGCAGATACCATCTTTCCAAGAATTTTGCTCACAGACATCCAGCCTTTCTTTGCCTGTGGGATTTGGTGGTTTGTGGGCAGCGAGGAGCACTGATCTCCAGGGTGCTGGAGGGCTCCGAGGGACGCTGGTGCCGGCACACCCTGCCCAACCGCTGCTTCTATTTATCACATCCACCAGGAACTCCGTGGGATCCTGGGGAGCACGGGTGCAGTGGAAAAACTGCCTTGGCTTGTCGTGGGTACAAAGTCCACTCGGTGGCAGCAAAAGACAAATAAGAAGCGCTTCCACCAGCAGCTGGCCGGGGCTGCCTCTGCAACCACTCTGCTGGGTCTCTCCTCTCACCTTATTTAATGGTTTTTGTGGAGGAAGCTGCAAGCTGCCTGGCTGGTATGGTCCCTGGGCTCCACTGTAAAGTGTAGGCATGACCTGCAAGCAGGTGCTGTAGGCTGGGTAAGATCCACCTGTAGATTCCTAAATGCAGAACGGGATCCATGATAAACCAGAAGTTGAAAGAAAATACGTTTAATAATGCATTTTTACTTGATATAGTAATGAGCGCTCAGTGGATGTGAAAATGCCTGAGTCACATTCAACTGCTAAAAGGAGTGTACCATTCACAGCAGCTCAGGCATGCAGCGACTTCCGGAGCAAAACGTAGGGTTTGGGGGATGATTTACTTTACACAATTCCTTTAAAAAAGAAAAACCTCTGGCTATATAATAGCCTAGGCGAGAAAAAATCCTTCAATAGTGAGACTGGGAAATACTGTTGCGGTGTGCTGTTTCTTGGAAGGAGTACTTTAATACACTCCTGAACTTTACAGGTAGCCTCCGATTGTGGGATTTTAGACAGAGGAACGTTCATGGCAGAGATAAAAGCGTGAATATGAATCCTGGAGAGTAACGGTGCAGGGATGCCCTGCAGAAGGTGACCATGCAGTGCCATTCGTCCCACACTCTCCAGCCCCTCATTCCTGCGGTACCGACGGCAGCAGCCACTACCAACAAAGAAAGCAGGTGTCCAGACTCCAAAAGCACCCTGACAGCTGATGGGAGAAACAGCCAATGCAGACATCAAGAAAATAAAATTATTTCTCACCTCAGCGGCTTCATTTTCAAATTCATCGACTCTCGCCTGGGTAGAGTTATATGCCTGAGCATAATGCTGATACCACTGCTGAACAGCCTCCTATAAAGGAGGAAAAAACCTCTTCCCATTAGCTGTCTACTAAGATGACTCTAAATGGAAACAATTCTTACGGTCTCACAGGACATGAGAATGAATTAAAGGCAAAGCTCCCCCAGAAGCATCAAACATGTTTAACACCAGTGATAAAAGCTCAAACCAAACATTTAAAACTACATTAAGGGTGCAAAAGATACACAAGGCACCGCTGATACAAGTACAATGTAATTTCTGTTACATGGAAGGAAAAGACAGTACGAACACAGCTGAATGATGACATGTGGCATCTCTGCACCTAAGTGACACTGTTTGAGTCCTTGTCTGAAGTTCATACTAGTGACACTAATATTACAATACTACTGATTTTTTTTGGACAGTATTTTAAGGATTTGGGGTAAGGAACTACCTCCAGGAGACATCAAAATGAATTTAAAGCCAATAATCAGATTTAAACAAAATATTCAAGAGTATGTTAGTGCTTTCATGAAACACATGGCACAATGGCCCGCAGGACACCCCTCTTGCTTCCCTAACCCACAACTGTCACCAGGTCTGATCTGACTGGGAGGTGGGTCTGGCCCCCAGTAAAGGCCCCTGCTGCAGCGAGTGCCGTGCAGCGACCCCATCCCCTCCTGGCCAGGCTGAGACCCTCCTCGCACAAAACCACCCCTGTGCCCACCCGTGCGCCCGCACTCCGTCCTCCAGACTCAACCCACTCCCACAGCAGCCCTGCTCTACCCCAGGGAGCTTTGGAGCAACACAGATTTCCTTGCCAGCAGCCTCGGAGAGAGGAGCACAGCCTGTTTCTGCCTTCCTGCCATCGGATGAGGGATCGGGCCACTCTGGGGAGGAGGAGGTGATGGGACCAGGGCAGGAGACAGAGAGACCGACAGCAGAGCCAGGGTGTCTCAGTGCACACCCAAGCCTTCTAGACAGATTACAATCCACTTCTCATATTTGATTTGTATACAATTACATTTCTACACAGACTAGCGATGGCTAATGAAAATATGGAAATACTATTTCACAAAATGTCCCAATGTCTGTGAAACTCAGTACTTGCCCTCAATACTACACCAAAACACTGTCCAGACAAGGGGCAGCCCTCCACCTTAATGGCCATGCTCTGATCACCAAATGGGGCAAACGGTGAAGAAATCCCGTGCAGTGAAACCAGCTGGCAGAGACTGCAAAAATTCCCCAAGCTGTACAGGAACTGCTGGCAGACAGAACACACCCTTCTCTGGGATCTAGCCAAAGTTCAAGAAAACTTTAAAACTTCTTGGGAAGGGAAAGAAAAACTTCATGGTTTTGAAGACAGACAGAAGCCAAGCCAGAAGTTGTAAGAGGTAATTTTTCAGCCAACCGAGCTGAATTCAGGTTCTCAAGAAGCAATCTTCCAATGGTTATAATACTGCAGCTGGGAATGTCTTGAAGCTTCTTTTCACTGGCATTAGGTGTATTTTGTGCTAAATCTATTCTGTACACTGAAAGAGAGAAACTGGCAGTGAAGGGGAACTACAAAGTTTGATGTGAAGGAAAAGGTAGGCTTTAGTTGTAGGAAAGCCTTGAAGAGTGGTACCTGATGTTGGGCAAGGCTGTTCAGCTGCACGCAGGGCTATCAGACCACATGTGTACCAAGAAGCGCATTAAGAGTACACAGAGAAAAACACCGAGCAGCTCAGGGAGGCATCTCTGAGCACATCTCTGCCAGAAATCCTGCTACCGGAGCTCGGGGTGACAAACCAGGCTTCAGAAGAAAGCGCTGCAAAACAACATACCTGTGTGTACTCCCCATGCTGTTGAGAGTAATTAAAATAATTTTCCATTGCATGTTGTGATGTAGTTCCCTGAGACACAGCAGCATCCACGATGTTGTTCGGAAGTCCGGTCTGCTGTGGCGGACTAGAGGCTTTGCTGGCAATTGCTGTTCGTAACATAAAGAATTCACAAGTTTGTATAAACTGCAGAAATTAGGTTGCACTCTTGTTTCACAATATTCTGTGATTAAATCAGAAATTTGCTACTTCAGATTAGGCTGTGCTCAAAATTAACCACTGCTACTGATAATTGAAAGGCTTTCTAGAAGTTTGTCTACATCAGTAAGCCCATTAACTCTGAAAATTTACCCTTCCCAAATAAAATATTAACTATCAGGATAGATCAGATCGCAATTTCAAGACAGACCGCAAGACTTCCTTAAAGATAAGCGTTGTGGTCACTGAAATGACTTGCCAAACAGAATAACAACTTGCCACACTCCCGTCAAGGAGATTTGCAACTAAAACCGCTAAACATTTGCTTACCTGGAAGACATATACCAGGCAACACACTTGCCAAATTCAAGTAGGGGTTGGTACTAAGACGTATTTCCTTCGGTGGTTCTCCTAGCAGCGAGGTCTGTTTTTTCAAGGGAGTCTGCGAAACAATTGGACAGGGCAGTTTGCATTATATTCCTACAAAATTTGTCAGAAATAAGGTAAGTGTCCCAGCAGGATTTTGAAAAAAGCTTAGCCCTATGAAATGTATCAGGAAAACTTTCAAATTAAATACTGGGGACAACTGTGTGGACACATTGCTTCTATTTTTTTCTTGCCAAACAATTTTGTAGGAATGTTTCTCTTTAGATTGTTAAATTACTGAAGGATATTAAAAAACCAAACAAAATAAAACCTTTTACACTCAAGTAAAGGCATAATAATCACCATAACGACTCCAGATGCAGGGAATTAGCATTAAGTACGTGGCCAAGACAAAAATCAACTCTCTTCACCCAAGCCACAAGCAAATAAAGGACAAACGAACCCTGGCCTGGAGAGATGCCACTGTCTGCACTCTGGCATTACAACACCTCTTACTGATCACTCCATTTAGAAGCCCGTACTTAAAAGGGGAAAATGTTTATGAGTGGAAATGAAGTGCAGGACTGACTCACTCCAAACCACCAGAAGTGTTTCCTACGAGGGACTAAGAAGGGTATGCTACCAGCTTACAGCCCCTTAGCTTACGTTAGAAAAAACAAGGACGAAGCAGCCATAGCAAGTTACATAGCTTGTCGGAAATACATAGCTCAAAGATGTTTGTATAATATTCTCCTCTATATCTATTCTGCTCATCTTTTCAAAGACCATTAAGGAAAAAAAATCCACTATTTTACGGGATTAATATTATTTTCAGTAATATAGTATTAATCAACAACTTTTCAAAAAGTGAGACCAGTTTTCAAACACTAAAAACTTCAACAGAGTACTGAAATTCATCATTTTGATGCAAAAGCAGGCATTTAAGACAGCATGACCATTCAGTATCAGCACACAGACTGCGGCTGTCTCGTCAAGGAAGTAAGTTTTGCAAATTGGGCCTTCTGTCTACTGGTGCAGAAGAGGAAACAATTAAACCATCTCCCAGGATTTCAAAAAAGAACTCCTCCTGGTAAACAATATTCATAGAAATAAATGAATGATCTAGTCTTCTAATGGTTTAATTACATTCCCTTTTAACTACATGAAATGCTGAAATAAAACACTGATTTTATCTACGTATACACATACACCCTATGTATCTTCCCCACGTCCCTCTATACACAGGTAAAATCCCCCTTCATTGCAGTAAAAAAATTGATTTAAAAATGAAAAAGTCTATTTTCTGAAGTAGGACCAAATCTGTCAAAGCTGTCTAACACTTGGTGTATATAATCTAATCACTTCAGATGCTTCAGAAAATATGTAGGGAAAATATAGATCTGACCTGAATTAGGAACACATTTCCCCATAAATGTCAAAGTATTTCTGTATATTATAAAAAAAAGCAAATTCTGTTAATGACAAGAAAACAGTGCTGAAAATTAGCCCACTCTGGTTCAACTTAAATCCCATCCCATCATCCTCCCACCGCTCGCCTTCAAGGAAATAAAACTGATACAGAGTAAGAATACGTCAGTTATGGCTAAGAGGTTAAGGATTAAAAGTGGAAAATTCACACACGCACCCCCCCACCTGGCAACCCAAAGGCCCTACACACCACCACAACTGCTCCTGATTAGTCATAAAATTCAACCACAAGTTCAAATTTCAGTCTTTTAAAAGGGACATTGCCTTTGAGATAATTTCATCATCAAATACTATGAGGCATACACATGGAAAAAAACCCCTCCAGCATTGTAAAAAGATTCCTTTGTTAATTCATTTGGACCACCAAAGAGCATTATTGTTCTCTCCCTATTATTCATAACTGAAATGACCTTAAAATGTCTCATGAATGATCCTGTGATCCAGCAAATTTTACAGTGAAGAACTACAATAAGCAGTTGCACTTAACTCTTAGGCGTGTTAAAATAAGAAAGAGAAAATACACACACACAAAAAAAAAAAAAGAAAATATTTGTATTCAACGTTCCTTACCCCCAAACTGGTATCAGGACTTTTTAGTTGATTTTGTTGTTTGGCATGTCCAGCCCGCAAAGCTCCCGCAGAAAGATTTGTTAAGGTCTGATGATAAGGCTGTGATCCCGAGACAACCGCTTCGGTAGTTGATTGTTTATCTGGAGCATTATTTTGCCCTGGTATAGCTTGTCCAACAATGTGCTGATTCGGAAAGAATGGCAGCATGCCCATCCCCGCTGCTGCCGCTGCTGTTTGAATTGGAGTCAGATTAGATGCTGCAGTCAACCATAAATGGAGAAACTTTTCTGTTAGACAAGATTTATCAGTACATTTTGTTTGTGGTTTTTACCAAGTGATGAGAAAAACATTGAGAGATCTATTTTACAGCTGTCCCAGAAAACCAGATTCTGATGATAGTTTTTATTCTTTTACCATTCCAGGAGCAAACAACTCTATTTAAAGTTAATACAATAGAAGAAAACTGTGACCTTTCTGAACATTCACTATGATAATAAGTTACTTAATGTTTCCTGTCACTTTCAAAAAACGTATGAACAACATCCTAGAGGATCCAGTATTGGAATAGAGGGGGAAAACCCCACCTCAGGCGGCATTAGGAAAATTCTTTTTACCAACAAAAGGGCTAGAAAGTATTCTCCAAAATTAAAATCAAGACATTTGGAATAGGTTTCTTCCCCGCCCCCCACCAGCCTCTCCTTGCTCCTGGTTACTACCATTGCTCAAACCACGTCTAGAACTTCCTCTCAGTGGAGGATACAAAACCGATGCATTAAGCAGTATCACAACTGGTCTTTCCTCATAAAAATTGCAGGCATCACTGGCACAGAAACTTACATTCAAAATTGACATCTGTCACAGACTGGATGTCAAAGCTCTATCGCTTAATGAAAGGAATGCAAAACCCCCCCTTATTTGCAGTGCCACTTCAGCTACTCAGTTTTATCTGTTTTGAAAGGACAAACCCCAAAATTTTGGTCCTAAATAAAAACATATTCCAAGTGTACAAAAAATGGTAGTAACTGAGCAGGCAGAGTATTTAACAACCTGCAAATATTCAACCAATGCCACGGTGTGCTCTTTCTTCCCTGACAAACAGTTGAGAGAAGCCGGGCAACAAGGCAAGATATTTCAAGTTTGTTTCCTGCTTAAACCAGCAGGTTACAGTTGGTTATACAGATACGTAACTCGTTACCTTGCTTAACTATAAACCTCTGTAATGTGCATTATTGTCCAGCTCTCTGCCTACTGTACCGTACAGTGATAAGGCTCAACATATCCTTGCTTTTGCTACAGTGGGAGAAAGTAAGGTGCATAATTTCAAGCTGAGCATTTCTACTGATTTCGTATGAAATAAAACGTCATTTACACTTAAGAGCTTCTCCACGGGCTCCCATGCCTGAACTCACTGATGGCATTACCCCTATTCCCAGTACTGTCTGAAGTAGCATTGTTGGAGGTTCTCCCAGCAAACCCGGTTTCTATAAGGAAGAATAGAAAACTGTGTAAATGATCAAAATAATCTGCCTGTTGCTATTTATTATAAATTTCACATTCAGTTAATCTTTTTAGAGACACTAAACCGTTCAATTATACTAGATGAAAAAACATATTTGTTTTAGCAGTTCTAAAAACGTCCGAAGACGGTCGAAGTTAAAGCGATGACCTTCCTTACACTATTAGCCTGAAGGTTTTCAATCTTCATCAGCTGCTGCTGTGGCAAGGGTAGGTGAGCGGGGCTCTGCAGCAGTAAGTTAGATGTGCTCCCCAGAATTGAACTCTGTGAAATTAATAAAAGAAGCTTTAGTTGACAGTCACGGAAAGCAGTACATTCTTGAAATACTTTCAGATGATACTGCTGAAAGAAATTTAAATTAGTTTCTGAGTTAATACAGCAAAGGAAAATAACTATTTCCTCCACAGAGCTAAATTTTTGCTTCATTCATGGAAAGTTATTTCAAGTTCTACTAAACTCCTTTCCTCCTAGTGCTTTTTTTCACCTCACAACCATAAGTATGCTTTCTGATGGCTTTTAAAGGATCAAGAGCATACTCCAAAGACAGCCCAGACCCCACTGCAGCCCCTGTGTCTAAGCCAACAGGGACAGCCAGATGTGTGCGAAGCCTCGGCAGACTGACTAGATAGATAGGGGAGTTACCTACGGTGCCAATAAGAAAGATGAGACACATGGACTTCAGGGGATTACGAGCTGTATGAATAAGGACTTCATTGTTTCTTAACGTTTGCCGTGTGCCTTGCATTGCAATTCTAATACATAATCTCTGCCAAATATCTATACAGTTTACAGGACGCGGTTGCAACCAGCAGGGACTTTCATCCCTTGCTCTTCATTTTCAAAGAGGAATATCCAGATACGTTTTTGCCCCCTTTTTAGTGGCAACTATCTATGTGAAATTCTATTCCAGAACCATTAAAAACCTTACAAATCACAGAATTTTCAATTCTATAATATATTAGTATTTCTCGTTCAAAAATTCTACATCAATTTGCCACCAGAATTGAGCCACTTAATGAACAATTTGGGGCACCACATTCAGACTTTGCTACTCAGCATTATGTGCTCTGGCTAGCACAGTGGCTTAAAAGAAACCTTATGTCCACTCTGGATGACAAAACCACATTATGAATCATGCTTGCTGAACACAGGCTTGACACTGCCTTTCTGGCAGCAGCTCCTGAGCATGACTTGCCAGGCAAAATATAGGTTGCTCTACAAACCTTTCTGTACAGCGGTGCAAGAATAGATATATGGGACACTGACTGTGTCAAATCACGAGTATGGCCTTCCGCATTTTTTTGATATCTCCTACGTAGGAAAGGTCACCAAAACCAGGTAATGAAGATGGAACCCAAAAAGAAGGCAGGTCTCCCCATGCACGGCTTTGCAGATTTCACAGCCTCTCACAACACATCTCACAAATATTTTCAAGCCTAGGTTGTGTGTCTGTGTGGTAGGGTGAAATTCCCTAGGGAAAAACCCTCTATGCCTACAATATAGTCTTCTGGACTCAGAAATGCACGATTTAAAACAAAAACGTGCCATATATAGACTAGTTACACATCTGCTATTTTAATTGTCTTAGTGATTTCCAGTAGAAATTATCCAGGGCCGTTTATTGTCACCAATACCAGTGGTTGTTCCTTCTAAAAGTGGTTATGTCAACAAAGAAAACGTGTTAGTTCAATTGCAAAACTTTCAGAAATACAAGAATGGAAAATCAGTTCGGTTAGAATCCTCAAAAGAAATTCTCTGGGTTAATAAAGATTTATTAAACTGCTGGATGACTGAGGAAAACACATCACCGAGAAAGTTTAAAATGCATTATTGTGGCACATGATAATTGTAACTAAGAGAAATTTAAAGAAAGAAGTTGAAAATTGAAGTTGAAACTACCTCCAGACTTGAAAGATTACTCGATGAATAACCCATTTGTTCAAATTCCCCTCTGATGAATCTTTTGTTATCAATTATATTATAATATTGTAGCATAATCATTCTAAAAATATTGTTCTCGCCATATTACTTTACAAAACCTTGAATATAAGATAGCAAAACCAAGATACACAGGAAGCCGAATCGGTGTGTGACTGGGGAGGTGGGGAGAGAGTCAAGCCGAGACACTGCCTGTTCCTCTATCTTGTGACAATACTGAATTTCCAGACAATAAAAATAGTGACCCAGTTCTTTGACTTGAGAGAATACTCTGAAATAAGTCACTGAATAACAGAAAAATGTGCCTAATAGAAAGAATAGGGATAATCAGATCACTGTCAACAAAATTCAGGCTATTAGATCGGGTTTGGAGCTAATTAAATGACGGGAAGCTCCCTGGAAGAGCATTAGACTTGCAAGTCTCTCTAAAGAGAAAACACGAACTTGTTTGACTTGCAGCACTCTTAAGCCAAAAAACATTGGATCATCATCAATCACACTGTTAACTGTGTACAACATGCCTGTCTCCAGCTGTGATTAGAAAACATTCACATTGCCTTCCAAGGAAGCACAGACTCTCCCAGGCTGAAGAGGGAGCAGCAGTAACTAAATATACCAATTGAAAATGTCACTTAAATAAAAGAAGTATAAGCAAAGAAAGATGTTATTTTTCATTGTACAGGACAAAAGCAACTCATTTGACAGGGCAAAATTATGTACTATTGATTCAAAATTAATATATTCACCTACCAGTTTTTAACAGGAAAACAATAGAAAAGCTAAATATACTTAACATAAGGAGTATCGCTGCATTGTAATTAGGACTTTTTCTAAGATCTTTAAGTCTGCGTCTGCCAAAAGAACAGCAGAAATAACAACTAATGCTTAAGGGGATTTTATTTTTTAAATGGGAATTTCTGAAACATCAGAAAGAGTAAGTCAAAGCGATTGACTCCAGTCCCTCATAGGTACTTATGAAAATCCCCGCCATGAATATTAAAGGCAAAGTTTGGCTCCTGGCAGAGCTGGAGAAATCTCTGATAGAATGTGAATACAAGGTGGAGGCCCAGCAGGCTGCTGGCCAAGTGCGCTGCCGCAGGGAGGAGTTCTGCTTGTGGCTGCCACTCCACCATATTCTCCTCTCCAATTTCGAGGGCAAACTCATCCCAAATATCATTTATAGTATCTTTGAGAAATTCTGGTGTCCATCTGGAATTATAGATACTCCGAGAACATTTAAACACTTACAACCTTGGGGTGTTTTTTTTTTGACTAAGAAGTAACATCTGCAAATCACTATTTTTTATGGCATATATAACACATTTTGGTCCCTGCAAGCTTTAAAATGAAGATAATGATGCTAAGCTTGTTGGCTTGAATAAGTTAAAACAATCAAGTGTCTATAGGAAGTGTGTATGAGCAGTTCCAAAAGATGTGCCATGCTCCTGAAGCTCTAATTTAAAGGGGATTTTTTTTGCCAGTAATGGCGAGTTGTCTCTACGTCGGCAGGTGCTAGCAAATCAAAAGCTCAGTAAGATAAAATAACTCCCTTGTGGATAGTAAGCACAGTCCGCTCTTACATCCCCGTAGGCATCTCGTTATTAGAGTGCTTTTCTTAAAGACAGCTTTAAGAAGAACACTTGATTTTAGTTGTAATTTCTTAAAATTTTGAGAATATTTTTCATCTAAGATCTCCACAAACATCTATTTTGACAAAAGTTATTTTGACACATACCTGATGAACTTTATTCAACTGCAAAAAAGGTGGGCCGACTGCTGAATTTATCAGGTGAGGTAAACCTGCAGATGCTCCAAGAACTGTTTTAGAAACACAAGAAAAAGGTGCCGTGTTTCATAAGTAGTTAGGCAAGTAAAGATCTTTATAAGAGTTATTCTATATTTTTCATATTTGGTTTCCGTGAAGCTTTCCAGTGTAATAAAGGTCACTATAACGAAATCTTTCAGTACACCCAGCTTTGATCTGCAATTAACAACATATCAGAGATCAAATGTATTCTCAAGGCGCTCCTTTAAAGCTGAGAGTTTGACTCAAAGATGCAGAAAGGCCTGCAGCTGACTGCAAGACCCCAGCATTTTCTAAAGTGCTTTGAAACATCAGCATTAGCTAAAGTGTTTCTTCACTAAAGTGTTCACTTCACACACCATTTCTGTTCATCTTCTGTCAGTAGATTATGTCACAAACTCCTAGCTGTGCCCCGTCTGACTCCTAAAAAATTATCTGTTCGCATCCCTGTTCCTAATAATTTCACCATTCGCAATGTGATAAGATTGTTTTTAGTACGTTCATTCACACCCATCCTACTGAGAAACCAGAGAAATGTTTTTGGCTAACGCTGTCATGAAATGCTGTGTACGACTACAGCAGCATCCAAGTGAATAACGATTTACACTGGAAACAACAGGAGAAAAACTCAGGCTGCAAAATTCAGACCTAGAATCAGATTTAAACTTGCCATTTTAATGATGTCTGCAAAAGACATTTCATTTTAAACCCATTTCTAAAACAAACACTCAGAGACCACAGAGTTAACGTGAGGACGTTTTTAGGTAACACTAGATTTTACCCAGACACAATACTGTAGCAATCCATTTCTTGCTTTCGCTTTCATAAAATGTGAGTCTACACAGACACACTGAAGCAGCGTCTGCACAGATTTTAAAATCCGCTTCTCTCCTTTGCTGAAAGCCTCATATCACCAAGAACGGGCTTTGGGTTTTGTTAACTCAGTTTTAAAACAACTTACCAGGTTTCACAGCATGTCCACGCAACTGGGGCTGCAGTAGCATTTGCAACATTGCCGGATTATTAAAACTTTTCATAATCTGCACTGGATTTGGCTCTGGAAGCAAGCCTTTCCTATTGTTCCTCATCTCCAATTAAGAGAGATACAAAAATGTTAGAATCGGGAGAATACAAAGAATACATTTAAATCCCTCAAACTTGTGTCGTCGTAAGGTACATATTTCATTTTACACAAAAAATAATCCCAACATGTCCTCCTCCGTTTTCTGCTCTTTTCCGTGCCCCTTCTCTGTCAAATTAAACGCCTAACAAACTACTCTCCCAAAACTTCAAGCGTATTATTTTTCCCGAGACACGTTTCTTTCTTCCCATTAAATCAAGACAGTGTTATCAATAAAGGAGAACAGGAACACCACATGATATCTTAGAATAGCACCACTCACGTCTTTTATAAAGATGTGGGCTAAAGCTAGCCGAAGTAATGATACTGTTCTGCTTCTACTTTTAAGACAGCTTCATGCAACACTTATCACATCCAATTTTCTAGAAAATAATCTGATAAGACATGTGGGTGTAAAAAGCTTTCTTCTATATCAAGCATGAAATTAAACTATTTCTCCTACCTTGAAATTTATCTTAAAACTGACAAATTCTTGCCTCTCTGTTGTAAACCAAGTTTTAGCTTGTCAAATGACTCCACTTACAGTTCCTCCTCTTTTGAACTGGAACAATTTCTCATACAGAATATTAAATTTACTAAAATCCCAGAGCTATGTAAGTACAACTTTGTGATCTCTTATGGCCCTATTTTACCCTTCCTCCTTGCAGAATCTGGCTACGCTTTTCCTAGGAAGGAGACTGAATTGGGCTGACTAGATTAAAAAAAGGCTAATGCTTCCAAAAGCTTGGCCAGTTTTCCTAATGCAAAGCATCTGAATCCCTCTGACCCAACTCAGGCAGCTCAAGGTGTATCAAACTCATTCTGACAACAGATTCGCAAAGATCTTACCATCCTTTGCGCTGCTATAAGCGCTGCTAATGTGCTTCTGCCTGGCGCTCCCGGAGCACAGTACGACACCTGGACTCTCTTGCCTTTGATCGTCATGCCATCGGTGACTTCTTGTACTTTCTCAGCCTGCTCTGCAGTTTCATATTCAATCACCGCGAAGTCACCGATATAACTGTCTTCATCCTGAGCAAACTGAAACAACATTTCACAATACACTGAACAAAATGCAGAATTTCAGGAACTGCCTTGCAGTATTTTCACCTATTGCAAAATCCTTCACAAATAGCGGGCATCCTGTATTGATGTCTGTATGTCTTTTTCTCAGACGTGCTCTCAGATGTGCAGATGTAAGTTGAATATCACAGTCTCATTATACTTGGCATGCACGCTCTATCTACTTGATTTACAACCTTCATGTCAATCTAATCTCATGGAGAACCTGAGCTATGAAACGTATTTAACACACATTTTCAGAACAAAGAAGGAATGAGAAGGAAATTGCAAATACAGCTGTATGCTACAATCATTTTTATTTTTATTTTGCAGAGTAAGAATTATAAACTCATTATTGTTCAGTTTTTAAACCTACAATAATAATAATGCCATTCATCAGACTACATGGTAGTTGTTGAAACATGTAACAATGCAAATTCCACTGATATATACTGCCTTTTAGGAGAATATGAAGGCTGTGGTTGTATTTAATGCCAAGAGAAGATGCCAGACTGATCAATCAAGCAGACTGGAAACAGGCTTATGTGTCAAACAATGCTCTGTCCTTTGTCTGCAGAGTTTTATAGCAGAATGAGCAGATTTAAATCAAACAAAAAAAGGGGGTGAGAAGGGAGGGAATAAAGCTTTGGCAAAAATCTCCAGTCCCAAAATGAACAGAAACGATATTCTGACACTAGCTCTGATGTGGAAGAGAGGAAATCTCCTCTAGATTTCACTGGACAAAACCAACATATTCCCAACTATTAGGTCCCACAAACTTACACTAACAATTGAGACAGAAATCTCAAAAATTTTGAAGAAAACCAGGGTGGTCAGATGTTTAATGCCACTGTTAATGGCTGGCCTCTGGGATGCGCTCTGGAGAACACACGTATTTTGATATATAAATACACACATAGGTATGCATATGCTACGTATATATATATGTGTGTGTGTCTATGTGGAGAAGCATTCTATTTTATTTTGACATCAGTTTAGCTGCACTGATAAAGACCTGAAGTATTTGTGAAAAGAGTGGTTTGCGGCTATGGAACGTATTGTTGTTTCACCCACAGTTAAAAACTCCCTTAACATGTGAAAGGGCAGCTACCAGTATTCTTGCAAACAGACCAGGAATTTTTAAACTTCTCAAGTAAACAGGTACTGAAGCAAAGCCCGCTGTCCCTATCTAGGTAACAGTGGAGAACTCCTAGTGACAATTTAAGGTTGATGTAAGAAAGGGATGAGGTTTTCTGGTCCATTTTCTGGAAGAAAAGGACAAAGCATGTTCCTCTAAGTCCTAGGAAATGCCATTTTTCTAAGATCCACGTAGACGTTATCTGGCTTCAGCTCTTCTTGACAGAACATTTCTGTTGTCAACAGTGGAGAAATCAAATTGATTTTAAAAAAATGGTAACTCTGGAATCAAATGAAATAAACCAACATTTATTTCATGATTTCAGCTAAGAATTTCAGGTGAAAGATCATATTTACATGATGAAATATGGCATCAGTTACCAGCAGAACTAAGCCATGAAAGCAGCACATGACAGCTACGTTAAAGAAGCCATAACAGGGGATGGGCAAAATGTTCAGAGTGACCCCACTGGAGGGACAATCTAAGTGCAGGAGTGGTGTGAAGGCAGGATTGGCAAAGACTGGGAAACAGAAGGAAGAGAGAGACTGATGTCATGATAATGTAAAATAACAAGAGTGTGAATGAACATTTTAATTGTTTTTCTGAAACGTATTCCTTCTTCCAGGTGAAGTTTTCCAGACAAAGCGCTCCTCCTAGTCGTTCTCTATTGTCGTGGCTTGGGCTGGACTGGCCACTGAAGGAACGACAGATGCTCTCTTTAATCTCTCTCCCTTCAGAGTAGAATGAGAGAGACTTATGGATTGAAAAAGAAACTAAACTACTTCAACAAAATATTAATAATAAAATAAAGGTAACACTATTAAATAAGAATATAAGAAAATAATGAAATATAATCACTGAGAATAAATCCTAGGTTATCATAAGTAAACCTATTTTTCTTCTATTATCATACTTCTATGATCTACCTATTAGTCTATTACACAGTGTGTTTATACAAGTGATAGGTAAAACGATAATGTGCCAAGAATGTTTTCTTGGATATATTTTTGACTGGGTGCCTATTTCCTGATTCAAAAGCACACTGTTTAATTCCCGTATTTTATAGAAAATGTATTTAGTGACATTTACTGATAGAATGCGTATACAAACAGCCCCTCCTCACCTACACCAGGTGTAACCCATGCATCATTATGATTTAAGAGGGAAGGCAGAAGTCAATTATTAAGTGCAAGGTAGAATAGTGTTAGTAAAAACATCTTTATCAAAGAAGCCTGTTATTCTCTGAACTTCAGAATTTTGAAAGAACGTTGAAAAATTGTTGGGGGAGCTGATAACAGCCTCTGGATTATCTGACAGCTGGAAAAATGCCCTGAAGTAAAAGACTTTAAAAGATCAATCTGTTTAGCTAATTAAACAAAGATTGAGTGAGTGACTTGATTACAGCATTTAATCCCTTCTCACAGGAAGAAAACAGCAGGGACCAAAGGCTCCTCAAGCTAGCCATCAGTGAGGTGAAGCTGAAGCCAGATACCTTCAACTGAGAAAACAGACACAAGTGCAAAGTAACAAGGGATGGGCAGTTTCTGGAAAGAGTTACTTCCAATTTAGGTGTACTTGGATCACACAAGTACAAGGATGTGCTTGCGGCCAGCTACAAATTACTGGGGCTCAAAAAGAGCACTAGGGAAAATGGGATGGCCTGCAGGTGGTCAGCCTAGACAGCCTGATGGACCTTCCGGTCTTAGATGCTGAGAATCTCTGATTACTTATCCCTGAAGCTAATCCCTGGGCAGCCTTCCAAGATACTTAAGGAAAAAAAAAAACAACAAACAACTGAAGTCATACCCAACCGTGTGACTATAAAGCAAGCTTTCTTTCTACTGCCTGTTTATGGTACACTGGTCTGCACCACTTCGAGGAGCAACATTTTATTTGTGCTCTAGTATCTTACAAGCCATGATGATGAGAAGGAAACCTTTCCACTGGCAAAGGCTGGTAAGGATCTACCTCTTCTGTACCTGCAAAGCTTTCCAAAAGAGGTACCACTTCTACCACTGGGCAAGCCCAGCCAACTATGAGATCTCAAGCCTACATCTTCTCCAATTAGGGAAAAACACATTAGATATTTGCAGAGGTTTCTTAAATATATTAATTATATACATATATATACACATATATTCTTCATCATCTATACTGTTGCACTTGTGGTATTCGTACACTCTGGCTTGCTTTATTGAGCAATAAAACCATCATCAGCATTTACTTTAAAAGCTCTCTAAAATATTTCTAAAATTATTTTCAATAAAATACATGAGGAGGGGATGTCTTACAAACACTTTATTGGCACTTCACGGGGTCACTTAAATGACCATGATCTTCCAAAAGATACAGATTCAACATACCTGGCAGAAAACAGGTTTATACTTTAGTGAGAAAGCTTGGATCAGTTCTTTTGAATCAACGTAGTCTTTTTGAAATTTATCTACACAAAGGCACTTGGAGTGAATAAGATTTGTCGTCAGCTGGTTCACATCCATCCACTGTGCAAAGAGAGTGCTCTCGTCTAACTGTTTCCCCAGAAGTTCCAGTCTCGCCTTTGCAGCGGAGTCCTTTTTCATGTATTCCACAAAGCCATAGCCCTTTGAATGGCCAGTAACTTCACTATAGACCAAAAAACACCTCTCGACATTGCCATACGCACGCACAAGTTCTTCAAACTCTTCTAATGTAAATGAAATGGGCAAATTAGTAATGCACAGCAAAGCATCTGTTGGTTGGAGTTGCACGGATATTTCTTTTCCCCGAAGAGAATACTGGTGAAATTTCCGAATTGCGTTTTGAGCCTGCTCTCCATTTAACAGAGTAACGAACGCTGTAAGAGACCAAAACAAATTACATCACCGACCGCAGCTTCTCTCCAGCTACAAAGGTAATTACTATAACTCTCCCAACCTCCAAAACCCACTAGTATAAGTCACAGGAAAAATAAGAGTTTCGGATTTATCCTGAAGATGCAACAGATAGAGAGAGATGCTGTAATACATATTTTTAAATTTGACATTATCAACTGGACGTCATGAGTAATTAACTCAAAAAAAGTGACTACAGAAACAAAGATACACACAACCTCACTACTTGTAACACAACAAAATTTTATATTTGGGAAACAAAAAGCAATTAAATTTTCTACTGAAGTCAACACATAACTGATTCTACTGAATTTCTTTGAAGACAGAATCCATAAATTCTCACTTCAGGGGTTAATGATCTTTTTTGGGTTTTTCAGTTCATAAAGCACTTCATACAATGACAGAATCACAGACTGGTTGAAGCTGGCAGAGACCTCTGGAGGTCATCTTGTCCAATCCCCTGCTCAAGCAGGGCCACCCAGAGCTGGTTGCCCAGGACCATGTCCAGATTGGTTCTTAGTATCTCCAAGGATGGAGATTACACAACCTCTCTGGGCAACCCGTAACAGTGCTTGGTGACCCTCAGAGTGAAAAAGTGTTTCCTGATGTTCAGAGGGAAACTCAATCAGTTCAGTTGGCACCTCTTGCCTCATACCCTGTGAATTAAAGAGGATGTAATAGTCTGCAGTGAACCACAGCCGTGGACAAAAGGACCAACACCCACTCTGTACCATGCCATGGTCCCACAAGCAGCTGGAAGGAACACGCAACCATGGACAATCTCGTCATCATACCCCGTCATCATTCCACAGGTAACTGAAGGTTCATGCAGCCGTGGACAAAGGGAGCACTGTACCACCCACCACATCTTTACCACCTCATGGTCCTACAGCCAGACAGAAAGCGCTAACATTTTCTTTCATGCTTTAACAATCATTAGATACAACAGTCTAATCAAGGATTTCTAATTAAAACATAAACATCCACGGGGGTTCTAAAGCAAGTTCTGGTCTGTGCCTACCTTGTAGCATTTATAAAGCCAACAAAAAGAAGCAAGTGTAATCTTGGCGACATACGCATAATATTTGAGATCTCAGTTTTGCGATTCTAGTGAAACTGAATGTTGTTATGCAACCTGCAAACAATTAGTTTGTACTAAAATATAAACAATGCCCCTGCAGCAGGTTTTACATTCTGTCCTAACCAAAGAGATGTACCAGTGATCAGATAAAGACGAGATGGCGTGGAAATCGGTAACCTGGCTCTCAAATAGATTAACATGTGCCCGGGTAATCTACATTGTTTTGCTCTCCAGTATTTTGACACAGCTTCACATATTTCTCTAACAGGATACTATTTGGTATTCTAAGAAGAGTCACATAGAAGATACCAACAGAAGACAACAAAGTTTGAAAATACTATACTTTTTTCAAGATACATTTTTTTCCCCAATGTTTTGAGGTCATTTAGGGCTACCTCCCTGAGTTTATCATTAATCTTAAATTAGTTCATGTAATCAAGTGAAAACATTGTTTATACTCTGGAGAATTTTAGAAGATCTAATTGGAAACATCTTCAGAGCTCTACAAAGTTCTGATTCTGTCCATTAAACTAAAAAGTCATTAAATCTATCTAACAAAAAAAAATAAAAACAAAGAAAACCCACAAAAAACCTCAAAACAAAAGGAGTTCCACTTTTTGGGTGAATGACTCCTGTTGTGTCAGTACTTACTTGGACAAGACAGAATAAACACACACAAACACCTGAATAATTAACAATAATACTGAAGAACCAATACTGATCCCAATACTAATATAAGATAAGATATACAAGAATTATACTCAGCCAATTCTATCAGTAGGAAACTGTGCGCTCCCAGCAGTGGACAGCAAACGTGGGACACTGCGAGGGCTACGGCTTTAGGAGGAAGGGAAGGGCTCAGGGGTCTGGCACGGTGGCAAGGAGTTCTCTGGACTGCTGCCATCAAGGGAGAGAGAAACTACACAGTAAACTTTCTAATTTGTATCGAATGTGACGTTTGTGGTATGAAATAATGCTGTTGGCCAGCCTGGGTCATAATGCCCAGGCATTGCTCCTTCTCATCCCTGCACCCGGCAAGGCTTGAAAACACTGAAACCTTGAATCCCACATAGCCTAGCTGGCTAGAAAGTAAATATTTTCCTGAATTCAGACACTAGAGTCTTCTAAAAGTGCAGTTTTCCCCAGCATTAGAAGATAAATTAGTCCTGTGTCGCTCAACCTAGGACAACACCCACAGACCACTAGCAGAACTTTTGCTTTTTGCACAGCAAAATAATACCCTGCAATCTAAAGACCGTGAGTAGGAAGAGCCAAGACGCTCGAGAACTTTTTTGACTGTATAGTAACACGTTAAGATTCTGTAACATCAGGGCCTCTGAACACAGTTTTAAGGCTTTCATGAATCCAGAGATAAAATAATTTAATCTATCCAAATGAGAAGCCAAGAAAAAATAAACCACCTACAGTGCGTTCCAGTCATGAAAATTTGCAGAGGCATGCAGTAAAACATACAAAAATTCACATAAGTAGGCAAAGTACTATATATATCTACATATACACAAAGACACAGATGTATAAACTCTAAAACCAACCAAACACATACATAGTAAAAAAGTAGTTATATATGAGAGCATCTAGATTGAATGAAAAAAAAAAAATCCTCTTATTCTTTCCAAGTATTTTCAAATATTTCCTCTCACACTGAACACAGACGTCCACTCTGCCATTAGACAGCAGACTACAGTATCTCACACACAAACTGGCCTTGTTCCATATTCAGAAATCAGATTTGCAAGATAATAGGACATTAAAGCACAAATTTAATTAGGGGCAGGTATCAAGAAATAACCATTATCCTCTATCTAAAGATCTATCAAATCTCTCACAGCTATCGGACTAAGATTTTGTCCCAGAAACCAAGGCTGCCTCAGGAGATAGCCCAGGCTGTGGGAACTATGGCGATCTGGAAGGACAGGAATGTGTAGAGGAATATATGTCCATTTCTTTACCTCTCAAGCACTAAAACTCCATGAATCCCCTATTTAGAGAATTAATTTGTAAACGGAGGATCAGACTTAAATAATTCAGAATTTAATTCAGGACAACATTTCCTTCAAAGACTGAAGTATTCCTTTAATGAATTACTTCTGGTTTATATTACCTGACACAAATGCATCTGCAACTAGGTACGTTGTCCTCTGATCATGTCATAGGCACATGTGGTTTGTCCTAAGAGAGGCCTCAGGCCCAGTTTTTCAAAGGAAATCACACAGCTGAAGTTAGCTTTGTCCCAAAGAGACACCAATGGAACATGCCTGAGAGATACCACAGTGGACCAGTCTACTTCTGGCTGACACCAGTGAAGTTTACAACTCTCCATTGGCTTCAGTAGAAGGCGACAAACTACGCAGCCAAAAAAAGCACTGAGGGACAATCAAGTTATGTGATGGCAGAGAACGTGATGACTTCATACACAGCAGACGATGTTCCTCACTAGTTTCATCACGGAATGGAAACTTAGGACACTGGAAGATTTTAAGTTCTTACCTGTTCTTTTATTTCTGTCCACATAACAATACTTGATTTCGTAATCTTTAAATAAGTCGTGGATTTCCTGAAAGAGAAAAGCGCAAGTATCATCAGATAAATAATTCACCAGACCAAGTACGTATATAAATTCATCTTCACTTATGAAAAAAAAATAAAACCCAACCCAAAAACTTTCCCAATAAACAGAAAATCTCACCATAGAAACACTATCAAATATTTGTTTTTAGAAGAGCTGGTTACACTACTGCAGCAATGTTTTTATCTCTTATAAAAAACTGCCTTACTGAATCTGAGTAATTTACTTTTCATTATATAAAGTCACGTAAGCACAACAGGGTGTCGTGCTGACTGTCTTTTGATAAAGACGAATAACATCACAGTTCATTAAATGGCAAAACCCCCACAATTTCTCCTGAAGTACAGCTAGCATAGCTAAAATACCACACAGACAAGAAATACCCGCAACATCACATCATGCAGTTTACTGAGGGCAGGCAACGCTGTCATAAAATGCAACAGTTGTTTTAGTTTCCTGTAACTGCTCAAGTTCGCTTTAACAGATTTTCACTCTTTTAATAATGAATATTCTTTCAATCAGCAGATAATTGTGCCCAGAATACCCCCTGAAAAGTATCCTCTATCAATTACTGCACAGATGCTCAACGAAGAGCCAATCCCAAGAGCATTATTTGCTCCCACTAATTAACGGGGAGAGAGCAGGGATGTGGCAGGAGTGGAGCAGGAGCAAGTCGCAGAGGTGTGTACCAGTTTGCTATAGCTATTCCCCAGCAAGAGCAAGGTGTACGCACGTGCCCCACAAAACCCACAAATTATTATCAGTTCAGTGGCAAGAATACAGATATGGACATTAATCATCCCCAAGAAGAAACCACAAGTAGTAACGTGGATATATGTATTCTTTCAGTTGGATAAATCCCATAAACAACAGCAAAAGACCACTTGGATAAGCAAAATAATCAACTAGCTTTGTCTGAAAGTTTAATTGCAGACAATTTCCAGTAGCCCAGTCTACTTGCCAGTTTGCTAATTCAATATATATAGCCTAGAGGTTAATTGGGTTCTCCATGACTGGTATCAGGTGCACACCTTTTAGTCAAGCGAACACCAATCTCTAGTTTCACTAGTTAACAGCTGTCAAATACTACATTAATAAAACATGGCAGCATTTCTCAAGCTACCAACCATCCTCTCATCAGACGTGATAAGGATGTGGTTTCTGAAAAGCAAAATACGCCAGGCACAATTCAAAGGTTCAAGTCAGGCAGGCGATTTGACGGAGGACATCTCTCAATGAGAGTCAGACACCAGTTCATTCTCAGTCATGAGAGACTGAGAAGACACTTTCTGTACAGTTTTGTGCAGCTCAGCTGTATTGTGGCACCGGGACTCTGCAGATGTTACTTCTGTCCTACTTAGAAAACGTAAATACGTCCCCCTTTTTCTATTTATTTCATTTCATACATTTTTTCACAAGAGTAACACTGAAAGTTTTATATGATTATTAAGCAGCAGGAAATAGTATTTCAAACAGCTCTGAACACCCTTTTGAAAGTCATCTCCGAATCAGATGATTCCACATGATTTCCCAGTAACTCAAATTTTAATTGGGAAGGGAAATAGCCTGTAGTGAACATATCTTCATGGGATAATCATGAGATCTCATGTAAAAATTGTAGGAACATAAGGAAGATTTAAAATGAAAACCAAATTTAAGCACAGTGATTTTTGTAAAGATTTTAACACCGATTTCCACAGGTTGTTGCAAACACTGCCAGGTTTGTGGAGCGGGCTCTTCCAGGGAGGTGAGTCTTCTTGTGCTCTCATGGCCCCCATGGAAGGGCTGAGACCTTCACCTGTGGCACTGGGTTTGGGTAGTATTTCAGTGAAAGCATTTTTCACGTAAAGACCGTTTGTGACAATTTACAAAAATAAAACAGACCATGCCAACTCTTAAGCAAATGTATACCCCTGCAAATTAAACAGATACGTAAATATCTGCGTACATTAGACTAAGATTCTTGACAATGTTTTCGGAAGTACTGCGCTGGCTTTTGAACTCGGGCACTTCTCTCAACTTTACCTTCAACATCTTTCAACACTTAAGTCTGTTAGAAAAGAACGAACACTCCTTCCATTTTAATGTTGTTAACAGTTTCTGTTCCCGACAGCTCAGAGCAGAACTGTCAGGGAAAGCAACAAAAACACCTTACTCGCTGTTTCTGACCAGGTTCAGCTGTGCACCACCAGCACAGAACACATTTGGTCCCTCTGGTGTAAGGAGTTACCCGGTATTCAGGCCAGGAAGGAGCGTTTACTCCAGGAGGAGAAATGGGTCATCCAAGTCAGGTATATTCTCTGGTGCGACCCTATTAACTTGCAAGGAATGTAAGCAGAGGGCTGTTTCCCTGAGCACAGCAGAAACAAACAGCCGAGGTTCATTCCCCGTTCCCGACCTCCCGGCAGCCTGCCGGCTCACGCACTGGGGAGCCTGGCCCCCGCACCCCCAGCCCAGCTCTGCCAGTGTTCTCCCCCCGTCAGCACCTACCGCCACCGCTCTGCACACCCCCACGGAGAAGCCGTCAGCCCCTACCCACGCTCTGCAGCAGGAAAACCTTTCCCTCTCCCTGGGTCAGCCTTTCCATGGCACTGCCTTGTGCTGGGCAGCCACGTGAGAAAGGCGACACAAGCGCTCACCATGTATCACACAGAGTTTAGCAAAGCAGCAGTAATAAACCCAGTGGTGGTACCACATGCGAGCAGTGGCTGCCATCCCCAGCTGCCACCACTTTGCCCACGCTCACAATATCCACATCCAAACCATCTGTTGACCAAGACAACAGTGGCCGGTCCAGCCCAAACCACATCACTGGCCACTATTAGTATTTTTTCCACATGACGTTTGTAAAACTGCTTCTCCTAAACTTTTTTCTTCTTTTATAAAGGAATGAATCTACTAGTCTAAAGAAAAGTGTCTGAGAATTACAATAATCATGATTTAACTGCATCATGTTAGGTCTAACCAAAATGGCAACATCCACTAACATGCCGAACGTCCAGCTGCCATGAGTGTCATGCACTGAATGTCCAGCTAGATTATAATATTTTGACAACAAAAATTGTAAGCAGCTATAAACCTATCTGGCAGACATACAGCAGCCATGGATCCCGTGAAGTTTCCAACACAAACACTGTTTACAGTGGTGTCTCTCTCGGCCCTTAATTATTGCACTCCTTGGACCAGCTCGTAGCTGGCTCCTGAACCAAATGTAAAACTCAGCACTGACTCTTGGGCACCGAGGTGCGTTGGTACCTGAGCAACGTCCCCGCCAGGCAGCTCCCAGGGGATGTGTCCCTGGACAAAGCAAGGGCAATAGGTACCGCAGGAACGGAGAGGAGGAGAGAAAAGGGAGCAGAGAGCTTGCTTGGAGTAACAGCAGTTGCATAAACACGTGGGCCATGCCAGCGGCCCTAACTAAACATCACGGAACAGAAATGTAACCATTAAGGCTTAGCTACTTAAATCTTCAAAGTTCTTAAAAGCAGAGTTTGAAAGCTAGTTAGTCCTATCATCAGTAAAAATTAGGATCCTAACTAGAAAATAATCAGCTCATACTTTAAAATTAGCAGAAAAGCAAAACCAAATATATTAAAGGGAATTTAAGAGAAACCACTAGTAAATACAGGCTGAATATACTTTAAAAAAAATGTATTATTTACTACTATAAGAAATGCGGTTTTGAAATACTTCAATTCTTGGCCTGTCCTGTCTTGTCTCGGGTAGAAAAACTGGCAACATGAGTTTTTACCACATACTGTCAATTTGAAATTTGCATCTCTCAAAGGGAAAGAACACCCTCCTTAGAGGGGATCTGTCTTTATGCTTTATTACCCGCATTGTTTGAAACGCTAAAAGAAAAGGGAATTATTACCAGGTACATTTACCCTATTAATAAAGCTCAATGTATTATTTCTGCTTTTCATACCCAGGATCTCCTACTGCAAGAAAAAAAACAGGCAAGAAATACTCAGTCATCACCTGGAACAATATACCATGTATATAAAGCCTACAGCACCCTAAACCCAAGTATTTTTCTCTCTCTAGATGTAATACTGAATTATGTTATTCTGGCAACAAAAATATTTAACAATTATAATGGTGCCTGGCCAGATTTGTGCACTAAGCTTTAGTGGTGTTTCCAACATAAACACTGTACAAGTCTGGTCTATAACTGGGCTCTCAGTAAGTAGCTGAAGGCCTAAACTTCACAAGCGTATTCTTGAAATGGGAATCAATTATGTTTTAAGTAGTTGAACTAAATAACATGTTTGGCTAACCAAGAAGTTTTAAATCATCTCATAACTAAAAAAGACTTTGTTTTCATTTGCGTAGGCAGAGCAGGAAAGAAGAGGACTTCTCAGGAAAAAGCTTTACACTTACAAATGATATAATGGGGTGTTCATTTAACTCAAATTTTAGACCACTAAATCTTTGAGTCCATGACATGACACACGGAATTCGCTGCAGATATTAAAAAAAAGGTAGTAAGTAAGAGAACATCTACATGGTTTAAAACAATAAACTGCTACTGAGGGAAAATCCAAAGGAAAATCCCAGAGACTCTGCTGGAGAGTAAGACGTGGAGCCCATAGCACCAACAAGAGTGTTAGATAACAAAGCACAAGGATGGCTGCAAAGTGCAATTTTAAACATCTCCTATCTACTAATGACCAGAGAGGTAGGAGGCCCTCAAATTTTCACCAACTGGAAATCGAGTGCCAGACGAATCCTCCCTTGCTCCTAACAAGCAAAAATTCAAAGATTGGGCTCACCATACCTTATAGTATGTTCTTTTGACAAATTTTCGTTTTCTTCAATGCTGAGTTAAAGAAAGTTCTTAGATGAGCAATGGCTGTGGGATCAAGTCTGAGATGTGTAGCAGATGTTGACCTGCCCAGGCATCCAGGCACAGTGGGCACTGAGGTGGGCTCTAAAGCTTTTGCTCACCACACTCCCTCTTCATTGCCACAAACAGTCGCAAACTATGAAACCCAAAATAAAATCAAGCCTGTAATTCTAATGCCTTTGGGGCGAATCTTTTTGTTTGAGAATTGACTCTCACTTTAATAAGACCATATCCTCCAAAGATTTTCAGAAAAGTAATGTAAGTAAATGTTGTCATTAAAGAACAACAGTTTCTCAATAGACTTATGATGGACAGGGAATGAAAAACATATTTCTCTGATCTTCCAGAGACATATTAGTGTGTTGGTAAGAGGAACGCTACAGGACTGGAAATTAATTTAAACCTCCTGGGTATACTGGGCGTTACGCAAGCTAAATGAAAGATGAAAAAGACATAGAAGAGGTAACATGAGAGAGCAAGAGCACAAAGCAAAAGAAAAGCAATAAAGAAAATCAAAAAGCACGTACATCCTAAGGCATGAGAGCTACTCACTATCCAACAAGTATGCCTTTCATGTTCAGTCAGTGTGACGGGGGACTAACGAAAACACAAAGGCCCCTTCTACTTAAATGTCTGGCATACAACAGATTGGGAGAGAGTACTTCCTCAAATCATCACAGTTCATTAAAGGCTTTCGATCAAAAAGGAACAAGGAAAAATTGTGGCTAATCCATGGAGAAAGAAGGAATAAAAAAAACCACCACCCCCCAATCCTACCAGAAATAGAATCATGCTAAGTAGTGATTTGTCTTTTGATCAGAAACAGACACTGGTGAAAAAAAACTGTACGGGTACATCAGGTCCCAAAACACAAAATAAATCCCTATCCCAGGTGGACTGCACCAGTTTCTTATCAACACCTAAATGTTTCATCTTTCTTTAGATTCTGTCATGCCAATGAAGAACTACAGGGTATTAAAATAATTAATCAGCCCTACTTTACTTCATGTCCTACATTAAAGTAGAACAGCCCCTCTGTAAGATTTATTTTCTGCCCTCAGATGATAAAGAAGAAAAGCAGAAATGTGAACGTAGTATGGTGGCATTTAAAGATAATCAAGCACAGAAGAAACTGGTTGAAAGCAAGTGCATCTTCCCCAGGGCTGGCTCAGCTGCGAAGAGGAGCATCAAAAAGTGAACAGCCCTCATCGGTCAGCTAATCTTAGCAGTGAAGACTAGAGATTTTGCTACGAGTCTCAATAATGATTAGCAAGAAAGATAGCCCAGGGTCCGCTCTTTCTAACAGCAAGTCCATGGGATCCCAACTGGTACACCAGGGTACCAGACTGCTGATCACGTCACGTTTATGAGCTACTGCTCCTGTGGAAGTTAATCAGACATAACTAAGGAACCACTAGCAGTGAGAAAACAATGACTTGGGGGAAATCAAAAACAATTCTTCTAATCCACTGGGGTAATTACAAAAACCAAACCCAACAGAAGCTGACTTGCCATACAATACTCACATAAAATCTAAAATAACAGCAGAATCAAACTTCCTGTTTAGTAAGGTGCAACTTCACTTACACTCTGGGCATCCTGAAGTTCTTAGCATCTCTTCAGCAGTAAAGGAGAGAAGTTACCGTTTCCTTCCCTCCCTCTGCCCAGAGCAGTCCTCCTGCCTCCAAGAACACTCAGAGCAGTTTTACGACAGTTCCAAGGACCTTTAATTTGTGATGCATAACTTTGAACACTGCACTTTCAACATCATATTTACGACGGTTTTCCTTGCTATTGAAATGGATTATTTGATGCATCAGAGATGACAGCTGAGGGAGATACACACACAACACGACAATCGCAAGGGATTTCCAAGAGATTGCTACTTCATTGCCAAGCACTGACCGGAATAAAATGAATTACTACAACCAAGCTTACCTTTAAGTCTCTTTGCAAAGATTCTTGATACAAATATCAGTCTTACTACAACATTGCATCAGAGGGTATTAATGCTAACAAGAACAGACCCACTGTTTGACATTTTTCAAAAAGAGCAACACCAGTGGGACGATCTTGCCTGTCTTACCGTAAAACATCACACATCACTGCTCTACTAGGATTCCTTGGATCCTTCTTATGGCCCTTCATCCTAATGAAGCCATAAAATGATTACTCCATAAGAGTAATCTTGCAAGGACGTTTGCAAGTTAGAGGAGTATGTTCTGCAAAGGCTGCAGCAGGAGAGAGGATTGTTGCTCTGGAGAGCGCGTCCTGCACGTGAAGGCTGGTATGCAGTGCAACGTTCTTGATGTAAGCAGCAAAGCTCCATGGAGAAACAGGACAGCCAGTTGTGACCCACCACTCGGTAGCGTGTGTCCACACTCGGTACTGAAGTCTCTGTTTAAGACAGTGGCCACTGCTACAGCATTACCTCAGAATCTGAAGTACATCTGAAATAGCGCCTAGGGCTCCCATCTTCTCAGTGCACGGTGTGTTACCAGATCGCACCTCTCTCAGAGCTTCGGTGCAAGAAGATCAGATCGAGAGGAGAAGGAACACTCCCTAAGTAGAACAATATACTGAGTGGATTTTTAGTACAGTTCGCATATAGCTACAATGATAGAAAAACACTGGCTTGAGGGAGGGAGGGAAAACGCTACAGCAGTTAAGACAGGAGTTGATCTGATAAGCTGTTTTACTCACAACGCTGATCCAACTAACAGGAGTCAGTCAAGAGCAGTAACAAGTGCATCTTCTATCTAATTTTATAGGTTCAGCAATCTAAAAAGTAACAAAAATATAGCTGTACAGCTATCAATGGTGCTTCACCTCAAAATCTGGAGAGGCGACAGTAATTGCGTATATCCATTTTTAGCTCATTATCCTATCACCTGTCTGATAACGTGCAGAGTTCAGGTACTGCGCTGGACAAATCAGATGAGGATGAATATGGGGAACTAACTGGCAAGCCTGGAAGACTCCACCGTGACAGGTCAGTACAAAATCGACTGACTTGCCAACTAAACAGTGAATGAAGACTTTGCCTTCAAGAATAGTGAAGGTGCTAATAAAAATGTTTACCACAGATCTGTCCCAAAAATACCTTTCTCCATCGTTGTAGTGAGAGAATTGTTTGAAGAAATACTAATCCTGCAAGTACGTATTTGCAGATTGAGCTATAAGCCCAATGCAGAAAGAACCTTCTTAACATAATTTTGACTTAATTTGTTTGCCCTTGGGGTTTGTTTCATACTGACACTCAATGAAAAAAAGCTCGTGAGGGAATGCTGACTTCCTCGGTGTGACAGACTGCAAAGTGCTTTCTTCAGGCTGTCCTTCCTCCTGAAAACGGGCTCTGGATTTCCTTAGGAACACAGATGTTGCCAAATGCATTTACAGAAACCCCACTTGCCAAGATTCAGACGTGGGCAACCTTTACCCCTTAACAATAGCCACCCAGCACCTAAAGTGCTGAATGCTTCTGACGCTTAATGACCTCTCTGTTTGTTTGGTTTCTACGACTACAAACCTCTGGTACTCTGTTTCTGGTTCAGGAACTTCATGGCTAAGGTACATTTCATCTGTGTCCTTAAGAGTAATTTTATTTTTTTTATTCAGTTTAACACAGGTGGAACTCCAAAGGTAAAAGAAGATTACAAGTACAATAATAAAGTTAATATGTAGCTACGACTGGCAGAGGAAAATGTTCATTGCCTAATTTCGCCTGAAAAAAAATTGGAGTTTTGTTCTTATTTTGAAGTTGATAAACCATCTGACAAAACTCACCAGTCTGTGTCAGCAGAAGAGCCATTTCTTGCTTGAAAACTATTTTCGTAAATCCTGGCCTCACTCTTCAAGTAACAACAAACAATAGCAAACCCAATATCCCAATGATTAGAGATGAGTAACTACGTTTATGGAAAGCTGTTCTGGAAGACTGTGCTGCATTTTAACGATGTTCACCTCTTTCTTGATGAGGAATAAATTGGCCAGGTTAGCAATAGGTTATCTGATTTTACTTGGCTAACCATTATTTCAAGAAGAAAACGGCAGACAAAACACCTCTGCATGGTGTTTACCAAGGGCGTTAATTTGATTTAAGGAATGTTAAGGTTCACGGTAATTTTTGGAAATGCATGACAGCCAAATACACAGGTATGCTTAACATGCCTGACCACAAACATACCTCTCCTTTCCAAAACTGCTCCAGGACAGAAACTTCGTCTCTAGAGCACAACTAGTCTGCCTTTGCGTGCCAACACCAATAGATTAATGATGTTAAAAATTAAAATGACATTTTTTGAAACTGTATTTCAGGATCTGCACGTGGTGGTACTGTTCCAGCCTAGTAACAGGTGAACATTAGAACATCATATTGGAGAAAAAGGCATCTAAGTGCTACTTTTGAGTCATCAAAACAAAATGGCAAACTTCCAAAATACTGTGAGGCTGCCAAATTGGACCTTCACATTAGTATTTCCCTGCAGCATTCTTTGTCTGACCAAGAAATGCCAAACTTGATGGTTTCCATATAGGCGAGATGTGCTTTTAACCAGTCACGTGAATTATGAAGTACCTGCTGTGTGCACCAGTCTGACATCGTTGAGTGTCAGACAAAGTGATCCTGTTCTGGCTATCTGCAGCAAGCGTCTTGTGATATGCCAGTAAGCCCTCTCTGTCAACACAGTCACGCGTGATGGCTTCTTGAAGAGACGACAAAGATTAGCAGGGTTTTCCAAGTTGTGAGTTTGCTATTGATTAGGTCATTAGGTTGCTATAAACAGAGGTGAGGGTCTGTATGTAAAACGTCATGCAGGATCATAGCAAAACTGTCACATCTAAAACTCTATGATCACCTAAAATCACGTGGCCGGACAGACCAAAAGGCACCATATACGTGAGAACAAAACGTCAAGAAGTGCAGCGGCAAGCAAGCTCGGTACTCTGGATCAAATTACACTGATCGCTGAAAGATTCTCTCTAAAATGAATGGTCTCTTTCTACCGGAGTTATGGAGAAAATGATAGTCTTCACGTGCTGCACTTACCCGCAGGTAGTAAAACTGCCTCTGCTTTAGAAAGAGAGGGGAAGAGACACAAGGAGTGGTTTAGAACAAAAGCTGTAATTACGTTTTTTTATGCTTGTGCATCAAGTTGAATATTTGGAGCCGGTAAAGATCCAGTAAGTGACTGCAGAACTACATCACCTCAAAGTCTGAATCACATGCATTAGGTTTCAGAGTTCACCAATTTTCTCCTCCGAATTGCAGTAATTTGAGCAGAATTTTCCTAAAGCACCAACAGACTGCAGAAAACCACTTTCACTGACTGCGCGCTGCTCACCTCAGAAAAAAACAAACAACAACTCAGGCTTGAAGCTTTTTAGCTTTGCTTTTAACAGAAACTGGATGTGTTGCAGGATTGGACATCAGGAAAAATTTCTTCACCAAAAGGGTTGTCAATCATTGGCCCAGGCTGCCCAGGGAAGTTGTGGAATCGCCATCCCTGGAGGTATTTAAAGGATGGGCAGACGTGGTGCTGAGGGACGTGGGGTAGTGATAACTTGCCAGTGCTGGGTTAACGGTTGGGCTTGGTGAGGGGTCTGGGGCACAAGCCTTGTGAGGAGCGGCTGAGGGAGCTGGGGGTGTTCAGCCTGGAGAGAAGGGGGCTGAGGGGAGACCTGCTCGCTCTCTACAGCTCCCTGAAAGGAGGGGGCAGCCAGCGGGGGTCGGGCTCTTCTCCCAAGGAACAGGCCATGGGACAAGAGGAAACGGCCTCAAGTTGCGCCAGGGGAGGTTTAGGATGGATATTAGGAAAAATTTCTTCACCAAAGGGGTTGGCAAGCATTGGAACGGGCTGCCCAGGGCAGTGGTGGAGTCACCATCCCCGGAGGTATTTAAAAGACGTGCAGATGTGGTGCTGAGGGTCGTGGTTTAGTGGTGGACTTGGCAGTGTTAGGTTAACGGTCGGACCCGATGATCTTAAAGGTCCCTTCCAACCATGCCGGCTCTACGACTCTCTGGTAAGGTCTCCCAGCCTGCCTGGACACAGCCAGTACACCGGTGCCCCCCCTGCAGCACCGCTAAGGGGCCGTGGACGGGCCGCGGCTCCCCTTCAGGCGCAGCCACACGAGTGCCATTACCGCACTCATTAGCCATGCTGATCTGCACACTTTGGCACAGAAACGCTCCCTCAGAGCACCCCCGGCTTTGCCCCGGGACCGGGTCTGCTCCCTCACGCCGTTGGGGCCCGGCCCCGGCAGCCGGGCCGGCAGCGGCCGCACCGGCACGGTGCCGTGCCCCGCCAGCCCGGCGTCTCTCCCCGCCCATGCGAGCGACTCTTCCCGCCGCGGGGAAGGACATGCCGGAGCCGCTCTCCTCAGGCACCGCGGCCACCGGCGGCAACAAAGCCGCCTGCCAAAGACGTCGGGAGAAGCCCGAGCGGACCCGGGGCGGGGGGAAGGGAAGCTGCAGCCCCCCGATCTCCCCCCGGGAACGAGGGCAAACGCGGGCAGCCCCGCACCTCCCTCACGCCGGCGATGGGGAGCGGCTTCCCCGCAGCCTTCCGTCCCGGGTCGGGCCCCCCGCCCCCGGGCACGGCCCGCCCGAGGAGCCGGCGGTAGCGCGCCACGCCGCCGGCCGGCTGAGGGGAGGCGGCGGCCGTACCTGGCTGCTGCTCTCGGCCGGCAGGTTCCTCAGCAAGATCTTGCGCCTGTTGCTCAGCTCCCGCCGGGTGCTCGCCAGGCGCCTCGCCACCTCCTCGGGGCCCAGCGGTGGCGGCCGAAACCCCCGCGGCGGTTCCGCGGGCAGCTCCGCGCCGCGCTCGGCTGCTGCCGCCATCTTGCAGAGCGAGCTGGGGGGGAGCAGCGGCGGCGGTGGTGGGCGGGCGAGCCGCGGGGCACGGCACGGCCACGGCACGGCCCGCCGGAGGGGCGCGGGGAGCCACGCCAGGCCCCGCCGCCCTCCCCGCCCCGGCCCGCCCCGCCGCCGGGCCGCGCCCGCCGCCCTGCCCGGGGAGGCTGGAGTCCGCCGAGGAGCCCTGTGAGGGAGCAGGGGGCTCGGCCGCCCCGGCAGCCCCGACCTCGGCCCGGTGCCGCACAAAGGGGCGCAAATCCCCCTCTGAGGAGAGAAGGACGGCGGGGGGGAGCGGAGGAGACTCAAGGGGAGCTCCGTGGTGCATGGAGGGGCCTCAGGCTGCCACCCCTTTGGGGCACGTGGGAGTAAACGGGCATCAGAGGGTGAATTTCATCCCCACAGTAACGTATCTCGAGTCAGATGTAAGGGACGGACTTGAGCACTCTTGAGGAGAGAGGTTGTGGCTCCGTTATGAGGGAAATCACCTCAAGAACCATCGCGATGGAGGTGCCTCCAGGAGGCTAGGGCTGGGACACCATCTCCCTCCCTGGGACACGATGAGGCCCGGCGCCCCCAGAAGGCGTCACTTCCCCAAAGTCCCACTGTCGGTACCTTCCTTAGGTATGATTCCACCCAGAGAGACTGAAATGCAGAGCGACAACAAAATAAAGCCGATCTGGAGTGAACCCAAATGTTCCATCAGAGGCTAGCAGGCAGGAAGGCCCAAGATGATCTCATTCTAGTTTTACGCTTCATCAGAAACATACCAGAGAAATTACAAAGCATCCAAATGGGTAAATCAATGCCTGGGTGCTGCACTTGCAGCAAAAGCCACCCTCTTGTGGCAAAGCACCACGTAATGGTGGACGGGCAGGAGGGGGCTTGCTGCTGTCACGAGAAGAACGGGAACGCAACATCCCGAGAGAAGAAGTATTTCTGGGGGCCACTGTAAAAGAAATTTCCCCTGCTATAAAGCCTCCCTCCATAAAAATGTTTCACTCTCTTAGCTCTTCCTTTAAAATAGGTTATTCTCTTGGAAAGTTCATTTCTCCTTAAGCATAGTTACTTGCAGTGTCATTTACAACACAGTAAATTTAGCTCTTAACGTTGTCATCATTGCTATAAATGAATGAAGAATAATTTAAATATTTGCATCCATTTTTAGATACGAGGCCGACCGTGAAGAACATGCAAAAGAGAATCCAAACCTGAAAAATAGTAGTCTCTAAAAGGAAATTGGAAACACAGTTTAAGTTAAACTGGGTATATGCGAATAAGTTCTTATCAAGAAAATCTAATTCCTCAAACCAGGACACTGGTAATTCTTGACTAGGTTTAAAGAGCCATTTTAGAGACAGGATTACCAGTTACACAAAGAAAACACCAAACAACAATAGTGTTTTTAGAAATTGCTTTGGTCCAAACCAAAGCTGGCAAGTTAAGACTACAAAGAATCTTGGACCTTCATTACTTCTAAATTTAATTTAAAAACTACTGAGCAAACAATAATCAAAGTCCTTTTTGTTCTTCTTGGTGTATTATTAAAAAAAAAATTGTCAGGGCTGTTCAAGGGCTTCCTTTTCCCTAATATTTTTAAGCAGGTAATGTCCCTCCTCCTTCAGTATGAATTTTTGGAAATCAGAGGTGTGAAGGACATGAGTAAATGGTTTGTGTATTTGTCATGGGAGAATTTGAGAACTGCCACATTCAGCCTGTCCCAAACAATATTAGCTTAGCCTTCATACTTACACCAAGAAACAGGAGCAACAAGTATAACACATTAATTAGCGTGAGATCTGATCTAAATAAAATTTCATATTCTTAGAAAAACAAGATTTTCACAGGTCACCATACTTTGAGAAATGTAACTGAAAAAGAAGTGTATACATGCTGGGTTTTTTCAAATTTCAGATGAAGATTTGCATTTTAAAGCTATGAAATACCTCTTCCAGCACAAGCTATGAGGTATAAGGCTTCTTACGCCTAGATTTACAGATTATTAATCCTGCTACCTATAAAATTATCCATGGTAAAGATAAAAAAAAAATAATGTGAGTGGAAAGCATGCTAGTGAGTGTTTACAAACTGGTGTTCAGTTCAAGCTATGAAATTGAAGTAGGGATAACTAAATACTGTCTCCTCATAGATATCTGAATCGTATCATGGATTATATGAGGTAAATTATGCTGGGACCATTGAAAAGATTGCTCTGCTAGGAATACTGAAACACGTAACGACCTCCTCAGAAATAATTGCCAGATTAAGCTATTACAGTAGAAATTATGGATATGCTAAAACATGCAGTTAAGTGAAACTAATAAAGTAGTGAAAGCAGAGTAATTAATTATACCATTAATTTTTCCAGTTTGAAGGTGGATGCTTTGGTTCACCTGTGTGTTACTGATAATTAATCCTACCTATAGCAATTACCTTCTCAAAAGCTGCCCGCGTTTTTTTGGGGTTTTCTTGTAGGCTGTAAGTGTATCTGAATGAAAGTCATTAAGAGTTAAAGTGCATTGCTAAAAGAAATAGTTCGGAAATGAATAGCTTGACATTAATGGCAAAAAATAAAACTACTGCAGTATTAGTTGTAAATACTTCCAGAGAAATGTAAGCATTTTTTTTTACTTGACATGCATATTTAAAAGATTGCATTTTATAGCTAAAACTACTCAGCTTTTTTTTCTGCCCAGCGTTCCCATTGCCCAGGTAAATGAAGGAACTGACTGCACTAAAAGGCAACTACAAAGTGCTGCGGGAAGAGAGCAGGAAAGATCAAAGATACTGCCGTTGTCCATGGAGATGGTCCGTGAAAACGAACAGGGAGGTAGGCCATGCATCACCTCATTCGACAACCAAAATCAGCCAAACAAGCAACAGCACCAATAACCGACCTGACCCGCGGAAATATTCCCTCTTCAACCCAAATGTCGTCCTGTTTTAAACTACAGTACACCCTCAAGCAGGTACCTGGAGAATTAAAATACCATTTTAAGTAAAAGAACAATCAAAATTAGGCACTGATAAGTAAAACACTAGAGCCCTTTGGAGCCCTCCCAGAGCATCAGTGAGCACGTTAATACAGTACAGAGGTCGTGCAAGCCAACAGCTCACAAACATATCGACGCATTAGGTGTGCAGTTCTCTCATTTGACAAGTTAATCTTCTGCCTTCAGGAGTTCTGAAGAATGCCATACAGTTTCTGCCAGAAGAACCAAAACCCCAGGCTAGTAGCACCGGTCACCATCCTCATCCTCTGTGCTGGTTTTGGCCAGCACTCCCTCAGGTCAGCCGTTACTGCGCTCGGCTGTGGTTTTTGTACCTGCTAACTAACTGCTTTGTAACAGTGAAAATAGAACTGTGTAAGCCTAAACAGTCCTCGCTAGCCCATGCTGGGAGACCTGACACAGGGTAGGGAACCCTCTCACAAACCTCTGTGCTGCTGCGTCTGCAGGAGCGGGAAGCGTCTTCAGGAAGATGCTGAGATGGCGCAACTCAAGATGAAATGCAAGTGGTAACAGTCCCCAGCCAGCCGTGCCCAGGAGGGGGAGAGGCCAGTGAGCCCGTGCATATATGTATTTATGTATTTTCCTTGAAGAATTTCATCTTGTTGACTACAGACCATCCTCCTATATGCAGACATTGCACGCACACGTTTGTATGAGCATACTGTTACTCACTTTATGTTGCTTTCAAAACAAAGCCCTACACATTTATGCTTTGCACTCTTAAACAGTCTTTAGTTTTCTAATGCACTTTCATTATGTTGCGAAACTGCTGCAAAAGCAAAAAGCGCTATTTAAAAATAGCAGAAAAGTGTTGTGACCTGTAAGCGTAACTTTGGTTGCACTGCTGACTTGATGCTATTATACAGAGAAGCCACTTGCGGTAATTTAATTTAGTTCACTAAATTCCCTGTTAATTAAGAGTAATGTACCCATCCGCAGCGGTTGCTTTTGTAGCTCTTCTAAGCTGGAGATTAATTTACTCATGCTTCTGCAGCTTTGAAGTAATACGAGCCATATATTTTGTTTTTCATTTTTATGGGTTGAGAGTGTTAAAAGAGAATTGTGTTACAAACATTCTTTCGGAATTAAAGATGCACTCAGGCACAAATGTCCACGTTCAAAAGTACAAACAAGTTCAGATTTGTGCAGATAAAATAAAAGCCAAGATTTAGAACATCTGCTGGATCTCAAAGACCCATCTGATGTTCCCAGGTATACGAGACACTAGGAATGTATCTGTGAGCTCTTTAGGTAAGTGATTTCTTATATGAAAGAGAAATCTAAACAATTTCTGAAGTGATGTGATTGGTACGTTTCCTGCAGTGAGGGTGTGGAATCCATCAGTTGCTGCAAATTCAAAGCTTCCATAAAAATCCCTGATTGCTAGCACCACTTCCTGTGAACAAAGGGCAAACAACAACGTTCTCTGTAGTCTATATTATGCCCACTGTCTCAAGCTCTAGCTGCTCCTTTTGTTTCATTAGGAAACTGAAAATTTGGAACCAAAATACGTAGGTTCAGTTGTCAACACCTGTAATTAGTTCAGTGATGAGCATCTAGGTGCTCAGTCATTTATCTCACAAATGCAAGTTGCCTCCAAAATATACCAAGGTGCCAACAGAAGTTCCTTTCACCATTTTTCTAACAGGTTTAAATACATCCGACATCCTCAGTGTAACAGTCTATAGCGCAGTAACAGTGGGGATCATTGAGAAACCAATGGAATTTCATATCAAATCACCAACCCAGAGCAGCACAGCGAGCAACTGATACCTTCTGGATTCTGGTGAAGCAAAAGCTTCGTAACCCCTCGCTGCCGCTACAGCATAGTCTCAGCCTTCTTCAGTAATTAACCCTTAGGATACCTCAGCACGGCTAGACTGCAATTTTGTTGAGACAAGTACTGTGTCACGGTGAATCCTCCCAACTATCTCCTAAGCTCGTTTTAATACCAGAGATATTTTGATCAACATTTCCTTCTCCAAGCGCTTAGGAATTGCAGTAATACAGGATCAGGCTTCAGGGCCATCCAGTCACATCCCAGCAGTGCCCATCTTGTCGAAGAGATGCCAGATGGGCAACAGATTGTTGCAGAGACCACGACAGCCACAGGCTTCATTCAATTAACACTCAGATTCACTTTGCTCGTATTCCTTTGCAGGAGCCATATTTGTACTGAACATAGCTCACATTGACTGGAATATGTCAGGTACTGCTGTTTAGGACCAAAAATGGGATGTTTCTTTACTCCTGAAACATTCTTCCATCCAGACACAGAAACACGTCAAGTGACTTTGCTCACAGCTGAACATTTTCTTTTTAAGTGGAACCTGATAGCTATTAAACGTGGTGTAACACCGCTCCTAAATGTGTTAGGAATGATGGATTACCTCAGTAACAGGCTGCTTAGCGACTGCGCCTCGGTTTCCATCCTGTAACACAGGGGTCTGCAAATAAACTGTAAAAAGATAAAAGAGGTAAGAGCTATAACTTATAAAGCGAGTAACTATTCTGAGGAAATCATTACACTGAAACACAATGTAATGGTCTATTTTGGGAATTGTGGTCTTTGCAGTAGAATTTATAACCTTTGTTGACTAATGCATATCATTAGCAAATCCCTGTGAGGGTTATATTTAAAGGCAGCAAAAAAAAAAAAAAAAAAAAAAAAGAGTAAATCTCAAAACAAACCACCACAAAACAAATCCAGCTTCTTGAGTAATAACTGAGAATAAAAGAAAATAAGATCAAACAACTATTATATGTACAGTCCTCTTCAATAAATGGTTCTAAAGGCCAATATATTCACGGGGGAACCTCAGCAATACTTTCTCCTAAAACAATACCCTTCCTGCCTTAACTGACTGTTCTTCCCTGCACGGGCTTTATTTTTCCTCATTCAGAGTCAACTTCAAATTTAGTAATAACTTTTTGGCTGAAAGTACATTTTGGCAATTTCAGTATTAAAAAAAAAAAAAAAAAAATCTTCCTTGGGTTTCTAGCAAAAGCAGGTACAACCCCACATTCCTACGCAGAGTGGTTTTATTGGCCAGCCTGTTCGTGTGCTGCGAATTGCAGTTTCAAATCATTCTGCCTGTCTCACGTTTTCTATAAGGGCCTGTTTTCTAGGAACTGGAAAGTGACACTGATAGTTCCTGGGAAATTGTGAAATCATTTCCCATCAAATAATAGTGAAATCATAATGTTGAGTTAAAGCATTCACCAGGGTAAATGGATACATCTCCCTTACTACCTGATTTACAGCCCCTACAGGTCTGGCTAATTATAAACTTGAAGAAAATCTTTGAGGTAATTAACTGAATAGTTAGTACGTACTGGGAGCGACCAGGCACCTTACCAGCGATTTGGTTTGATATGATAAACCAGTCGGTGATTTATCCCTGCCAGCAGAGGCTGGGGTTTGAAACACCCCCACCCCCACTATTTTGTCCTTTAAAATGCTCTAACTTGTTAAATATGGAAAGCTGGCACAAAGGATGTAGTGCAAGCTAAACTTTCCCAGTGCGTTCTTAAAAAATTTATGAGACTTTCAAATGTTCTGACATTCAGTTATAAAAAAGGTTTCTATAGAAACTGCCACGCAACATGACTTTTTGCTATAAACACACTTAGTGAAGTGTCTGACTTCTACATGTTCATTCTGTTTTCATGGGATAAAAAAAACCCCATCCCCTTCCTGTTATCCAGGTTCTGTGGCTGAGGCCACAGCAGTAACACGTTTTGAGTCATTTATAGAGATTTCCTCAGTTAAGCTGCAATGGAAATAAACACACTTAAAAAGGTTATTATTATTTTGCAGGAATTAGATCACGTAGTTCAATTACTCAACCTTTAATCTCTCCCAATTGCATGTGATTTGCATACCTGCTGCCAAGAGAATTGATACTGGGAGGAAATTAATTGTTGAAGCCTCAGAAAGTTGGAAAACTGAAAATAAGTATACTAAAACTATTTGACCAAGTTCCCGGTTTCCTGCAGTTCTCCGTGCCAACCCATCTCAGAGCGGCTGTCTGATTTCATTACCTCTAGGTGCAGGGCAAGAGTTTTAAAACTGGAAATATCCATCAGCGTTGACCAAACTGGAAATACTTGGCAATCTAACCCAAGGCTGGCCCATTGTTCAACTGGTGAGATGGCACCTGGGTTCAAAGAGGAGAGACGGCCAGTTTCCCAAGAAGGTTGGTGGGGCTCCACCTCTTTCTGCGCATTTTTTGATGCGGGCGTTCTGCTTGTAAAAGGTGCTGTCTCGCCACTCTGGGAGCCCGGGGTCGTTCCCTCGCCCCGTGGAGCTGCGGTTGTACTCGTGCCTCCACCCTTCCCTGCCAGGCGGAGGGTGGGTAGAAGGTTCCTGCACTATGCTTTTTGGTCAAGTTTCCCTTTCTTGCTATCGCTGGTTTTGTTCCATTAGTGGCAATAGCAGCGGAGAGCACTTGTTCAGGCATTGCTCCAAGAAGCTGGTGGTTTTGCCAGCGTCAGCTAGAAAAATGTAGAATAAAATAGAACAAAACATAATTGTTCCTGCTGGCTCCTGGCTTCTGAGAGCAGTACCATCTACCGCTGCCGCTAACGAAACCAGCCCAGGGATAACAGCAGTGAAGGTTTCCACGGCATTTAGAGGCGGCCATTATGATTCATCTTGGAGCTGAAGGTGAAACTTCCAGATCTAATACACGTTCCACCTCTGCCATCAAATTCGTGCTTCTCTTCTGCTCAGGCCGTCACTATTGCTAACTGCTACCGACCGCCGCTTTCTGATGGGCATAGAATTGTGTTGCATTTAACGGAAGTCTTGGTCAAACCGAGTAGATCTGATTATTTGATGGAAACTCTTCTTTTACTTTGGATGTTTATTTTCCCTTAATGTATTATTGATCAACTGTTTACTGAGAATCTCACTGAAGTTTGCAGAAGAGGGGTAGAAGGGATTAAGCCTTTCCCTGGAAGGCAGCAGACAACCTGTAAGCGCGTGTTCGAGTGCAGGCAAAGTCAGTAACTCACTTTGGAAGCTGTTTGCACACAGCGTTAGACACGCTCCGAAGCTCTGCCAGTTCAGGCTCCGTCGGGTTCCCAGGCAGAGGGTCTGCCTATCCCAGCCTCAAAATCGCCACCCAAAGCAGGCGATAGATGTGCAGAGGGAGGGAAGCGTCAGGCTCTTGTAAGGAGATAAAGCCGGCGGCGTTTCTGCGCCTGCGCTGGCGCGCACAGCAGTTATGTTTGGCACTTGACTAACGAGGCAGGGGCCGGAGGGCTGCACTCTTGGACTCCAGTCTCTAAATTCCACCGTAGCCTTGGCTTCAGAAACGCAAGCCCTTCTCTAGGCCAAGGTCCTTCTGTGACTCAGTTCAGAGCACATAAAGTAGAGAAAATAATTACCTCTCATCACATAGAAGCGTTGCAAATAAGTAATACGGAATACTTTACGGCACTTAAGATTAGTTTTTCATAGTTGGAGACCATGGCAAAGGGGGAATCGTACAGCAAAACAACCCAACAGTTACCAAAGTAACTGCTGTAGGAATTAATATTCCAAACATCACTGGAAGCGTAGTGCAGGCTCCTTTGAAAATCCCAGCCATAGCTGGGATTCTCTTTTAAAAACAAATGAAATGGGTAGCTAAGAGCTAGGAACGCTGCAAATTAATCTTTGCACTTGCATCCAGCCGTTTGGATTACCTGCACCCTCTTAACTTGATCCAGGTCTTCTGCATCCTATTTTTTCCCCCTTTTCCATATTTGCTGCCAGTTTACTACCACCGTTTGTACTCTGACAAATCTACTTTCTATCCTCAACACCGTTTCTGGGTCACTTTACCGAACAAACCCCCTGAAAGCTCGAGACCTCATTTTGACCTGTTACAGTCACATCCACCGCTGCACACGTGAACGGCGCCCGAATTCTCATCTCTCTTCTCTCTCATTGCCAAGGGCAAAGGTAAAGATAGTATTTCGTGGCTTAAGTGGCCCTATAAAATGCTCATGGGCAAACTGTAACATACTCTTCTTTCCAAATCGCATTTTGTATCAAGGCAGTAATATAAACAAATTAAAAAACCATCTCAATTAGTTTTCAAGCAATATATTCTGAACATGTGAACATGCCTCTCCCTCTGGCCAGCTGGGTTACTTGGATGGAGAACCTGCTTGTTACATACAGGAAAAATCAATACACTTCACACTTCTCAAATACTGAAAGCATTGAGTCAATTTAACGTTAGTGAACACAAACCAAAGGCAACACTCGTTTTCCTTTCAGAACTTGTTTGGGAAGAAAGAAAGAAAGAAAACCTACAGGAAATTAATGTAACTAAGTTTCAGAAATGAAACAAGTGGAAAATTAATGGCCGTAAAGTCTCGCAGTTACAGGTAAGGCGGATCGGGGTAGGAGTCCATCCCAGGCAGCTAACTGCTCCTCCGTCAACACGGTAAAATAATCACGGGGAGGGAAGGCCGTGGCAGCAACACCTGCAATAAAAACGGAAGAGCTGTCCTGCGGCTTCCTAGAATCCACAACTACATCCAGGTTCCCTGCTGTATTTATGAGGTTTCGTTTTAAATGAGCAACAGGATCTTTCCCAGCGTTAGTTATTCCTGCTGGGACAAGGTTCGCTGGCAGCATCTGAAGCTGTGACTTGGCACACCTCCCGATCTGTGTTTTTTCCCGTAATTATTCCTTAATCGCAAGAGCTTTGGGTCTTGTCATTACTTCAAGTATAAGCAAGGCTGTCCGGACCCCAGGAAGCAAGAACAGTTTTTATGTCCTGGAACAGAAGGGATGAAGCAGCAGCGAGGTGCAGCTCTGCAAAAACCCGTAAAGGTAAAAAGCTTTTAAAGGTAAAGGCGAGGGGGTTTGATCGCTGCGACTTTTTGACAGCTGTTCAGAGAGAAGCGTAACCCAGGCATTTCTGGCGGGGCTGCAACAGAGAACGCTGCCAGCAGTTTCTAAGAACAATAAATAAATCTCTCCACTGAAACGCCACTGTACTCAAGAAAGTAATTAATATTATTGCATTGCACAAGGTATGTGCTTATTCCTATTACTTTCTGATACATTTTGAACAAAAGTTACTTCTCCCGCTATAAAATAGTACAGAATACGCCAGTGTGGGTTAAACACAGGTATGTATACATTCATTAACACTGCAGTTTAATTAAAGCTGGACTTAATGATGTGCTCCATAGCCTTACCTGGTGTAAAGTAAGGTCAGCAGCAGAGCAGGCAGGCACGCGCGGCTCAAGCCAAAGCTGCGCTCTTCTTTATTTCTATTATTTTATATGCGAGGAAACTATTCTAACGTTGCTTGACATAAAAAACTACAGCTGGGGAGCAAATACTCAAGTTCAAGAACCTCTGCTGCACCGTGAGATTCCTTCATATGTACACGGATGGGCAAAATACAATTTAAATTCCGCTTTACAAGTCGGTGGCTTCCAGCGACGCTTTTGTCCCATGGCAACAGCTTCTGGCTGAATTCCAGCATCTACGTTACATCCCCAGGTCTAACCAAATAAAGTCCTGGCTGGAACTTCAAATCGGATTTACCTCGGAATTTTAGTGAGAACACCTTTTGGAGTTCTGTAGGTCTAGGAAATGAACAAAGCATCTTGTTTGATGTTTCGCACAAACCGTTATTAACACTTACATATAGTTGAACACTTGTCCACACTGAAAGCTATTTTCCCTTCGTGCTTAAAAATTCTGCTTCCTGGCTGGATACGTTGTTCTTTGATCAGTAACATTAAGATAATGCCTTTTCTTCGAGAGGCAAACCTGACAAAACAGCCAGTTTGTCCATTGCCCCAAACTCAGCGTTATTTTGGATTCAAAATTAGAAATTCTAGCAAGTTGGGTCTACAGATTGACTCACGACCCGTTACAAGGCCCTCTGAGAACATAAAGCAGTGCTTGATCCATTTCTGCAGGTGCCTGGTCAGCAAACCCCCCGCCATTCCCACCCACCCCCGCAGAACGGCAAATCCAGCGCAACCCAGTTTTCAGTAGCGCAGAAGAAAAAACCCAAATGATCGGCTTTGGTGAGTCCGCGCGATGGCTGAGCACTTCCAGAAATGTTCATTTCCCAAATAGTGACCAACAGGCTCACAAAGGAAAAAAAAAAAAAAAAAGCTTTTAAACATACGTCAATACCGTCATTCATATGTAAAGTTTAGATCTTTCGAGTTCGTAAAAGCAAGAGGAACCTGGCCAAATGTTTCACTCCCGTTATAACACTTACTCAGACAGAAAATTAAAGGAAACTGAGACAGAATAATTTCAATCTAGCCCGTTATCCACAGAACTATACTTTATATACAGTTTATTTCACTAGAGATTTTAGTTTTATACATAGTATAAAGGGGTATCCTGATATCACACATATAGTTATTTTACCGTACTGTTTAAGAACCAATTTTTTTACATAATACAGTATTAAGTACCATATTAATTAAAACACGTGATTTTTAAAAAAACCTACATATAAATGGATGTTTATCATAATGCACAGTGCAAGAATGGTTTTATATCATTGTAATCACAAAACGTGAATCTAAAATACAACGCTGTGATTTAAAACTAATTTATAATTACGATGCTCTGTGTTGTAGACAGACTGATTAATCTTCGTTTGAATTACCAACAATGTTAAATTCCAGACAAACAGCAGCAGCTTCAAATCATGATTTCGGAAAGACCTTCCACAGTAACCCAAGTTTTACAAAACACTGGTTTATCCCTACTTCTGATCTCGACAGCGTCCTAAGGGAACAGAAGAATGGCACAGATTTCATTGGGAATTATCTGGCAACTAATGCTAAATAAATTCTTTATTACTTCCACACAGGAAACCTTTAAGGATGACCGAAGAGGTAAAGACAGAGAAGTTTATGGGCAGAATTCTCAGAATTTTAGTAATGGAGTACAGGATTTTTCCTCTGCAAATAGGAAGAAAATACTGTCATATAAATCAGGTTCTAATATTTACAGAAAACAATTGTGGAAAAGAAAGCATTCATACTGTAAACACGTCAGAAACGACTTCTTCATTTTCCCTTTTGCAGAGTGGGGCAGTGGATGAGTATCAGCTAATAAGAACCAGATGTCTTCCTCGGAAGAACCACTTCACCATCACAGAAGATATGTGGCAGTCGTTGAGAATTGCTAACATGTTTTCTCCCCTCCCTCCCCCCGAAGTTTCGAGTTCAATAAATAGTAGAAAAATAATCCTTTACTTAAAAATCTTGAGATGCATTGTCCCAGGTTCCAGACAGCCGTTGTCGGAGCAGTGAACTTTGTACGCGCGAAACAAACTGCGGAGAAACCACCAGCCTTTCCCCCCCCCGCCTCTATCTGGCACTTGTTTAGCCTTCGGCCGCACAGATTTCTGCTCTTCCAGTTAAGGAAACCAAATCATCGCTGGCTCTTTTAAGCTCGCTCTCTCCTCTTGGCTCAGCATAACGGGGCTTCCAAAGCTCCAGCTGCTGTATAAACTCGCGTCCCCGTTTCTGGAGGTCTAACGTGCCTCCCGCTCCATTTTCTTCAATGTTATGGCAGGTCCATTCATCAAGCACGCTTCCCTTCCATTTCAGAGCCGGCCTTACATTTATAAAAACGTAAAGCTTTTCTGCCTCACAGTTTACTCAGGAAGTGAGTTAAATCGTTCCTGGTGAAAAGCACAGAAGCCGAGCTGCCCGTTGCTGCACGGATCGTCGTTCACAAGTTACGTTCCCGGTGCCGTTGTTCATTAGCACTCGGCATCCACAGTGTGTACCGTGACTGCAGCCTGTAAGTGGTGGCTGTGGTGGAGCGTCGG